>NC_091827.1:24309464-24984464 GCF_038994185.2 Dermacentor albipictus | reverse complement strand
CCACGCCGCAGATTTTCAATGGTGCGTGGTGCAATACAAGTTACACCTACTCGACCAATATTTGACGACCGCTTTTGGCGTCATTTTATAAAACTCCCAATAAGGAGTTTTATAAATAGCGTATAGCCAGGCGTCTAACATGTTTTATGTTAGTGGTGGCGAAACTTTTTTTTTTCTTTTCCCGCGCACTCTGTCTGCGCCTATATTTCCTTCGTCCACGCCGCAGATGTTCAATGGTGTGTGGTGCAATACAAGTTGCACCTACTCGACCAACTTATGACGCCCGCTTTTCGAAGCCAACGCAGGCATCCGTCTCCCCTTTGTGTGTCGTCTGTGCTTGCAACGTGCTGCATTTATACGCTCGAAGCTGTCACAAGGCTTCCCCTTCGGACACGGCTGACTGCGCAGGCCAAGCTTTTTCCTTGTATTATTTTTCTTTTCTTGTTCTCCTTTCTTTTCTGTTCGTACGTACTGCTGTCTTTTTGCTTCATTATTCTTGTGTCGTCCCGTAGACAATGGTGCCCGCCCGCCCGCCCGCTGTGTGAACGATTGGCCAAGAATCCGCAGTTGTTGTACCGTGACACCAAGTGCGTTAATCCCAGAAGCAGCGACTACATAATCGGGGGAAAAGGCACCTAAAGAAAATGCAGCGCAACCTCGACTTAACGAGACCGCGTCTTACCAAATTTTCGACCTAGTCGAGTCCTCTCATTTTAGTGGTACGTTTCATAGAAACAAACGATGCATTGGAAGTCTCGAAGCAATGAAGTGAGCTCAGCGTCTCGCCATGGTTTAACCATGTTTGGCGCAGGAGGGGGGGGGGAGGGGTTGGTTATACCGTACTTACCCTCCGTTGATAGACGCCAATGAGATGTTTAACGTTGGCCGCTCCCACAAAGGAATTCAAAACGCGTTCATGCGGGCCCGCTGCTTTCGATAACTGCCTTACGAAGGCAAAAAATTACATATATTATGTTACTCGATAAGTACGATTCTATTGGCAGGAGTGTTTCAGGCGTTACCAATCTAACGAAGTTCTCGATTTAACGAAGTGAGCGTCGCGTCCTATCGTCTTTGTTACACCGATGGTTAAACTGTTAACGCAAACCAAATGTGAAGAAGAGTTTTGTCTAGATAGACTGCTGACTTTTTTGTATATTTATTTTGGATGTGCTATCTTCCACTTTTGTTTACTACGCGTGCATGTCCGGCTTCCTCTAATCCCTAATTCTCTTGTCAATTTTCAATTTGTTTGATTGGCTTCGAGTATACGATACGGTGGGTGGGGGTAATAAATATATACCGAAATATATCCCTGAGTAAAGCATTGTAAGGGGGCGTCTTGTTGTAATGACCCTTGAAACATATTTATAGAACAGCAGCCGAACAAAGCGGCCACGTACACAGGCTGGTAATTACGAGTTTGAACAAATGCATTTTATAGGAACGCTATAGCATCAGGGACAGCGGATCGTTATATATCTTGTTTCGGTCTTCGCATCTGTTTTCTGACATCTGACGCGGAACCCGGAGCCTAGTTGCCACAGCCTATTTAAAGGGACACTAAAGCGAAACAATAAATCAGTTTAGACTAATTAAGCATTGTTTCAGAACCCTGCAGGCAGTCATTTCAAAAAGATAGTTTGATTATTAGATGAGAAAATGAAGGTCCAAGTATCAGTATTTGAGTTTCGCGCCGAAACTTCACCGCCTGTACGTCAGCGTGACGTCAGGGATTCCAAAGTATGTTTTCGCATTTGGGCAGCGTTCGCTCAGTAAAGGTCCCTGAAACTTGCCATGATTAATATTTGGTTCCTTTAGAACACCATGTAGTCAATCTGCACCGCTATATATAATTAGCAGGCCCTAGAAGATGCCATAAAAATCCATGACGTCACAGCCACGAGGTGCGCGAACTTCAGTAGGCGTCGCCACCCGTATTTCGTTCTTGCGCTTTTTCTGGCTTACCAAACGTTTTATCGTTGTAAGAGTGGTGGTTTTGGTGTTGTAGAAAGGTAATTTACTGATACAGAAGGAATGATTTTTCCCTTTAGTGTCCCTTTAAGACTCGAGCAAGGCACGAAATGCGGGCGTTGAGATGGCTATCGTATTTGCCTCTCGCTGATCAAGGTATATATGTAACGTAAGCGTGCTTTTGGAACCAAGCCCTTTGCACGCTGATGACATCGCGCGCAGCTGTGTTTTGTAGTGTCCAAATGTACAGTTGGTACATTTAATAAACATTTAAAAAATAAACATTTAAATATTTTTACTCATATGCTATAAACATGTTTTGATGCTACTCTTAGCTCTCATCTGTACTACTGTTGCTTTAAACATTGGATAACGTCATAAGTGTCTTTAGCAGGAGGTCCCGATTCAGTGTTTGACTATGGGACCTCCTTATGTATACTACGCACATTCAATTATCTGTATTTTTAGTAATAAATAAATAAATAAATAAATAAATAAATAAATAAATAATGAAATTATGAAATTAATTATGGCGCGCCTCGTTTATAGATTGACGGCTTTAACGAGGCCTGCCATCTGGTAAACACTCGCACGATCTTAACAGCGCGGGACCTAGTGCCAAATAATGTTGGCCGCACGTAGGGGCAATATAGGTCCCTCATTAAGCCACGCTCGCTGCGCGTTTGGCCTACGTTGGCCCAAACAGCAGTGAACTGGCAGGCATGTTCAACAGTACACCATGTTCTTTTTTTTGTTGTTGTTTGCTCGTAACAGAAATATTCTTGCTGCGCGCGCGCGCAGGAAAAACACACACACACACACACACACACACACACACACACACACACACACACACACACGCACGCACGCACGCACGCACACACACGCACACACGCACACACACACACGCGCGCACGCACGCACGCACGCACGCACGCACGCACACACACACACACACGCACACACACAGTGGATTTTGTTCACTGCTCGTAATGACGCTTCGTAATGCCGACGAAGAGTAAAGTGTATGCATGTACTGAGCAACGAATAATTAGTATACACAATGAACTTCTTAATTCTGAAGTAGCAAGCTTATAAGATGCGAACAAGATAACATTGGTCGGCGTTCTGTTATTCTTTTTTTCTGTTTATAATACGAAAGAGCGTCCTAATCATACAGTGCATATTCCTAGACCACGTGCCAAGTAGGAAGACACTACAGATAGCTTTCATTGTCCGTGATGCGTTTGGCACTGCAGGCCCGCGTGACTACCTCGCTTTAACGAACAGAGAGTGCGTTGTTGACCGCACCATGGTGGCTTCATCGACGGACGCGTATACCCTCGTGGGGAAGTCACGCTCGGCCACTTTTATCGCGCTACATCCTCGTGCAAACGGCTTTTTTTTCTTCTGTCCGCGCAGTTTCGTTTCGTTGCAGTGGCATTGGGCTTCGCTCTCGGGGCTGCTCGACGTCCCCTCCCGTGACCCGTAATCAAAAATAAAAAAAGAAAAAAAAAGAAACGCAACTGTACTACCCTATAGCGCCCCGTGAGTTCTATAGCGCTGCTATCTGGGTCATCGTGTTGTGTATGTGTGTGCGTATACGCGTGTGTAGAGGTGGCATTGCGGCAGACCTGCGCGTCTTGCCGCCCGATCGGCCCGGAAAACAAAAGGTGCTCGCGACCTTGTATTGTACGGCTTCTCCGTCTGACCTCTCCCCTCCCCCTCTCCCTTTCTCTCCGTTGTATTGCGCGGGTACCTTCTCCTGTATACCAGTCGGCGTCGCTGAAAGACGTATCGTCACGGTCGAACGGATGCGCCTAAAACACTATATACCCTGTGCGTGCTGCAGCCAGGGCCGAATGTTTGCTTTCCGCAACCCGTCACGAGTAATTACTTTGTTTGCACTGCGTGGTAAGATTGGATTGACCCCGAATGCGGCTTTTGTCCTTTGACTTTTGAGAACGAAAGCTGCGGTGCCGGCGGGGAACTCCGCGGCAGGCGTTTCTAATGGAAGTAGTAACAAGGACCCTATCTGATTACACCTGCAAATATCGTTTTCAATTTTACTGGCATCCCTGCTGAAGCACATGCACTCCGATGATCTCGTATGGTTTCCGTACAATCCTTGCGGAAGTTATGCGGAATCTATGTGGAATGGATGGAGATTCCGTGACAATTGAAATTGTTGGAATGGACATACTGAACGTTTAATTCAGTCGGAGCGTATGTATCTTTACATCTCATTTTTTTTTTCTTCTTCGACGTATCTTTATCGCCTTCGCCTCCTTATGGACACGATCATTCATTCTTTGGGCTGCGAAGCGCAGGCGACAGTATAAGAACATAAGATTAGGCACCACGGGCGCGTTTTACGTAAGTGTAAGCGCGACGTCCATGTGTCCCGCGATACCGCACAGTGAATGGTCCACCAAACTAGCGCACCAAATTGCGGTAAGAGAGGAGCATGTCGGCGCCCAATATATGCGCGGCCGGTAGAAATGCGGTGTCTTTCAATAAAGGAAACGTTCTAACGCAGTCACCCGTAATATCCACCAAGCCGACAGACAGTGAAGCCAAGGAAAGGATAGCGGGAATTGATTTCTTTTTCTTTTTTATTGTAATGTAAAAATAACGAGGTAAATCGAAATGAAAGTGGGCGAAAAGACCAACTGGCCGCCGGTGGGAGCCACACCCACAACCTCCGTATTAAGCGTGCGATGCTCTTGCAGTTGTGAGCTATACAGGGCGGTGGCTGTGTATACATACGAGACGGCCGCGAATGCGGAACATTTCTTTTTATCTGCAGGCGTCACGTGGTACGTGAACCTACAGGAACACGCAAACTCGCCCATAAACCCTTCAGATTCAGATTCAGATTTATTGGTTCCAAAAACAGAAGTAATTACATGACGAATATACAGACGAGGGTCCCAAAGTCAAAGAACTGTAGTGGGACCCTCGGTTAATAATAACAACATTGATGGTGATATCAATAGACAGCAAATTAGCGTATTATAAAACAACGTCTACAGATCAAATACATCATTAGACATGTCATTTACAATCAAACAGGAAAAACACGTTATAAAAGAAAGTCGGAAAAAAGCATGGGTATATGTATACTTAACGCCAACGGTATAGAATATCGGCTATCCCCGTTTGTTCTCTGATGTACACCGCTCTCTTCCCGTCTCTTAACGTTGCGTCTAAACATTTTTCGTTCCATCGCTCTTTGCGCTGTCATTGTTGTCGAGCTTCCTTGCTGACCTCCAGGTTTCCGCCCCATATTTATCACCGGTACAATGCAATGACTGTACACATTTCAGTGTTCTAGCGGAAAGAAATAGGCCCTGGCAGGCCCTGTAATGTGTTGGACACATAACCGGTGGACCATTGGAGTTACAGAACGGCCGGGTGCAAAAAAAAAAAAAAAAGTGAAGCGCATTCTCGAGGGTGGCAGAAAATCAGACGACGTGATCAAACTAGGAAATTTGCAGGTGCGAGTTGGAATCAGTTTGTAGCGCAAGACAGGGGTAATTGGAGATCCCTGGGGGAGCTATAGGCCTTCGTCTTGCAGTGTAAATAGAAAAATAGGCTGATGATGATAACATGCTTAACTACCACGCACACATGTACGAGTATACGACTTTGTCGATTTAAAGCAACGGCTTTGACAAAAGCCAGCCTGGGGCTAAGTTAGTAAACTAGGTCACGTCGTGATCGTCGCGTTACGCTCCCCCCCCCCCCCCCCCCCCCATTGCGTCATCGCATGCACCTTTGTGAAACTGATGCGAAGGCTTTTGACGTCCCGACCTCCTCGGTGAAGTACGTACAGTATTATCGTCGCTTGGCGCGGGGTGGTGCACACAATAGCGTTTGGCATCTATTGCAGGCGTCGCCTGACAGCGTGCGACGATCGAGAGAATGCAATGCATGCACCGCGAGTGACGTAATGCACCGTTATGCACGTACGTCACGCATACAACTGTCCGCGGCTGCCGCGTTTCTCCGGCGCATTGAATTCCGGGCCGGCCATTGACGCCGCATTGTTGTGTGATCGACGCCGCGTCGGTCGAAGAAGCTGTGTGTGCGTGTGTGCGTGTGTGTGTGTGTGTACGTGTGTGTGTGTATGTTTGTGTGTGTGTGTGTACACGGTGCGTGTCCCATTCTCCGCGTGAGTCATCAAAGTCGTTTACATCCTTTCGTCTCACGACGTGGCTGGTGGGGGTGTCATGCATTGTGCATTATGAGGCGTCTCCGTGGACGCGGCTCGAGAGATTGCGATCCGTCGCGAGGAATGGCACGTATACGCATTTGTCGGGGTCTTTGACGCGTTCCGATGCGTTCGTTTCTCGCTAATTGCGTGCGATGACATTTCGCGGAGCCCCCCGCCGTTGGTACGAACCGAACGTCACGAAGAGAATGAATGTCGACCTGCCATTTTGCGAGCGGTGTGCGCTTTGCTGCCGATTCCAGAGCATAATTTGCCGCTTCCTGCATACGAAATCCGGTAGCTTTCACGATTGTTCTTATCATCGCCGTTGACATTTAAAGGGACGCTAAAGAGGAATATTGATTTGGGCCGCATTAGTAAATTATTATTATGCTACAGCAGTATATATATATATATATAAGGTAGACAAAAAGGTGTATAAAATGGCCGCGCAGGAATGCGAGCACTATAGCGTTCCAGCCCGACCATGCATGGTGACGTATATGTAAAACGGCTGCTCATAAGTAACGGTACAGTCGGTGACAACCGAATAATTACGAGGGGATACGTGCGCTGCCCATCTAAATCGAAATTTGCATGTGCGCGCCAGGCAGCAACTAGGTTCACTTATTTACCTGACGTCAAACGGTTTCGCGTTTTTGAAGCAACTGTTTTCTCCGTGTACAGATTGGTCACTGTATCACAGGTCTTGGGATCAAACCTGAAAGTCTAGCCACATGTTATAGGGGATCCTGATGTCACTGCTCAGCCAAAGGTGATATTTTAGCGTGAATCGACGAGCTTCTGTTTTCTAATTAGTTACAGCATTTACACGAGCCGACCAAAGAAGTCATTAAACTGTAGGCGCTCTCTTTTACAGGTGGAAGAGAATGTGCACTGGGTTTTTGTGCGCGGAGCTCCTTTGTATTTCTTAGGATGTCATCGACTACGTATAGAGGTTGTGTGCGCAAGGCGCTCATGTGCCAGCAACCGTAGGCAGACCGCGACGTTGGCTTCGCCGCAGTGCCGACCGAGCGAAGCGTGGAGGTGGCGTCCACTTTGGCTTCGCCGTCTCTCTCTCTCTCTCTCTCTCTCTCTCTCTCTCTCTATATATATATATATATATATATATATATATATATATATATATATATATATATTCTTTTTTTTGCCGCCGAACACACACTGCGCGTCTCCGTAAGCCTATACTCTCCAACCGCGGGTCTCGTGCTCGCGCCGTCCGTACCGTGACAGCACGGCGACGGCGACGGCGCGAGCGTGTCCGTGTAATAAAAATTAAGCCAGGGTTGGCTAAGCCTCTCGTTCGCTACTTCAAGGCGCTCTTTATTCCCTACCCTGCACGCCTCTCTGGCGTGAAACAACAACAACAACAACAACAAAGCGTAGGGCCACTCCCGTGCCTCTGTCAATTCGGGCTTAGGGCACCTGCCAATAATCGACTGGACACCCCGTCCTCCCTTCTCGCAGACATATCGTTTCTTTCTTTCTTTTTCTCCTCTTGTTTCGCCACGTCCACGGTGGATTCGAGGCGAGACGAAGACACGGCGCTGTCTCTTCGTCCCCTTCTGTTATCCTACGTGCGCTCGTGCGCATAACCTCAAGTTATGTACGGATAAGGATGACACAGGCCCTTGCTCAATCACTGCTTTTTTTCACAAAACACTAGCGAAATAGGTCAGCGCGAGAAAAGAACTCCTCCCCCCCCCAAAAAAAACAAGGAAAAGAAAAAAAAAGAGAAAAGGACAGAGATAGTGCGGTGAAGTGGATGAGAGTGCGTACTCTGTGGAAGGGCGCCGCATTCCAGGCGCGCGCAACTTCGTCCCTCTTTTTTTATCGGATTCTCTAGCGGCGCTCGTGTCCACATCTGGCCGTTGTGGGTGTACATGCGTGTGCTTGCGCGCGCGTATCGAGAGAACACGGGAGGACGGACGCCGTTTACGCCGTCCTTTGGGCGCCGCTCTTATCGGCTCCGGAATCCGCGTTCTCGCGTCGCGATGTCTCCCACATGCCCTCTCATTCTCGGTGGGTGGGTGGGTGGATGGGCGACGACGACGGCCGGGAGTGGGTGGGCATGTGATATGGTTCTGGCTCGGGGAGACGAAATTCAAGTTCGTTCAACACCCCAGCGATGTTATTATGCAAGAGCGCGGACAAAAAAAAATAAAGAAGAAGAAGAAAGGAAAGAAATTGCACACAATCCAGCGACGATCGTATAGTCAGTGTAGGTGAATAGCCTGAACGAAGGAACGAACGAATGAGTGAACAAATTAATGAAGAAGCGAACGAAGTAAGGAGCAAGCCAGCGAACAAACGAACGTTATCGCGGCCAAGTCGCTTTACTGCCGCACCTAAACCTTGAGGCACACCAAAGCTCACGAGCAATAATGGCACGCGCACATCAAATAACTCTAAAGTAGGCGTTCGGTCAAGAACGCTCCCGCCAACTTGGCGGCGGGAAAGAGCAGGTGCGCTTTTCCCCTCGGCGCCTTGTCTCAAGTCTGACCACCGAGCACCAACAGACGGCCACGAAAGCGGTCGAAAGAGTCGAAGAGAACTATTCGCCTTAGAAAAAAAAAAGGGGGGGGGGGAAATATAGTGATTGAATCTCGCCTTCGCGAGATTCAGTCACCTTCGCAAAACTAGCTTGCGAAATGAACGAAAATAGGGTTTTAGGAGAATACATTAAATCAATCTAGACTGGATCGGAGCATCTCTTGAGTGTCCTTTTAAGCTCAGCCCCAAAGCTCATCCTCCATACATGGCCGCCCCTAAGTCTCGGCATATAGCATTGCGCAGCTGACCACTGGCACGCCTGACGTCGACAGTGTTATTTTTTTCTTTTGTTTCTTTTTTTCCCCCCTATTTGACGGCCGGTCGCGGGCATGCCATACCGCATCTGCTCTAACGGGATAGGTTGCTATCAATTTTCGTCCTGCTTTCTTTTTTTTTTTACATTGTCGCGCGCATACCTGTCATTCCTCGCGGAAACATCCGTTCTACTTTGTCTCCTGCAGGTTCCGACTCAAGCGTGTTTAACAGGAATCATCAAGCGCCGTTCGAACGCACACACACACGAAATGTGTGCTCCCTTTCACATTACGGCAGTCTGTGCACGCTATATATACATCGTGCCTGTTTACCATCGACGTGAAGCGAACGCGCACACTCCCAAGGGTCGTCGCTGTCGCAGCACTTATCGGCGGCGGCGGCCTGATTTTTGTCGCGTCGTCGCCTCTTTTCCCGTTAAGCGACGCGTGGCACAGACGACGCGTGTCGGACTCGCTGTCGGGCTAGCCAGCCGGCTGTGTACTGCGCGGCCTATTCCAATCGCCGTTGACCATCTCTCTTCGTCGACACTTCTCGCCACTCACTGCGCATGCGCCGTACAACTGTGCGGCGCGCGCGCAGCGACTTCCGCGATCCGCGGGGCATGCGCATGACGCCGTTGTACCGTGTATTTCTCGATTCTTGCCACCGCGTGGTTCTCGAACGATACTAGACTCGAACCTTTCCCTCCACTCTCCGTAGATGGATGGATGGATGTTATGAGCGCCCCCTTTGGAACGGGGCGGTGGGTTGCGCCACCAAGCTCTCGCCATTAATTGCACTCTAAGAACAGTTTACACCTTTCGGCTTGCCCCTTCTGCCACACAACGGTCATCGTCATCTGCCTTGATGCGTTTCCTTTCTTTAACGCTGCGAGCCCGGAACTTCCCAGTAACGAACGGAACGCACGTTATCAGAAGGGGCAATGCAAAGGGTGTAAACTGTTCTTAGAGTGTATACTGCCTGATATCCTACCTAGGTTAAAAAAAAGGAAAAAGAAGAAACCTATGAACTTTCACAACCAAATTTTGTGGTCCCCTATTGCGAACTGTGCTTTTGTAGGTCTCCATTTTTTGTCGTTTCCTTACTTTTCTTCCACCAATCCTCCAATCGCCTCTTATTAATCTCTATTGCGGACATGTTTACTTTTCCGCTGTTCAAGCACGGCAGCGCCGCCCCGTGAGCGATGAAGGCGCTACAATTCTGGATAATTGCCGTGCGTAATCGTGAATCGCAGTGGCCACTTCTGCCGAGTGGTATAGTAGCCCTGCTTGAACTGCATAGCTCTCTCCCCCACCCTCCCTCCCCCTTTGCGTTTCTCAAAGGATAACAGCAAAACATCATTATGGTCATCATTGAGTCGATGTGGAGTGTTCAGCGGAAGAGCGTTCTAGAATACGGGGGTTCGTATCGTACCCCAGAGTGCCCCAGAGTTACCAGAGTGCATAATCCAGGGAAAACAAGGGGAAGGCGGGAGATGGGAAATTCAAGACGATGAGCAAAACGAGAACAAGCTGAAAACGGTAGCCAACGTTTGGACAAGTAGACTTGAAGAAGACAAGTCCACTTGTCGAAACGCTGGCTCCTGCTTTTACATTTGTTCTCGTTTCGCTCAGCGTCGAGAGTGCATAATGGAACATGTTGCTGCAGCGCTAAGCTCACGTTCTTGTTGTCAAATTGTTTCTGTAAAAAAACGCGCAGCACTGCATACTATATGCCAAAGTTGAGCGTTGGGTGTTGTTGGTGCTGCATTTACGAAGGTTTCCCAATCGACAGGCACGGACAAACAAGAATGGACATTCACGCACCGCCGAGCTAACCAACCGAAACTTCGTTTTACCGAGACCAGGTATCAATGCGCTCCACACCGTGGAAAACTGAAAAGAGGTAAAATAGCACTTTCTTTTCTGTCTTCCTGTTGTGAAACTCTGCGGAAAATAAAAAGTTCGAGTTGTTATAGTTCGGCGCTTTGAATGTCAATTCTTGCCTGTCCACGCCAGAAGCGCTGCGAAACGTTTGTAAATGCACTGTGTTAAACTTTGGCACGTTCCAGCGAAACTGCACCATCTTCAAGCTCGGCTCCTTGTCATTGGCATCGTATATACGGAATACACAGAAGCTGCTTGTTGGGGCCATACGTTGCCGCTCGGAATGCCTTGTTTGCAGAACACACACACACACGTGTGTGTGTGTGTGTGTGTGTGTGTGTGTGTGTGTGTTTCCAGGATTGTGGTGTGGTATACTCTCGCGAAGCGCGGTCATGGAGGGCAAACAAGATAACGGCACGGCATTTATCCGGCTTAGCGATAGAGCGTGCCGGTCTTCTGCGCGCTGTGTGTCCGGCAGGATACATCCCTATGTGTGCCGTCCAGATAGCGGGGGCCGCTTATAGCTACCGTGCACTTGAACACCGTGCCTGCCACGGACGGCGGTTGCGCGGCCGTCGCGGTAAAGCTTACCGGATGGGGCGCGTTGCGCTACTACTGGTCGTGGGGTCGACTCCCTGCAGCATTCTGACGGGCGCGGAATGCAGACGCGTCCGGCTGTGTACCGGGTGATCATTACTCAGTTTCGTGGGAATTCTTTTTTAAGAAAGACCACCTGTGACAGCGTAATTTCGTCCCTATAGAACTGGAACTTTCAAAGAGAACTGACGTTACTTGCACAAGAAATCGAAGCACGTATTTATCTAATTAACGGAAATTCACCGTTGAAGTTCTTCATTAATTACTTTACGGCACATTGCAACTTATGAATTGTCGCAGCTAGCTTGCAAGGTGCGTGTATCCACTTAGAATTAGTTGTCGGGGGTGTCACCACTTTCTACGTGTTTCATTGCCAAAATGTGCGGTGAAGTGCATTGGCGTTCCCGTTAGTTTCGGGCTTCAGTGCATGAAAGAGCGTTTCCTCAAAATATTAAGTGGAATAACAGTGTATTTTTACCCGGATTCCTCGTAGTGGACACACACACACACACACACAGACACACACACACACACACACACACACACACACACACGCACACGCACACGCACACACGAGCGCGCGCGCGTATAGACTGTCTAAGGTGTTCAGTATTTTGTAAGTAAATCTTAAAAAAAACATATTCGAAATGCTGCTTGACATTTGGGCGTTCGGCGAAAGGGGTTCACGCGCACACGAGGCAAGGCAAGGGAGGCAGGCAGCGTACGTGTTGCTACATCGCGCGTGACCTCTTGACCCGCCATATGCGGCCGGGTCCCCGCGTGGTTTCTTTCTTTTTTTTTTTTTGCGCTGGCCGTTTTGGTCGCCGTCGTCGTCGGGTGGGCCGCTGTTTCCTGCTGTGTCCGCGAGACCCCGTGCATCCGCATTCGGCGAAAAAGAAAGAAAAAAAAAGAAAACACGAGGAAGGGGGAAAATAGATGGCAGAGAAATCCAGGAGCTCTTTTAAAAAGCTCGGTCGCCCGTTTCCTCTCTTCTCTGGCGAGTTGGTGTCAGCCGCGGCGACACTCTACAGCTGTCTTGCTAGTGTCTGTTTGTGTCTGTGGGCTTGTACGACTCTCTAGTCTGTCTGTCTGTCTGACTGTCTGTACGTCTGTCTGTATGTACGTCTGTCTGTCTGTGCGTCTGTCTGTATGTACGTCTGTCTGTCTGTCCGTCCGTCTGTCTGTATGTATGTACGTCTGTCTGTCTGACTGTGTGTCTTTATGTCTGTCTGTATGTACGTCTGTCTGTCTGTCTGTCTGTCTGTCTGTCTGTCTGTCTGTCTGTACGTCTGTATGTCTGTACGTCTGTCTGTCTGTACGTCTGTATGTACGCCCGTCCGTCCGTCTGTGTGTACGTCCGTCTGTGTGTATGTACGTCTGTCCGTCTGTCTGTATGCACGTCTGTCTGTCTGTCTGTCTGTCTGTCTGTCTGTCCATCCGTCCGTCCGTCTGTCTGTATGTCGTGTTATAGTGTGTGTACGTTGCCTGCTTGTGTGCGTGTACTTGTGCGCATTCGCATGTGTATGTGCAAATATGTAGCGTGCGTGCGTTTCGTTGTCTTCTCGGGCGCGCGCGTGTACCACTATGTAGTAAATGTGTGTGTGTGTGTTGTCGTGTGCGCGCGCACATATGCTTCTATGCGCTAGTTTGTCGCCATCCTGATCTTACCCTTATGTTCTTGTGTGCCATTTCCGGCTGATGCGGCCGTTGTTTCACCAGAATGGACGCACGGGAAACCAAACAACAATAATAATAATAAACAAGAATAATGCCTGCGATTCTGTCTGTCGGCATCGGCAGTGTTCCGTTTGGGTTTATTTTTTGAGCGTGCGTATGTGAATCCCTTGTGTTCGTATGCACATTTGCAGTGCACGTGGTTGTGCGCAGGTAGCATGTTCGTACATGTGTTTGTTCGCTTGCATGTTTTAGTGTGTGTGTGTGTGTATTCGCAGTGTCTGTTGGAGGGAGTAGCTCGGTGGGAAGAAAATTCAGCGCTCTTACAACGTCACCGAATAAGTCCCGTCGCAAGTGGAGCGGAAACGATGCCGGAAGGAGAGCTCTCGATGGGAGCACAGCGACTGCTCACGGGACTGACGGCGTGCAGAATATGTAGGGGGACCACTAAGCGGCGTAATGTGAATAAAGTAGAAAACATATATAGGCAAAATACAAATGGAGTAAAGAGTAACATAATTCTTAAGTTGTTGCCTAAAGTGGTGCAAAAAAAAGAAAGAAAACGACAGAAATAAAAGCGACGTAAACGTAAAAGGGAGTCAAACCAAAAGTCGGCAGTCGATCCACGCCATGTGTTGAATATAAATACGTGCGTTCACACAGTCTCCGGGCGTTTCCGCATCGAAGGGAAGAAGACGCGTAACGGATCCGCCTGGCAGTACCGTGTTATTATATAAATGTTATGCGGCTTCCGTGTCTCCCGTCTCGCGTGAAGTGGTACGACGGCGGAGTTGGATTCTTTTATTATTATTATTCGCTCATTCCTCGCGAGAGGGTCTCCCATATTTCTCCTTCGTTGTTGCTTTTCTTTCTTTTTTCTTTCTTTCTTTCGCGCGTCTGCACCGCCGTCTAGACGCGGTTGCGATACTTTGGCACGGGTCGCTGGTCACGTGAGCGCGCCGACAGCAGGTGGCGCTGCGCGTCGTCGTCGCGGCTGCGCTGACACGGCGCCGCGCGCCTCGTTTAATTCGGTGCAGCGCTGCGAAAGGTACGCAGAGCTGGCGTCAGCCGCTCGCGGGCGAGTGAGCGTCACATCCTTCGCGGTGGTGCTGTGACGTCACTCTACCACGAGTAGCATAGCGTTGCTTGTAGTTACAATGTAAATGACTCTATGGTGAGTAGTAAGACCTTTGAGCCGTAGAGTTTAATGCAATGCCCTGAATACTAGAGTTCAACATGGCGTTATGTGTGTGCGTGTGTGTGTGTGTGCGTGTGTGTGTGTGTGTGTGTGTGTGTGTGTGTGCGTGTGTGCATGCGTGCGTGTGTGTGCATAAACTGTAGTGGCGCATCCTGCATGGATATAATAGACAGCGCACGGATTTTCCTAATTTGCTTCTATATGTACTTGCTTCGGACAAGCTTGTGGTCGCTTACGTTAATGTTCTGGAAGGTCATTTTTTACCCCGCTGTTTGGCAGGGTAATCTCATTTACTTCTAATTTGTGTCATTTCGTGGTTTTATTGTAGTTGGAATATTTTAAATACTTACAAGTCGTTTGCGTTGCTTGTCTGGCACCATCCAAGCTTTGTCGAAAGGTGTACTTAAGTTGTCGTTATCTTATGCGCCGAAAATTACGTGCTGAAAATAATTCTAAAAGCAAAGCGTTCAACTTCTCAAAATAAACGTTGTGAGGTTAGGGCGCTACGAAGTTGAACGAGAAAAAGAAACAGTAGAAACAATAGAAGCTGATGCGTGCTTTGTCAGCGAATCCATGCCAAATCGTCAAAGAAGGTGCACGTATTAACCAACATACTTCCGACGTAGCTGCACCATTGCAGCGTGAGATTTTCGTCCGGCAAATGTTTAGCGTGAGCCCCTGTGCTCAGTTTGCTCTGGGCGGCGTTGCAGAGTGCACGTCACAGGAAACGTCTGACACCTTGTTTTTAAGTGAAACACGTTTCTCCGCATTGAACCCTAATTGCTACACAGCATCTGTACTACAGGCGCGCTAACTGTACTCGCATTTCGCAGTAACGTATATCAGTGTATGGAAGCTGAACGAAGCGTATTCTGTAAGTCCGAGCTCGTTGCTGAGCGCACTACTTCGCGAGGTGGCAGGACACGTACTTCTTCTGAGTCTTCTGTACACTTTCGTAAACTTTCGGCAGTTTTAGCTTATAGCGCTGCCGCCCTACTCTTGCCTCCATATACTGTCTTCAGCTTTGCGCGCGCTAGGTTAACTGCGTGGCGCATGTATAATGCGCTTGAAAAAGCGATCAGGTGGACGCGTGGCGCTAGTAGTAACGGTGCGGCAGCAGCGGTATGCTAAAACTCTCCATTGGCGCAAACTCTTCGTGGACAAAGGATCGGTGGCACGGACACGTATGTGTGGTGCATAGTGATAGGCGCACATGACAGCAAACGCGTTTCCTTGTTTGCCCGTGCCTGATTATGCTGATGTTTGCAAAAAAATCCAACGCACTGAAGGGAGTGTGTTGAACTGGGCTTGGTGGTGCATGCGTTGGCTGAAGGTGGAGGTCGAATAGCACACCACACGGGACGGACGAAGTCTGTCTATCGGGACGAAGTGTCCGTCGTCTACGCCTCGTCCCATGTTTTGCTCTGTTCGCTTCGGCCTTCAGCTGGTGTACCACTGAGAGTTTCAGTCGTCCGTATTATCGTATATGGAAGCGCACCTGAATGTACAGTCGCGGACAGAATATTACGGACCATGAAATCTAAGAAAAAGCTGAATATGCCCGCAACCTCACAACGCAATCTGGTATTTGCATTTTGGACCTCGACTACAATATGCTAACAACGTTGTCGTGGGCAGTTTTACTGGTTACTGCTACAGGCTGCTCGCGAATTGAACGTTTTCGGAGATCCCGTGGTCCATTTTATTCTGTCCGCGACTGTACATGATGACTCTTACATCCGGAAAAGTTCAACGGGCGCTTAGGCAGCGCCACCGTATTGCCGTTTATATATGCGGTCAGCTGCGTTTCCGTATCAACACACGGCGCGCGTAAAGCTCTGTCGTCGCGTACGATATGATCACCTCGCGAAGGCGCCGTCGCTTCTCCGCACGGCCTCTACACGCTTCGTAACACTGCCCAGATATCTGGAAATTTTGGAGAGCACTGCAGTGCGCACCTCAGCGTAGTATAGCGGTGTGCAAGAGGCATAAGGTACGGGCGAGGGGACAACGAGATGAAGCGCCATACCGTTGCAGTGCTGTTCTTTTTTTCTCTTTTCGCGCTTGTTGCACTGTTTTTTTTTTTCACGCTTGGGGTGTTCCCACGTCTCCGCGTTCGTGCGCGCATTACGTAACGTCTACTATAGAGGGGAGGAACCGATATGCGTGCGTAGCTGTTGCGGCTCTTTTTTTTTCTTTCTTTCCTTCTGTTTTTGCCGGAGCGACGTACGCGGGGAAGCCGTATAGCCACGGCGGCGGAGGAAAATAACAACGCAACACTTCCCCACCGCGGGTATGTGCGCATGCGCGGCTGAGTGCGTCGCGGTTATAACGCCGTCTGTGCGGCTTCCGGAGGTCGTGCACTTGACTCTCTCGCGCGCACCCTACCGGAAAGAACGGGGGCAGCCGAGGTGCATTGCGGGCGCGTTGGGAACGAGCGAGTGCAGCGAGGAGTGCGTCCTTCTTTCTTTCTTTTTCTCTTTTTTTTTTAGCGTCGGGTGACGCATACGAGTGGACGATATATGCGAACTTCCTTAAGCAGGCATTCCGGCGCACGTTCAACTAAGCCTTAACCAAGATGGCCGCGTTCCCGTTAGCGGCGCTGTTAACGCCTCCTTTAGTTGGAGGAGGCGCTGCTTAAGGATGCAGAGACACGCGTGCGTTGAAAGCGTGGACGATGCAGAAAACGTCAGGGCGTCTGGATTGGTGTCGCTAGCCCGGATGTTGCAACAGCATTAGGATTCTATAGCCCGAGATCCATCATCTCAGTTAGGTCGAACTGCGCGTATACTATAGTATGGCCTAATTCTGAAATAATGGGCCCATCTCAGTGCATCTCCACACAGCTATAGCTGCTTGGAGATGCGCTCTGGCGGGTTTCGCATATCGTCTTGGGATATTTCTCTAGAGCGCAGCTCTTAGGTGCCCGTTCCTGCGGCGAGCGTCGGCGTAACCGAGCGAACGAGAAGAGCGAAAGATGAAAAAGTGAACGCGGAGCGCAGAGGGGAACGAAATACGCGAGGAGGAAAGATGAGGAGGAGGGTTCGGCGAAAGGGTGAGAAGAAAAGCGCAGTGCGGCGACTATGGCTACGAGGTGGCGCCACAGTAGCGCGTGTCGTCTGGGAAGTCTCTCGGCGGCTGCATGCTGTGAATCGCGCGTCCACGCGTCACCCTCGCGCTGGCACTCGCGGTCTCCAGATTAGAGAGACAGTCTCGCCACACTTCGCTTCCGTTTGCAACGTGGCGCACGAGACAGATTGTCCGCGCCAGCCAATATATCGCGAAATGAAAACACGTACAGAGCTGCGCTGAACTTTCGCATTAGTGAGTATCGTACGTAATTGTCGGGTAATTTTTTTGGTCTCACTGAGTACACATCATCATCATCATCATCAGCCTGGTCACGCCCACTACAGGGCAAAGGCCTCTCCCACATTTCTCCAACAACCCCGGTCATGTACTAACTGTGGCCATGCCGTCCCTGCAAACTTCTTAATCTCATCCGCCTACCTAATTTTCTGCCGCCCCCTGCTACGCTTCCCTTCCCTTGGAATCCAGTCCGTAACCCTTAATGACCATCGGTTATCTTCCCTCCTCATTACATGTCCTGCCCATGCCCATTTCTTTTTCTTGATTTCAACTAAGATGTCATTAACTCGCGTTTGTTCCCTCACCCAATCAGCTCTTTTCTTATCCCTTAACGTTACACCTATCATTCTTCTTTCCATAGCTCGTTGCGTCGTCCTCAATTTGAGTAGAACCCTTTTCGTAAGCCTCCAGGTTTCTGCCCCGTAGGTGAGTACTGGTAAGACACAGCTATTATACACTTTTCTCTTGAGGGATAATGGCAACCTGCTGTTCATGATCTGAGAATGCCTGCCAAACGCACCCATATGAGTACACATGTTTCATATTAACTGCGCAACAAAACGGGTACAAAGAAGGATCTCCCGAGATTAACGCGTGTTTGGCAGGTTTTGACCATGCCATCGCTCGCAGTCTCGGAGGCCATACAGTTTTCCGCTTCGTCGCCGTCCGCACACTTTCAAACGGAAAGGCGTCCCGCTTCTGGCAAGGCCACTGTCAGCATATTTAGCCTCGGGAAAAAGTGAAAGAGCCACTTACTACCTCCACCGTAGCGTAAAATTCCATTCTCAGCCGCTGCGTGGTCGCTGACGCAACACGGACTCGGCCGCTAATGTTTATGACGGCGGCCTTTTAAAATGCCGTGTGTACGCCAAGAAGGTACGTTGTGTCATCTCCCGGCGTTATGTACGGTTAAAGCGAAAGGCAATCTCGAAAATGACCCTGCGAGGAGAAGTTTTGAAATGGGCGTTGTCCCGTATAGTTCGCGTGCATACATGTGAATGGGGCATTACAGCTACAACTCACGGCCGTGTCAGCGTGCCGACACGGACACAGCTGCATGTGCCACAGGGTCTGGTGTACGATATACGCCCACTTCAAAAAATTCTCTGAACGACGTGGCGCCATCTTTCGGCAGCCGCTAGCGGTACGCGAAGCGCCAGTGCTTGTTTCACCGTCGCCCCGCATACAGTGTGGTCATGCATAGAGGCATGAAAGAACCATAGGGGCGTCATGGGTTAAAACGGGGTAACATCAAAGCCAGAAGAAGTGGACCCGACAGGCTACGTTACGATACGTTTTAGTGTCTGCCACCCCGGGCACTAAGTCAAACGTCGTTATAACGAAATGGGATATAACGAAATAATGCATATAACGAAGTAAGTGACATTCCCTTTGAATTCCTCACGGTGATTCATATTACAGTACATGCAACAACGGATATAACTAAGTAACGGATATAACTAATTAATTCTGGCTCCCCCCTTAAACTTCGTTATAACGAGGTTTTACGTACACATAGCCGTGCTCAGGGCACGCTCTTCCGAAAAGAAAACGGGTGCGACCGCACCGCGTGGGGCTTCCGCACTCGCACGTTGCAAAGGCGCTAAAAAATGCTCCCCAACAAACAACTTCCGGTCACGTGCCTTATAAGTGTACCGCACCGGAATAAGAAAGCGTGTTTTGCAAGTATTTTCAAAGTAGGGCAAATCTCTTTCCTTAGCCTTAGCTTTCGCTGCGTACATCCTGGCATAGTCGAGCTAAGCCACTGCCATTTTTTTTTGACCGAGTCATGCATGGGCTTCAAGTTAAGGAGAATTTCTGAATAAAGGAGGTTAGTCCTGTGGCCAAAAGTGCGCTGAGCGCCCGGCTACACGCCCTAATCACACATCGCACTTTGAAGTATAATTGGGCCTAAGAGGTCTCATTTTGTATGTATTCGCCTGCGTGTTACATTCCGACGAGACGCGTATACGTGTATACACAGCCGTATCAAAAGTCCGCAACGATGTTTTGTCTGCGCCCGCTCCCGTATTGGCTCGAAGCCACGCTTTCGCGTATGCAGTCAATGTTTGCGCCAACTTGCCCGTCTCGCCTCACCCGCCCGCGTCCCGCCGTGTCTGGCTCATTGTTCGGTCCGTCCTTTAAGGCAACCTTGGTCCGTCAATCTGCGCCATAACCTCTTTTCCCGTCACGAACCACGTACGCAAACACACACATCATCATCGCTCTCCATTTGTCTACCGAGGTCTGCATAGCCGCGCTCTGATTGGCTGTCAATCAGCGATTGGCTCATTTTCTTCTTGGGTCTGCATGGAGGATTATACGTATAAGTCTCAACGCGTGCGCTTATTATGCGGTAGGTGTGTGTCGAGTCAGCGTGCGCTGCCGGATTCGATTTGCCCTGAAAGCCGCACGCTTTTTGAGCCGACAGCAAACTGACGGTAATCCCGGCTGGCCGAAAGCCCGCCCGTTTGTTTCTGTGTTAAAAATGCACAACAGCACCTCTATAGTCCCGAAGGTCGAATGCATTGCGCAGCTATATAGCGACGGGCTTTCGTAATGGGCAGCTCCGGCCGCTTCGAACGTCTCGCTTGACTGTGCAACTTACGCAGCGCCGGACTGCGCAAAATTTTTTCGCTAAATACGTAGCTCGAGGCGCGTGGACACGGCTGAGTGTTCTCCCAGAACTGCAAAATCCCCACGCCGCAGTTTCGTCATTCTCGCGCGAGAGACGTTGTATACTGTATAGGAAGAAGCCGAACCTCGTTACAACGAAGTCCCGTGGGCCACGAAAATACGAGTAGCTTCGTTGTTCCCGATATTCGTTACAAGCATATATATGTTCGTCACACGCTGGTAACGGCGAGAAATTTTTTTTTAAAGACTTTCCGCCTCGTTATGTCAGATGATTCTTGTATATTCGTGTTCGTGATATTGCAGGCTTGACTGTGTAGCGGTCCTGCCGGAAAACCAAAATGCATGTTTGGATCCAAGAATGCGTGTACAGTGGTGGAGGCGACGTCCGTAATCAACTTGTAACAGGTTTAGAAAAAACGTTTTGGTGCCGCGCGCCTCTTGTAAACCGTCTGACTTGGTACGCTCTATGGACGTTCTGTGCATACTCATTGGTTTCTCGAACTAAGAGAAAGTCTCACTTGTGTTCGGGGCGCGGGAAACGGCAGTTATAATCGCAGTGCAGCAACAGCAGCAGCAGTAGCCGCGCATAGCTGAAGCGTGCGCTCAGGCTGGACGTATGCAGGCCTTGAACGCCGGCCACCGCATGCCATTGCAACGGAACGAGGATGAAGGCGAAAAAAGAAAATGGAGTGCCGGGAAAGGATCGAGAAGAGAGGATCGCGCTTTGAAAAATAAGAGAGGTACCGACCGACCGACCGGGCGCCTTGTGGGCAGAGCTTGCGAGACGTCGCGGTCAGTCTTGTTTGTACGACACGAGGCACGCGTTCCGAGTACGAAAGCTTCGTATGGTCTTCTGGGTATGGCGTGTAGTAAAAGAGATGCACAACCCGCGCTTTGAAAGGAGGAAGGCGGTATGGGGAGGAAGAGAGAGAAAGCACGCGGCATTGTACGCAGAAAACTGCCTGTGGCTGGTCCCGAAAGAATGCGGTGTGCGCCGCGTCGTGCATTCTTCTGTTTCACGTCTGCTCCACGTCTGCCCGACGTCTGCACCGGGACAGTTCCTGCCGTCTGCTTGCGCAGCCGCGGACTTTCCTTCTGCGAAGCGCGTATATCGGCGTAATAACGGCATGTTTCATCGTCCGCTCGGCAGGAGCGTGATACGTGAGAACCTTTTTCTTTTTCAGATTTGTTCTGCTGTGCGTAGTATAACGTAGCGAACCGCGAGTGATCGCTGTTGTGGTCACCGATGCGGTTCACATCATAGCACTTACGATAGCCCACATCGAACTCCGGGGTAGGAGAGGGGGGGGGGGGGGAGGGAGGTCTATAGACTGACACGCGCGTGCTTGTACTTTTAGGCGACAATCTGAAACTCAGCGTCGATGCAGATGTCGGCTTTTCCCTGCTAAAAAAAGAACCGGTCGAAAATAGCCAACAGGTTTCGAAAAATGGTGCTCGTCGGAAATCCTATAGTTTGGCTTGGCTTATCGTGTGTTTTTGGAGGTCTTACAATTATTGTTATTAAGTTGTCCTTCCACTTCCCTTTTATTTCTTTTTGTCGATATGGTGAACGAAAACTGGCAGTTACATACCAGAAGATTAGTTGTATATGTAGGAGACTCGACAACTTGCATATAGAAGCAGCTTCGGTATATACGTCTGTCTGTTCGTATATGCAGCCGTATGCCCACGGTATGGATTAATTATAACGCGGGGGAATGCGCGGATGTCACTGTATACGGGATAGTGGGCTTGAAAAACCACTTATTTGCACGCGTAAAGAGTGCGGGGGAGCTCGCGCGCGGGCGCGCTAGATATATGCACACACACACACATACTAGAGAGACGCGCGTGGATCCCTTCGCGAGCGTGAGCGCGAAGCAAATTGCCTCTGGAATGATCGCCCTGCGATGGTGGCGAGGGGGTGCCCAGAGGCTGCAGCAATGGCTTGCTTCGCTGCTGGTTGAACGGCGGCGGCGCGCTTTATGCAAATGAGACCGTGGATAACGTGTCCGCGGTGGAAGCGCCGTCCTTGGGGTATACGAGCGTGTATACCTGCGCACCTTCTCCTTCGTCGCTTGCCAATGGAGGCAGTGGCTAGTTAGCCGCCGTTAGCGGCGTTTTCCTCCTTTCTTTCCTTCTTTCTTCGTTTTTTTTTCTTTCTTTCTTTCATTCTTCATTCGTGCGTGTGCGTGCATTCGGCGCCGTTAACTCGATGTATGCGAGTAGTGAGAATGCCGAAACATAGAAGAAGTTACAAAAGAAAAGTGAGAGAACGAGTTAAGAAGCGAGCTGGAGGAAGGGCGAACTTCTGGCTGATCGAAGAGTCATTGGTACGTTAGTCAGCGCCGATATATAGCGAGCGTTTGACGTGATATCGGAAGGAATGCGGCTGTTCCGGGGAGTCTTGTGAGGAATGTCCGTACAGCGGCCGTGCTTCGAGTGTCGTTGATATGGTGTAGTTCTGTAATGGTGAACCTCCTACGTAGCGAGGGTCTGCACGGATAGATGGCGTATATCTTCCTCGATCGCGGCGCCGTTTGCATTAAAGCCCCGACAAGCCGACTTGTGGTTGAGCTTGTGCGAGCGAGGACACCGGAAAGGAAACGCGTGCCACGGCCTCTTTCTCTCGTTCTCTATTCTTTATCACTTCAGTGCGACGGGTGGTTTGTAAAGTTAGAAACTGGCCTTTGCTGTTTGCGTTCTCTCCCGCTACGCTGTGTAGGGGTCAGTGCATCTCTCACTAAGCGTCGTCGTGTAGACGAAAGGAGCAACAAAACTTGGCAGCCATCGCCACTTGGCGGGATTATATCGCCACGCCTACTGGCGGGGCGCGCTAAATGGTTTTGCAGCCGGAACAGTTGACAAATTCAGCCGATCTCTTAATGTCAAGATGGAGCGCCAGTTATCTCTCTAAAGAAAAAAAAACGCAGTTTTATCAATCGATTTTCTTTTCCTTTTCTTTTTTTCTTTTAACAACAACAACAACAAACTGGAGGGAACTCTGGCGCCGCGATATCATTCGGGTACCATAGGAAGAATGATGGTCAGTACGTTGGTATGTCTATATTTGTTTCCCACGCTGTTTACGGCGTTATTTACAACTTATTACATAGTTCCAAATTTCCGGGCAATCATAAGTTTTTTTTTTTTCTAAACGCACGGATACAGCAAGTTTCTGTGCGCAAGTGTGATAATTGGGAAACGCTGCCTTTATAACGCAATACTTCGTTGTACGAGACCAATTTGCACATTCACGAAGCCGTTTGAAGCCAGAAGGACGAACTCTAGCCAAGTCGACGTGCTGACCATTGTTCCTGTGTTGGCTGAACATTCCGTTTTCCCAGTTACCGTAGACTGATGTCGTCAGGTGTCCATCTATAGTGCTGTTTGTAGGGAACTCCGTGTTTATAACGTTACCTCAGAGATCGGGCGGCGCGCGCTCTCCGATCTTGGAGACTATGTTTATGATACGCTAACCTGTTCGGAGTGTACCAAGGAGGATATATATCCTCCTTGGGGTGTACACGCAGCCGTAGAGTTTCTCACTACATTACCTAGAGGGAAATATAGCGCTGCTGCGCTGTGGTATACACGGGAATGTCGGTATATTTTCACTCTTTGGATTGGCATCGTTCTCGGAGAGCCAGGCCACCTTGAAGACGCGCCTGGTAGGCACCGTTCCGTTTGTCACAATGACTCATTTTCTACTAAAACAGCACGTAAAAATCTGTTTTAGCTTTATTATTGCACCAAAACATGTTTTGTTTAATAATGAGAACTTATTGCATGTACAATTATGTGAAACGTAAAAAAGTGTCAGCGGGCCGCTAAAGTTGGAGGACAGACGACGAGATTCGCACTCGCTTCGGAACAGTTTGTCGTCTGTTCTTGCTTTTCTTCGCTTGGTTGTGCATTGTAGGTGAGTAAACTTCACTGGAAGATGTAATATCCGTGAATGAAAACCTTCTACGAAGATTTTTACTTTAAGAACGCGTTTTTCGTGTAGCCATATCCACGTTGCAGACGAAGCCTCTTACAACACCAGCCAACACAAGCATCGCAGACACATATACCTTCATTCCCACTACGGCACAGCGCCCTTTAGGAAACTGCCATAGACGGTGGCGCCAGATTCCCCTCTAGGTGGTATAGTCAGAAACTCAACGCATGCAGCGAAACGGTCGACGATGTCGCCGCCATGCACACAATAACGGTGGCCATACCGCGGCGTCCGAACCAGGAAGCG
This sequence comes from Dermacentor albipictus, assembly GCF_038994185.2. Taxonomy (NCBI): domain Eukaryota; kingdom Metazoa; phylum Arthropoda; class Arachnida; order Ixodida; family Ixodidae; genus Dermacentor; species Dermacentor albipictus. The sequence continues at coordinate 24,959,835 of NC_091827.1, read as the reverse complement.
CGCGCGCGCGCGTTCAGAAGAGAGGCATGACGTAACACCGTGGCACGCTTTGGGCAAGGTCGGCGCGCGCTTTTTTTGGGCTTTTTCTTCGCTTGATGATCGAGACGTTGACCCTCCGCTCGGGCGACCCCTGGCCACCGGCGGCGGTCACGATCATGACGGAATACGGTGGCCTCAGCTGTAGTGCCTATAGGATGTACACTACCTGAACTCAGCCGCTTACACGCACACGCACACGCGCGCGCGCGCGCACGCACACACACACACACACACACACACACACACACACACACACACACACACACACACACACACACACACACACACACACACACACACACACACACACACACACACACACACACACACACACACACACACACACACACGCACGCACGCACGCACGCACGCACGCACGCACGCACGCACGCACGCACGCACGCACGCACGCACGCACGCACGCACGCACGCACGCACGCACGCACGCACACACACACACACACACACACACACACACACACACACACACACACACACACACACACACACACACACACACACACACACACACACACACACACACACACACACACACACACACACACACACACACACACACACACACACACACACACACACACACACACACACACACACACACACACACACACACACACACACACACACACACACACACACACACACACACACACACACACACACACACACACACACACACACACACACACACACACACACAGACAGACAGACAGACAGACAGACAGACAGACAGACAGACAGACAGACAGACAGACAGACAGACAGACAGACAGACAGACAGACAGACAGACAGACAGACAGACAGACAGACAGACAGACAGACAGACAGACAGACAGACACACACACACACACACACACACACACACACACACACACAGACAGACAGACAGACAGACAGACAGACAGACAGACAGACAGACAGACAGACAGACAGACAGACAGACAGACAGACAGACAGACAGACAGACAGACAGACAGACAGACAGACACACACACACACACACACGAGGGTAAGCCAGACTGCAGCGGATTGAGCGTGCGCGATTTGAAGAATCAGTCCAAAACTGCGAGGACATCCATCCGTGAAGGAGGTGGGGCCCTAATAAACCTGGCAACTGGCTAAAGTATTCCTTGAAAACACCACAGTCTGGGTGAATATAACGATAATTAATTATTGAAAGAGACAGTACCCAAAGTTACATTCCTGTAATATAATTTCGCGCCAGACTGCAGCACCGGTACGTCAGTGTGACGTCACGGATTTTAAAGCATTTTTCTTTTCGCGTTTGAGTGATTGATCGTGGCTGAGTAAATGTTCTCGAAACGGACCAAGGTCAATCCTTGGCTCCTTTAGAATACACTGTATAGTCCGTCCTTTTCGATTAGAAATTAACTAGGGTCCACCAGACGCCGTCAAAATCTATGACGTCATGGTGAAGCCGGTTCGGGAACTTCAAGGCGGCGTCGCCACCCACCCTTCGTGTCGGTGTCTTCTCTCCCTTATGTCACGCTTCCTTCCATCTTGCATCCATCTTGCATCCTTCCAACCAATGCCCAAGTTTTTATATTGTATAAGATTTAGTAAGTAACACCTTATACCATGTTCCTATGTATAACATACAGCCCTTCCTGTTACAATCCCTGATGGGATTCACAGTATCAATAAATGAAATAGATGAAATGAAATGAAATCTTAAAGTTCGGTTTATTTTTATTTATTTATTTTATTAATAAGGACCGGCGTGACCAGCAGGAGCTGGTCACGCTGGTCCGAGCTGGACAGCAGTTTTTTTCTTTCGAATAAAGTTATTCCCTCCACCTTTCCCTCCTCGCTGGCAGTATAGATTCATACAGCATAGTATTCCACTGTTCGAGTGTGGGGTTGGACGTTGGGGGAGGCAAGTGTCGGTATGCGGGAGCATTCCCCCTGTTGTTTGGTATAATGACGCTTATGTCTCGCAGTGTGGGCATTTGTGCGTGTACGGCGTGGGGTGTATAGAGGCTTAGGTGTGGGAAGGTGTTAGTTTGTAACTGTCTTCATGCCACTGCGTCCCCGCGAGCCAGGCATTTGTGAGGTGGTGGGTAGAGGCGCCGTGAGAGGCGATAATGTTGGAGTATCGTGTTGTATACGCGAGTAGTACGGTGTCTCTCTGGGGCTCGGGATCGGCTTCATCTTGCTGTGTCCCGGTGGCATATGCTCGGGCTACAGCGTATGTACAGCCCGCTATTTCGGCGAACGGACTCGTGGCCGGGGTCCACATCACTGTGACTTCTGGTAGCGTTTGAGGCGCGTGATTATTAAGAATGCTGTAGGCTGTAGCAGATGTACACGTCCTTTTGTGTAGTTCCTGCAGGCCGCCTGCGATGCGAGTCCGTGGTTATTATGGTGTTCTAGCTCACCGCTTCGGTTGGGTATCGTGGCAAGTGCAATCTATAGCATGCTTCTTCAGTTTCGACAGTGGTAGTGTTCTTAGAAGAGGCATACGTGACTTGTGGGAATTCAGAGTTTATCACGCGTGCTGTGTGAGCGGGTTCGCTTGGGTGTGATTGCCAGCGAGGAAACCCAACGGTGAGATCACGCGCGTGCATTGCGAAGTCCGCGATACAGCGCTGTTTCTATTTTTTTATTATCATTTTGTTGTGCCAGCATCCAATAAGACAGTACATCACTGTGCCGCACTGTGCCGTTGTGTGTGTTATGGTGCCTGTTTAGACGAACTATGTTTAGCGCATAATTGCATTTGTTTTAATAGGCTTCGACTATATTCTGGAGGGACGCTTTAGCCGACGGATATACTGAATAATTTTGACCACTTCGGTTTCTTCAAAAGGGGGGGGGGGGGTGCCCAAACTCCGTGTATTGGGCACTTCTGCTTTTCCTTCTATTTTCTTCGGCGCGGGAGGGTGGGGGGGTCGAGTGGTGTCTTCCGCTTGGCCCTGTCTGCCTGCGCTAAAATGGATTCAGAACAGGTCGCATGACTGGCAGGACGGAATGTCCAACCGAGATGGAATGTCCAACCGAGACGGAATGTCCAACCGAGACGGAATGTCCAAGCGGGCCTGAATGTCCAACCGGGCCTGAATGTCCAACCGGGCCTGGATGTCCAACGAGATTGATGCCCAAAGAGGCGTAATGTCCAATCGTAGACACCCCACCTCCCACCCCTGGTCCCTTCGGTTCATTGCCGCCTCCATAGGCCGCCGAGTGAGAGGAGCTCATCGCTCGGTCAGGCCGGCCCTTTCGCTTTCGCATTGTTGGCATTCCACTGGCTTCGTAGGAGAAAGAGGAGGACGCTGCCACGAGGCGGCTTGGGAAAGGGGGTGCATGCGAAGGGGGTGGCCGCTGGATTAAACGAGGTCACTTTAGTGATCTCCCCCCCGCCTTACATGCACGAAAGGGAGCTCTGCACAGATGATGGCGGGTGAGGCCATACTGTGCGTGCGGGCGCCGTAACGGAGGTGAATACCTCAGTCGTCTTGTTCTCTCTCTCTCCCTCTCTTTCTTTAATGAACGACTCCTTTTCGGCCGTGAGAAAAGGGCGAAGCGTTCACTCGGGAACGGGGTCGCCGAACAGGGCCCTTGTGTGTATGCATGTAGCCACCGTCCTCCAGTAATCCACCGCTTCTTCTTCGTCTTCTTCGCAGCGTGCCTTTTCTCTTCACCTCTGCGTTATTACCATTTCACCTCCCTCTCCCCTCCCCCATGTTTTTCTCTCTTCACGAGTTGGAGCGAGCGATCGTTTTTTTTTTCTTCTTTTCCCCTTTTTTTTGGTTCACGCTGCGTCTACGCCAGAATGTTGACTGCAAACGAGAACGGTGACGCGGCAGCGAATTTAGCTTTGCCTCTGGAACTCGAAGCAACGTTTTTTCCTCAACTAATTCGCCATATGTATTTTCTATAACAGCCTTGTCTATCTTAGCGCCACCTATGGCTAGCTATATTAGAGGAGAGAACGAAAGACATTGCACGCGGGCTTCATTGGTGCATTTACCGAAAAAAGAGCACTGCGTATTGTGTAACTCGGTTACAGCGCTAAATAGGAGTCCTAAACTCGCAGACTGCACTTTATATAGCCATGTTTCATAAGGTCAGTGACCAACTGTAGCCCAGCTTTCAACATTACAGTAGCACTGAGGAGCTTTTCTATAAACGAGCTCTCCCTCAGTTTAGCGTTCGTCCTTTATACGAGCCTCGTTTTGTGTGTACACGGGCAATTTATGGTTCGCGATTAAGTGCCAGTGTCGACGCTATAATGTTTCGGTCAACTTCTTGCTCAGCAGTGATAGCGCGCACGACTGAAAAGGTTCGATTTCAATGTCAGGGTCTGGAACAAAAGCATTCCGAATGGGGCGCTCGTATGGAATTACGATTTACAGCTGGCTGAAGGTATATGTCGCCTTCCCCCAATCACTAAAAAAAGAACAAAATAAAAAGAAGGCTACACGAAGATTTGCAGTTGGACTGCAATTCCCCTGGCTCTATCCGTGCACTGTCAAGAGCGCGCTGATCGTCGTATAAAACAGCACCACGGAGCTCCATGTACTGCACCGACATATGACTGTAGCGTTATTCTTGTTTTGTGCTTGATCTCACGATGATGCTTACTTTGTTAAACGCCTTAAGAAGCTTCGCTGAAAGACCTCGGAAACGAGCACTCGAATGTGCCATAAGTGATGGAGTAGGCGATTGAAAATGGAATGAAAAATCGAATGAGCGTGAATGATGAAGTCGAAGTCACGGGAAGCCGCAGCGCTTTCATAGCGCATATATCTTGTCGTCGGGCTAGTTTTTTTTGTTTGAAACTTGCTCTCACCCCTTGCCGCAGGCATTGTATATTATACAATGCTGGCGGCGCAAGCCGCGGAGGAGTTGTTGTTGTTATTGTCCTGAGTGGCCGTGGCACATACCCACAGTGGGGAACTGTTCGCCTTGACCGATCGTCTGCTTCTGCTTCTATCGGCGCGCTGCAGCAACTGTGCCGGCTTTCTCATTGTTAGTGCTGTTCAATTGCAGCTCCCGTTAATGAGCGAGCAACACACTTGAGGAAGGCAGGGGGTCTCTCTCTTGAGCCTCCAACCGCATATCCTCACTCTCGGCGACTTTCCCCTCGCAACCTTTGACCCGTTCTCGCCGCCGCTCCTCGGATGTTCGAACCGAACGACCATCTGGGCCGCTTCGAGTCGTCTGCTTCGCCGGGCGCCTCAACGAAAGAAAGAAAGAAAGAAAAAAAGAAAGAAAGGAAGGAAGAAAAAGGAAGCAAATGAAATGAAAGCTGTTGGGAAACGCAGGTGACTTATGTGTCCGGCGCGCCGCCGTCCCGGCGACTTTGAAAGCGCCGAAGCTTTACGACGTCTCTCCCGCCCGCAGCGGCTCCAGCGGGCCGATCGTGCGTTGCGAAAGGGCGTTCGCTCGCGAGACGGCGTTAGGCCTAACTTCACGCGCGGTCGCCTTTCTTTATTCCTTTGTATTTTCTTTTCTTTTTTTTTCAAATTTTCTTTCGTCTTCTGCTACGCATGGGGCGCCGTCTGCTCGGCGGTGCGGGGAATGCGCGTGCTTCGTTGAAGAACGCCGCTTGCGGTACGGAAGCGCGCCGCGTGTTTGGTTTTTCTTTGCTTTTAGACGTTATGGCAGCGTGAGAGGGAGAAAATATGAGAGAGGGAGATGAAAAGAAACAGACACAAATACATACACCGGTGCCGTACTCTCGATAGGCAAAGAGGGTAGTAGAGCTCGCAGAGACAATGGCTGGATGCTGCTTCGCGGTGTAGAGGACACAGCTGGAGAATTTGTTCCAAGTGTATACATATAGCTCGGTTTGGGCTAGTTGAACGACTGTGTCAACTTTCTTCTATAAAACTTATGATGAACAGAAAAGTAATGATATATCGATGACTATAAACAAATCGGTATTTACAGGGCGCCTTTCTGCATGACTCGGAGCACGGCCATGTTTCCTCTCCTTGACAATGCTTGTAAAGGTTCGTATCGGTCGATCACTGTCGAGCGTACTTTTCACTCCTGAAGTTACGTATAACTACGTTTACAAGTGCGGCGTGTCAACGGAGCGATGGGCGTGGCCCGTCCACTGCCTTGTCCAATGAACGCGCTCTAAATGTAGTCGTATCGCCGAAAGTGATTTAGTGGGTGGGAAGAAAATGCGACGGCCACCGTAAAATGTTTCGCGCTTGCGCGAACACCCCGAATTTAGTAACGCTAGTAGAGAGCTCCCATGGCGCTGAGCTTCTTCCTCTCTCGTTCCCTTCTGCTGCGCATGACGTGTCGACGGTACCGCTGAGGAGCCGGGGCACGCCTGACTGACCGAATGCTGCCGCCCGAACCGCTCTGGCGGCGTTCCTCGTGTGTGTGTTCATCGAGCAAGGCTTCTCTCTCTCTCTCTCTCTCGATGCGCCTTAGGGGGGGATGCGATGCCGGGGCAGCGCAAATGTGACCGGCACGCTCGTAGAGTGAGTGGTGGCGGCTTCTTTCTCCGCGGCGGAGAGAAGGCATCTGCTGGCGTAGTGAATAAAGTGCGCGGCTTCGTCGTCGGAGGAATTCCGGTTCTGCGGCTCGTCTTATCATCGCCGCCGCCGCCGCTGCTGGCGGCGATGCCCGTGGGGTGCTGCCGCTGCTTGGCGGCCGACAGTTCTAGTTCAGCGGCGTGGGCCACGCGAGGTCCGGCCGACCGACCGACCGGCGGGGAACTGGTTTCTGCTCTTTGGCGGACTGCCCCGTCCGCTTCCTTGCTTGGGTCTGTCTGTCTGTCTGTCTGTACGTCTGTCTGTACGTCTGTCTGTCTGTCTGTCTGTCTGTATGTACGTCTGTCTGTCTGTCCGTCTGTCTATGTACGTCTGTCTGTCTGTCTGTCTGTCTGTCTGTCTGTCTGTCTGTCTGTCTGTCTGTCTGTCTGTCTGTCTGTCTGTCTGTACGTCTGCACGTCTGTCTGTATGTACGTCTGTCCGTCTGTCTATGTACGTCTGTCTGTCTCTGTGACTGGTCTGTGTTCGATGTCGTTTGTCTGTCTGCGCGTCTGTCTGCATGCATGTGCGTCTGTCCCTGTCTGTCTTGGCTTGTCTGCCTCTGTGACTGCTCTGTGTCCCACGTTATGTGTCTCATCATACCCGTTGTTCGTGGCGCCGTTTATGAGTACGTTCTCTTCGTTGAGCAAATGCGGCGCTCGAATTTAATCCGCTTGCCTCATCGACCGAATAGTTGCGGCCTGACTGTGCGTGCGCGTGCGCAACCACCCTGCTCGGCGGCGTGGCTGTGCCGGAAACCGAACCGGGTGGTGCGGTATAGAGTCGGGTCTTTCCTCGGCGCGTGTAATTTGTCTTTGACCCGCGCTGCCGTCCGATTACACACGTGCAGCGGTGGAATACGCAGAGTTGTGACAGTGGGCGGGCTCTTATAGTCCGGGACGTCCCGCGCGCGGGGCGCTGGTATAATAATCGTCGTGCGTGTGGGCCTTTCTCGTCAAGGGCACGGCGAGGTTCTCTCGCAATCTCCACATTTTTTTTCCTCCGTCTCTCGCCCCCTGAGTATTCACGTCGCGCATTGTTTCCCGTTTGTTTTGCGTCCGTACGTGTGGGAAGAGGGAGCTCCGAAGAGTGGCGTGTGTTTGCACGCGCATCTACGTGTGCGAGTGACGAAATCGAAAGGAGAGACAGGTTCGATTAGCAGCGCAAAAGAGTGACGCGTAGGACGTAAATGTGTGTGTGTGTGTCTGCTCTGCGCCTGTCTTCTTCAATCCTCTCGTCTCTCTCTCCCTCTCATCTATGTACGTACCCCATCTTCTCTCCATCTTATCTATATACACTCAGTTACCGCGTTTTCTTTTCAAATACACGTGGTACAGTTTTAAGCTCAAACGTCGAAAACCCTGGACGTTAATGGCATGCCTGTGTCAGTGCGCACGCGTGTACACACGGACAGACACACGGCCGTAACGGTTCGAAGGGTTGTGCGTGTGTGTGTGTGTGTGTGTGTGTGTGTGTGTGTGTGTGTGTGTGTGTGTGTGTGTGTGTGTGTGTGTGTGTGTGTGTGTGTGAGGGAGAAAGAGAGAGAAAGCAAGGGCAGGAAAGGCAGGGAGGTCAACAAGAAGAGCACCCGGTTTGCTACTCTACACTGGGGGTGGGGAAAGGGGAATAGAAAGAGGGAAAATGGAGAGAGTAAGCACTGAGTGAGTGTGGGAGGGACAATATGCACAGGGACAAAGGGTTATGCGCTCAAGATAGTTCGATATATCCGAGAATTCGATGTGCTCAAACTCGCCTATAGCGCACTTAAGCGAACTTTTTGTGACGTGTTCGTGATGCACGAATTTCTTATTTCCAGTGGAAAGAAGCGCTAAGAAGGAATCCATTCTTTGTAAAATAAAGCTACGTGCTTGGTAGGCACTAATTGCCAAAGTCCTCCATGCTTGAGCAATATTGAGGGCGGCGTCGACACTTGCGTGTTTCGATATATAGAATAACTCGCTTTATCCGGATTTGCTATAGAGGGCGTGTCACCGAACACTTCAAAAATGTTTAAAAAATTGCCTGTGGCAGGTAGCACTATTCTAGTCCACGGACTAGTCTACTCTAAGAGGGGGACATTACTTGCACAAAAGATTGAAATCTATAACCTATTAATAACCAAAAATTCACTATTTGAAGTTTTTGACTAATTACCTTATGGCACATATTGCAATTACGAATTCTAGCAAGTGAGACTGCAAGGCATATCCACTTGAAAAAAAATTTGTGGATGACACCATTTACAACATATGCGTCGTCAAACTTGCTGTAAAAATGCACTGTCTTACTTTCCACTTAATTTCTTATGAAAACGTAGTTTTATGCATTTAAGCACAGAAGAACTAACTGGAACGCCAATGCATTTCTCCGCAAAGTTCGGGAATTAATATCTCGAACTGGTGTCATCCTGAGAATTAGTTCCAAGTGGATCCGCCTTGCGAACTCCCCGGCTAGAATTTGTAAATTGCAATATGTGCCATAAGGTAACTAGTTAAAAACTTAATTAGTGAATTTTTGGTTGTTAGTGCATTGTGCATTTCAATTTTTTGTGCATGTGATGTCCGCCTCTTCAGGTAGACCAGCGCATGGTCTATAATTGACTCATCTGCCACCGTAAATTAAGAAAATAATAATGAAAGTGTTCCCTGAAACACCCGGTATATAGATTCGGCTACATCATCATCATCATCATCATTCTGGTTACGCCCACTGCAGGGCAAAGGCCTCTCCCATACTAATTGTGGCCATGTTGTCCCTGCAAACTTCTTAATGTCATCCGCCCACCTAACTTTCTGCCGCCCCCTGCTAGGCTTCCCTTACGTGCGTATGTTTGTAATCAGTGCTTGTTGAAACATGGGAGAGGTTTACGTGCGACATGAAAGACGCGAAGAGGTCACAAAAGAAAGCTCAATAAAAAACCACTTGGCGGTCGGTTTCCGCATTTGGTCCCGGGGCCTGCCCTGCTCCGCGTGGGCCTTCCACGGTCGAAGGCGAAGCGATGATTTCGAGGCGTGGTCGTACCCCTCTTCTTGGCACCACCAGCACATGCCTGTCCACTTGGTCTCTCCCCTAAGGAGCGGGACGCTTTGTTGTTTTTCCCGCCGCTTGCTCGCTGACCTTGCGGATATTTTTCGCCTTCTCGGAAGAGAGTGTGTTAGGCCAACAGGTGGCCGCTCATTGACCGAAACTAAGTTCTTTATTTATTTATTTGTGTTCTGTTCGCGTTGTTTTTCTCCAGAGTGGCCGTTCTGCTGTACTAGGGTGTGTCCCGGTAGGCGTGCCTTTACGATTGCGCGATGGTATTGCTCCGAGGAAATTGCTTTCTGGCGGCCGAGGGGTCGTGTATGTTGTATGTTCCTCCTTATAGGACGTCACGTTTTGTCGTTTTCGAGAAACAGAAAAAGAAAACGAACATTTTTGAGCGGCTACTGTCAGAGTAGTTGTTTTCTTTCGTGTAGTGAGCTCCGCGTTTGCGATTGTATAGTTGTGCTGTGGTGACTGTAATTTTTTTATGTTGTATCTTTATTTTATTTTATGATTAGTTGTGGTTTAAGAAGTTGCCGATACATGTCGGTGGTGCCGACTGTTCTTTTTTTCTTTTTCTTCTGACCTGATAATTGTGCTCAAAAGGATGAAAATGATAGAAGCAACGAACAGACAGTATGTTGGGACATCGCACCGCAAATAAGCGTACACAACAAGTATTAGTGAGCAGTTAGCAACGTATACAACTGCTCTCGCTCTGACATACTCCAGAGCTGGCCCGATATATGCATTCTAGGCTGGAGACATTGAATCCGAAGATGCTAACTGTGTTTGGAATGGGTAGCTGAGAGCCATTAGTAACGGTGACTACCTTGTCTAGTCGCTAATGTTACTAAATCTACCGTTATCAGCTGCAGCTATACCAAGATAGTAAATAGTGCGACAAGAAAGCAGTAACTACGACGACTTTTTCTTTCAATTGAGTACCATCAATGAAACCTTAGCCATTTTGCGCTCTTTTTATGCTCGGACCGTCTGGCGGGCTTTATTTTGAGGGTTGAATTGGGTCACGTGACTACAAGAAGCAGATAAAGGCTACCGAATTATTGAACCGCAGAAAGTCGAAACACAGTTCAACACGGGACCAACTTGATCACCTTTATTCCTGGCCATGGAGGGTACATTCGTACGCCCCATATATAAAACGTTGAGTCACAAAATTAACTAGTGTAGTAATTAATTAATTAGTAATTGTTTTGCTGAACCACCAGGAACTGAAACTTCGCCCCGGCTTGTCATAAGTGCTACGACTTTCGCGTCAAGATTCCTGCGATCGAATCAGAATGTAAAGGTATACAATTTACAAGAGTATAGCTAACTTAAAATATCAAATATAATACCTTGGGATTTGTAATGTTACGAAAAGTAGTATGGGGGGACGGGGAGGGGGGGGGTTGAAGTGTTGAGAAAAAAAGCTACAAATATAAAAAGGTGTTGACACCAAGATTGAGGCACGAGAACGTTCGCATCGACGTAGAGATTAAAAAAAAAAAGAAATCCCGACAGCCCGAAAACGTCAATGGAAGCTGTGAATGACTTGCCGAGAGCTAACACGTGGGTTACACGACGTCACTAGAAATACACGTACTACATCACCACCTATGTAATGCACTATAGTTGTATATTACGTGCCCGGATGTCCCGCTGAGTACACGGGCGTGCATGCGGGTGACTAACTCGCCGTAAATGAAGTGGCAGGTGTGGCGATTCGATTAACCCCCCTCGGATGATGGGAAGACCTCGGCGATGCCGGAGAAGCGACCGTGCGTCAGGTACGCCAGGTGTTTCTAGATTTATGAGGAACACTTTCTCGTCGTCTTTTTTTTTTTATAAGAAAAGCTCGTATATAGGCCCGTGCCATCTTTTGCTGATCGACCCACTGTAGGACACCTCGAGGCACAGCCGCTATACGCAGTGTGCTTCATAATTAGATCGTGGTTCTGGCGCGTAAAACGCCAGAATTTAACCTGAAACAGCGCCATTCCGCAAAGCAGGTGGTCTGAATTGAATGGCGTATGCCATCGAAAACAAGGGGGATAAAAGAACTAGAAAAGAAAAATAGTTTTATATCGTCCAACTATTTATTATTCGCACAAATACCCGATATACAGGCTTTATGCAGTCAAAGAGCAAGTCTGTATAGGTATGGGGAAAATTGTCTATATACCGAAACTATACAGAAAATCGACTGAATGTCCCGATATTTTTTTTTTTTTTGCAACGTCAAGGTTATTTTTCTGGCGCTCGTCTCGTGTAAAAGAATAGAACAAAATTCTTACGGCAGGTGTTCCTCTGTCGTATAACCGACCGGAGATATGCTCTTCTCTTATCTGCCCTTATCAGGCAGATTGACCCCCCCCCCCCCCCCCGACTCGCCAGCACCTGTTCCTGGTGCACCACTAGCAGATTTTTTTTCTTTTTTAGATACAAAATCTAAACATAAATCTTTGTTGGCTGTCTTGTGTATACTCCACAAGAGGCAGCAATAAAGGGGTCAACAAAGTTGTCCGACATCCAAACAACACACGGCTTATTCCTAAATCTGACCCCAAACCAGCTGTCCCGGCTATCCTGTTCACTGCTTATCTTTCGTCACGTGATCGCAGCTATACCGCGCGCTAAAGTAAACGAGCGCGCGTGTTATAAGTCATATCATAAGAAGCCAACAAACAATGACACCAAGGTCAACATAGGTGAAATCACTTGTGCTTACTAATTGAATTGAAGAAACGATAAATGAATGAAGGTGAAAGTGGATGCAAAAACAACTTGCCGTAAGCGGGGAACGCTCCCACAACCTTCGCATTACGCGTGGGATGCTCTAACCAATTGAGCTACCGCGGCGCCGTTTCCCCGTCCTCTTCCTTGGGTATTCATGTTTCCTTGTAGAACCCTGGGAGTGTTAGCCAGCGCCACCACTCACAGACTTTGGCGGCGGACGTGGAACGTCCTTTCTGCCGCAGGCGTCACGAGTACGTGATCCTTTTGGGTGAAGGCAACCGGTCAATAAACCCACACATGCTACCCGAAGGCGTCAATGTTGCATCAATATATATATATATATATATATATATATATATATATATATATATATATATATATATATATATATATATATATATATATATATATATATATATGTACACGACGACTGCCGATAGCAAGGCCACGGAAGCCAGGACGAAAGATGGTTGTGCAGGAGGGTACTAGTTTACCAGGACCAACACCTACAAGGTCCTGTGTTCGACTACAGGCCGCGGCGGCCGTATACTGCTATATGATCATTAAACCTCGTTTCTACCTGTGCCTCGTGCCGCAGTAGTAGTATGCTGTGCTACTGAAAAGGCAAAAAAGAATAAGATAATATTAATAATAAAAAAATAAAAATATGTCACGTCTGTCCGCAAACCTGTAAAGATATGCCACTCCTGCAGCTTCTTTTTCTTCGAGGGCACTAATATCGTTGCGCGCATAAACCTAGTGGCACTTAAAGGGAAAGCTTCTAGATATATATAAAAAAAAGAAGAAAAATCCTTCAATGGCTCTTTAGAAATCCTTGCCTTTGCTCGTCCAAAAGCATTATACCCACCACCACAGCGGGCTTCAGTCATGTAAACGCCATTAAAGTCTGAATAATTTAATATATGGGGTTTTACGTGCCAAAACCAATTTCTGATTATGAGGCACGCCGTAGTGGGGGACTCGGGAAATTTTGACCACCTGGGGTTCTTTAACGTGCACCTAAATCTAAGTACACGGGTGTTTTCGCATTTCGCCCCCATCGAAATGCGGCCGCCGTGGCCGGGATTCGATCCCGCGACCTCGTGCTCAGCAGCCTAACACCATAGCCACTGAGCAACCACGGCGGGTATTAAAGTCTGAAGTATGTCATCTTGATGATTATTGCTGGTTTGTCCGAAGCATTTTAAGGGATCCACAGAGGCGCGCTCACCGGGCTTAGGAAACTTGGGTAATTAGATTCGGTGGTTCCTAAGCTTGCTCTTTTTTAAACAGTTTTATCTTCGATCTTCTTCTGAGGTTAGGACGTATAAGAGGTCCCAAGTTCTTGTCGCAGCTGTACGGAGCGAGTGGAAGTGTAACGCCCAAATACACCAAACCACCCGCAAAGTTACGGGAATGGAGTCCGTACCCCTAGACCAAGCAGGGTCACCCAAAGGAGAGAGAGAGAGAGAGAGAGAGAGAGAGAGAGAGAGAGAGAGAGAGAGAGCGTGTGGACCGAAATCGCTTTCGGAGTTCTAAATCTCCTCCGCCCGCGGTGAATAATGGAAGGCGGGGAGGCCGGAATCAGTGCGCCGACCGCACCTACCCAATTGCGCTCCTCTACCGGTTTATCTATTATGCAAAGGAGTCGCTCGTGCCGGCGTGGCTGTTTGATCTGATCGACACTATGGGAGCTGCCTAGAGTTAACGTTGTAAAGAAGAAAATTGATACTTGCTCGTTCTTCCGGTCGATATTTCGTGATTTTCAAAGTAAAAGAAAACGATGGAATAAAGAAAGTAAAAAAAAAAAGGAAGAAGAAAGGAAAAGGAAGCTCCTAGTTCAGCTTCAGTTGATTATCCTTTAAGTACAATGAATTGGTAAGGTACAATACGCAGACGAGGGTCCCAAAGTCAAAAACTGCAACGGGACCCTCGGTTAATAATAACAATGTAGAGATGCATTAAACAAGAGCACGCTAACTAAAAGAAACGAACACAATCGCGAAAACGCAACATAAAAAAATAAAACCAATGAAAACAAATTGTATGTATGCAAGCATATACTGCATAAAAAAAGAAACTGTCAATATATACAAATGGCATATGTAGTGTGATGAATCACGTAAACTTATTTACAGGTATAAAACAGCGTAAGGGCATGACTAAATGTATGAAAGTATGGAGATTTAATGCTGCCATATCACAGTTTTATAGCAGCGAATGATGTTATTTTTCCGTAGTTAGAATGAACCATAGGTAGTAGAAAATTGGAGTTACGTGCCAACCTAAGTAAACAATAACAAGACATGAAATTCGGTACAGCGGATGCCAGGCAATGCGATTTCTCCGATTCTGTACACGCATTAACATAAAAAAGAACGTTTCATATACAGGATACACCTCTGAACAAGTCTCCATGGTGGCCTCTACCGTAATTGATTAAAGTCATAGCTGCTATATAGCACGTCGGATTGAGACAAAGACACTGCGACGAGCGTCTTTGCGCTCAGATGTCTGGATCTATACACGTCACAGCACACGTGATCCCTATCCTCGCCGCGTGGTTGTTGGAACGGTGCACCTAATTAATTTGTCGGCTCATTAAATCGACTGTCTTGGGCGTTGCGCCCGTGGGTCTGTTCAGGCTTGTGCTTCTACGATGTAAGCCGCCTCCGAGCGCACATTTATCCCATATTAAGTGCGAGTAACTTGAAAGTC
The DNA here is from genome assembly GCF_038994185.2 of Dermacentor albipictus. Classification (NCBI taxonomy): domain Eukaryota; kingdom Metazoa; phylum Arthropoda; class Arachnida; order Ixodida; family Ixodidae; genus Dermacentor; species Dermacentor albipictus. The sequence continues at coordinate 24,944,774 of NC_091827.1, read as the reverse complement.
GACCGTTACGTACGCACGCGATCGTCTCCGTCGGCCAATCCCGTTGATTAGGACTTTAGCGCTCGCTCTGTCGCCATACTTACGCTGTTTTCCCTGTAGTTGGCACGCTCAGTTGCTTCCTCTCGGTGCAAAAGTGAATTTGGAAGCGGACGCCTGCGTCTGTCTGCACCGTTTAATGCGGCTGCGTATAATACGTAGCTGCCGGCGGGGCGGTATGTATCATCGCTATCGGCATCTCAGGAGAGACGAAATTTCCTTGTTCCTATTCGCGGGTTTGCTACATTCATGAGTACGTGGATGTTTGCTTGTTCCGTCTGTTACGAGTGGGACCTGTTATGTCGGTTTCCCTCTGCACTATTCTAATCTGTCTGTCTCGTTTTGTCCGGTCTGGTCTGGCCTATAGCGAGGTCTGTCCGCCTGGTCTCTCCATCCTCTGGCCATAGCCTCCTACACATATGGTCTGGCCTATCCTATTTTGTCTCCATCGCCTGCTTTTGTCTGTATGCGTATGTCCGTTGTGTCTGGTCTACATTGGTCTCCATGGCCTGCACCGGGTTATCATCCGTCTTTCTCGTCTGATCTATAGCGTAGTCTGCTATGTGTTTCTGTCCGTGCGATCCTATCCTGGTATGTATAGTCTGGCCTCTCTTTCTCTCCCGTCATCTTGCTGTCCGTCTGCTTCTCCGCGTTTTCGTCTGCTCGCTCGCACGTACGTCTGCAGTTGTTCGAAACCCTTTCTTCTTGCGGATCTTGAGATGCTTACGGCTACGGCGCATGCGCGTCGCGCACTCTCTGGTGACGCTTTACGGTGTTTTGACGCGTGCGCGCTTTCCTTTTGATGTTCCGCGCCGTTCTTGTTCCTTCTTCCTGCGCCTTTTCTTTCCTCCTGGGCACCGCGCCGCCGTGCGTTATCGCAGCGACGTTCCAGAATGGCGTCGCGGACCTTTGAGAGAGACGAAGCCCGTTTCCTCACGGGACAAGCTCGTTGTCTGTCCTGTGTGTCGTGTCACGGAAAACGGGGCCACTCCTTCGCCCGCCCGCTCGCTTTTCCGCGGAGATCCGCCTCGGGGTCTTTCTCTGTTAATGGATTCATACATTGCCTCCGAGATCGAGCCACGCGCGCTGTTCGAAGGGCGATCTCGGAGGCCATGATTTAAACTTGAGCTTCTTACAAAGCCCACTAAAGGCGATAGTTTAGTTGCGGTAGTTCAGCTGCCTTGAAAAGAATAATGTGTATAGCATAAATGGGTTTGCTTATTCCTATCGCTTGCGGCTTCAGACCTTCCTGTGTCATTAATACATTTCATCCTTCTCAATTACCGAGCGATCGTATTATTCTACATGCAATAAGTTCCTACGCGCACGCGTACTCGTTCTGAATGGTCGCATTTGTAGTGCAATATTCTGTTGAAAATTAACGAAGTCGCAAAGCCGTTTGAAGCCAGAAGCGCGAAGTTTAGCCAAGTCTATTTATTATACCCGTAATGCCGTGGAGGGAGGGGAAAAAAAAAAGAAAGGAAGATTAGGAGTCACAATTATATTGCTTTCGTGACGTAATATAATTATACGCTTCTAGCTGAGGATGTCCACTTGCTGCGTGCCATCTAACACTTTATACACAAAAGCAGCACACAACAAAAAGCCACGACACATTCTCGCTCACTAGTGCCTTTATTACCCGCCGTGGTTGCTCAGTGGCTATGGTGTTGGGCTGCTGAGCACGAGGTCGCCGTATCGCTTCCCGGCCACGGCGGCCACATTTCTATGGGGGCGGACGCGAAAACACCCGTGTACTTCGATTTAGGTGCACGTTAAAAGAACCCCAGGTGGTCGAAATTTCCGGAGTCCTCCGCTAAGGCGTCCCTCATAATCAGAAAGGGCTTTTGGCACGTAAAACCCTGTAGTTATTTTTAATGCCTTTATTCAAACGTAACAAAACAGAAACAGTTAGCGATTAGTTCGTTAGTTCCCCAAAAAGCTGCGACTCATTCCATATACAATGTGTGTAGGTGTCTTTCGCTTAAAGGAAAGCTTTCCTACACGCGTTTTTTTTTTCTTTTTTTTTTTTATTCCAACGTGTCAAGCCGATGGTGTCGCGTCCCACTGACGCCCAAGTCGGCGCGCCAGCTTCCGCGAGACGTACAGCAAGCTAGGACCGGTGCACCGCTTGTCGGTCGCGACGGCGTTCCTTCGCACGTGCACGCGCGCGTAAGGTCGTTGACCCGATTGCACGCGCGCTTTCTCCGAAACTGGCTTTGCTCCCTCCGCGCGTCGCTCTTGTCGCACCGTTGTCTCGGTGACCGATCTTCTTCGTCAATACCCTCCCCCTTTGGCCTCTCGTACACACACAAACATAGCCTAGATTAGAACTTCCAGCAAAACTTTTTGTTGGGCTAGTTGGTGCATTACTGAAGTACTATAGCGCCAAACAGACGACACAGGAAGAGACACGGACGAGCGCTTACTGACAACTGATGCTTTAATGACGGAAACACACAATATATATACACAAATTTGGCGGCGCAACTCGCGCATTGTCAAAACATCACATGGTAAATGGGCAAAAGGCGATAGAACGATTGTGAATGTGACGTTCGTGAAGATTACACGTGGTGTACAGGGCCAAATGACTATAAATGATAATGGTAACGTGATACACAAACACCGCCGTGAGGGAGTACCCCTTAAAAACTAAAAGATTAGGAATGTTCACCAGGCGCGGGCGGCGCAGCAACCTGCTCAGATTTAACTATGGGCTTCTAAAAATGACATCTCACTTTTATAGAGAATTTTCGATGGTTCGCTTACGCATTCAATGCCCTTCCTTTTAATGTGGAAGGCTTCCTTCAGCTCGCGGGCCACGCTGTCTCGACTTCTGTCCAGAATGACAGTCTCTCTTAGGCGAGGCTTGCACCCGCACTCTTTGCAGTGGATGGCCATATTGGAACCTGTTCCTTTCTCCTGTAGCCTTTCGTGTTCTTTCAGCCTTTCATTTAGCCCTCTTCGGTGCCATTCAGCCTTCCTACGGGCACGCAAAGCGGGTGTGTAGGATTGTACGTTCGGAATTGTGGAGGCAAGTGCGGCTCTTCTTTGATTTTTTGCGCATGACATGTCACATCAATTATCCTGAGTGGGTTGCCGAGAAGAAATTCCGGGAACACAGGAAGCTTGCGGCTCAAACGGTGGAATTCTGGTGGCGACATATGCTAAACAACACACCCAAGCCGCCAGACAAGAAGAAGGCCAGTGGTGCCGTAAAAATCCTGGGACAAGTACAAGTCACGGAGGATGTAAAAAACGTGCTGGTGAAGGGACCGAAGTTCAGCCTCGAACCGGAAACTGCAGCGCACGAGCTACTTTCTTTGAATAGGCGTGTTGCCGAGAAGGCGTCACCTGAAGACCAGGAAAGGTGCCTACTGGAAGGAGTGGACGCGCTGTCAAGAACAGTTACGAAGAAATCTTCGAGCAACCGATCTGGGATTAACAAAGTTGTCACATTCTTCAAGGACAATGGCCTGCTGCTTTTACAAGCTGACAAGGAAGGAGGCTTCGTTGTGGTCCCGCAAGGAAATTACAAGGAAAAGGCCTGCCGAGCTGTGGAAAAGAATTTCGCCACGTCAAGCCTCAAGCCGGCTAGGGTGAAATCTCAAGCTGTGTCCCTCTGCAAGGAACTGGAACTAGGAAAAATAGCAAATGCCATAAGTAAGTGCAAAAATAAGACTTTGGGCATGTTTTTTACCGCTAAGACCCACAAAGAAGTTCCGTTCCGGTGTATCGTGAGCGAAAGGGAATCTTGGCAACGTCATGTTAGCCAGTTTCTGTTAAAGCATTTGAGTTCACTTAACATGGAAGATCCTTTCGAAACAAGGAACTCCTATGATGTGGTAGGATTTTTACAGTCTTGCGGTACCGTAGGTGGTTTTTTCTCGGTCGATGTTAAAGATCTTTTCTATTCTATCCCACACAAGGAACTGTTTTCAGCTGTCCAGGCATGTATTGAAAAGAAAGGGACCATTTCGTTTCAGAATTCTGTGGGCATGTCAGTTGATAATTTCATTAGGCTTCTGAAGTTTTATCTCAGTTCCACGCTTGTTCAGTTTGATGATAGGGTTTATGTTCAAAAGAAGGGCATCTGTATAGGGTCCTGCGTAGCCCCTATCTTAAGCAACATTTTTCTTTCGGCCATTGATAGCGTTTTGGACAGCATGCTTGACAAGCAGAAGGTTTTGAAAGTATTTAGATATGTAGATGACTTCCTAATTGTATTAAACAGACAGGATCCACCAGGCCACCAAGAAACTGTGAAAGAGATGCTAGATGTGTTTATGAAATATAGCCATGGGTTAGAATACACCTTTGAACTACCAAAGAACAATAAGTTACAGTTTTTAGACCTCGAGCTCAGCCTGGGAGCTGAAGTGCACTGGAAGTACCAACCCCGAGCGCAAAAAGAGCTCTTGTCTTATGAGTCAGCCCACTCTAAGACCGTAAAAAAGAGCGATAGCCAAAGGGGCATTGGAATCGGCTATCAGGAAGTCATGTAAGCATGCCATACGGAGCAGCTTCCATCAGCAGATTGAAAGGCTAAAGGAGGCGGGGTTCCCACAGACAGTTATAAGTTCTGTAGTAGAGAGTCTGCTCCAGAAGATAAAAGGGAAAGCAAGAAAAAACACGCAAGAACAAACCAGGAGATTAAGACCTGTAGTTGTACCGTATTCCCACCGCGTAGCCCACAACCTGAAAAAGGTCGCGAGTAAATTCAAAGTCCCGGTTGTTTTCTCAGCCCCTTCAAAACTTGCTACATTGTGCGCCCGCGTTAACAACCAGAAAACAGAACGCGTGACCTGCGGAACCCAGCATACCAATCCACTTGTCAGTTGCAAGGAAGGGGTAGTGTATCAAATTCCGCTCTCATGCAAAAAAGTTTACATAGGACAAACGGGGCGGTGTCTAAATGAAAGGCTGAAAGAACACGAAAGGCTACAGGAGAAAGGAACAGGTTCCAATATGGCCATCCACTGCAAAGAGTGCGGGTGCAAGCCTCGCCTAAGAGAGACTGTCATTCTGGACAGAAGTCGAGACAGCGTGGCCCGCGAGCTGAAGGAAGCCTTCCACATTAAAAGGAAGGGCATTGAATGCGTAAGCGAACCATCGAAAATTCTCTATAAAAGTGAGATGTCATTTTTAGAAGCCCATAGTTAAATCTGAGCAGGTTGCTGCGCCGCCCGCGCCTGGTGAACATTCCTAATCTTTTAGTTTTTAAGGGGTACTCCCTCACGGCGGTGTTTGTGTATCACGTTACCATTATCATTTATAGTCATTTGGCCCTGTACACCACGTGTAATCTTCACGAACGTCACATTCACAATCGTTCTATCGCCTTTTGCCCATTTACCATGTGATGTTTTGACAATGCGCGAGTTGCGCCGCCAAATTTGTGTATATATATTGTGTGTTTCCGTCATTAAAGCATCAGTTGTCAGTAAGCGCTCGTCCGTGTCTCTTCTTCCTGTGTCGTCTGTTTGGCGCTATAGTACTTCACTAGATTAGAACGACAGAAAGCTGAGCTAGTTGGTAAGGATTCATGATGCAAAGAAGGGGTAAGGCGTGCAGACACGGACACAAGAGAAGTGGACAACACGAACACGAGGCGTTCGTCTTGTCTACTCCTCTTGTGTCCGTGTCTGCGTTCGTGTTGTCCTCTTCTCTTGTGTCCGTGTCTGCACGCCTTACCCCATCTTTGCATCATAGTCTAGTGGCCACACAAACGCACTCGTGCACTTCCTCTGTCTTCCGAATGTGAAGGACGCCCTGCTAGTTACGGAGGAACCGCCACGAAGGAGGGAGACACTCCGCCTGGTGAGGAGCCTAGTATTCAGAAGGGTAACATACAGACTGCCCTATTACAACCTAACTAAAGCGCGGGGAAGTAAAAAGCAGATGCAATCGTTAAAGCGGGGTACGAAAATGCCCTGCGCCTACCACAGAGCGCTTCGAATTAGAAACTTCTGGCCCTATGACTTCGAAACACCTTTGAGGAACTTGACAAAGCTCAACTCATCTCGCGGAAAGAAAAGAAAAAAAAAAACGGCTCCTCGAGACATCCACAAGCAAGGAGGAACGTAATCGAAAGACTCGGTTGCAACGCCCAACTCCAAGACAACAAACAGAAGAGTGACCCCACGCCATCAGAAGCTGGTACAGGGTAATCCCGTTCCCCCCAAATACATGGACCCGAACCTCCACTCCGGCAGGAGGCAGGCAAAAGCCAAATACATTGAAAGGAAATTTAGATTTATGAATGCAGCCCGATTTATTGACGATGCACTCCATGCGCGCATGCGCTAAGAAAGCAGTAGCAGTGGTGACCAACCGCAGAGGAACGATAACCTCCAGCGTGTCAGTATCCCCCCCCTCCCTCCCCAGCTACGTCACGGAAGCGGTGGAAGACGCCATCGCACTCGCTATCCAAGAGCGAAGAAAATCAAGGGGAGCGCTGGGCAATATTTTAACAGATTCCCTAACAGCATGCAGGAACTTCCAAAGAGGAAGGATTGATACGAATGTACACCGAATCCTGACCAAACAAAAAGAAGAAGACCAAACTAAAATTTATCCTTCCGATAACGTCGGTACACCGGGACACGTAGGAATCACAGGGAACTTTCATGCGGATAGACTGGCCCGAGGATAACTACCGTGCTCTCAACGTATTCGTGGTGGAGGACCTAACGCCCATAGATTCCGACTAACTACTCTACGATATTAAACTACTATAGAGCCCCCCCCCCCCCCCCCCCTCGGCAAATTAAAGACTGAAGAGGCCACCGATCCACTATAATTGACAGGTACCTTCGCCAGCTTACACAAACTACACAAGGTACACTCCACGGCCTTTAGGGACGTATGCTCATGATGCGCGCTAACATCAGCCTGTATCACATACCGTGGGAGTGTGCATCACACAACATAGAACCTCACACGACAAACCCAAATAGAGATCAGTGGGAGACTCTGCTGGCCAGCTCAGACCTTGAGGACCGGATCCTTCTTGTCAGAAGAGCCAACAGGCGTGCGGAAGCCAGCGGAGCCCTGAAATATGGGCCCCTACCGTCGATAAACCTCGCATGAGGCCAGCTCAATAACTAATAATTCAATGAAGTTTATTCACTCACTTACTCAGCGGTAGCCACTTTTCAACGCGCGTTGGCTGGGAAAACAAAATATGCTCTGTCACGCAAAGAAAAATTTAGCAGAAGAGCATAAAATACAATTTCGGGCAATACATTATTATACACAAGTAAAATAACTCTCCATGCGCGGCTTTCTTGGTTGCGCGATGGTGCACGGTTTCTCTGCACTTTTTCACCGTAGAGCGACGCCACATGTCGTTCTTGCATTACTTTCAGAGCGGAGTTAAAAATATCATTCCTGTAGTTTATGGGATACAAGCACGATCTTTTCCGTCAGTATGACAAACAATCTCATTCACACCACAGTTTGAAGACGTGTTCCGAGCCGTAGACAGTCCCTTTAACGAAAGAGGATGGAGACATTGCCTTCAAGTTCCTGCATGTGTGTGTGTGTGTGTGTGTGTGTGTGTGTGTGTGTGTGTGTGTGTGTGTGTGTGTGTGTGCGTGTGTGTGTGTGTGTGTGTGCGCGTGCGTGCGTGCGTGCGTGCGCGCGCGCGCGCGCGCGCGCGCGTGTCGTTTAGAGTGGTTTTTTTTTTTTTTTGCGAAGGAATAGTACCGAACAGGTTCTCCGGTGTCCCCGTTGTAAGTGGCGATTGTTGGAGAGACGAATAAAACCACGTGGCAGTGGTCGAATGTTTGGCTGCCGTTTGGCTGCGTTTGGCTCCGTTTGGCTGCCGCAGTAGCTTGCGGCGGTCACTTAGCAGCGACAGGTATGGTTCAGCGTGTGTGATGAGCGCGAGACGTTCCGGTGCCGTCCGCTTGGGTTGGACAGACGAGGGACGACAGGCCGCCAGGTTTCGCTGTGGTTCCGCAGGCTCTCTCGCTTTGTCTCTCACTTAGTTTCACGTGCCTTCTGTTCTGGTCTTCTAAAAGCGCGGAATGTTTTTGTCCGTCCGTCTGGTCTCGCCGCCCCTTTATTTTTTTTGTCGGAGATCATCGCTGCCCTCGCTTCCAGCATCCGCTGTCTTTCTGTTTTCTTTTTTTTCGTGTTCCTGGAGAACTGTTCATCAGAATGCACAGGCAAGAAAGAAAAACGGAGAGAGAAGGTACGCATGGTGGTGGTGTGAGCGTAGGGAGAGAAAGAGAGACGCAGCTATGGGGAACCGCGTAACCTGCTTCTGGGGCGAAGTCTTGCGCCTTGCAGGGTAGAGATGGCAGCATGGCCGCCTACCCTCACCTCTCAAATGCTGGGAAGGAAAAGAAACAACGGCGCTTCTCTTTTGTTTTCTTTCTTTTTTTTCTCGCTTTCTGCCGTAGGGTAGTCTTCCCGGCAGTGCGCAGGGGTGAATGGTGGTCAAATCTCGCATTGTCTCGCGACCAGGACGACGGCGGACAACAATGCGTCCGGCGTGTCTCTCATTCTTTCTCATTGCCATTTTCTTTCCGCCTTTCTACCTCTCTCGCTGGTCGCTCATTCACGACACTTTCCCCACGTGTGCGCTCTCTCTTCCGTTTTGTGTTTGACACGTCCGCCTTTCTTTTCCTCCCACAAAAAAGGACAGAGGAGGGGGGGGGGAGGGGGGGGGAAGCGTAGACGGCTGACTGTGAGGGCGGGTGGGGGGGTGGGGGCTGATGTTTGGAGCAAGCGATGCGGAAGTGAAGCCCCACCGTTATATATGCTGCACCTCCGTACAGCAGCATACGACGCCGCCGAGAGGAACGTCTCTCTGGCTCGACGACTCTGTCGGGTGTACTGTCCGCCGTTGCGAGGCCCGAGCTAGAGTGTAGTACTACAGTTAGCTGCTTTAGGATAAAAAAAAAAAAAACACTGGAGTGCAAACATTCGCGGCAGGATGATGCATGTGTCTGATGCAGCAAAATCCCGGAGACGACTCAGCGCATTGTAAAGGAATGCCAAGATATTCGCCTGTAGCCAGGACCGTAGAGAACGTCCACCTTCCAGAAGCGCGGAGGTCCGGAACGAATGGGTCTAATAACGAGTAAAGGGTGGAGGGTAAGGGGGGGGGGGCGAGATGTGGTTCGCTCGCTCGTTTGTTCAGGCACTTGGCTTGAATTGACACAATCATCGTCGATGCTACTACCCCGCACCAGCTCGCAAGCAGCCCTTGTCTTCGTAGTCGACAGCAGCCATGAGGATTTCTTTTTTTCCTCTTACGCGCGAACATTGAGGCAACGAAGAACGTTTCTGACGCGTTGTGGTTGAAGGAAGTGTCACAAGATGGCGCTAACAACCCTGCTGCTGCTGCCACAGGCGTCTCGGTTTTCCGTAAAACGTAACATGCGTTAAAGGACAGATCAGCAAAGTTACCTACTATGCCCGCGGCTTTACCAGTTCGGCCGGTTAAAAGACAACCAACACCCATCGCCTGCCTCCCCCCCGTCCTTTCTTTCACCCAATTTTTCCGCCTTCCTCGTCACGGATGTGATAGCAACGTGCAACAGCACGTTTTCTACAGTGAAACCAATGAAAGAACACTTCCTCTGTGCTCCGTCTTGCTGCAGTGTTTCCCGCCTGTTTCTTTAGGCAGTCGCTTCACAGAGCCGAGACGCCAGCTCCATCGCTTTCTTATGCGCGGTGCTTCGGGAGGGTAGCTGTGGTCTTCTTGCGCATGCGCATCCTGTGCGGCGGTGAGTGAGGTGAAGATGTATCGACTCCGGCCCCACTCGACACCCCCGCCCCGAGCCGTCAGAGCGATCACCCGATCCCGCTGCAACTCTCCCCCCTCTCTCTCTCCTTTAGGAAGGCCAGGAAAACCATTAACTATCTCGCTGAGGGGGAGAGAGAGAGAGGATGATTCTTCGGTCGTGACTTGGGGGCCCGCTGAATCGATGACGGCCACCGACGTTAATGGACGATGCGCCCGCCCTCGTTTCTTTCTTTTGAAACTGCCGTTACTTTTTTGCTGCCCTCCTATAGCGCCACCTGCGGGTGCGGTGTTCGCAGCAAACGTGTTCCCCAGCGCGAATTCGACATTTGGAGCCGAATCTGGGCAGAGGGAAGGTGCTCGGGTGAATCCGGACCGGCACACGCGTAAAGTGTTCCAGAAACGTTCTCAGACCCGCCCCTCCCTCCTTCCCCTTGTAAAAACAATAAACAAACATGGCGCGACAAGTGAGAGAAGGGGAGAGATGAGAGAGAAAAAAAATGAAGAAGGAACGACCTAGAAAAAGCAGAATGTCAACCTAAGCAGCGTGTGTGTGTGTGTGTGTGTGTGTGTGTGTGTGTGTGTGTGTGTGTGTGTGTGTGTGTGTGTGTGTGTGTGTTTGTGTGTTTGTGTGTGTGTGTGTGTGTGTGTGTGTGTGTGTGTGTGTTGTGTGTGTGTTGTGTGTGTGTGTGTGTGTGTGTGTGTGTGTGTGTGTGTGTGTGTGTGTGTGTGTGTGTGTGTGTGTGTGTGTGTGTGTGTGTGTGTGTGTGTGTGTGTGTGTGTGTGTGTGTGTGTGTGTGTGTGTGTGTGTGTGTGTGTGTGTGTGTTGAGCTTGTCGTAAGGCACGTCAACGGGACCACGCGTGGAATCACCACCTCTAACGAAAGGCCAGATGTACTCCGAAAGGGACGACTCAGCCTACGAGTCGTTCATAGATGAAGTCTCTTTCTCTGTCTCTTAGCCGTGTTGCCTAAAGGGCTGCAGAAAACAGTGCCCCTTCCTCTCGACAATTACTCCCTCTTTCTCTCTCTACTCTCATGCACGTTCTTGGTAATGGCTGAAATTTTCATAAACGTCGATGAAACATGGCTAAAACTCGTCCGCCATCTCTGATTACAACGTATGCATACGTCGCGCTAAGTACTGACGGTGATATTTAGGATTGCTATGCTCGTCTGCGATGAGAGTTTGACGTTTAAATCGAGAGGCGGTTACGAAAGAGTCTTGGGAATTAATTCCGGGCCAGTTTTGATGTCTCGATCAGCCGCTGAGGTTTCTTCGCGCGACCTCTTATCTGCCATGTGTTCCTATGGATGCGTTTCACACGCCGCAGTCCCGTATAGCCTGCCATGGTGTCGCGCTGCTGACCTCCAGGTTGCCGGTTCGATTCCGGTTGGGGCGGCCGCATTCTGACGGGGGCGGAATACAAAAACGCTCGTGTGCTTATGTTTTGGCGCAAGTTGAAGAACCCCAGATAATCGCAATCCTCGCACCCCATTACGGCATGCCTGCTGAGCAGATCGTGGTTTTGGCATGTAAAAGCACAGAAATTATTTATTTACCAGACAGACAATTTACTGGAAGCTCCGCTGGGCTAAAAGCCATGATAAGGGCTTGACGGGGCCCACGGGACCCTTACATGGCAAATTTTTCTATCATTTTACGATTCGCTTTCTTCGTCTCGTCAGGGTTGTTGATGAACTCTAGCATGCAGTATACTGTCCAGTATAAACGATCTCCGAACGTCGACGATGCAATATCAGTTGGCATTGTGAAATAAACATTTGTCGCTAAAGATACACAAACAGAAAGGTAGAAACAACTGCCTGCGTCGTCGTCAGTATTTCAGTGTATACCTTTTAAGTATGCATATATTTAGCGGCAAACATGTAGTTCAGTATTTCATAGATGCAACTGGGTCGGAGAAGACTTAGGAGGCCAACCGACATAAGCAATTGTGTGGCAGACGAAACGAGTTGAATGGGAAGCAGACGACATTGCGAAACAGACGAGGCGCGAGCCCCGTTCCGTGCCTACCGCGTTACGTGGTAGCATTTCGTCATCAGACGGGGCTACATTTATAAAGCGTAGTTCCGGGAGGGTGCGGTCGTCTCGCGGTTGGTCAAGGTCGGAACCGTCGCAACTCTCGCTTGTGCGACTTCGATTCGCCTCGTCCTCCTCCTTTCGTTTTCCAAACTGTTTCCTGGAAACCCGCGGAACAGCGTCCGCTTGTTGGAGACAGACCGTCGTTGCTACATCTTTCTCTCGGCACGCGAGTACACACAATAGGAGTACAAGAAATGCACTTCTGCGCGCCGGGCATGCTTCCAGAACCGAAAGGGGGGGGGGGGGAGGGTGACAGTTTATTATGTAAGTGTCCGCCTAGTGGACATGTCCATGTCGTCTGCTGCTTCTTATTGGCTGGGCTGCCTCTCGAAACGCGAGTACACACAATGGGAATACAAGAACTGCACTTCTGCGCTCCGGGTACTTCCAGTACGTGAGGGGGGCGGGGGTGGGGGGTGGAGGGGTTAATATGTAAGTGTCCACCCAGTGGGCATGTACATTTCGTCTGCTGGTTCTGGTTGTCTGGGCTGCGCGTTAAGTGTAAGGAGGAGGCAGGCGCCCCCAGCCAAACAGCACGCATTTCAACTGCAGACGAAATAGACGCCCACTAGGTGGACACAGAATACCTCCTCCAGGTCACAAATGTCATGCGCGTTATCAGCATGACTTAGCCACAGACTTTCATACAATAATTACTAGAGCGAAACTACGGCGCTAGTGTCAGCGGGAGCTGCAAGCAAAGGCGGTTCAGCCATTGTGGGAATGATGGTTAGTACATGGAGATTCCCTAAAACTTCGTCCTTCTGGCTTCAAACTGCTTCGCGACTTTGCAGACGGTTAATCTTCGAGAAAGTCCTGTGTTACGAATAATTAAATTAACGTTACTGAAATTGTCCGACGGCAAACTTCGAACACACGAAAACTACCACAGAAGCCCGATATTGAAACCGTTATGCCACGGAGGCATGGACAAGCGAAACCACTGCAATTAGCAGCGATTATGCGTATTTAGTCTTACTGCCTTCTGCATTGAACAACAACAACAACAAAAAACATTGCTATGAAATGTAGCTCAGTTTAGGCCAATCAAAAGCGCAATAGACAAATCCACAAGAACCTTTAACGCCACAAGGACAAAGATCAGACAAATCCATGTACTAACTGTATACAGTGAACTTGAAGGCTTCTAGTTCACTATATACTAAGCAACATACCCATGGTGGCTGATAGGGGAGGGTGCCTCGATGTCGAAAATGGCGACGCTATTATCGAGGCTCCCTATAGTGGCTGAACGATCGCAGTGCCAGAGTTCCGCCTAGTAATAATTGCAGAAAACTCTACGGACATATACCCACCTTGACAGGAGAGCATAGCGAGCGCAGAGTTTTCAAGAAAGGAAACGCAAGCAGGACAGATAACTGTTGTCGCTTGGTGTCGTGCGCGTGCCCGCGATAGGTTTGCATTAACGTCATCGTGGCCGCCATCTTGAAGTACTAGCCCGGCGAAAAGAGGCGTAAACAAGACACGTGACAGCACGACAGACGCGTCTTGGGCCGAGCTTCAAAGCGATAACACGAAAAACAGTCACCGTATTAAAAAAAAGAGGAAGGAACCAGTGTGTGCCTGATTATGCGGTGCATTGACGTCATCGCAGCCTCCATTTTTGTTTGTTAGCTAGGCGAGAGCTCCGTCCGTGACGTCACGTGAAAACGACTGAGGTAAAGTTTGCACCCTTCGGGGACTGAAACTTTCTCATTCTTCGGCTTTGAATGCCCCCTCTGTCTGCCTCTTGACTACGCATGCGCCCCCCCCCCCCCCCTCCTCTTCCGTAAACGTTTGAAATAAACTTCGGTTACAAGTGAGCCATTCTACACTGTCCACTTCGTTGCTTCCCCTTCTTACTTCCGCTCTTCAATATACAACACTCGTGTTTTCCGGCTGTTCTTCTCCGTCTTCGCTATCAAGGCAGAACGCTGGGCTAGTTGGTGTATCATCATTATTCAAAAGACTAGCGCAAAATAGCAGGGACAAAGACAGAGAAGAAGACAGGACGAGCGCTAAACATCAACTGGTTCTTTACTGCGAGAGAAGGTACATATATACATTTCGTTGGTGCATGCGCACACAGTGTTAAAATAGTACAATCTCATTCTAATCAAAATGTGGCAGACTGTTCTGTAAGTACATTTTTTTCTTTTTCGGACAAGGCAAGTGAAGCCGTGCTGACACAGTTATCACCTTCCCTGTCTATGTGATATGCCTTTCGTCGGATAGTCTTTCGTCGTATGTACCGGACGCGTCGGTGCTTTACCTATAAAAGGCGCGTCGTAGTAGTAGGCGCGAACGAGCGTGTACACTTCACACCTCCTCCGCGGCTTCCTGCGTCGCCGTCACGGAACCGTGGTCCTTCCTGGCCGCAGCGTCTTTTCTCTCTCTCTCTCTCTCTCTCCCGCGCCCGACACTTAATCCGTTCCAGCCGCCTTTCATTGCTGCAGCACGCAGAGAAACCCGCAATTACTCGCGTGGCGGCGGCGGCGGCTGCGGCATCTGTGCATGGCGTGCAGAGCGGACACGCGAGCGCGACCTCGTGCTAATCGTCGCATGCCCAGGCAGCGCGGCCTTGCCCGAGGCGCTGTTCCGAGAGCGTTTCCCTTTCCCATTTTTTTTTTTCACTTTGTCTTCGCTCCAGCCGTGCGGAGCTGGGGCGACGTTGAGACGCCCCCCCCCCTGCTTGCTGGCTTCTCGAGGAGGAGGCACGCCCTCGTGCATAGAGCATAGGCCGAATCGCGGTATATATGCGCTGCAGTCGAGATCCGATGTACCGAATTTCGCGCTATAGCGAACGCGCCGTGTTCCGTAATCTAGTGAACCGCAGTTGTGCGGACGAAGCCGGATTGTCGAATTCCGCCGTAGTTTTTTTCTTTTTCGCCACGCCTGTTGTCACGATGTCGAAATTGTATGTATCGAATTTCTGCCTCATCGCGAACGTAGTGTTTTAATCCTGTACGCCGGAGTTGTGCAGTCGAAATCGGACATATACGGAATTTTCCCATACGCCGAAGACGCAGCGTCCTATCTAGTGTGTGCACCGCAGTTGTGCGGACGTAACCGGATTATCGATCAGCAATTTTTTAACATAGCATAACAGTAGTTTCCTTCCAAGCGAATATGCTGTTTCTCTCTTTTTTTTTTTAGCACACCGCAGTTAACTGAGCACTCTGTTCCCGATATATCGAATTTCGCAGTATATCGAACACGCATTTCGTAAAGCTCAGACGTGCGAAAACGAAACGAAAACAAACATTGAACAGGAACTTGGGGAGTTCGCGCCATATGAAGCGTATATATAGCACCGTCAAGTTGCCCTGTAGAACTCGGATTTCGTTTTTTTTCTTTTGTAAGTTGAGGCTGCGGCGGAGTGCTGACGAATGCCTCAGTGCGCATGCACCATTGGTTATTGTACAGCAAACAAGACAAATGCATGAATAAAACGCCACTCAGAATGCCATACGACCTCCCGTCGACTTTTCTTCGGACTGACATTGAAGCACCCGCATAAAAAAATATAAATAAATGAAATAAAATACTTATTTCTGCTCAGTTTCTGATAAGACAAGACCATTTACGTTTCTCGTCGAGAGTTCCTTGCGTTTCCTTTGATGAGTTTTCAGTTGATGAGCTCCTGACGACTTCGTTCCCGACGACCGCCGAAGTCGCGCCGTACGTGTTTTTTGGTGTGCGATTTTCGTTTTCCGTCTCGGACCGGCTCTGACCCACGAGGTGCGTACATATACGTATTTCCGGCTTTTTTCTTTTTCTTCCGTCAAGCCCTCTTGATTACCCCGGCTAAACGACCTAATCGCCCAGCGATCGTTTCGTGATGTCCTTAGCTGCTCTGTAGACTCAATGCGGTGCTGCTGCGCCACGATTGAAGCAGCAGCTGCAACTTAGCGAGGACGGGGGAAAAAAAGCTCTCGACTCATATCGCGATGAGTTACACGTCATATCTGAGCCTTGCATACATCGATCGCGCGCGATATTCAGTTGCGCACATCAACAGAAAGTATGTTCAAAGCAACAACAACAACAAAAAAATCGATAGAAAGAATTTAAAACTTCTATTATGACTTTTGAGAGGGTCTTGATGAACAGGGAATAAAAATTGCCGGTTTTCTTCCCTCTTTTGATTGCTTCCAAGTGAGTCGCTATAAACAGTGTTCTCCGTAATAAGACGTGCAATTAGAACGCAGATGGCGCATGTGCATGTCCCTTCGTTCTGCCCTTTTGCTCACGTTTATTTTAGACCCGTATTCCCCTCTGAGTACGTTATCACGCGCGCGTTGTCTGTGATTGCCTTCAGCGAATTACCGCTGTTATCACGTCATCGCTCGGCGGTGACGTGATTGAATCAAAACGTCTCTGGAGTTTGCCCTATTCTTTAACTCGCGGCTGTGGCGTTCTGCTGCGGACCTCGAGGTCAGGGTTCGATTCCCTGCCTCGTCTGCCGCATTCCGATGGGGTCGGAATGCAAAGACGACCTTATACCTAGAGTTACTGTATGTGGCTCCCATATACAGTGCTCTATACACTAACATATAAAACGCGCATTACACTAACTCTGCGTGTATCGTGCTTTGGGTGCATGTTATAAAAGCACACTAAACGAAAAATGTCAAGTCGAGCTATATTGGAAGATCGGGCTTTTGTAATAGCGAACTTATCATTCGTATCGAGAACAGCGTTTTTGTATAAGCGACAAAAGCGGACGAAAATGAAAGTCGGAGTGGCGCCACCTGTTGTGGACTATGGTACCTCTCGCGCGTGACGTCAGCACTGGCTGATTCACAGAGAGCGGCGTAGAGAGAGCTCACGTGGAGATTACGTCAACTCGTCCGTACAGGAGCGGGCGATTCAAATTTAAAAGTAGCAACGGGACCTTCGGCGACAGTTTTCTGCGCTCAAGGTGGCATATCGGCACGGAGAAAACGACGAATAATGTATCTTCAGACTGGGATACATAGCGCAAAAAATGACACAGGGACAAGCAGAACACGCCAAGTCTGAATGTATTCCACCAACACGCCCAAACTTCTTCCCTGCTAGAATAATGTATCGACATATATAGCTCGACTTAATATTTTCCTTTAGTTTACCATGTTAAAGCACCCCAGGTGGTCAAAATCGATCGAGTCCCCCCACTATGGCGTCCTTCGTAACCCACTGTTCGATTCCGGTACGTTAAACTTCGCGGCTTAATTCAATAACCGACGTTTTGCGGTTGAGTGCACTTGTTCGTTGCGACGTGGCTGGACCTCTGCTTGACTAGGCCGTTGGTTGCGATGTTCGTGGCTGACCGACCGTGACTTGCTTGGTGGACTACGCGCGGCCCTTCACGGATCGTCGCGTCTCTCGAACAGGCGGTAGTCGGCGTCGCTTATCGCGGCCGCATGCCACAACATTTGTTACAAACAATGGAGACTGCGATAAGGGGCTGTGCGTGCGCGTTCTTACATGTGAGCTTGCTGCGATAAAGATAACGGCGTGCCTGACAGTTAGAAGTTGGGGCCAAACGTTTCTTTAGCGGGAGCCATATCACTCGAGAGCTGTACATACGTATACCCGGGGAAATGGGTCGTTTCTCGGACATCCGGCATACTTCGCGCGTTCTTCGTCTGCTTGAGCTATGCAGACGAAGAATGCGCGTATTTCGTGACCTCACGGATAGGCGGTGGCAATGCTGCCGTTGCATTTTGTGCGGTCAAAAAGAAAACAACGAGAAAAATAAATATTTGACAGATTTTAATGGCTCGAATTTCTACTAGACGGAAAATGATTACGCGTTGTTCATTTCGGTTAGTTGGTAAAGATTGTTTTTCAAGTCGGCGAAAAGCCGGAAAGTGTTAACGTAGTCCAGTCGTCTGCTCGTTTTCCCTCTATACTGCTCGTTTGTTTACAAACTCGCGGCCCGTCGACATTTCTTGCCAGACATTTCCCGCGAAGGGCACAGAAACACTTGCTTCCGTCGAGTTTGTTTTATGTATTTTTCTCACATGTGTTTACTTCCTCGGTCGTATGCCATATGTCACGCACGTGTCATCGGCAGGGACAAATCTTAGTGATTAATCGGTGTCAGGAAGAATGTGAAAGCTTGGCCACCGCTCTAAGAACTGCGTTTCAAAACCCAAACACAGCGATTGACGAACAGCGTGGAAGCGTCTGCTGACTGTAGCGTCGGCTGCGGACAGTGAATCTAACTGTAAAGCGCAACCTTTTTAGCATGACACAGGATGTTAGAAAGCACTGTAAGCAAAGCCAAATGAACATTACTTTGAAAACAGCCTCCTTTCTTTCAGCCAGATTAAGCATTTCGAGCACGTTTTAGTGCCGTATTTACTCGTAAATGGGTCCACCCCCATAAATTGAACTCGCGAAGAAATAAGGGTATGTAATTCGAATATAGGTCGACCCATATCTTTTTAGAAAATGCGAGAGCTATGATGATGACAAGCCTTTATTTGCCGTAAGCTCGGCTACTGAATATCGCTAGTCGAGATGCCACAAGCTGCATCCTCGTCGGAATTGCCGACGAGAAGTCGTCCTCCACGGATGCTTCGCACTTGTCCTCTGCATTCCAAACGACATCATCCTCGGCGTCGTCGAGTGCGTGGGATATGCAGAATTTCGTTAAAAAAAAAGCCAGTCTGTATGATCTTCAGACTGGCTTTACGGTGGGTGCGACGGAGCATCTCCGTTAGCTTGGTGCTTTTGCTAGCTTTCTTCGCGAATACGTAGGTCGAGATTCATTGGTCACGAATATAAGACATTAGCTCACTTTAGGTTACATTTTCGAAAAAAAAAAAAGAAAGAAAGGTTGACCTATGTTTGAGTAAATACGGTAGGCGATTTCAGACATAGGAGACACCGCTGCGATGGTTAGAGAGACTTCTCTCTGTTCGCATCCGCGACGAAGAAGTAGTGCGTCACATAGGTGAAAGAAAGATGTAGGCATATAGGACTACCGCCAAGTGTGACGTAATATACCACATGGAAGTGTCGCTCATCTCCGTCGAAAGAGCGGAATGACACGTTTCTGCGAGCAGCTGCGGCAGCACGCCGCCTCCGTTCCCTGTCAAAACATAGTGCGTCACGCACTGGAAGCACGAAGGTACACAAACAACACGTGATTCGACGTAACCTGACGTCCACGACCTGTAGTTGTAACATATGAAGTACTTATTCCGTACAGAAGGATGTCGCAGATCGTAAACAACTGCACTGCGAAACGCGCGGAGCGAGACATCTGTGACCGCACTACTTGCGTAGCTTATTGCCTCACGGAGAGTGAAACTACAGTGAAATATGTATTCTAGTTCACTGTAGTGAAACAAAGGTACTCGGAGTGGGGTGGATGAACAGCATGGCCTCCGAGACCTGACTGCGCGCGCCACCCGATCTCTGATGCCATGGTGAGCAGCAGTGGCGTCGACGGGCTTGCGTCGAGAGCGTGCAAGAGATTCTGTTCGTGTGTGGCTTTCCGAACGAGAGCCCAAAGCTCTCGTGGCCTGCAGGACCTGAATAACGTTGATTTCCTTCCTTCCTTCCTTTGTTGCTCAGCTGATGAGCTACGCCGTGAAGCCGCAGTCTTCTTTTTTTTCTTCTTTCTTTCTTTTTCTTTCTTTTTTTTTTTTACAAAAGCCATTCCTTTGGTTACTGCGTCAGCGATAAAAGCCGGAGCACCGGCCGCTGAGATGCGTGAGCGGGCTGTCCGAACTGTGCTAGTAAAATGTAAGCGATTAAATCGAGGGGTTTGACGCCCTAAACTGCTCAG
This sequence comes from Dermacentor albipictus, assembly GCF_038994185.2. Taxonomy (NCBI): domain Eukaryota; kingdom Metazoa; phylum Arthropoda; class Arachnida; order Ixodida; family Ixodidae; genus Dermacentor; species Dermacentor albipictus. The sequence goes on along the minus strand of NC_091827.1, from coordinate 24,925,080 downwards.
TGCGTTATGATGAAGGATGCCTTAGAGGAGGGCTCTGAATTAGTTCTAATTAGTGGGCCTAAATCCAAGTGCACGACCGTTCTTGCACTTCGTGTCCTTTGAAATGCGGCCGGGAATTGAAGCCACGACATCGCGCTTAGCCGCAGCGGTGGTTTATGTGACTATTAGATCGATATAAATGGGTGAAAAATTGAGAAATTTTCCCTAATGGCAGTGCCAGAATTACAATTTGCACTATAACCAGTCAAAATTAGTTCATCCCACGGAGTGCACGGAAATTTACACATGGACATACCGCGCCGATGAGGAAGGGGCACCGTTCCAAAATACTGCATGTCATTCTGTCGCCATCACGGTGGTGGCCCACTAGTGCAACCGGATTTGGCTCATGCAAGAGAAGTGCCTCTCTATACACCGCGGATTCTTTCGCTGTGACGGCAGCAGTTGCGAGCTGTGCACGACACGCACAGTTCTCGCCACGCCAAGAATTCCTGACGTTTCGCCATGAGGCGCCGTCTAGGTGCAAGACTTCTGTTGTTACGACCGCAACAACAAAAGGATGTTGCTTTTTTCATCCATCCGTGCCTTATCCCCCGCTTGACAGCGACGCCGATAATGCGCGACGCTATCTGCGAAATATCTCGCTTCATGGCTCACCCATGAGACGGCAGAGCACTCGGTGATCGACGCGTTTGCGCAACAGACATACGCGTACGTCTGCTACGTTGGCTTTGCGTACGTCTGCTACGTTGGCTTTGCGTACGTCTGCTACGTTGGCTTTGCGTCGTCATCGCTGGCTGACCTCCTCCTTTTTCTTTGCGTCTGTGTTTCAGGTGGTGCGGGCGCTGCGATGAGGTAGCGGCACGCGGCGCAGCGAAGGAGCGACAAGGGAGCGACCGGCGACAGCTGTCGGCATGTCGCAGCGAGCGGACGCCATGGAATTCGAGAAGGGCCGCATCCGGGCCCTTCAGGAGGAACGCCTACACATCCAGAAGAAGACCTTCACCAAGTGGATGAACTCCTTCCTGCAGAAGGTCAGTCCGTCTGCCGCCGCCTGCCTCGCTGATTTTTTTCTGCAGAAGGCGCTGCGCTCCCTGGTGCTATTCCTGGCATCGACGAATTCCGCCATCTTGCCAGCTCTGATTGGTCGATAGGACTGCTATGGCTTCTCTGATTGGCTCAAAATGCCGCCATTACGGAATTTGACGATGTGGCAGAATCCGCCGAGTAGCACACTCGGTGTGGAAACCTAAGTAAGAACTCGGTACAAGCTCCGCCCACCACAGCTCTGCACATGTTCTCTGTGTTTCCATGCTCGAAAACACTGTCCTTTACGGATGCTGGTATTGAAACAAGGTCACCTCCACCATGACATTATGGAAATTAGAAAATGTAATTGGCTGTTGCATCTATGAAAATTGTCTGTGGGTTACATGGTGGCATAGTATAAGAACTCAGTACAAGCTCCACCCACCAGAGCATTGCACATGTTCTCTGTGCCTCCACACGCGAAAACATTGTCCTTTACGGATGCTGGTATTGAAACAAGGTCACCTCCACCATGACATTACGGAAATTAGAAAATGTAATTGGCTGGTGCATCTATGAAAATTGTCTGTGGGTTACATGGTGGCATAATATAAGAACTCAGTACAAGCTCCACCCACCAGAGCACTGCACATGTTCTCTGTGCCTCCACACTCGAAAACATTGTCCTTTACGGATGCTGGTATTGAGACAAGGTCACCTCCATCATGACATTACGGAAATTAGAAAATGTAATTGGCTGGTGCATCTACGAAAATTGTCTGTGGGTTACATGGTGGCATAGTATAAGAACTGAGTACGAGCTCCGCCCACCAGAGCACTGGACATGTTCTCAGTGCTTCCACACTTGAAAACGTTGTCCTTTACGGATGCTGATATTGGGACAAGGTCACCTCCTCCATGACATTACAGAAATTAGAAAATGTAATTGGCTGGTGCATCTATGAAAATTGTCTGTGGGTTACACAGTGCTGCAATATTTGCCACTGCATTCTTATAGCTTGTCACTGACCCTAGTGTCTATGGGTGCTGCAAGTTCACCTAGTATGAGAATGATATGGTAGTACATGGATTTGACGAAATTTGGTCCTTTTGGCTTCGAATGGCTTTGTGACTTTGCAACAAATTATTGTGTTATAAATGCAACAATTTGTGATGATTATACGCGTGCACAAAAGCTCGCTGCCCTCATGCATTTAGAGATGTGATTGCTTGGAAATTTAGAAAGTTAAAGCATAATAAATAACACCACAAGAACATCTGAGGCTACAAGCACAAATATTAGACAAATTCATATACTACCCGTCATTCCATGGTAGCCAGTAGCCAAACTACTGTGTCTAAACTATTGTGTGCCAAGGCTCCTTCTAGTAAATTTTGTAAGAAGCTAGGCCAAATTTGCCTTCTGCAAGCAGTGGAGTAGACCGCGGTAGCAAGTGTATATTGCTGACCTATCCATGATTTAAAGAGGCCTGTGTTATTGTTCTGAAGCCATTATTACAAAATTGTGAGAACAAACTCTTCAGTTGTCCTTGTCAAGGTGTTTATTAGCAAACATTTAGCTCAACATTAGCATGGCTTGTTGAAGTGCCCTATGTGCAACCATGTCTAACAAGGTCTTGATCAAGGTTACTGCTATACCTTAGTCTTATCCTTTCAGGATCTCTTTTATACATCCACTAGCTCTTTTTTTAATGGGAGGTGTAGAAAAAGAAAAGAACTCGGACAGGAGATAGATGAAAAGCACAAGGCAAATGTTGAATAAAATGTTGCACTGTGGTTCAAAAAAAGACAAAGAGCACCTAAGGTTCTTTTGATAAAACTACTTCTGAACAAGTTCCAGTCTCTATTGGACTAGGTGAACTGCACACACACACACTCTTGCTTGTCAATCTCATCAAGGTGTGTTACCATAGCAGACCTGGTGCAGCAAGGTACAGATACTACATGCTTTGATGAAGCCACTGTGTTTGCTGCAACGTGGTATTGTGGCGCCATCTTGCGTGCACTTGCCAAATGGTGGTTGCTGCCTCCGAGGTTTCCATGCACACATTTGCATCTTTTTATGCCTCTCTTCTTGTGTGATTAGACATATGACGCACAAGAGGCTTCACACAAGGGGACTCAAGTCAGATCAAACACAACCTATAACTTGCCACCACAAGTAAAATATCGCATGCATACACATCTCAGAGGTGTTATATGAAACACAAAAGGCTTCAGATAAGATGTGTCCCAAATCAGTACAAACACCATATTTAGCGTTGCAAATGGCTCTCTGTGCGTGCTCTAGCAAAGGCAGCAGCAACCCATTAAGCATGGACACACTCATTTAGGCCTAAAAAAGGGTTGTTCCAAAATTACAATTCTTATTTATGGAGAGGGAATGAGTGAGCACATACATCCATGATTGATGAGTTCGCACTGCCCTCGCTGAATCTTACACAAATAGTTTTTGTTCATGAAGTTGTCTTCACCTCATGCACGGTGTAAATCTCTCCTTTATCGAATTTTCTCCTTTAGGAACGCAGCCAAAAAATCACAGAGAGCTCGGTTTCATGAACGGGTACGTGGGGAATGCGAGCCCATTCCTCAGAGGCTAAATACCATGTCATTACTAAAGCAGTGTGAACTGTGGGGCAGTCGTGATGGGACAGCATTTGCCCACATTCCACAATTTTGCATGTTTTCCTAGAACATACTTTCTTAATTGCTTTGTTATTTCCTAGTAAAATTGCTGATTGGAAGTATCGCCAGAAGAGACATATTCATCCTGTGCAATTCCAAAAGTGCCAAAGAAGGAAGAAAAAGGAAAACATGATCCGCATCTTCACACGAGTGCACTCGTTGCATTCTTTTCGGTCTTGGTGACGAAGGAGCCGTCAACTGCCATGTAATTAGCTCGGTTTCGGGGTCATGTTCATAGCACCAGCTTTTGTAACCTGTGATGATCTTTGAAAAAACGTCTAGGTTGCTTTCAATTTGCTTTCTTTAAATCCGGGCACAACATCAATCAAGTGACCTTTGTTTTTTGTTTCTTCTCTTATGTCAGCACATGGGGAATAAAGATTGTGGCAGCACATCTTGCACCTAATTCCACGTTTGGAAACCATTCACAAGAGCTCCAAATCGTGCCAGCAGCTTCTGAAATTATGTCAGTTGTGTAGTGACAACTCTATTTGGGTTTTTGTCAAACCTTTTCATAGGTACGACTAGTTGGTTAGCCGAAATGAGAATGAGCGTTTAATGCTCATTCCTCCTCTTGGAAATGCCCAAACCACTCAAAAACTCACGTATGGCTCGGTGTTTGCTCCATAAATGTCATTAGAAGCATTTCAGTTGTTTCTTTGGTAGTTTTTCCAAAGAGGAATAAAAATCTTCGGGTGATGTGCTGTATCTTACAAATAAATGTCACAGTTTTGCAAGAGTAGTGCAACTACAGTCGGGAAAATTTTCATGAACCCATAAGGCATTTTATGAGGGCATCGGCATGGATACTTACTTGTGAAGTATCCACCTACACTGACTTAGTGGGCATTGCACAGCAGTACAATTACGAAGAGTTCCATGGAAATATTTTGTTCTTATTTTGGGTTCCCCCTCATATGCTTTAAGAACAGTGTTGTAGAGACAAAGGGGCTTTTGTTCCTTGTCTCTAGCAATCCAAAAATTATTCTTTATTGAGAAAGTTATGTCTGCCTCTTCTAGTCACTCCTCCAATTAGTCAGGACTGCACTCTGTCACTGGTCAATAGAAGAAGGAGAAGAAAATACGGTGCAGATTTCATTATGTCATTATGTTGGCCACAGCTTTATACATAGATCTGTTTCGTTCATATGGTATATTCTACTCTGATGGCATTTGCAAGCAGTCGGGATAATCTCTTGGCGTACTTTGGCTTGCACACCTAGTGTTCCTTGAAAAAGCTGATAGACAATCTTCCTGATCAGTTCAATGAAGCACTGGTGTTCTACTCCAACGTTCTTTGCATTGTGCTGTCATCACACATTATCTAACTGTTACAGTTTTGCTTTATCTTTTCTGAAACAATGCGTCATGGTTGCTCAGTGTCCTTTTTTCACGCAAGCGGTCGTTCTAGAGGAGTTGTTTGCCAGCTGTCGAGATAACTTCTCCTCGGTCAGGAAACTTAGATGACGCTGAGCGATATTTGGCAGCGGTTACTGCCTTTATTATTCAATTGCTTTACTGCCTTTATTATTCAATTGCTTGCTCTACCCTCTTTTGTCAAGTGCCAAGGTTTTAGCGTTCTGTTGCTGGGGTGCCTGTAGCTGCGCTGGCTTCAAATAGTGATACGATTGCTTTGCTGTCAGTTGCATTTTGCTCCTCAAAGAGGCAGAACATGTGTCAAGTGAGCTCCTGAAAAAGACTTTGCAGGATGGTGAATGCGGTCTAAATCATGGATCCAGGACCTCAAAGAAGGGCGACGTAATGCCTGACGCATTTTCTTCCCATTTGTCGCTTGAATCGCCACTGAAGATTTTTGGAGAAACATAATGAGTTACAAAAGCTGGCACTGTGGACATGACCCTGAAACCAAGGAAATTTCGAGTCGGTTAATCCTGCTACATTTCGGCATAAATTGCATAAATTGCTCCAAGCATGCACCAAGAAGGCGTTTTTGCAGTATTTCGGAGAAAGTAAACGTCAAGTGCTTGAAGTCCATCGTTGAGTCTCCCATGACCGCAGTACCATTTTGTGTGGTTGTGGGAGCTGACAGGTGAGTGGTCCATGACATCTCTGAGGGCCAGCAAGTACATGCTGAACAGAAAGACAATACTGGAATAGGTTCGTGGCTATGACTAGCAGACCGAGCACCGTCTTTGCTGCGCGTGAAAAGGTGCTGCATCGTGATGAGTCGGCAAATCGCAGTTGTTGTTGCTTGATAGATGCAGCTTACCATAACTCTCCACAGGAAAATGAAGAGTGATAAGTGAATTCTAGACAAGTATACGCATGTGCGTGTCCACTTACCAATTCTCGTTGGAGGACATGGCAAAACTACTCTAGCTTAGACTAAATATTTGCTTCTGGAAACGTGTGTGTTAACTGCTCCAAAAGGTTGATTTGTAGCTGGGAAGTGAGGTTTTAGCTGCTCCAAAAGCTGCTCCAAAGGGGCTTGGATTAATCACTCCACTTATGTGCAGTTGTTTCTTTACTGCTAATTCTCTTGTCTTTTATTTCTTGCAAATGCTACCATGGCTATTTCATAATAGCTAATTTTACAATACGGTTCATAGAGGCCTGGAATTATGAACCATGTTGTAAAATGGGCGACATGTATTTTTGTTATGCTTTAGTGGCAGCTGCCCCTGAAATTTATTCTTTCCTCATGCTTTCTTTTAAAATGTCTTGCATTAGTTTCTTTTTTTTTTTCCTCATTTCTCCCTTGTTTTTTCACAAATAAATGAGCTTGTCAAAGACAGAAGTGAGTGCGAAGTGATCGATGCTGATTGAAATGTTTATTGTCAGCGCGTCGAACATGTTTGCGTTGTTATTTAGAAGTTGTCTTACACAAACACATGTCATGGGCAATTAAATAAAAAGCTGAAATCACTAGCTGCATGCATTTGGCAATACAATGCATCGTGGCATCTTGGGCAGGCCATCTTATATGTAGGAAGGTAACCAATGGTCTATTACAATAGCAGATAGGGAAGGGAAACGCTGTTGAGGGTAGTGTAAGGTTAAATCCTCCGACGGCATTAGGAAATTTTCAGGAATGAGGTAGACTGTAATGATGCAAGATAGGAGTAATTGGAGATCAGTGGGAGAGGCCATCTTCTGCAGTGAGCATAGATAGACATGGTGATGATCATGTGATGATCATGTTGGTGATGGAGTATCAGTGGGCTTTCTTGACCAATTGGTCAAAGCCTCTTCCTCTGTTGTGAAGGTTGTGTCGTGACCTAAGCTACTGCTAGCAAATACATGTGCAGCAATTTGACATGTGTGACTGTAATACCTGGAGTGGTTGGAAAGCTATTTCCTTATCACTCTGTAATCCATGCTTTTCTGTTCTTATCACTCTCTATTGCATGCTGGCTGCGTTAAAATGTGGGATGTTTAGGGCACCTGTGTTGCTTCCCACCTGCTCAACAGCTTTACTGCAGTGATACCTCTGATAAGACAAATGATAACATGCAAAGATGAAAGGACATTCAAGTTCACTAGCTTGCCTCCGCTGCTTTTGGGGGGCTGTGGCGGCAATATGTTTGCCTGCACTTAAGAGTCAGTTTTCACTCTTTGAGACGGAAGAAAACCTGCAATATTTTTGAGACAAGCATTATGACAAGAAGTCTTCGCGCAGTTGGTGCAAAACGTGGACAGCATTCTATACACTTAAATGAACCCAACAGATCGGTGTAGGTATCGTAAAATCTTCTGATGTGAGTTCACGTGTTATGACAATACCTCTCTCTTTGTGCCCTTTGAGCTCTAATGTTTTGCTTTGCATGTAGAAAGAAGCATGCTTAATAAAACAAAAATCAACATACTGCACGAAGATCTGATGTACTTTCAGAATAAGATTTACCTACTCTGCTTAAGGTGTAAGCTGTACTCATATTAAAATTTTTTGTTTGTGAAATATTGGACATTGAAGAAGCAGCATAAGTGCTGAAGCAGAAGGAGAAACCAACCACTTCAGATGGTTTGCATAGCAACTAAACTTTTTTATTCGTTTTTATTTTGACCACGCAAAGAAAAGTCGCACTTCATGGTGCCACAATACCATTCAGGAATATGCACACCTATAAATCGTAGCGGCGTTGGAAGCAGGCAGGTGTGAAATATAATCCCCACGGTTTTCCAAATATTGATTTAAAAGGTGCGCTCTTAAATGTTCTGGTTGTACTTTCTCATTCAAGTGTTAACAGATGTTTATAAGATGCAACAAGGCTAACTGACCCTGCCAGGAGGCCTCCACAGTCAAGTATATGTTATGTTGGCATGTGTTTCCATCACACTTTTAATTAGTGAAAGCGAAGCACTTCCTGTTCTCAGGATGTCATCTATGGTCCTAAAAAAAAAAAAGAAAAAATATTTTTTTTTTGTGTATGCTCATACTAGTGCAAACAATGCACTCTACACTACTTTAAACATAAGCGGAACACAGTGCTATCTGAAACTTCCATATTCATGCAATCACCCATGGCTCAGTTGTCATTCAGCATCAATTAGAGCTCTTTGTAATTCAAGCAAAGCTAACGTATATCTACCTCATTTTACATGCTGCTCTGTACATATTGAAATTAGTTTAACATGGGACCATCCAATCGAATGAACAAACACTAAATCAATCACTCTGTCGGTGTTTTTATGTAATGAGTGGAAAAAATACATAGATAAATTTACAGCCCAATTCCAAATAATATTCAACGCAGTATGTGCCACCTTTGTTAATAATGAACATTATTTTCATTGATTGATTGATTGATTGATTGATTGATTGATTGATTGATTGATTGATTGAAAGGAAGGTGGTCCCAGAGCACAAGGCTGTATGGGCACCTCCTGTCAGGAGGTTATATAAACAGTACATGTGGGGTACAACAAACACCATGTTTAAAAAATGCAGAGAGTAAAAACATTAAAAAAGTAACACAGTTAAAAAAAAATCAGTCCTTGAAATACAAAGCAACAATATATGATAAGAATTGAAAGTATTATGTATTGATGAGAAATTATAGCAACTGCTTTTTTGCAAAATTACTAACGAGGAAGAATGCTTAACATGTGATGGGAGGCGATTCCGCAATTATTCACATTTCACTGTTACCCTGTCTAAGAGTGCTTCTTTTTTTCTGTTTGACTTCTCTCAGGCCCGGATGGAGGTGGACGACCTGTTTGTCGACCTGGCAGACGGCAAAAAGCTGCTCAAATTGCTCGAGATCATCTCAGGGGAGAAGCTGGGCAAGCCGAACAATGGCAAGATGCGTGTCCACAAGATCGAGAATGTCAACAAGAGCCTGGCCTTCTTGCACACCAAGGTACGAAGCATGTCGCCGCCCGTTCAATATGCTCAATCAAATACCGATTAGCTTTAACGTAGCTTAACCCCTTAACGCCTTGTGTTTTCTTTTTTCTTTTTCTTCCCATGCAATTATTCTTGCTACCATGAGATATGTTAAACCTTGTTATTCTTTGTAATCAACTTTGTATTTTGTTTTGTTAACATTCTTTCTTCTTGCTTGTGTACTACCTTATTGTGTGCTGCTGTTGCTTTGAGTTGTTAACTATCGTAATTGTTCTTGTATAGGAGGTCCTGATACATTCTTCGACTATGGGACCTCCTTCGGTATACCAAATGCTTGTAACATGATTGAACATTTCATAATAAATTCTGATTCTGGGGAAGCTTTAGCTCGGGCCCAACTTTGATGCCATTTACACGTGAAGGCGGAAATGCTTTTCCCCGAGATTACCCTCGGCTGATTTCAATAAAATTTGTTGCACTTGAGAGAGAAGGCTAAGTTCTAGTGGCTTTTATAAGCAGAATTTCGAATTAGGACCTGAAGTTTTTACAAAAGTTGTCTGAATTGGTAAGTCTGAAAAAGAAAAGAAAAGAGAAGCACACTGTTTACAAATCCACAACTCTGCAAAATGAACAGATATCACAGTTCTGTAAACTGCATTCATAGCGCACTTTAAGTGGACAAGTTAGATGTAATAATTTATGTCCTAAGTGAATTTTTTGAAATGTTTGCAATGGTTTTGCGAACGTCTTACTCACATATTAGTGGTGTAGTTGAAGGAGCCCTGAACCACTTTTTATCGAGGTGGAGAAAGACATTTGGAGTGAAAATAGGTTATTTCAGAAATACTTTGCCATAAAAAGTACTTCAATGCGTTCTGCAGAAGCGGAGTTATTGGCAATCAAACATGGCCTGTGCTTTGCTCCCGTTCCTTCTTCAGTGTCTTGCACTGCGAAGGCTCTCCCATGCTACGGTGGAGTGGGGCATGCCCACAACACTTCACTTTCTAAATGTCACCATGGCACGCAGTTCAAATTTCATTTTGGATGTTAACGTAGGCGCCACGACTTATGTCTTTGGTGTATATGACGCGCTAAACATAAGCCGAACGTGGTTGCCGTCAGTGAGCTGCAGTGCGCTTAGCCAGTGGACTTGCGGCGGTACCCCGCGGCAGCGGTGGTATCTACGCCATGTAGCAGACCGCAGCTTGAAGTCAGCTATCGGCCAATAGCAGCTCTCTAAGGGAATGACAAAATAAAATGTCATGACAATATAAAGTGCCCAGAAGAGAGTGAGAACAGGGCCTTCTGTTGAAAAGAGAATGTTTGAGAGGAAGGTGACTTTGCGATCCGCTTGTGAGCTCCACACACCACACGTATGACAGCAAAATTTGGCTGAGATATTCACAGCAGCGTATGCTACCCATGGTCTATGTTATCTCACCAAGCAGGAGGGCTGGTTCGGGGCCCCTTTAAGAGCCATCTATAATACATCAATTCTGTCTGCTTTAGTTGTGCTATTAGATGCAATTGATGGAGTTGTGGTATCACTTTTCATTGCTCAGTTACAGATTTGCAAACTTGACAGTTTCACTTTCTGGAATATTGCGATTTTCAACAATCTTTATTATTTTTTTTTTAAATTGACGACCGAAATAAAAAAGTTTGCTTTCAACAATTTCTGGATTTTAACTTTTTTTTTTCTAGTGCAACAAGCGTCATCACATTTGGTGCAATGGTTGCCGAGAAAAATGATTTTTCATTCCTCACATAATTGGATGGGAGCCCTCGAGCTAAAGATTCCTCTTGGTAGCCAACGCTTCTGACCAAAAATTGCTAAAATGGTTCTTCAATTCTCGGTCTCTAGCCCAAACTACGAACAGTTCTGCTACGACATAGTTTGTAGCATGAAAATAATTTTAATGGAAAAAGAAAAGGGAGACATCGAGGACAGATTGCTATTATTTTTTTTGCCTTAGAAACTATTTCGCAGCAAAAGCAACAGCACAAACTAGCCAAACTCTTTTCTTTACTTATAAACCATGCCTTCTAAAGAAGCTTCCTCTGAAGGCATTCCCAAGTTTCACGGACGTAGATCTGTACCCTGCTATTTGTTGTATACTGTGGTAACTACAAAACTGTTATACGCATTCAGTTCTTCAAAACTCTCTACTAATAGCTAGAAAGTTAAGGCAGCTTTATTAAAAGTTACAAAAGCAGTTTTGGCCAGAAATGGACTGACCTTGTCTAAGGCCGTTAAAGCAAAAACAGAAAATTTAAACATTGAATTATAATTTACAAAGCTGTAAGGTTGCCCTTTTATTAACCACTCGACAGTTGTTTTATGCCAAGCAGTGAATTGGGCTGGGAGTGAACTGGTCGTCTCTAGAATTTTGGTTGTCCTCAAAATTCAGTTTAAGAAAGAAGGCGCAGGCATTCCAGTTCAAATTGTCCCAAACTTCTATGGGGACACTTTTGGGAAGCTGTCAAGCCAAATTGCTAGCAAACGTTGTAGCACATCTTAAAGGATGGTTACATTCTAAAGTGCAGTGCTAGTCCTATGATTTCTGCCGGGCAGACGTGACTTATCTGTTGGCTAGCTTCAACTTTGAAATTTCAGCACATTCCCATAAACTCAATGATTAACAAATTTTGATTAATGAATATTTTTAATTGGCTACCTGTACATTGAGATTCCTCGCTGTTGTCACTTTTGCTCAGGTTCGTTTGGAAAGTATAGGAGCCGAAGACATTGTGGACGGGAACCCGCGACTCATTCTTGGCCTTATATGGACAATCATTTTGCGGTTCCAAATCCAAGACATCGAAATCGACGTGGTGAGTTTCACTGCCTTTTCAGAGTCGAGCAATGTGTTTTGTTTTGTATTTAAGTCAAGTTTGGCTAAGCGGTATTTTTGTGCATGCTTGCGCTCAGGACGAAGACAACGAAAGTAGTGAAAAGAAATCAGCCAAGGATGCCTTGCTGCTGTGGTGCCAAAGAAAGACATCAGGGTATGTTTCCGAGTCTTCTCCCCACTGAAAAAAAAAAAAAAAGATGTGCTTATTTAGAAGAACATCCACACTGACCTGGCAATCTTGATGGTTGTATTGACAGTGCTTGCAAATATTTTGAGTGTCATTGCCATTCATTTGCACCCTGCAAAAAGGAAAATTTGAGGGACTTTAATCGGGATTATACTGTAAAAAAGCAGTTTTCCTCGAATATCCATAAATTTTCGTACTCCAAGTTGCCAAGTCTCGGTACCATGAATAATAATAATAATAATAATAATAATAATAATAATAATAATAATAATAATAATAATAATAATAATAATAATAATAATAATAATAATTACTAGTAGTAGTAATAAATAATTTTGGTGGCATGTATATAGGTGAAACTTCATTTAACTTCCGTGAGGACGACTTGTTACACATGATTTGCAACCTTCCTGTGAGACAGAAACTATGTGTCCATGAATCGTGGCAAATCGACATTGCTTTCGCTAGAGTGTGTGCAGATGTAATTGTCTGTATTCTCTTTCGCTGTATTATGGCATCTCAGCTGACAGTTGTCATTTCTGTTGCCCAGTTCTTGTGTCTGCATATCACGCACTTTTTTTTTTAATTATGAAAAAATATATTGGGCATCTCGATCTTGTCATAGTTAATCTGCCAAACAGCTTTTGCTGATGCTTAAAAGCATTTTTGCCCGTGTTTAGATATCCTGCTGTCAACATACAAGACTTCAGCTCCAGCTGGCGGAGTGGTATGGGTTTCAACGCGTTGATTCATTCGCACCGACCCGATCTAATCGACTACGGTGCCCTGGAGCCAGTTAACCACATCGACAACCTCAACAATGCCTTCAACGTGGCCCAGAGAGAGCTGGGAATTCCTAGGCTTCTTGATGCAGAAGGTAATGATCTAAACAAATTGACATAATTAACTGAAATGTTGTTTTTATAAGGGTGGATATTTTTGTTTGTTCTTGAGACTTTCGTTTTTGGTACAGACCATCAACAGATTACTATATTTAAATGCAACAGTTTTTTTTCCCTCCCATTTTTCTGAATCGGCCTAGCTATCTGGTTTTGAAGATGTAGCAACATAAAATAGGGGAGATAATAAATTCTCGTTATTACTAGGGTTCGAGGGAAGAAACCGACGACTGTGATACAGTAACGGTAACTGCATCGTACTGTCTGGAAGAAAAGAAAGTGTAATAACACTACTTTCCCAATTGACAAAAAGGTCTTAACAGGTTATGTTAAGGGTGGAATCACAAAATATGAAATCCCTTCTTTCGTGATGTAAATAAAACTCAAAATTAATACCCGCCAAAAGGACTGGAGGCGTAATTAATGATGTACTATTCACAAGAGGTGTACAAAATTCGAAAATTGGGAAGGGGTGTATCATAATTTAGCATACAGTATCTCCCACTTGCTGTCGTTGGCAGTGAGTCATCTGCAGAATGAATTTCACCAAACGTTGCAGATGTACTACAGTCACAATAAACCCATCCAGACTTATGAATCCTGTCATGATGCGTCATATAATGCTTAAATGCTATTGCATTCTCACAGGTATTCGTCAGAGATGAATTCGGCAACATTCTTTAAAAATAATATTTTTGTCCCAGAAAATTTGACTGCGGGAACCATGTTTTTTTGTTGTTGTTAATTTGCCTGTTTGTTTGCCTCCAGATATTGACACAAACAAGCCTGACGAGAAATCGGTCATGACATATGTTGCGTCCTACTACCACACGTTTGCCCGCATGAAAAATGAGATGAAACAGGGCAGACGTATTGCCAATGTAAGTGACATTCATTTCTATGCAAATTTGTTTGAGTTTTTAATTACCTTTTATAAGCCAAACACCTAGCAAACTCGATACTTGCTATTTCAATAATTGTATTGTTCTTTCTAGCTATTGTCCCTAACATAAGATGCTTTAATCAATATGAGACATGGCTAAAAAGCCTTGTTCCTTTCAGTAAGTGTAGGGATGTCTGTATATGGTTTTTCTTTACTTGTCGCATTGCCGAATGAACCTAAAGCAGCATATAAGGATGATAGTCCTACCTGTTGCATTTTGTTCTGTATCTTAGGTTTCTTTGATAATGATGATATCAGCGCACATTGTCATGGAACTCTGCTTCAGGTCACAATAATTGGTGCACAGAAGAGAATTTTAGTCTGTTTAATAATGGCGTCACGCAATGTGACACTTTTGCCAGCTTGAAGCGCATAAATATTTTATCCCACTGCAAGCCACCTGTATATGAATGGGATTACACCTTGGTGAAGACTGTATGGGCTCAACGGGCTGAATTTCTTTCTTTCTCACTCGTGCAGATTGTGGCCCAAATGATGGACGCCGATCGGCAGAAGTACATGTACGAGCGGCTAACGTCCAAGCTCCTGGAGTGGATCCAAGCCAAGACGGCCGAGCTGCAGGACCATTGCTTCCCAAACTCCTTGGAGGGAATCCAGGGGGAGCTGCTGAAGTTCAAGGAGTATCGCACTGTTGAGAAGCCCCCCAAGTGAGTGCATGTTGTGTGTGCATTGCACATTTCACTGGATACTGTTAATTTTCACAACAAACTGATTTTTTTGACAATAGTCGTAAGTTGTTAAAAATAAGCCATTTGAGACAAAATCGTAATTTTTGCTGACCAAATCCTGTAGTAGCAGCACTGGCAAACATCAATATTTACATGATAATTGTCAGTATAGTTAATTATTGAGCAACTTTTACAAATTAACCTTTTCAATTAATGCCTTTAAGGGATATATCGATATTGCAGAAGTAAGCCAGCAATATAAAAGCATGATAGAAACCTTGCGCCTAGCACAAGTTTTGAAAAATACATGCGCAAAATATGCCAGATAACTGTTTCTCGTGCTGCATTTTTTTCACAGCACGGAGACATATTGACTGCAACCGTGTAGACATATCAAGTGGAACAGCAATGCATGTTGCTCCAAATCTGGAGTGCTTATTTCCCGAAATTGGTGCAAAGTGCTGAGCTTGTTGCAAGATGTTATGCTTTGAGTACTGGCTGGCATCAATTCGGCAACTGCCACATGCTGCCATAAAGTCAATTACTGAAAAGACAGTAAAATTTCCTAAAAATAAAAATTGTATTGGCTGTAATCGCTCAAATCCTGATGTTTTCCATGACTCTAAAGCCAAGACAGCAAAAATTTTAATTTTGTATCAAAACAAGCTATTTTTTTAATGATATAAAACAGTCATTGCAGAAACTTCACAGTACTATAGATGGAGGTTAATTGCGAGTTCAGCTCGAAAAGTACTTTTGAGGCATTGAGAGCTTGCTAAAGAATAAGAGAATTAAAAGTATGCATAAAAGCGAAGCATTTACATTTGAAAAACAAAGCAGCAGCTTTAAAAGTTGGAACTGACGCAACATGTCATGCCATCAAGTTTAAGGGTAAGTCCATGCTGCAGGGGGGGGGGGGGGGGAACTTGTTGGAAAAGGCTGTGCAGGAAAACTGATAGTTGTACTTTGAAGCTGTTGCATGTTAAAACATTTGACCACGAAATTGCAATGCAACTCGTCTATTTAATTAATTTATTTCTACACTCAATGCCACATGGTGCATTGCAGAGAGGAGTCCTACCAGTGGCGTAGCCAGAAATTTTGTTCGGGGGGGGGGCTACGCCACTGGCCGCATATATATATATATATATATATATATATATATATATATATATATATATATGGATATATATAACTGGGGCCAGTGGCGTAGCCAGAAATTTTGTTCGAGGAAGCTTTAGCTCGGGTGCTCCTATTTAAATACATGTAGAAGGGGAATTCGTTTTTCGCTGCAACCACTTCACCAAATTTGAGGAGGTTTGTTGCATTTAAAAGAAGAAGTTTAATTCTAGTGAATACTGGTTTCGAATTTTTCATTTAGGAGGTCAAGTATTTATTAAAAATTGGCCAAATCGAAAATTTTCAGAAAACGAAACTATCAAGTTTAAAACTCCGTGACTCAACAATGAAAAATGATATCACAATTCTGTGAATTGCATATAATAGTACATCTATAGCGGACAAAATGGATATGTTACACATGAATCTAAAAAAAATTTAGTATTGTGGAAATACGGCTTGTGCAGAACCCTTGTACACAACGTAACCAATTCACGTAAGATACAAATTGACATAGCAAAATTGTCCGCTTTGACTGTTATAATAGATGCCGTTTACAGAACCACAATGTCTGTTCTTCATGCATAGCTATTAGTTTGTAAACGTCGTGCTTCTATTTTTTCAAACTTTCGAATTTTTCAAAATATTTTAAACAAAATTCAGGCCCTAAATCGAAGTTGTGTTTCCAACAGAACTAGGATTTAACTTTCTCTCTCAAATGCAACGAATTTCAACAAAAGCAATAAGCAGGATTATCTAAGAAAAGCGTTTCTGCGTTTTACAAGTATTTGAATAGGCCGCGTCGGATTAGGCCCGAGCTAAAGCTTCCTCTTAAACAATTTCTCAAGGGATCAAATCCATGAATAATAACCGCATTGTCATTGCCAAAGATGCTGCAAACGAATTCTTGAACGCTACGCACAGTAAAAACAATAAAATATGTATTTTTTCACAAAAGAATATACTCGTATGTGCCAAACATTTTGCCCAAAATAACTGGTATCAATGCTTCCATATTTTTGTCTATTTAAGTAAAGAAAATATCACACGAACTTTAGAACTACGTATATCATTTCGAAACCAGGAAAACAGTGCATGCCACTGATATGAAAAATTAAAAGGCAATGAACTGAACAGGTTGAGGACAAATATGTTAACGAAACTTTGTCATTCAAGAACCGTGCTTACATTCTTGTATATATGCAATGGCCAGTGAAAAATCTCAATGACGCTGTAATTCGTTTTAATGTATTACGCAGGAGCAGCTGTCACTGGTCGTGTATCGTGAGTAATTGCACCGAAATCATAGTCGCAACAGAGGGCACGTATAAAAAGCAGGAATTCTGCAAGATATACGAGGGCAAGTCGAATGAATGTGAGCCAACAACGGGGTACTTTATTTAAAAGTAGTCTTCATGAGAATTTAGACATTTGTCCCATTGACTAACGAGTCGCGTGATTCCCGTCTTATAAAACTCCTTGGGTTGCTGCTTCAAAAAGTCTGTATCTGGTTCCCTTGAGCTGTTTTTTCGGCTGCCCCAAAATGTAGAAGTCGCAAGGTGACAGGTCTGAGCTGCATGGCTGATGCTGCAGCGTTTCCCACTTGAATTTTACCAGTTTTGTATTAACCACATAAGCGACGTGGGGACAGGCATTGTCGTGGAACAAGATGACCCCATTCGTCAATTGTCCCCGTTGTTCGTTCTTGATTGCGACACACTGCCGTTCTGGCGTTTCACAATATCGGAAACAATTGATAGCCTCTCAAGATTTAGCAAATTCTATCAGTAATGGACCCTGACGGCCGAAAAAAAAGTCAACAACACCTTTCCAGCGGAAATGGTGGCCTTTGCGTTCTTTGGGCGTGGTAAATTCGTATGTTTCCACTGTAAGCTTTGCCGTCGTGTTTCAGGCTCGTAGTAGTGGCATCAAGGTTCGTCCCCAATCACAAATGCAAACAAGAAGTCGTCATCCTCATTGTGATACCCGATCAGATGAGTCAAGGCAGCGCGAAACTTCTCCGTCTTCTCGCGATGGATCAAAATCTTGGGGATCCATTGCGCACCAAAGAGCCGATAACCGAGAAGCTCATGAATTATGGCGTGAACCGAACCGTGACTGATGTTCAGACGGTCTGCCAGTTCATCGATGCTTATGCTCCCTTCTTGTTTTATCAGCTCATGAACTTTTGAAATTGTGTGGGGGGTGATTGCACGATGGTTTTGGCCCGGTCTTGGAATGTCTTTACAACGTCCTTTAAACCGTTTGCTCCAATGCTTCACAGTGGTCAATGAAATGCCGTGTTCAACGTAAACGGCAGCCATACGGCGATTAATTTCTGTTTTGGAAACACCTTTAGCTGTCAAAAACTTCGCGACACTGAGCTGTTAAACTTTTGAAGTGTCCACCATGCGACGCAACCATATTCAACCCAGTGTATGAGAGCATTAAAGAACAGTTATCTTCACATCTGCGTGTCACTTTTGCAAATGAGACATGCCGTTCTCCTACGCGCATGCCTCGCAGATAATGAACCGAACCATTATTGCGCGGTTAGGGTAGGTCCACTTTCATTTGACTGCCCTCGTACATTAGAAATGCAAGGATACAATGGGATGTACAAATGCGAAAATACGGCTTGATAAAGGACAAAAAAGTGTCACTGGAAACAAAGTTCACTGCATGTATACACAAAACCTCGCAACAAGATATATAAGTATACGTATAAGTCTCCAATGAGTCTATGTATGTAAGAAAAAGTAACTGTATGTAATGCGTCAAACAAGGCAAATAAACATGTTGCACAATCATAGATTCACAGAATCCTAGATTCCGCCCCCATTCCATCCACTCCCCCCGATGTATTGTGCGCGACGGAATGCGGCGCGCTTGCTCCCCGCTTTTCTCCTTTGCGCACACAAGACTGAGCCACCATCGTCGGCTCACCCATTCCACCTCCCCTCTTACGCTTTCACTCGCACATACAGCATGCAGCGGGTAGTCACGATTTTATCACCCTTGGACTTTATACGAAACATGAGGGCGACGGCGACGGCAGGAATGCGCCTGGAATGTCCATATAATTGCTTTCGCAATAATACAATAAACGTATCCGGAAACTGAAGCGTCCCGTCACCCATTACTTTCCGCAAAAGAAGTATCAAAATCGAACTTTCACCATGCGACAATTCGCTGCGCCGCAACAATGTATTTTTTTTCTGTGGGGTGGAGGCACTTAAATGAAAAAAAGAACTCATAGGAAAGTATGTTGGCCAGAATCGAACGCCTACATCGGGCACCTAATTGGGCTACGGAATTATTACCGAAGAAAACATGAGATGATTGGCCCATTGAGAACCATACGCATACTGCTCAGTATCCTACACCGGCGAAACAAGACTTTCCGGAAAGGTTCCACTCAAGGAACGCGGTGCAATCCTTCGAGTCCCCGCAGTGATGGCGGCGAGCGACCATTGTTTTTTTTTTTCTCGTCTGCTAGCCAGAAAGCTTCCAAAACTCTGTCAGGTGAAAATCCACTCGGCCAGAGCAAACCGAACGCCCACCCAAGTGCACCGCGCGGTGGTCGGGGCCATACGAGAAAAACATATGCGCTCTGGCTCGCTCTGGCAGCCCGCGGGTAGAGTAGCGAGAAAAAAAAATTGAAGAGGTTCAATGTGTCCTCGGCGAATAAAAGTCAAAGTAGAAAAAATAAATAAGAACGTAGTTACTTTGGCTGGCTTTAGTGTCTTGACATGGATGTTCTGGCATAGGTTAAAAAACATGTTGATATTTTTTAATGTGACATGACGGCACAAATGAACCACCCCAACGCATCGTCTCATTGGACCTCGCTGCGTGCTCTGTCAACTGGTCTGCTAGTGTGTTGATTTGGCTTGTCTCGTTGTATGTTCCGATGTAAGACTTTAGAAAGGTCAATGGACCTTTGGCGTCAAATGTTTATAACAACATTAAACCCACAAAGTTCCGCAATTGAAAATTTAAAGCACAACTTTGGAAATGTCAATGCACGTTTCACATCAAGAGCTTATGAGATTTATACCCATAAAGTTTCGCAATTGATATCCATGCGCTCCATAGATTCCGTGGCCTCAGTGAGATGCCGCGGCGAGCCCGCTCACCATCAAAGCGCCCTTGAAACTTTGTACTCGGATGGGACTGCTTGGCGATATATGACGGCCGGTGTATGGGCGTTGCACGAAATCCAGCCCGAGTTCGCAATCTTCGCGGTTAAATCTATTTCGAGCGTCAAAAAGACATTCTAGACAAAATCCAGAGTGATTTCCGGCGCCAGGGGTCGCTTTGGTCGGCGGTGCATGGACAGCACGAAAAAATTTCGGGGGGGGGCTGAAGCCCCATAAGCCCCCCCCTGGCTACGCCCCTGAGTCCTACATATTATTTTAGAAGTCACACCGACAGTACAGGAGTAATTATGATCCAAGATCCATTTTTATAAATAACACATTTGGCACATTTGCTACCTTGTCCTACCAGTAATCCAAGCACTTAGATCACCACTTATTAGTGATCTAATAACAGGTGACGAACATTTGTTATCTTAACCTACCAGTGATCCAAGATCTTGGCTCACCACCTATTGGTGATCTAATAACAAATGTGATACATTTGTTTTCTTAGGTCACAAATCTATCTTATGACCTTGACCCATGTTTTCTTCTGTATGTAGTGTCCCTGCAAACAGTGTGAAAGTAATTCAGTTTTTGACACATGCGCACCGTATAATTCGGATCGGAGGTTCATTACCAAGGGTGACGATGTGTGAATTGCTCGGTCTTCCAGGTACAAAGAGCGAAGTGACATCGAGGCCCTGCTGTTCGACATCCAGACGAAGCAGAAGGCCCTGGGCCGTCCCCTGTACGTGCCGCCCGAGGGCAAGATGGCCCACGACATCCAGCGGGCGTGGGAGCAGCTCGAGGAGGCCGAGCACGCGCGGGAGGTGGCGCTGCGCGAGGAGCTGCTGAGGCAGAAGAAGCTGGAGAATCTGGCATGCCGCTTCGACCGCAAGAGCGCCGTGCGCGAGGGGTACCTCCGCGAAATGGTGCAGGTGCTCTCCGATCCGCGCTACGGAAGCAATCTCTCTCAGGTTGAGGCGACCGTCAAGAAGCACGAAGCCATCAGCGCCGACATCCTGGCTAGGGTGAGTGCGACGTCTTGGGTGTGAGGACTGCCGAGTTTACTCGTGTAAGAATCGCAGTTTCTTTTTCTTCTTTCTCGAAATCTTGACGTGGTGCGGCTGTTGCACGAGTCTGTTATACGGCACGCTGCCTGCTAGAACTGTCCACATCACGAATGGTGTAAAAAAGAATGCAAACATTGGCTGCATGCTATGCACACATTCATTCAAGATTGGCATCATGGATCAAGTTTCGCTTCATTCCTCGATGCTTGTGATGCTGCTCCTGTCGACACTGTAGCCTACTACCTCATAATCACGCGTCAAAGGATGGTCATTGTGCAGATAAATGCATAGTGGCAGGTAACTTGGGTAAAATGTCTTTGAGCCAATGGCTTTCTTTGGCTTGCTTGCCTGTTTTCGGGGTGGTCGGTGTTAAGACTTTCACCACGATACAAAGGCAGTGCAAATGCAAATGGCACATGCGTTTGTGCAGCCGAGTTGCAAGGGCATATTCATTGCTGAACGCAAACTATTAAATCTTTTTGAGGCACACGTGCTGTTGTGTGAGAAGCTTGGGGAGTCTAGTGATTTAGATGCTGTGCTGGAACAATCAGGCACTCGCTGGGGTTGCTCAGTGGCTATGGTGTTGGGCTGCTGAGCACGAGGTCGCGGGATCGAACCCCGGCCACGGCGGCCGTATTTCGATGGGGGCGAAATGCGAAAACACCCGTGTACTTAGATTTAGGTGCACGTTAAAGAACCCCAGGTGGTCAAAATTTCCGGAGTCCTCCACTACGGCGTGCCTCATAATCAGAGAGTGGTTTTGGCACGTAAAACCCCATAATTTAATTTTTTTTTTTGGAACAATCAGGAGTAATTGAAGCTGATTTATGCAATGTCATATCAGTGAGGTCGACCTTGTTAGGAATTGACGAGGTTTCGAATTTTAAACTCAAAGGCTATTACTTTTTACGGTTTTACGTAAGCTATTATGTAGACTCTACAACATAGCAAAAGGCTATTAAATAAAGCAGGTTGAGCCAGAATTTTAATCTTCTGTGCTTTCACTTCTCGTTTTGTTACTGTCGCAGTGAGCAGCATCTTTTTTTAACATTTCTGAGCTCGCCCGCATGCCTGAGCTTCATGTCCATCATGTTCCCTTGTCAAGAAAACACAGCGCACATGTTTTACTTTATCTTTTTCATGCACCCGTGTGATGACCCATTAATGACAGTGAAGCTTGTTAGTGCACAGTCGTTTCTATTGAAGGAAATCGGGGCACACACATTTACATGGCTATAGAAGTTTTCGGTGCGCCTTTAATGAGTACGGTCTAGCTGGGAATGCCCCTTGATTTTAACACAACAGCGTTAAGGAGCTCATGTCGCAGAAAAGCCGGTGTCGTCTGCGTCAGCGTCAGCGGCATTGGCCGTGAGCGATAAATCCCAGAAGGCACTTCATAAATAAAAAACATCTTGCAAAATGGGCTGGTGGGAATCGAACCAGGGTCTCCGGAGTGTGAGCCGGAGACGCTACCACTCAGCCACGAGTTCGATTGTTCAAAGCAGGACAAAATCGCCTCTAGTGAATGTGGTGTTCCCTTAGAAATGTGCCGTAGAAAGTTATACTGCAGTGTATATCGGTAATTATGAGCATGTAAATTACAGAAGTCGCAGTTACATGAGTAGCGAAGTACGTTTCCGCTACATTTCTTCTGCGCACACGCAGAGCCATCTTGCGGCAAGCACAGAAGACCCCCTCCTCTCAATGTACGGCGCTGCCCCGACACGTGACGCGCCACTCGCCCCATGATCGCGTCCGCCTTCATGATGCGTCGCGGCCCGGCTGTTTGGCTCGCGTAGATTGTTTGAGTAGGTGGTGCGAACGGGGTGCGATAACGCTATCGCGTTCCACTCTTGAAGGCGAAGCCTAAGCGTCTTCCAATTTTTTTATTTTAGAATTAATCAGATATATATAAATGCTCTTCTTTGCTGTTTTGTTTTACAGGAGGAAAGGTTTCAGAACCTGACAAAAATGGCTGACCAGCTGGAAGCAGAGAATTACCACGCGAAAGCAAGGATTCGAGTCAAGTAAGTCAGAACTCTCATATATGGATCGATCTGTCGCAGCATTTTGGTGGGCATCATATTCGGCTGCTGACTTGTCTTCAGTTTCCTGCCGCAGCTATAGCCTCCAGGTGGAGGTACATTGCAGGGATGCTTGTATTGCCAGGTCTCATTGTACATTGCAGGTTTCTTTTTCTTTTAGTTTTGAAAAGTTTTGAAAAGCTTTGAAAAGTTAATGCTTAAATACTAAAGTGCTATTTTCAAGGCATCTACAAGCTTCAAATTTCAAGAAGTGCTTAAAAGATGTTTTACTTTCCTTTGTGGCTAAGCTTAGCAAGTTTAGTTGGAACATAGCAGTTTGCAAGATTAGTGCTATCCAAAGGTCAAGCCAATACATCCTGGCTATCGGCTTCGCAGTTATGAATGGCGGTATGGTGTTAAATTGTGGAATTTTGCAATATTGTGAAATTTGCTATCTTGTCAGCTCCAATTGGCCCAGTTGGCTGCTACGGCCTCTCTCATTGGCTCGAAATACCGGCATTGCAGAATTCGACAACACAGTGGAATTTGACAATGTCTGCACCAGATCCCTTGCTCATGAAATCTTTTGCGTGTACCTTTTTCTTTCATTTACGTGCAGTTAACCGTTTACCTCCCACTGAGGAGCTAAACACATCCACACGTTTTGCACACTGGCCAATGGGGATGAGGCTGGCTAGTCCACACTAAAAAAATACCAATTTGTCTTGCCAAAGACAATCTGAGGGTGTCCACACATCTAGTTCTGTTTCTCGGTCACAAATGAAACTAAAAAAAAAAAATGAAATTTCGCGGCAAACATGTTTAAAGTTGGCAACAAGAAAAATGTCGTTGTCGTCAGGTGGCACATGTAGTGGTTGGAGCATTCTGCAAAGGAACTGCAGAAAGTGGGCCGTGAGAATTCTTCAGAATCTGAAATAAAAGGACAGTGATATTGCGGAATTTCTTGATTTGAGCTCCCAATCCTCCAATGAAGAAGACATCTCGCTAGGCAGACATAGGATGCAAGTTGATGTAAACAACTCGCAACCTTTGCCTCCATGTTTTCGATTTATTGCTGTGCCCAGCCTGAATGTGGCTTTACTCACTCTCAAAGAATACGAGAGTCATGTTTGGGAAATTTACATTCATGATGTTATTGGTGCTGCTGGAAAGAAAAAAAGCTTCAAGCAGTGCATTGAAGGCAACTTTCTTTAGCATTAAAATTTTTTGTGTATCATCTTCATTAAATTACATTGTTATAAATGTGTTTCTGCCATTTGTTTAATGTGCCAATTCCATCAAGCATTTAAAGAAGATTTGTATTTTGGAAATTTTTTTTTTAGTTATCTCTGGAGGAAAAGGGTTAAAAAGAGCTTGCTTGTCATTGAAAACAGGATTTTCTTTTTCTTTTTCTCATAAGAACTGCTACAAGCCCTGTGTGGTTGCAATTCCTTCAGAGCTTTCCAGTACGGTTCCCCTCACAGCTTAGGTGTGGCCCTCGAACGATAATATGAATCACTCTTTCTGCGATGAGCTCTCTTGTGCAAGTTCTGTGGATCAGAGTACAATATTGTACATTGACCTGGAACCTTCTGGAATTGTGATGTAATAACTGTGCAAAGAAGTGAGGTTACTTTGCTACCAACATGATTGACTGAGGCTTCCTTTGATGCAGTTCTCGGAGATAGTAGTGAAACCTGGCAAACAAGTGTATAAATGTAGAGCTGGAGGACGGGAGCAGTCTTAAATGCCTTTTCAAGGCAAAGTTTAGTTGCAGGAAGTTCTGTGCTGCATTCTCTGATGTAGTTACAAATAATTTTTTCAGTATCTGCGGCTGCATACAGCAATACAATGTAAGAGCTTAATCGTCGCCTTTGCAATTGCTGTACAACCGCAAGTAATGCATGCTTCTTTATTCTTTTTCTTCAGGGAGAAAGAAATCATGGGACGGTGGCACTTGCTGTTGGACCTTCTCAACAAGCACCGTGTGACGCTGAACAATGTCAGCATGCTCATGAGCATGCTTCGAGAGGCGGACACTCTTCACAGCGAGATAAAGGAGGTTGAGGTAGGCATGACTCTTCCACTAGGCGGTGGTGCATCTTTGGAGTGAGCCCTTCTGCGTTCCTGTTGCCCTCGTTCGACCTGAAACTTGATGCAGAGTTAGTCCCACAGTATCGGGCGTGCTCTGTGTGCGATTAGGGTGAAAGACAAGCTCCACTTCTAGCCACACTCAGTCCATCCCCGACCCGTAGCGCAGGGCTGGGTTTGTGCAGTTACAGCGGTCTTGGGCGTGTAAGGCAAAATGAAGGCTTACGCTCAAATTTTGTATGCTAAATGTGACAAAGTAAGCACTGAGTACTTGAAGAAAAGGCATCCACACCGTAAAGAGTTGTAGTGAAAGGTTTCTCACCTCTTGTCACAGGGTGGTGATCTCGCTTGCAGAAGGGTCAGGTAATCCAGGTCATACGTTGGTTGCAGCCGGGGAGAGTGTGTCTTTCTGTAACTTCATTCCTTTCCTTCCATGAGAGAGCCATCTTGTTTATAGTGGGACAGATACCTTTTTTTTTACTTTCTCGCGAGACTCGCGGAATGATGCGTTACAATGTTGCATAGATGACGGGGAAACGGGGAGAACGGGGCAAAGCGCACCTTTCCCACACCTCCCCGCTGGTGCGGTTCACGGTGTGCTGTCGCATGCCATTGCGATACGCCAGGGAAAATAGGTGCACGGGCTGCCCGCAAGACTTTGCCCAGAGTTAATTCAGAGCCCTCGCACTAACGGCACCTCTCATAGCTGCATGCTCGTTGTCTCTTTGCTAAATTAAACCTCGCGAATCAACCTTGTGGAACAGGGGAGCTTCCTGTCGGATGAGTACGGCTGCCACCTGCTGGCGGTGGAGGACCTGCTCCAGAAGCATGCCCTGGACGAGCTGAACCTGGCGTCCCAGGGGGAGGCCATCCGCAGACTCACCCAGCAGTCCACGCCTCTGCTGAAGCAGGGACACAAGGAAGGGCCTGTGCTGCAGCGAAAGCTGGACGACCTCAACGCCGACTATGCCACGTAAGTGTCCGTAAAGCCGGGACTCCGTAAAATTGCGGGATGCTTGGGACACGCACGACAAGCACACAAACACAGCCTTGACAACTTAGCGGCTTGGCTTGTCCCGTAGTGTGGGCGCAGTAAATAGTGTTGTTCGCTACTTTAGGTTTTGAGGAGGTGCTGGCAATGTATCAAAACAAAGACATGTAATTGCCTGCTGATCTCAGTGGATGATTAGTATATAGTCATGCAGGCGGAGTCTGAAATGTTGAATGGTGAACTGTAAGGCGTCTGAAATACTGGTCGTCCTTATACATTATGTCGACGGGGTGACTGACAGCGCCGTGAGGTTGTCTGAATAATTGAGTGTGTTCGAATTGTTGGTCGGCATATGTAGACAGTTTACTGTAGGAAACAACCAAGGAGCCCTTCTTATCCATGTGTTATCGTCATTTAGATTGAAGCTTCTGTCGTCATTTGAATCCAGGTCTCGTTGATGGCATAGCCTCCTAGTCTTTCTTATGCCCAGGATTCTGCAGTTAATCAGTGGCTGTGTTTGTTTGTGGTACAGTCGAACCCGACTATATCGAACCCGTTTACATCGAATTATTCCTTATATCAAACAATTTATGGACACGGTATAGTTACAATGAGTATATATAGCAAAAATTATGCATACATCGAACAAAACTAATAGCGACTCCCGATATATCGAACGTCAAGCGGCGGAAAGTGCCCCCGGAAGTTGGCTTTCCCTCGCGGTGAAGGGAAAACCCGGCGGCGCGGCTCCATCCAACCGCTCCCCCTATGCGACCGCGCTACCTCGGAGCCGCCGACACCTCCCTACAAAAAATGATCCTGGCCCGCCCGCCTGCAGCGCTTGCCCAGACAGCCAATCAGAGGCTCTTGTGCCCTCGTCATGCAAGTTGGCGAAAGTGCGAGTTGTCTCGCTGCTTATCTGATTCATTGTGTGCGCCTTCTCCCGCAGTGTTGCCGTGATGAAGCGTCAGAATTAGCCTTTCGTCGTGAAGCTCGAAATCATAAACCGGGTCGAATGCGGTGACAAGTCGGATGTCTCTGCAACGTACAAGATTCCGAGGTGCACTCTCGGCACGATCTTGAAGGGGGAAATTAGGGCTAAAGCGGCCTAACTCGCGACCCGGTGCCCGTAGTGCCCGTGGCGCCCGACGCGTATGCGCGGCCGTGTACGAGTGGTTCATCCAAAATAGCTTCAGCCGTACCGACTTCCGCGTGCTCGGTGATGACTGTAAATTCTGATTAATGCGACGAAGCCGTTGTCGTTGTTGCCGAGGTTTGGAGCCAGCTGTCAGAATTTCCGGAAGCTGTTGACGAATCAACGGTGCGTGAGTTAGTGAGCGCAAATGATGGTGTCGCGACCACGGTAGAGCCCGGAAACGAAGACTACATTGCCGACATCGTGCCGAGCACAACTGAAAATGGGCACAACGAGGAAAGCAACGACCATCTTTGGCCCACATCCTCCGAAGTGCGCTCGCACTAGTCCGGTGCTTCTGTGCGAAAGCGGAATGTTGCGGCCTCAGCTGCTCCGACTCCTTAGACAATGTGGGGAAGTGCGTGCCTCGCATGCAGCGAAATTGCCCAAGCAGAAGAAAATGCAGGACTGTTTCGTGCGAAACGAAGCTAGTTTCATCAATAAAGTGATTTTATAAATGGTATGTGCATTTATGACATCCAATTATTTAGCAGGCTTATATCGAATTATGCTCTGTATCGAACTGATAGGCGTTTTTTTGCGAGTTCGATATAGCCGGGTTCGACTGTATGCCCAAAGTGAAGTTAGCCCTAAGTAATATTTGGGCTTCTCTGATGGGCTTTAGCATTATGTAGTTGTGCATTTAGTGGGTTAATGAATTGACGCTCCGTCGAACCGGAGGCACAGTGACACTACACAAGGCCTTGATCGAGCATAATTCTGTGGGCACATGATACAGGAGTTGCGAGCCGGTTCGCTGGGAGATTATGGGATATCAATATCAGTGATCAGTAGGGAATGCTAGAAGTCACTAGAAGCTAGCGAGTAGCGTGGGAGTCTTGCAGATTAACGAATAAAAGAATAAAACGTGTTAGCTATCCATAGAGAGATATGAGGAACAGAAATAGGGGAGAGAACAGGGGCAATAGGGTCATCTGCTGGTGAGTATGAGGCTGCCAGTTCGATTCTTGGCCATGATAGTTACATGTCAATTGACGAGGAGCGCGCAGACCTTCATACACCTCAGTTTGGCTGCAAATTCAGGAATCACATGTGGTCAAAATCAAATCTAAAGCCTAAACTGCCTGAACTGTTTGCTTTGGTTTGTGGCTTCATCTATCAACAATTCTGCGAAGCATTGAAACACTTCCTTATCCTTTCTATTGTCGCAGCATAGCGATGGTGAAAAAGGCAGAAGCGCTAGCTGAAAGGCTGAATTGGAAGAATCATATTTTATTGGCCCAACTTGGGCCCAGGAAAGCAAAGAGGGACTTCAGTGCTTGGTTGTGGTGAGCGCGGTCAGAAGTCGTGCAGACACATAGTGCGATTCTGTGCTCGCTATTTATGTACATAACACACATCACTGTGTACTTTCTAAAGCAGTTGTCAGAGCAGTTCACGGATGTGCTATGTCCTCGCAACATTATATTTCAACGGAACAAAAATAAACCTCATTCTATTTTCTTGTGACCACTCTCCTCCTGTCGTGCAGGCTCGGTAAACTGGCCAAGCGGCGTCGACGGCAGCTCGACGAGTGGCGGGCATACTTCCAGTTCGTGCAGGACCACGAGGAAGAAGAGGCCTGGATCCGCGAGAAGCAGCGCATCTGCAAGGCCGTGGTCGCTGGCAAAGACCTGCTGGCCCTGGTCTCCCTCCAACAAAAACACAAGGTTTGGACACTCTGTTCCATTTTTTCGTTCCATGTACGGTGTCATCGCATTCAAGGTTGGCATCTCGGATCTCGGAAGTGACAAGAATGCATTTCACATAGTTCAGTAGCTCTCGAAGCGTTCTGGTTTGTGTGCACGCTTTTTTTTCTTCTTTTATTAAAGTACCCTGAAGGCCCATGCGGGCATTACATGGGGTGTTACAATAAATTAGTGATAGATACAGTATACGCATTTAAACAGATAATGCATGCTAAAATAAGAACACAAGGATGATTAGCATGCACCTGGTTAATTTCCCACCAACGTCATGCAAGTGTAGTTTGCTTTCACTGTGAAAGAGGTTCAGTGCCGTTTTTTTAAACATCTGTCGCCTTTAAAGGCCAACTGCAATTGAAGCTCACTTTGGCTGAATTGGCTATAAACGAGTAGTGTATGCCATCGAAGCAATCTTGACAAAGCTGCAGAGAAGGCAGTTGTCAGAATTTTCTATTACCAGCCCTTGAATAACAACTGAATAGATGGTGCCTGAACCTGGGGGTTAGCTGATGTGATGTTTATCCTAGACTATGACCTCCAAGGTCTGCCTCTGACATCTAACACTGTCTCGGAGATCATGCCTAGCTACCTTTGCTGTTTCTCAACATTCGAGTTCTGCGTCATTTCCAGTGAGCGACAGTGGTGACCTTCATTGTATACATTTTTCAATGGTTGTTTTTTAGTTTCACTGCCAAGAATGTCCGTTTTTGCAAGCTCCTTGTGACGCATCCACTCATATGTCAAACAAAGGATTTTTCTCTATACCTGCACTATATGCGAGACTAGGCTTTTTACAGCCCGGCATTCCTTAGCAGTTGGCCTGTGATGACAGCTGCCGAATTGTGCAATGTTATGTCACAGCAATGAAACAAAAGGCAATGCAATGAGTCGCTGTTGTCCAAGTTGGCAACGTCCATTGAAAGGGAAACGCAATCATTTCAGGCACTGGAAGCCGAAATCGGAGGCCACGACGGCCACATCCAGCGTCTGATCCTGGCCGGCGAGAAGCTTCTCGAGGGTCGCCACAGCCAGAGTGCAGACGTGAAGCAGCGTCTGCAGGCCCTCCACGAGCGCTGGGCCGAGCTGGCCGACTTGGCGGCTGTGAAGAGGAAGCGTCTGGAAGATGCCTACGAGGCCTTCCAGGTTTGTTGTGCAAGGCTGCTGGCTTTCCTCGGTATTTGTAGGAAGCGTGGGGTTTTTAGTAGCCTCGGCGTTTTTGGCCGCTGTGCCGAAATTCAGCAGCAGATGATCACATGGGCAAATTTTATCCTGTGGAAAAGGACCATGTACAGGTTTTCATCAGCGAAAATTAAGGGGGTGTAGGTCTAGTTGCTTATTGAAGCTACGCTAACTTTCAGTAATAATAAATATATAGTAAAGGCAGTGGGCTGGGATTCACAACACACTCTATTTGTAAGTGCTGTTTGTCATTTCCTGTCGATACCTTAATTTAATGAACACTGATGTAACAAATTATTGAATATAAAAGTGCCATTTAAAATGTTTCTCGCTGATATCAGTATGCAGCAAATATATGCTTAGAACACATAATTCGATTTAACGAAAGTATTTTTGTGTCAAATGCGACTTTGTTAAAAACTGTATCTCCAGCATCACGACTGCCTGGTATCTAATCTTACGAATAGTTCTTGCTCAGTAACATTTTTCTTAATATTGGCCTGGAACACTGAAATAAAGCTGCATTAAAACTACTCGAACTTTCTTCTAAGAATACATTGTCGATGCTTTCTAGGCAAGACGTACAAAACTGCCTGTCCGGCTGCAGCATGTTAGTCATCCTACACTTGTCCTCGAACTGGTTTGCCGAAGTATGTCCCGCATCTTTGCTCACAGTACCATGCTGATGCCAACGAAGCCGAGTCATGGGTGCGCGAGAAGCTGGCGCTTGTGTCGAGCAAGGACTATGGCAAGGACGAGCCGAGCGCCCAGGCACTTCTTCAACGCCACAGCTGCTTGGAAAGCGAAATGAACGCCTACGGCACCGACATTCGGCGACTTCGAGACCAGGCCGATCGCATGGTGCGCTCTGGTGTGGACTCCCTGGCCATCGTGAGTTTCAGTTTCAGTTTATTGATGCGCTTGAAATGTTTGCAGAAAGAGTAACTCTAGGAGGCCCCATAGTCAAAGACTGGGGAGGGACCTCCAAGACTGGGGAGACTCTCTCCTCTGAGCACGAAGCCACAAAACAGTCAGATCTTGTCAGATCAGTGTGGCTAATTATTATGAATTGCAGTAATGTCAAACAACCTGACTGGCAACTTATATTTTAATTCATTATTATTAATATCCTTTTCCTACTTGCATTCATATCAGCATGCATGCTTATAATGAATATCAGATATTAAAATAGAAAGAAAAGAAAAAAATTCATGAGCTGTTCCACTCTGTGAACGTGGATGACCAGCGAAGCTGTTTAGCACACGACACGGAGGTAACATAGAATTTCGAACGAAGGTACGAACATATTTACTGTCCTGATTGGTGGTCGTCGTGATGATTGGTATGCACACACATTCTCGTATCACCTCTGTTGTTAAATGCAACCGTCACGTAAGACAATGAATGACTCGTGCCCCCTTAAGCAATGGTTCATACCACCGTGACAGTGATAAGGACTTTATTGGAGTGTCCTGAGGAACTTGATTGGGGGGAACCGAAGGCTCCGCAATCAAGTTGGTGGCTCCGCCCACAATGGGACGGGGAGGTGGTGACTCTCCGCGACGTCGCAGGCCTTCTGTACGGCCTGTGGTTCGTTCATGAAATCCGAGCTCTTCAGCAAGGCGTCCCACTTGGACTTGTATCGAAGGTCGGAGTTCGCGTTGAACGGGGACAGCCAGAGCATGTGGTCGAAGGAGCACCATGCGTGACCGCATTTGGAGCACGACTGCGGGAAGTTCGGGTCTATCCAACTAAGCGCTCTCGGGGTGAGGTAGGATCTGGTCTGTAAGAGCCTGAAAGCAATGGCCTGAGCCTTGTTCAGTTTCGGGCTGGGCGGAGGGAATTGCCTCCTGCTGTGTCTGTAATGCGACGTAATTTCATGATAGGTGGGAAGAGCATCTTTGAAGGGGCAATCGTGTGGGAGAGCCGGACCGTTAGCTCAGGCACGGTTCATGAATTCACGCGCCAGGCAGTTCGCCCACTTGTTAGGGTTGCAACCCGCTTGGTTAGTTATATCGTTCATGCGGGCCAAGAACCACGCTATGGTATGACCTCCAGTTTTTTCGCCCATAGTAATACGAAAGGATCTGTTGACGACGCCAGCTGTGTGTGGAAACTAGAGTGGACGAGAAAGCCCTGACCGCCGTGCACGAGTTAGAGAAAATGGTCATTGGGCCTTTTGCGGTTTGAAGAGCCAAGGCTATCGCAGTTTCCATCGCCTCATTCATGTGTTTAGTGTAGATTGACGCTGCGCTGATAAGTGTTCTAAGTGCGTCAACGACCAAGATTGCGAACTTGTCTTCGCTGCCATATTTGGCAGCGTTGAAGAAGAATGCATCTGCCGCGTTAAGGATCGATTCGTTGAAGGATGGTTCTAGCCCGCACTCTTTTGCGACCTTTGTTATATATTGGGTGGATGTTCCTCAGTATGGGCTCAACCTTTATACCTTCCCGGGCTAATTTAGACAGGGGCATCTGTCGAGCGGTGCCTGTATAGGGAGTATACCAGCTTCGTCAAGAATCTTAATTCTCGGCTCAGTTGACGAAAGCCTGGAGACGTAAATTTTTAAAATTTTAACGCTGCCTCTTGTTGCGACAACAGAAGAGACATGAAATTCTACGCTGGAATGATGAGCGGCAACGGAGCTAGCTCTGGACGACGACGATGCTCTAGCCATTGATGATGATGATAGTTGTTGATTATGATGACGATAGTTTCCTCTTGGCAATGAATGGCTCGTACCCCTTAAGTATATATATAATGTACATATTTGACATATTGCTACTTGCTGCTGGGCTAGTTGTTTTATACTTCTTGTGGTGAAAAAGATGCAAAAATTTGAAGAAATGATTGGACAGGAAAAAGTTTTTCCTGTGTGGTTGTTTTCTTTACATGTTCTCATGTTTCTTTTTCTTTCACAGAAAAATACATACACTAAAGCTTCATAATAAAGTTGAAGAGGGAGCCAAAATTACGTCGTTATATTCACTACTTCGTTATATACCTATTATTGCATGTACTGCAATATGAATATCTATGGGAATTTCAAAAGAACTTCCACTTACTTTGTTATATCCATTATTTTGTTATGAGTTCTGACTGTACGGTAGAACCTCGTTGATACAGTCCCGTTTCATACTATTTCCTGGCGCCAACGTTCGCGATGGAGAACACAAAAAATGTCCCAATACAATTTCGCATCTTTTTTACTGGTTGATACGTTCCTGGAAATCAGTCTCTTGGCACGAACGTTCAGTACATTGCCCAACTGGGGTCGTACGGTACGTTTTCCAGTTGCTAGATCCCATATAAAGAAAAAATGCACGAAGCGTGCACGATCGAAAACAGTTGCGCCCTCCGCAGCAGCTTCCCCACAGTGCTCACTCGCCCATGTCGCATGAAAACACCGGTGGCACTCGGTTTCCTTTTCCGGTAACGGCAAATCTCTTCGCAGTTAGCCGCACGCCGCATTCACTGCTATTGCCGCCAGCGCTATTGCGATAGCCATCTTCAGCTCTCCGTGTCACAGCATGCGTGGCATAGTGCTGTTGGAAGCGTACTGCGCGTTTTTAACAGGCAATAACCCAAACATGCCACCGTTCCCTGCTGCAGGCATTACAAAGCGAGCATCGGGTTTCGCTCTGGCAGCATTGTATTCTGGCATCACCCAGCAGCAAAATTTCGTTTCAGTTTCCCACTGCCGTTGTAAAACACTATCGCAACAGAAAAACGACAATGCGCGTCCCGGGCCGCTCATGCCTCCCCAGCTCGACGCGCGTCGGCATCTTGTGCCGCAACAATTCGCGCCAAATGAGTGTGTCAAAATTTACTGCCAAAATGCCCCGCTGGAAGAACCTGCTAACCTGGGCCAAATTACTCACCTACGTGCAATAGTCCGTTTGGCATTGTGCTGGTAAGCCCGAGGGCATGGCGTTATAACTCGTTCATGACAGCCGCATTTTGGTGGGGGCGAAATGCAAAAATGCCCACGTGCTGTGCGTTGGGTGCACGCTAAGGAACCCCGGGTGGTCAAAATTAATCCAGAGCCCCCCCCACTACAGCGTGCCTCATAATCATAACGTGGTTTTGGCATGTAGAACCACAGAAGTAAATTAAGTTAACCCAGGCCGAATTCGAGGTGTGCAAATGTAAGCTTGCCAAAGAACCGCAAAAGCGACAGGCGACTTGTGCTGCAAGAATTTTGCGCACGCTTCGCAATACGTAAAAGTCAATTACATGTGAGTCTGCGATTTTTTAGTGTGTTTGGATTGTATGTTAGCCCATTTAGTATGTTTTTCCCACAATTTATTTTTAAACATACGAACAAGGTTCTACTGTGTTTGAGTCTGTTTGTGTACTTTCAATGTCACCTAACGTAACATTATCTTTCTGACCTGAAATGGGTTCTACGAATTTATTATTATTTTTTTTCTGTGCTTCCTTGCAGTACTTGGATGCGTTGAATGAAGATGCGGAACCGTCCGACGATTGGACAGAAGAGTTGCAGCTGGTTCCCGTCGAGGAGTGGGTTGACGAGGTCGTCGAGAAGGAGGCGATGCAGACGGTGGTGGAGGAACGCAAAGTTCCACAAGTGAAGGCCCTCTACCCGTTTTCGGGACAGAACATGAACATCCAGAAGGGGGAGGTAGGGATTTTGCTTGTCTCCCTGTCACAGTGGTTTGCGATGCACATAGGCTGCATGTTTGTAAACAAGGGATTGTGGGGGGGGTTAGGGCAATGTACAATGCAGACGAAAAGAGCAGAAGACGCACTTATCTCTTCGCTATCTGTTGCTTTGGACAGCAGCCTTTGCGAAGTAAGTTTAGATAACATAACCATGCACAATAAGCCTGGTTTACGAGCAGGTTCACGCAAGCAGAGCTCATTGAGTAGTTTTACTGTGAGAGCAGTTAAGGGGGATGCAGCTTTCACATTGCGAAAGATGGCCAAGAAAAGAAAATCTTTTTAATCCTATCATCAGTTTCTGTAACTCTCTTGGTATCTGTCTCCAAATATCTTCACTGAAAACCATGTGGAATTGCTCTAGAAGATACAATTCTTGTGTTAGCCAAGGTGGCAAAATATTGTGTTGAAGTAATGAAAAAAAGAAAACAGTGTTTTTTCCAATACGGCACAACTGAGTGCCACCATCTTGGTCCGTCAGAATGTGCATTTCTCTGTCTTCAAATTTGCCACTTTGGCTATCTCCTCCACACAGAAACAGGTGTACAAAAAGTAAATGATTCAAGGTAGTCCCAAAGTTTTCGATTGACCGCGCCCCCCACATGATTCCAGCGCGTTTTGCCATTGGACCGGCACTCACTTTGTGGGAGCGTCGTCTGCTCTTTGAACCTCGCGAGCCGCCGGCTGTCTCGACCACTGTGATCTCGACGAGTGTCGAAACGGACGCAACGTGAACATCGCAGAAGCACGGCCAATCACTCCATTTCTGGACGTCTCAGAGCCGCAGCTAAGCTTTCCGAGCATCAACGATGCGCACTTTGTGACCAAGAACTTCATGATCAAGTGCATTGCATGCGCAGTCCTCAGACCTGTGGCAGGCTTTCAAGGCTCGGTGATCAAGCACATCGGGCTTAGACCCGTGGCTAGGCATTTCGCACATCAGTGTCTCAGACTCGGCAATAAAGCACATTGTGCGTGGACTCCTCGGACCTGAAGCTTAGCATTTCGCACATCAGCGCCTCGGGCTCTGCGACCATGCACGTCACGCACCAAAGTTGTGTTCTTATTTAGTTAATCTCTGTTTCTTGGTCACGTTCCTTGAGCTACAGTGCAGGTCAGAACATTCCTGTTTTTTTTGCTGGATTATTTCAATTCGTTTACACCCAATGTGTGTGGCTGATGTGATGGTGACAAGAAAAATGAAAAGTACAAATTTTCATGCATTAAAACATAGGGCGGCAGGGCAAAATAATGTCACATTTGGCTATGCTCACAATATTAAGAAAAACCTACCACTGCATTTCGTAAGCTCTCCAGGCACTCGCGATGTTCAAAGGAGGAAAAGTTCGTACAATACAACTTTGTCAAAATAGGGTAGCTGGTACAAACACTATGCTAACAAAAGCACTGGATAAACCTCTGCATAAGCATTGACTTGCAAGGCATGAATGTTTCAGCTGCATTGCTGGTCATGTACCAGTGCCTTTCTGGTCTGCAGCTTCTTGGCCATTGTCTTGGGGAAAAAAAAAAGAAAAATTTTGAAATGCTGCTTAGAGCATTCGTCCAGTCGTTGCTACAAATAGACGAAAATGCATCACTGAATGCAACAGAGGCATTATGTCAGAGGGGCTAAGGCCTAAGCCTCTCTGCTGTACTGGAGGCAGCTGTCAATCAGGCAGCGTGCAAATAGTACAATTCAGGGACCCGCTGGTGCTTTTGTGGGATATTGTGCAACACTGGGTCTGTAACTTGGCCAATGTACCTGCAACCTCTGCACTATCGACCAGCATTTGACACTTGGTAAATTATGCTTTGAGAGACTGAAAGGGGTGGCCTGTGCAGGTACTTCGGCAGCAACAACAGGCAGTGCATTTTAATGTAGTTGCAATGAGGTGACCTGTACAACTGTCCACAGCGAAGATCGCTACAGAGAACTTGCCTGTACAGTGAGAAAGCTTAGGCGTCCGCAATAATTGATTTGTTTCTTTTCAGCAAAACGCATGTAGCAGTGCTGTCCCTTCTCTTTGCCATGGCCATAGAGCTGCTCTGACCAGCATAGGAAGTGCCGGTCAGCACTGTAATAAAAACCACACAATAAAGTTCGGGCCTGGACTCCGCAGTAGCCTACTATGTAGCTGTGGCAGCTACTATGTAGTTGTAGTAGCTACACGGTAGTTATAACCAGAGAGACAAATATGGTGGTTGGTATTAATTATGAACTGGCCACTGATGATGTGGTCATAGTCGAAAAGCGCAGCAAGAGTATAATACTTTTCCACAAAATCAGAAACAAGTTTTACGCTCGTATGTGTGTGTGTAGAAAGGCGAACTGTGTTGGCCTTTTCAAATCTGGAATTTGTTCTGTCAGCATTTTGCGTAAGAGGAGAGACAAATCTCGACATTGGAACTAGGCTGAATAGCAAGCCTTTCGCACGCTGCACCTGTCTTCAATGAACGCCGCTTTTCAGTCCTCCATCTCCACCAGATTACCCGCATCCTGCCTTGTGGTAAAAAAAATGTGGGCACGTATTCAGAAAGCTTCCCTTCTGTAAGAGCATTTTCTAGTTAGTCAACATTTGGGTGCTTGCCACTAATGATAGTAACTAGCATCTGGATGAAATGATTGCTTCGGTCGTAGCCAGTTGTGGATCGCACTTGCGAAATAATTTTGTGAACGAGGGTCCTGGCGACGTCAACTGGCAAATTGTTACATAGCAACCACACGAAACAGAGCTCCTGGGCATTTATGGTGTAGCTTCACCTAGCGTGGACACATCCATTTTGTACCACCTGATGATCACACAATAATAGGAAGCTCGAACTCGCACACTGGCATTTTAACATTAAATTTGGATAACCTCGCGGTACAAAGATTGGCTGGGACTACAGTGCAATTCTGGTTGGGCAGTATAAAATAATCGGATGCCTTCTGAACAGACCTCTGATTGGATAAGCTTTCTGGACAGTCTTCCCGACATTTCCAAGTTGCAGCATTCTCAACTCCGAATTTCGCTCAGTCCAGAGGGGAACAGTGTGACGAGTTGACAAGACCTCATGAACATTTAACTGAGCTGTTCCTGGAAGCTAGGAAATGAATACCGCTCTATCCCATAATGCTGGAAGAATATGCTTGCTATGTTCTTTTGTCCCAGATTTTATACCTGAAATTGAAGGCTACGTAGCTGACTTACTTCTCTTGCACACCTGCACGTGTCCTGCTAAATATATGTTTGAAGGCAGCGGTAGAATGTTCACTTACATTGACTCCTTCGCGCATCTGCTTTCATCTCGCAGTTATTCCCCTTCACTGGGTCCAAATTTGTGTAATACTCATTAGGAACCATCGTTGAAAGGAGAAAAGGGTATATTTTTCTCTACGTAATCTACACAGCCATACAAACATTGCAAAAGCAATGCCAGTCTCCGTCTCACAACTTCTGGCCACTCACACTGAAGTACTCCAGAGCAACCTTTGTCGTCCGCTGCGCGACAGTCTGCACAGTGCCTCGTGGAAGCTCTTGAGTCCGATGGAGTACACAAAGGGGTTCACGACGGATGCCAAGAACTGCACCACAGTCGAGAGCATGTCCAGCCAGTCCGGAATGGCCTTGGGCCCAAGCAGCACCTTGACCAGCTTGGTGCAGCAAAACGGCGTGATGCAGAGGAAGAATATGACGATCACCGCCAAGATGCTAACGAGGATCTTCTGGTTCCCCTGTCCCGCCCGGCGGCGAAAGGACAGCTGGCGGGACAGCGTTCCGTTGGAGACGTCCCCCTTTGGCACCACCACCACCGGCGGATTCACAACCGCGTTGGAGCGCAAGCGACGCACCGACGCAAGGATGCGGGCGTACTGGACGAGCACAATGGCCGCCGGCATGGCGAAGCAGAGGGAGAAGGTTGCCGCATAGTAGATGACGTGCTCGCGCCGGGGGTGCCAGTCGACGTCGCAGACGATGTTGTCAAACTGGTACGCGGTCCAGTCGAGGATGGCAGGCACGACAGCGAAGACGATGCCGAGCGTCCAGGGCAGCGCCACCATCTGGGCCAGGCGGCCCCACGTGCAGCGCTGGACGTACTCGAGCGGCTTGTGCACAGCCACGCCGCGGTCGAGCGCGATCATGGCGAGAGTCACGCTCGACGTGGACGTGAGCCAGTAGTTGAGGATGCCGTGGAAGGTGCAGAAGCCCGGGTTGTCCAGGGGCCAGCCGTCGTTGGTCAGGGCACACACCGACGGCAGCTGCATTGGTAGGTGTTAGTGCTTTGAGCAAATGAGTCAGAGATGCCTCAGAAAAGACTTCTATTCAGCAAAGTTCAAGATTTCTTTATATTAGCTTGGCTTTAGGCCCCAAAGCGCTATATATTACATGAAAACGTCCTTTGCACGAATTCCTCCAGGCTTCCACTGCAGGGCTGTACATGTTGTATGTAGTTGCCTGGCTTTATATTTAGTATTTACAGCTGTGCAAGCCTCAGCTGTTCACTTGTGAGAAAAGCAAATTACTTGACTTGAAAACAGAAAAGTAAGAAATAAGGATGACGCAATTTTTTTCTACTGAGGTAAACTGGATATCAGTCAACATGTTGAATCCAGACTGAAAAAGGGGAACACAGCCGTCGTTAGTAATAAATGCCAGCCTAGAAAAGTGACATCAGAAAGCTTTTCTTTGTTTCGATGTTTTTTTATAAGCTCACGTACTGCCCTATCACAGTTCATAACACGAATGCAATCTCTTGTATCAGGGGTATAAGAAGTAGGCACTTCAGGCTTGACCCAGCACAAGCCACCAAAAAGGGGGAGGAAAAAAAAAAGAATAAAGGGAATAGTTTCATTGCAACACATGGAATTCAATGCTTAGCTTTACACATCCAGCAACTGAAAAAAAAAAAGAAAAATACCTGAAGAGCGTGCAAGTGCTGCAGCGTGCACCTAGTTTCACGAATGTGTTATGAACCACATTCACCGTGTGTCACATGCAGCCGTTGTGTTGTCTGCCACCTGCATATGGTAATTAGCTACTCGAGCGTGACCGTGCCACATTTGCCGACAGGCTTGTTTGTGCAATGTTTCGTGCCGCCCTGTCGAACAGCAGCACGTTGCACGCGCCGTGCCGGTTGCAATGCGTTGTTATGCCACGGCATCCCGCCACGTGCTAAGCCATGCAGATCAAATGTGCTCGTGCAGTGATCATCGGCAAGGCCCACACACCTGCAGAGATCGCGCATAGAGTAATGGGAGGTCGAGGTAATCGGGACAGTTGATCAGGATGTGCCGGCAGGCTAGTTTGTTTTATGTGTGTGTTATGTTTGTATGCTATACACGCAATTACGATATTATGTACATCACGTACGTGGAACGTAAAGGCAGCGCATGAAGGAGAAGCGCAAGACTGGAGTTGGAAAAAACAAGGTTTGTTGCGACCGCTTGAAGCCAACAGACAAACGAAGTCTGGGAAAGAATAGGGGAGCTTGATGGCTAGGTTTAACCCCGTTCTGTGCCGTGCTATTACCCCGAATTCTGACCAAAAATAGCAAAATTGTTTTGAGGGACGCCAGTTGCCGACATCTTTTACTTCCTCTACCAGAATAAATTTGCTCGTGCTTGTGCTGCCCCACGTTGTGTGTGCTGTCACCCACCAGAAGCACGACAAAGCACTGAGACGAAACCAGCTCATCCATGGCGTTGCTAGAAAATAAAAAATACCTTTGACGGAGCTGGGCTTGGTTCTTGGCCATTTTTTACCAGAAACGCTTGCACGAACCCAGCTCATCCACGGCACAAAAAGGGGTTGATGGCGCAAGGGCCAGATGTGAACGAAAAGTGCCGAGGCAAAAAAAAAAAAAAGTTGCTAATTTGTTCACATTTCTAAGGCAAATTCGCACCTTGGTCATCCTTCATTCTTGGTACAGTTGTAACTTAAGAAAGGGGGGCGCATTGTTTATAACTGCAATGCGCCGTCGACCACAGAAGTTTTCGTTCGCTCACCATGACGAGAGTGGCCGTGAGGAGGTCGGTCACCGCGAGGCTGACGACCAGCAAGTTTGAACGATGCTGCTTGACACGCTCGTCCCAAAGTGAGACGAACAGCACCAGCAGGTTTCCGAGAATGGAGATGCACAGCTCAGTGGAGACCAGCACGGCGGCCACGGCACGCTCCGTGGCAGTGGCGCTCTTCGCGGCCGTGCTGTTCATCAGTGGGGGCCTCGCCAATGTCAGGTTCTGCAAGAGGATTGACCTGTGGTGTCTTGCTGCATGCGTAACCACCGTTACACGTAGCTCGAGCGAGGGAGCTTTGTGAGACTATTTACGGTGTTGGAACTTCCACGAAAGGTGGAAGTTTGCATCCATTTTTGGAAGAAGTGTAAAGCTGCTAAAGAGACACGAGATGTTATTTAGACAAACAGCTTCGCAGTTAAGGAAAAAAAATTTGTTCTGCTCCACAAATTGGGCCTTACAAACAGCCTTTCCAAGCAGTCATTTTGCCAGCTGAGCTGATTGGGCGTCTAGCGAATGGCATGGTGAGGGCAAAGCAATTGGCAACTCTAAGTGCACCGATGAACCTTGGGTGGTCAAAATTAATCAGAAGCCCTCCACTAGGTGTCTTTCACAGATTTTTGACAGGTGCTGAGCAAGGGACTGTACCCTAAATTGTGAATTTTCTCTGACAGATCAGTCTCGTATGCATGCCAAGTCCAGGAACAAGTCACACAGCATTCGTTCATGCTACAGCCATAAACAGCTTAGTCGGATGTTCCTATAAGAGAAAAGAGAAATAGCTGCTCATAAGAAACACAAAAGGGTGGCTGTGTGCAATCTCTTGTGCTAATTTATGCTCAGTTTCTGTTGGAGTGAATCAGCGCTAATTACATCCAGATTGAGCCTCAACCTCTTGCTAGGGCCTTCTCCAAGTTGGAAAAGGAATAGTGCACATAGCAAGCTTGATTAGATAAGTGTATAAATAATCACCTCTTACTGGGACTGAAAGAATGTATCTCACAATTGTCTTGATGATGCTTTGCTCGATTCACGTGCGATTGCAAAACCTCGCTGGCCTCAAATAGTTGCAGCTCGATTGACTGACGTAAACCTTCTTTTACAAGCTTGCTTGTAACTTTCAGCTGTGGCAATGCAATGCATGCACGTTGGAATGTCTCTCTTTCATTGCTAGCTCTGATGTTGCATGCATGGGTGTCAACCAATCGGGAAGTGTTTGTAAGGAGATATTAACATTTGAAGTCTTCAAGACTCCTCATTGGGAAGCGATTCAAAGGACATAGATCATAAAGAACGTCATGGTTGCAATTTTGAAGATGTTAGGCAAATTTTAGGTTGTTGAAGTTTAAAATTGTGTAATTTATGTTGTGTGATTGCACTTATTATTAACATAGCTGAAATTCTTTTATGGCAACAAAGCTTGCACACACAAAAGAAAACACTACATTGACGATAATCACAGTTGTTGATTCTTGAGCTATGCTAATCTCACTAGCCCTAGCTTGAGGATAGTATTGACATTAGATGCTATGCTAATCTCACTAGCCCTAACTTGTGGATAGTATTGACATTGGATGTTGAAATTAAGTCCAGCCGGACAGATCCAGACAATGTCCAACAGCGTGATGAACTGAAATGGCTGCTGAGGGCAGCTTGTTTTTAGGAATGTTCACCAATTATTGTAATAGGAGGCTAAAAAAAAAGAGAAGAAAAGGGCATTGCATTTAAGCACAGAAATTGTAAACATTTACATCTAAACAAACGTTGCCCAAGAATATGTTGAGGTCATTTAGGTGTTGCTGAGGGACAGCGCCTAAACAAAACAACCTTGCCCATGCTATTTTGCTGCATCTTCAGCTCGTATTTGATTTGAACATGGCGCTCAGCGTAAAATCAGAATGTTCAGTTTCAGCATGCACTGTTCACCGCGGAACAAAAACAGATTTCTTTTCCTTCGAGAGAGCGAAGTCGCTACCAAGAAGGGCCCTCGTAGCTGCACTTATCGCGTCATTGCACCGGTCCCGCTACCGCACACACTCCTTATCCACACTAATTGTGTTTACGACCCCTAGGCGCCGCTCGTCTTGCCGCAGGCTTGACGGGGCTGATGGGCGAAGCAATCTGCCACGGACGGAGTCGGAGAAAAAAAAAGACACTGCACTTACTCAGAGCCTAAAAGCGATGCCACGAGGTTCCACATTTTTTGGCCGTCACCCCAGTCGCCGACTGCGCCGCATTCACTCTGAGCCACGGTCATGGTTACGCTCTGCTCGGCGAAATCGGCGGAAGCTGCATCGTAACTCTGAGGGGTACCGTAGTGTTTCCTCCCGCCACCCCGGCTCTCAGCGTTGGACGCATGCATGGCTGCCAGGCGCGAAGCCGTTGCGAGATAAGCTTGCTCTCTCTTCACGCATCAGCAGCTCCCGCGGTTACTGAGCTGCGCAGGAAGGTGGCGGGAGGAGGTCGCTAAAGCGGAGGCAAGCAGTGGGGCGTGTCGTTAATTACGTCCCCTCCCCCTTTCCCCCCATATGCCTTACTTATCACTCTCCTTGCAGCTCTTGTTGTTGTGGATAGCTGCTGTGCCCCTCTCTCCCCCTTCCCTGTAGACTTGCGAGAGTCTGTCCTCACCCTCTCCACTTGACTTAATTTATCAGCCGTCTCTGTGGCATGCGATTCCGTGGCTGACTTGGATGAGCAAGCGGCAAACAGAGGTTATCGTCATGCTGGGTGATCTTGCCTTGTAAAGTAGGGAAGAGAGTTAGTGGTGGTTGGGTGCTGTGGAGGTGAATGCTTCTGCAAATCATGAATCAGTGCTTTCCGGTCTCCTGAATGCACTTGTTGCGTACTGGGCCGTCCACTGTTTTTACACAAAACTCGTAGCATTCATTCTAGTTTTCTTTCTTTAAGTTTGCCACATGCCGTAAAGGATGGTGTAAATTTTTCCCTCGATTTTTGTAAAGCGCCTGCTGCGGTGTTGTTGGGTGATGGCCACTTGGCATACCTTTGGTATGGGTGTATAGGTGGCATGGGATATCTCCGAGTTTATGGACTATTGCTGTTTTACTGCGACGGCACTTAAAAGCCTGAAACTGCGTTTGCTTTGTCCATCCGTTTGTTCGCTTGCTCTGTCTGTCATGCTGACGGTGACAACGATGACCGTAGTTGTCATCATCAATTCGTGGTTGTTCATCGGCATTGTCAAGCCAGCTTGTCATCCCTAGCTTCAGCCTCAGCATAGGGCAAAGAAAGCTTCTCCTACCACCATCACTGCATTGCTTGGACTATAAATAATCCAAGCCCCAGCAAGCCAGCTCTTATTGCACGCCATTTTGGCACGACTTTGCCTGTCATCGCCACTGTGGTTGGAAGTCGCCACCCTGCGCCCATGTACACTTACAAGGAGGATGCACTAACCACTGCACTATTGCGCGACATTTACGCTTGCTAGTTTATGAAAGTTGCTGTGCCATCCACAGACTCTGAGATTGGTGGCATCTCTGCATGTATTTAATGGCCACAACAAGCATTACAATATTAGATGAGGAAGGCATTGTGTGTGTCACAAAGGAGTTGATATTCAAGTGATGGTGCTGTCAAATGTGAGAGCCGGCTGCTGTTGCAGTAAACGAGTTCAACCCCTGGGGAATCACTGAAGCCTGTTGAATGTTCCATTTAAGCACATTTTTATTTAATACTGATTCGTTCAGCCGAAGCAATGCGTCCCAAATGCTCGTGCTACATTTATACGGGGTCGCAAAGTTTATTGGACATTGGTATCCATGAGAAGACGCATACTAGGGCACC
Source organism: Dermacentor albipictus (assembly GCF_038994185.2). Classification (NCBI taxonomy): domain Eukaryota; kingdom Metazoa; phylum Arthropoda; class Arachnida; order Ixodida; family Ixodidae; genus Dermacentor; species Dermacentor albipictus. The sequence goes on along the minus strand of NC_091827.1, from coordinate 24,880,458 downwards.
CAGAACAGAAATCCGAAATGCTTAGTGTACTTCTTACAACTGTAATTGACAGCATCACAAGCAGCAGCATCGCTGATATAACATAATGCAGTGGTTAGATGGCTTAAAATGTTGCAGAAGCATGCCTGTTATTTTCAGCACATGGCATTGTGCTACTCATTGTACAGAATTAATGAGGGAACGTAGACAGCTATTGGTTGCTTAGTCTTGAAGCCATCAAATGAAGCAAGACATTGGTTGACAAAGCCATCCACAAAAACTTATGCTCCATCCTTCATTCAAAATAAATCACGAACATTCTGATGAAATGCACTTTTGGAAACTGTTCGGGCCTAAAATATTTGAAAAAGCAGGTGGTCAGTGCAAAGTGAACTAGATATATAATTATTCATGGGGTGATGACCACAAATAGACTCTACCTTTTGGCTCACCGAATCTGCAATTCATTTGGATCATTTTCTAGTAACAGGAGCATTGAATCAGGAAACGACAATTGTCGTGAAAAGCTCGAATCTAAATGTTTGCCTCATTATAAGTCTGGGCTTCTGGGGAGAATGTTGGTTTATATGGTTTGGAGCATATTGCTTTTTTTTTTTTAATCATGCAGATCATGACCCTCCTGAACCGCACCAATGCCGACTGGTGGAATGTTCGCCAGATTGACGGTGAGGAGGGCTTTGTGCCGGCCAACTACGTCCGGGAGCTGGAACCGCGGATCATCCAGAAGACGACGATGAAGCCTGTCAAGGTGGCTGAACGCCGACGTGTCAAGAAGGTCGTCATGAAGCAGCAACCCGTCAAGGTCAAGAAAGAGAAGCGACTGTCTCCTCGTGAGTCCAAGTCAAGAGTACAAGTTCCTTTTTTGTCGCTATATCTCAAAGCGTTCTTTCAGCTCATGACCTGTCTGATAGCTGTGTGATAGCACTGCTTCAGGTGTCCGTGTGGGGGTTGCTTAAATGTTTTTTCAACCCATATTAGAATAGCAGCAGAACTAAGTCCTAGTGCCAAGTGTGCTTCCTTAAACATCACATTCCTCTTCCCACGTAGCTCGGTTTTATGTTCAACATTGTCGCGGTAAACATTATCCCAGGTAGCACCAAGGGCATGAGTGAAAATCTGCTTGATCTGATCAAGTAGATTTTTGCCTGCGGACTCAAATGTTCTGCGGTCCCTCCGATCTCGTTTCAAGTTTTGGCATTACCAGCTGTTACCAGTTATCAGCGCTGCTGATGATGCAGTGCTTAACGTTGCTTCCATGAGTGCTTTATCTCTGAGCATTTACTCCTTTTCTGTTTGTGTGATTATATAATGCGTTGCCGTCAATTAAGACTGGCATAGTCTAAACAGTCTAACATCATTACAAGCATATATTTGTTACAGGTTCATACTAATGAGAACAGTTTTTGATTTATTTAATCCAAAAGCTTGTTCTATCCATATTCATTATATTCATGTTTGATTGTATCAGATTGCAATGACACGCTGCATCCAAGTATTTCACATTCCAGTGGCGTGCCACTAGCATTGGGCTATATTTTCACGTGAAAGAAAGCTTGTGACTTAGCTTGTCGTTGCGTTGCACGTTGCAGAAAAATCACCCAAGCAAAATGGCACCAGTCCGAAGGATGGCAAGGGAGTCCAGCAACGGCAGGAATCCATCGAAGCCGCCTACCAGAACCTGCTGGCCGTGTCAAAGGTACATTCTGCCTCGTCACTATGGGTCCATTTCATTTACAATCACTTTAACGGCCTTGGCTATTGTGTGCCTGGTTCCTGCCTAGATCATAGGTGTGTGCGGGCCAGTTTATTTTCTAAAGTGCTGTGGTGCTACTCCTAAGGGCTTCGAACCCTGTTCTATTCATGCATGATTAGATAACTGTAATCATACTGTAGTAATAGTACTGTAGCAATAACAGCAGTTGTAGAATAGCTGTATGCTAAGAATTCTTGTTAGTTTTCAACCTTGCATCATACTGAGTTGCCTGGCATCCAGTCAATCTTTTAGGTTATTGACTAGCCAGTAGCAATAGTGTTAGCAGCTTGAACTGCTTGTTATCATGAGCTCGTTGTGCTGTATTGATATTATGAGCGCAACGTAAGCACAATTTTTGGGGGAAGAAGGAAAAAAAATAAATAAAGCCTAACAGGCTTAGTCAATAAAGCAGGCAAATTTTTAACGAGCAAACCAAGAGCACACAGCAAACGAGGCCCATTCACAAGCCCTATCTGTTTGTTTCAAGAACCAAAGAGGAACTTGTTCATACCATTGGGAACTTAGTTGGAACTGATTGAACTCATTGCATTAGCCAATTGGACTAGTTGACTTCCGTGGCTGTGCCCAGCTCAGCCATTGGTTCAGCTAATTAAGTCTCCAAAAACCACAAGTGAGTTGATTGAGATCACCTGTGCATAATTGATAGCTTACTACTTGTCCACACGTAAGATTAGTAATCTTACCTGCAGCAGTGCATTATTTTAGTCAGTGGGATGTATTTATGTCGCAAATAAATTTAGGCAAGAAGGATTGCACGTTACTCTCAAGTCCTATCCTAATTGTTCATTACGTGTTACTAGTTCTGATGACAGGAAATTGGCGAATGCTTAGCTTGACACATAATTTCTACGGCTGAATGTGTGCGTCTTCTCTGTTGAACTGCAGGAGCGTAGACATTACCTCGAAGATGCCATCCGGCTGTTTGGCTTCTTCAGGGAGTGTAGCGACTTTGAAGCCTGGATGGTCGACAAGGCAAGAGAAACTTCCAATCATTCCCTTAAGCATGGTGCGTCAAATGTTGCTTTAAAATGCCAACTCTCCTTTCTGCAGGAGAAGATGCTAACAGTTGAAGATCCGAAAGAGAATGTCGAGGTCCGCAAGAAAAAGTTTGAGGTTGGTCGTTTTTCTTGTTGTCGTTATTTCACATGCAGAGCTATAGCTGTCGTTGCCTCATTTGATAGCCAACGTAAGTCATAATGACTATGCTATTTTGGTTTCATAGAATTTCTTGACCGACATGTCTGCAAGCAAGCAGAGGATGGATGAGATCGACCGGCAGGTTGGAGAGTTTGTCCAGAACAAGCACAGCCAGTTAGACGCAATCCGCAGCCGGAGCCGACAGATACACAGCAGGTAATGTGTAGTTGTGTTTGAGGTATTGCCTGAAGAGCATTGTGTTGCATATGACTTTTACTTTCTCAAAACTGCGATCGAATAAACATTATCAATTACAGTGTTGATTGCTTATCTCTTGTTATTCATCATTATATATAAAACACTTGGCAGCAAGTGCTTGTTGTACATAAGCATCACAGGCAGATTGTGTTGTCTACTTCTGCATCCTTGCAGCTCAGCCATTGGTTCAGCTAATTAAAGGGACACTAAAGGTTACTAGTAAGTCAACATGGACCGTTGAAATACCATCCCAGAAACCTCGAAACGCTTGTTTCGTGCCAAGGAGAGACTTATTTTAAGAGAAAATGCGTTCTGAAGCGTCCGCGCACCTCTAGCGCAGTTCAAATCGCCCGCCCTCCGATCGAGGAGTACTGACATCATGGTCTCATAGTGACGTTGCGCCATCGGTGAGTAGAACGGCGTCCGCAGACGGCGCTACGGCTTTTCTGCGCAAAACGCAAACGCGCGGCCAGAAACAGAGCCAAGACAGAGCCGACAGCAGAGCGAAAGCGGGAGTATGGTGGCTAGCGGAAGGAGAAACGCGCAACCATAAGCTGGTACTTCATTCTATGATGCAAACTTCGACGCTCGTCGCAATGGACCCTGACAACGACAGATTGGCTCACGATGCTGGGCTTAACTTCAGTGATTTGAGGACTGACGAGCGCAACATGCTGCTGAGGGCTCGCGCTGCCGGCGTTGTTGCGTACTACGACGGCGGCCTCGACACCGGCTCTCCGGAGCGGGAAAGCAACGAGGGCTTCCCACGACATCACATGGACGTGGCATTCTCGCTGCTTGCTCCAAATGAAAGTTTCGCGAGCCAGCAGAACCCGCACAGCACGACGCGATAACGAAACTACTGAAACTCCAAAGCGTGCGCGGCGCAGAGTCGAGCGCGCAGAGTCGAGTGAAAACGAAACCTTTCGACCACCCATACTACGGAAGGGTAACATCAAAATGTTATTTTTTCTTAGAATCGAATAGACCTAGACAAGTAGCATTTTCTTCCGTCTTATTATCGAATGAAATGATATTTTTAATACGAGTAGTTGAGTATTAGTAACACAAATTATGAGGAGTGCTTTCGTCATCGGGCTAGTACCGGAATGTCGCTGGGGGGTCTGAAATCATGTCATGCATTTACCTCAATTTCTCTGTTACTAAAGCTCTGTTCGCGATTATATTGACGCCTTAGACGTTCTAAAACATTGCTCTGCCACTTTAACTTGACTTTCTGGTAACCTTTAGTGTCCCTTTAAGTCTCCAAAAACAAAAAGTGATTGGGATCACCTGTGCATCATTGATAGCTCATTGATAGCTCATCATTCATGGAAGGCAAACAGGACTCTTGTCAATATTAGTTTCTGTTAACGTTGGTCGTTTTTAGAGCTCTTGTAGTCAGCTATGTTCATGGTAGTGCTTACTCAATGTCACTTTTCAGGTGGGACAGGCTAAACCAGCTTAAGACTCAAAAGGAACGAAGTCTCGAGGGCGCCACCAGGTAAGCGTTTGCAAGGCTGTGTACATAGCTGCTCTCTGTGACATGTTGACAGTAACAAAATGTTTGTAATGCGTGATTTCTGAAAGGCACTAGGACAATGTTTACATCACAAAGCATAGTCATTGCTTGTCTATCCTCGTGGATGCATTTATATGCATTCCAGAAAGGACTACTAAACAAAATAGTTTGGACAAAAGAGATCTGCAGTCGCAACAACTTGATTTGCGCTAGTTGGTTCATCTTGAAGAAATATTAAAGCAGACGGACGAGAGGAGGACAAGAAGAAGCACTAGTCCCCTTGTCAGTGTGTGTGTGTTTTTGCCCTCGTTCCTTCGAGCTGCTTCTGTATACGTTAAAAGATTTGCAGTTTCACCCAAACAGCAAAGCAGTGAGAAACAGATAGCTTGTGCAACTGCAGAAGCCCGTCACTGTGGATTGCTTTCTCAATTTCCTTCCGCTTCCTTTCATGCTTTGACCCATGTTTAGAATAGCAGGCTCTTAGAGATTACGCTATGGTAGGTGTAACATTAAGAGACAGAAAGACAGCGATCTTATAGGGCAAACTGGCATAGCCGGTGTTCTGGTCGGGACTAGGAAAATGGGCAGGCTATATGTAATGCATAGGGCAGATAACTGTTGGTTTGTTATATAGTTACAGAGCAGGTATCGAGAGAAAGGAAGTGTAGTCGGGGATGGCAGAGAGCTAGGTGGTGTGAAAAAATTCGGAAGTTTGCAGGCATGAGGTGTTATCAACAGGCACAGGACAGGGTCAATTGGAGCAATGAAAAAAGGCCTTCGTCTTGCAGTGAACATAAATAGGCTTATGATGATGATGATGGTGGTGGTGGTGGTGGCGATGGTGATGGTGATGGTGATGGTGATGATGATGATGACGATGATGATGACGATGATATTTCCTGGCTTTTCATTACAGCGTGGAGTTATTCCATCGCACCTGTGACGATGCTCGAGACTGGATGACAGAAAAGATGCAGAAAATTGACATCGACGAGGTTGGTCGAGACATGAAGACTGTACAAGCGCTGCAGAGGAGGCATGAGGTACCCGTCCACATTTGGTCAATGTTGTTTCGATCTTTGCAGTAGAATATTGAAAGTTTTGTCGTCTTTCTACATAATGGCCCTGCTTGCACGCATTTTTATTTCTTTTTTAGAATCTTGAACGTGAGCTGGCCCCTGTGGAAGAAAAATTCAACAGGGTTAATCTGCTGGCTGACTCGTAAGTTGTGAACCACTTCCTTGGGATTTTTAAGAAATTGTAGTTAAACCTCGTTATAATTCATTCATGTCCGACATGAATATGGCATTGTTATGTCTGATATTTCTTGTAAGCATATATTCGTTACTTGTTGATATCGAAGATAAACATTTTAGATTTACTTTGCTATATCTGATAATTTGTTATATCCACATTCATTATTTGAATTTACTGCTCTGAATGCGATTAGCATTAAAGCAATCAACTAATGCCTTTTTATAGATTATTCAACAACTCTGGCATAACTGCTTGAATTGTGTACCATGATATTGTAATAATTGTCTTGCATGGTGCTTTGGTGTACTGAGTTTGTTGTATCAAATTTATTTTGCCAAGTTTTTACTACTACTACCAGCATTACTGGTTTTGTGCATGAAATTGTGCAATGATTAGGGCTTCTTGTTTCTCCAAAGTTACTTGAAATTATTTCGTGTAGTGTTTTGAGTGCATTATTCTGCTGTGCCAATAATCTTATTATTTCTTGTGTGTGCGTCTGTGTGTGCTATAATATTGCAAAATACATGTTACATGTGTTTTTATTTTCTGTCAAAAACCCTATGTTGAAACTGGACAGATTGCGTAGTACACATAGTCTGTCAAAGTACCATTCACTGTTCTTGAATGGTACGCGTGAATATATTTATATATGTTGTTGTTTTCTTCTTCCAAAGGGTAAAAGCTGCTTACCCGACCGAGCGATCTAATGTGGTAAAGCGACAGAGTGAACTACAAGGTCTCTGGGACCAAGTAAAGGTAAGAAGAGTTTCAGATGTCAAAAAGAAGCTGTTGCAAAAATTTGAGCAAATAGAAACAACAGGGCCATTAGCGAAAGTTGAAAGGCCTTGTACTAAACCAGCTCTGAACCTGTTGCTGACATTGCTAACCCTACAGGATCGTGCAGCTGAGAGACGTTCCAGGCTCGAGGATTCCATGGGACTTCAAATACTTGCAAACAGTGCCAAAAGCTTGGTGAGTAATCTGGTTTATACTTTTTGATATATAGAACACAGCAAGCTCATCAACTTTTAAGTAGTGTCTGGACTTGTATGATAATTCCAAAATGAACACTCTGAAGGCAGACCACATAACGTGTTTTTCGCGAGTGAAGACGCGACGCGGGACTGATGACTGATCTGCCGCCCATGCGAGAGAACTCGTGTTGAAGTAGTGCCCTGGTGTGTCTATACTGCATTTGCTGGAATGCCGGACAACAGATATAGCGAAAGTACAAAATTATTTGTGCTCTTGAAACATACATGTACTCTTTAAATTGCCAAGTAGTATTTTACTTTAATAACTTAATAGCAAATTCTCTTGCCTAAATGCAATATATTTAATTTAATTGAAAATGTCAACATTGAGTGTGAGACTTCAGCCGCCGTCGGCAACGCTTGGCGATGTTCTCCAAGGTGCACTTAGGCCAACACCACCTGGTGGTACTCTAGGGAACCAAGTTTCACACCAGGTGACTGCAAACTCTGCTTTAATTTGTGATGGCATGCATGGCATCACACTGTGAGGCATATTTTTTCTACATCAACAAAAACTGGCAGCAGCACGAGTTTTGCAGGTGTGTGTGTTGTAATGAAGCTTACCACCTGCAATTGTACATCCATTATTCTGGAAATTGCTTCATGAGGGTTGGCTTTAACATATACTGTCCTTTTTTCCCCAGCTTGCATGGGTGAGTGAGGTGAAGGTTGCACTGAACAGCTTCGAGCCCGCCCGAGACGTAGCAACAGCCGAGGACAACCTCAAGAAGCACCACGACCTTGGAGACGACATTCGTAACCATGAGGACGAGTAAGCAGCGTATCTTTTTTAAATAATCTTCCTGATTTTTCATTGTTGCATCCCATTTGTGCTAATGTTTGGTATGTTTGGAGACAACTTCGCGTTAGCACTGGTAGGCGCGAGGCTGAAGTTACTCTCGGCAAGACGCATCTGTTCCATCCGTAGCAAGCAAAAAAGAGCAAATTATGTCTGGGAAATTGTTTGCACGTACCTGCTTGATGTGTAGTTCCAATGTTTAAGTTAAATGTATGCATGTGGTAACGGCCGTTAGCCTTGCTTTTCAGAAGTTTACAATCGAGCTCGCCATTTCTCTCGGTTCTCCTCTCTCACCGTCGCGACGAATGTTCACTGACATCACAACACGATCACTACTTGTGCATCACTGCAATCAGCACCTGCACAAAATGTGGTTGTCGAAATGACTGCAACGACACTTGAATGTGATCGCAAGTTTTTGTAATGTTGTTTGCTTCTCCTAGATAAGCCAGTTGTTGGGCACTAAATGACTGATTGAGGAGATGGCTCTCGCACGACACAGCTTACAGTAACAGTGCTGAAGGTTGTGATGACCATGAGAGTGTTAACTCGTCTGCGCAGGTTTGCTGACATCCAGGCACTAGGTGAGAAGCTGCTGCTAAAGAACAAGGACAACGAGGAGATGAAGGCAACGTTGAAGCAGCTGCAGGAAGAGCAGAATGCGATCCACCGAGGATGGCAGGAGAAGCTTGACTACCTCCGGCAGGCCGTTGACCTTCAGGTACTGTATATGTTTCATTGTTGGTTGAGGAAGTGTTAGTTTTGGATACAAATGCTTGTCACTGCCCATAGATGCCAGAGCGTGATAAGTTGATAGGATAATGAAACTTTATCTCCTTTACTACGGACAATTAGGAATTAGAAAGGACGCATATCTAAGTGACACAAACCGATGGCCCGTGCGGTCTTATCGTTCTAAAAAACGTGACTGAGCTCTTACGTAAAACCAACATATTTTGATATTTTTATTTCCAAGAACAACAACTAATTGGACTTCACTTCCCGCCACTGTTGTTGAATGCCCGACAGTGTTGTCCTATCTACATGTCCTAGAATCCATAACACATTGATCTGATGTACGTAAGCCTTGATTCTTTTGCCTTTGTAGCATCTTACCTGCATATACCGTATATACTCGTGTAAGGGCCGCCCTCGTGTAAGGGCCGCACCCCAACTTTGAAAGCGGATATTTCGAAAAAAAAAAAACAAAAGTTCAAAATGTCCCGCCAGAAAAGTGTAGTTAGTTCATTTACAGCCAGATGGCGCTGCACGCTTTTCCGCTTTTATTCTACTTCCGCCGACGCGCCGACCACGCTGTTGACAGCGCGCCGCCATATTTGCCTTGTGCGGCCTCTTTGTTGGCATCGTTCCTAGCATCGTGTCGATACGTTGGCAGCGCGACTTCAGATCGGTGTCGTCGGTGTCACTTTGTTGGTTGTAGTGAACCCTGCAGAAGCCAGCGCACGTGACGGACGATGGGCCGGCATCTGAGATCATTCACTGCAGCATTTAAGCTGCAAGTGATTGACTATGCCGAGGAGCACGGGAAGCGGGAAGCTGGACGAAAGTACGACGTCGATGAGAAGCGCGTGCGTTACTGGATGAATCAGAAAGATGCCCTCGCCGCTACTAACAGGAGCCGAAAGGCGTTTCGCGGGAAAAAGTGCAAGTACCCGCAACTCGAAAGCGAGCTCGTCAACTACGTCGTCGACACACGAAGGGACGGCTACGCCGTATCGACTGACATGATACGCGTCAAAGCCCTCAGCATCGCTCGCCACATGGAAATACCCCCGGCACAATTCAAGGCAAGTCGGGGCTGGGCTACGCGGTTTATGAACCGTAACCAGCTTTCTATTCGGCGCCGAACGACGATTTGCCAAAAACTGCCGCGCGAGTACGAAGACCACGTCATTAAGTTTCATCGCTTCGTGAATGCTCTCAGGAGGGAGCATGAATACGACCTGTCCCAAATTGGGAATGCGGACCAGACACCTGTGTGGTTCGATGCACCGGAAAGCACCACAGTGGATTTAAAAGGTGCGAAAAGTGTGTCTGTGCGCACGACTGGTGCAGAACGCCAAAGGTGCACTGTGATGTTGTGCATCACGGCAGACGGCAGGAGGCTTCCGCCGTACGTCGTATTTAAAAGGAAGACTCTCCCAAAAGAGAAGTTCCCTCAGGGAATCGTCGTACGTGCGCAAGAGAAGGGCTGGATGTCCGAGGAACTGGTCGTTGACTGGATTAAGACCGTCTGGGCAAACAGACCTGGAGGGCTGTTACAACGGAAAGCCCTCCTTGTTTTGGACAGCTTTAGGGGCCACTTGACCGACCGCGTCAAGAACCGAGTTGCCGCAACTCGTACGGACTTGGCCGTCATTCCCGGTGGCCTGACGAGTGTGCTGCAGCCGCTCGACGTATGCGTCAACAGACCATTCAAAGTGGAATTTCGCCGATGTTACTCTGAATGGATGGCTGGAGGCGTCCACGAGAAGACCCCTACAGGACGGCTGAAGCGGGCGTCGCTCCAACAGGTGTGTGAATGGATTTTGAATGCGTGGCGTGCCATGTCAGTAGAAGTAGTTGCTAAAAGCTTCAAGGTAACGGGAATTTCGAACTCCATGAACGGCACCGAAGATGACCGTCTCTGGGAAGACGCGGACGCCGAGGCGAGCTCCTCCGAGAACGAGGACAGCGAAATGGAATCCGAATAAAAACATTTCTGGCATGTCATTTGTGACTCTTGCACTCTGCTACTGTTGCATAAACAGTACAGACCTTTGGCCTGTACTGCCTGTACTAAATCGGCCTGATTCGTGTAAGGGCCGCACCTAGCAAAATTTTCGAAGAAAAAGTGCGGCCCTTACACGAGTATATACGGTATGATGGAATTTTATGGTATTGTATGCGCAGTAAGATTCCTGTCACAATCTTTCCTATTGTTTAACGTATCTTGTTGTATTCTTTCGTATGTGTTCAATGTATGTATTTGATTTGTAACCTCTCCTGCCTAAAGTCTGAAACCCAGACTGGCAGTATTGAAATGAGTAAAAATAAAAAGTGATAGGTTTAGGGGGGAGATGGGGGTTTGCAGGGGTAACATGGGGCCAAGGCTGTTGAGAAAGTAGGGATTTGGATATTGCGAGGTGTAGAAACAGGAGTGTTGCATCTAGTCTACTAGTATCTAGTGCCCATTATCACCTGACACTGGCTCTCTCCTTCGTCCGTACTTCTGTGCTTGTTTAAAAAATGTGCAGCTGTAGTCGATATTTAAAATATATAAAGCCAGTCCTTTCTTCTTAATGAAGTTGTACAGAATTTGAGTTCTAGAGTCTTATATTTAATGTGATTGCTCTGTACAAGGTTAGCTTTCCATCACTGCTTTACTTTATGGGTTGTTGATTGTGCAGTTAGAAATTGCTGCGCAGAGAAATTGTTCAAAGTCTGCTGGCATGCTCTTGCAACACCCTCAGCTTCTAGTTTCATCGTGTCCGAGTCTTGTGTTAGAATGCGCAGACCCAATATCTGCGTAAAGTACACAATGAGACACAACGAGAACAAGGTAAAAGCGGGAGCCAGCGTTTCAGCAAGTGGCCTTGTCTTTTTCAAAGTTTCGACAAGCGGCCTTGTCGAAACATTGGCTTCTGCTTTAACCTTGTTCTCGTTTTTCTCATCGTATTGAATTTGCATCTCCTGCCTTCTCCATGTTAATTCCCACAATGAGACACAGTATTTTTGGTCTGACGATGCAAAAAAGCTAGCTTTTTCTACTCCACTGTTAGTGTTAGTGCCAGTGCTATTAGTTAGTGTTAGTCTTTATGTCATTTTTAGCCTTAGTGGCTTGTCCTGTTGCCTTCAGGTGTGGTCGGATGTCCCATGTGTCTCATCATAAGTCATATGCTGCATTTTAACTTATTACTCATTTTCTAGTCGCTACAAGTTTTCTAGCTGCATGTACTTTTTGGTTAATGCACCTTACTTAGGTGGGGTTGATCTTGTGTTAATCACTTTTTAAAAGCCGAGCCTGTGACAGCATTACTTAGGCTGAACTTTTGCTTTCACGTATATTACTTCAGATGTTCAACCGTGAAGCTGACCAAATCGACAGCATCACGAGTAGCCATGACGCACTGCTGGACTTCGAAGACCTTGGGGTAAGTGTGTGTTCCCTTTCAAGTAAATCAGTGATGTTTTTTTTGTAAAATCACATTAATCATGAACAATTTGCATGATCGCAGACAACCCTGGACGACGTGGAAGCACTGTCCAAGCGCCATGAAAACCTCATTAACACCCTCCTGGTTCAAGACCAGCGTGTTGCCGCCTTCAGTGGTATGGCAGACAAGCTGATTGCTGCTGGGCACTGCAAAAGCAAAGAGTAAGTGTGTTTCATTTGCCGGTTTGGTTACAGTGGTTACTTATCTCTGCCCATACAGTGTTCTTTTGCAGTGCAATGGTCTGCAGCCAAACCTCGATATAAAGAAATCCTCATTATAACAAATTTTCCTATTAGTATTTTCGTTCATAGCTGACAAACATGATCGACCAGTTGCTTTGCAAAGGTGTTTATTCAAATGTCATTATAGCAAAATCCTCATTATATGAAATTTTGTTATTATTTACATCCATAAGTGATGAATGAGAGTGACGAGTTGCTGCTTAGTGGTATACAGTCAAACATTTATGTAGTGATATCCACGATGTAAGTAATTTTGTTATCTATTATTTCTGGCTGTAAGTGACAAAAGAGGTTGCCAGGTTGTTGGGCAAGAGGGTAGATAGTCAAGCCTCGACATAACGAAAAAAAGATTATGGGGTTTTACGTGCCAAAACCATTATCTGATGATGAGGCACGCCGTAGTGGGGGACTCTGGAATAATTTGGACCACCTGGGGTTCTTTGATGTGCACCTAAATCTAAGTACAAGGGTGTTTTCTCAATGCAGCCGCCGTGGCCAGGATCCAATCCCACGACCTCATGCTTAGCAGCCCAACACCATAGCCACTAAGCAACCCCGGCGGCATAATGAAATCCGCAATGTAACAAACTTTGTTACAGTTTATCATTTCTGACCATTAGTGACTAAATGAGACTGACCAGTTGCTACGCACCGATATGTAGTTGTGCCTCAATATAACAAAATCCTCAATCTAACAAACTTCTTTTTTTCCCATATCTTTGCTACATTGAGCACTATGTACTTTTTTGCCATGGTTTAGCAGAGCAACTTGCTTCGGCAGTTTTGGTCTAATAAAGTGCACCTTCGTTGCATGCATCCAAGCTTCCAACCTCTCAGAATACTTTCAGCTCTGAGGTTTCACAGGCTAGTTCTCAAATAGCTGCAGCAAATAACGCGGAAGTATAGCTGAAGAGCTCTGCCAAATGAAAGTATTGCTTGATCTTTGGTGTGATATGTAGCATTTTCTGTTTTGTACATTATATATTGTGCATACATGTTCTTCATGTAAACAAAGAAAGATTACGTCAGATTCATTAGCTATATATAGTGTAGCTTGTAACTGCCTTGATTGTATTTCTCTGGTTTATTTATGCTGAGCTACACCTTTACGGTGTCATGTTACATTTTTCCGTCTCTCTTTAGAACTAACATAAAAGCTATATAACATTATACTGCCTTCCTGGGCAATTACGTAATCATGAATAAACAAATGACCATAATCTCTTAAACCTCTCTCATTAGGATCGACAAGCGACGCAACCAGGTTGTCGCGAACCGCCAAGCAGTGAAGGACAAGGCTTACAAACGCAAAGAACTCCTGGAAGAGTCGAGGGTGTACCACGAATTCAAAGCAGAATCAGCTGAGGTAAGATGACAGATTGCAATTAGCAGAATTGTAATACATATGGCAAGAACAGAATTGAGTGATCATGGAGGCATGCTTTCGCTTTATTTTGTTTATCATTCATTACATACCATGCGTTACAATTTAACACGCTCTGGAATCAATAATCTGTTGTGCTCTGTTATACTAGTTGGGTAGTTCAATTGACTGCTTTTGAGTTAAACTAATTAGAAATAGTGTAATGAGAAGTCCTGTTTGCACCTTTCCTTAATGAGGGATATTGACATGCATGTCGAGTGCACGTTTCTGTTCTGCCAAATCATAGAAGGTCAGAAATACAAGTAACATAAATTTGGTAGCTGTTTAACAAGGACGTTTGAAGTAGGTGTGGACATTTGATACAATCTTCAACGTAGGTCCTCTACATGCTTAACCAAAACAAGCCTTGAAAGGCACTAGGAACACATCAACCAAAACACATTTTCAGCACATGTGCCATTGTGTTGAATTTTGCCTTAAAGCAAATGTTTAAGTGTTCCGTCTGCTGATGCCAGCTTCCACGAAGAGCCATGCTGCTTCAGCAAAGCGCCAGCATGAAATCTGATAGTTGTTGACCTTTTGACCGCCAGATGTCTAGCTGGATTCAAGACAAGCTCAAAATGGCAGCTGACGACTCCTACCGTGACCTGACCAACCTGGAACGCAAGCTTCAGAAGCACGAGGCCTTCGAAGCCGAGCTCAAGGCCAATGAGGCTAGGCTCCACGACATCAATGCGGTTGGTGCTTGCTTTCCGTTTTGCAATACTCTGTTGATGTTAAACACAAGCTTGTGTGCTGCTTCTGGTTAGACCAAACAGACTTCAAATGGTCTGTTTTGTTTGCTGTGAGATCGGTTTTTGCAACGTTTGCTTAGTGGGGAAGCATGTGAAAGTATGCTTGACAACTTTTGGCTGCTGAAGCTTGTTTGTTTCTGAATAATTGAATTTCTTTGAATTGAGGAAAGTACTGTCAAAACAGAAAGCACTTGGCAACAGACTGAATTGAGCACCCACTTATTCCCTTGTAATCTGTACTGGAGCCGTATTCTCCATCAATCATATTTGGAGATACCTTCCCCTTAGTGTGTTGTAACGGCCAACATAGCATCTCACTTAAATGATGGGTGTCCTGCTTACTGGGTCAGCCAGTTGGCGTCGGCTAAAAGTGTTTTCTTCGAAAGTGACTGATTTGAGAATACAACCCCTGCAGTGAATTTCACGCCTGTATGTGGGAGTGCCCGGAGGGACAACTGTTTTTGTGACTCTCTGCAGAATGGCCAAAGCCTGATTGCTGGTAAGCACTATGCATCCGATGACGTCCGGAGTGTACTGGATTACCTGGACGAGCAGTGGCAGGAGCTGTGCCGGCGGTCCAACGAGCGTGGCCAGTGCCTCCGCCAGGCGTCGGCACAGCGGGCGCACAACAGGGCGCTTGAGGATGCCCGCGTGAAACTGGACGAGCTGGAAGCTGCCCTGGCGTCGCGCGACCTCGGTCATGACCTGCGAAGTGTCAAGGAGCTTCTCAAACGCCACCAGGTGGGCGCAGGCTGAGTTTTTCTCCTGCATTAATAGCTTTACGTTGAAGTGGGATTCAACGCATGTAGCTGTTGTCCACTGAGTACGAGGTCACTAATTACTCAGTCTAAATTGAGGTCAGCAAAAGTTTGCCCATTGAATTGGGCCTTGACAATTCCCCTTAAAGTTTGATTTGGTTCGGTTTGACTTACTGATGCACACTTATTAACCCCCTAAGCATTTTGTACGAGCTGAGCTTGTCAATGCAATCCTGTTCAATTTTGCTTTGGATGAACTCGGCATGTTCATGTAGTTTTTCTTCTACTACATAGACAGCTGCAGTGCCAGTGTTTGAAATTCATGGTTATGCCAGTGTTTGAAATCCATGGTTATTTCACTTTTTTTTTACTACATAGGTATCAAAATGTTTCAGCTGTGTTGATTCAGCCCTCGTGTACTAGAACATAGATGGAAGGACTTTGTCAGTGCTGAAAGGCAGCATTTTCGGAATTGCATGCTTACTGTGCCTTTTTCATCAGGTCTGACGGTACCATTTGTGTAAAGGCCAAATACATATATTGCACAGTGGATAGGTAAAATGAGGTTCTCGCACTTAAAGCACAAAGAAAATTGTTTGGAGAAGCTTTGGAAGGGTTTGCGATGGAGTGAAGCTTGAAAATTAGCCATAACATAAGAAAGCAATGTAAGGTCACTTTTGGTCAAAATAACAAAACACCTGAGGGGTTTTAAAGAAGTTTGCACAAGAAGACTTCAGCCAATAGCTGAAGTCAGTGGGTGGATTCTGACATGTAGTGATGGCTAGGTCTGTGGTGTTGGGATGGTTTGCCCACGGCATTGAAAGTGGGTGGATTCTGACATGTAGTGATGGCTAGGTCTGTGATGTTGGGATGGTTTGCCCACGGCATTGAAATGATCATAAGGATAGAAATTAATCATGGCACACATGTTTTGACATATTTCGTACTACACAGGAAATGTTTGTCATGTAAAATTGAGGCAGCAGTGTTGGGTTTTTGTTGTTTCCGAGGGACGGAATGAAAGGTCATGGTTTCTTGCAGGCGCTCGAAGCTGAGTTGACGACCTGGGAAGCGAAAGTGTTGGACCTGGTTCAGTTTGGTAAAGCCATGGCCGACAAGGGTCATTTTGACGCCTCCAACATTTTGAAGGCTACTCGCATAATCAGTGACCGGTAAGATCCCACTTTATTTTTCCTTGTATGCTGGTAATGAGAACCGGCAGTCAATCAAGAAATAATCTAAGATGAACCATCATGTTTGTGCAACCTAAGTAACTGTCTTTTCGGTGAAAAACATCTGATGATAGTTGTTGTGACTGGCTCATCTAAATATTGTGAGAGAAATGTGTGAATAAACGTGACCTAATTATCAACGTCGCTTAGAGATTGAGTTGAATGCAGTACACTTCTGCTAATTAGACTCCAGTTAAATTTTTGTCTCGTATATGAGATCATTACCAGGGCCTAGTACACGTTTCTTAATTATGACTGCTCACGGGCACACCGTGTACCGAACAGTGTAGAAAAATCATCCGTGTTTTGGGAAAGCTAGCCAAAAGGAAGGCGGTAGAATTTCAAAAACTCCAGTGGGCATTTAAAGCCATCAAAAGAGTTGTGGTCTGTCTGAACCTCTGAAGGCCTGCCAGTAAACTTAGTAGGCGTCTTGGTGCTTCTGTGACTGGAGATGGCACATGTGCGTATCTAAATTAAGGAGCACGTGCTAAGTCCCGTAACAGTGGCACCTTATTTTCGCTTGGCACGCTTCACTGCATAACATGGTTGTATTGCGGTGAAGCTAACTTAATTGGCAAGCACTGGCGTGAAAATCAACGGCATGTTTGTTGTGTCTTTTTTTTTTTCCTCTGTTCATATCCATAGGGCTTTGCCGGGACTAAGAGAGCAGTTAGAATTGCCCATCAATTCGAATTAGGAGACTTTGAATTATCGGAATTTCACTGTATTTAGCTGCGCACTAAAGAACACCCAGGGACCGAAATTAATCCAG
This sequence comes from Dermacentor albipictus, assembly GCF_038994185.2. Classification (NCBI taxonomy): domain Eukaryota; kingdom Metazoa; phylum Arthropoda; class Arachnida; order Ixodida; family Ixodidae; genus Dermacentor; species Dermacentor albipictus. The sequence continues at coordinate 24,863,278 of NC_091827.1, read as the reverse complement.
AGATTTTTGCTAGGGCATTTTTCATGACAGTGTGCTGCTTTGAGGCATTAAACCCCATAACTAGATTCTTTTTATTTGAATAGTAAATAGACTATTACACCCATCTGTGTCTCTGCCCTTTACCCCTCTTATCCTTAAAAAGAAGAAATGCAGAAAAGAACTAGGAAATAATTTTAAAAGGTATTCTTTAAGGAAAGAAATATATAACATTTACTTTATGTAGCAGTTAACCACACAAGTTAACGACATTGTGAAAATTCCCTTTGGGTTTGTATATTTCTCAATATGTATGAAGGAAACACCATTGGTTATAAAGCGGACACAACAAATTATAAATTATGGCAGTTGGTGAAACTCTTTGGAGAATTATGCTCTTTCCAACTTCGTGCTTCCATTTCGTTTCGTCTGCTTTTGTCTTCACCCTGCAGATTCGGTCAGTTGCGTGAGCCCGCAGAAGAGCGCCGGAAACAGCTGGAAGAGTCGCTCAAGCTGCACCAGTTCAACTTCGACGTGGACACCGAGAAACAGTGGATCACCGAGCACCTGTCGGCTGCATCATCACTTGACCTGGGCCAGAACCTCATCGATGCCCAGAACCTCTTCAAGAAGCACCAGGTAAATTACGTCACACCGCTCCTTTGACAGCTTTTTTTTTTCATTTATGCCTGTTGTAAGCCATGGACCCTCCTAACTTAAGTACGTGTAGCAGGAAGAGGTGTTTGTTTATTTATTCATTTATATTCTTTGGCCAGGGGGTTTGGGTAGGACAGGGGGTCACACTATAGCGTTTCCCACTAAAATAACTAGAGGCAACTCTGGCAATGTGATCATTCAACCATCATGGGGATGATGGTTGGTATATGAATTTGTCTTATCTTTGTGCTTATGGCTTCAGACATTCTTGTAGATTCATTTAATACACTTTATCTGCCTTCATTGGCCTAAATTTCAAAGTAGTCTATACTTTCTTTAAATGCAGAAGGTAATAAGGCTCTGCAAACATGCATAATCGCCGATAATTACAGCGGTTCCACTTGTTCATGAGTCCGCGGTGCAATGGTTTCAATATCGGGCTTCTGCGCTGGAGGTCCTGTGTTCGAATCGTGTTGTACCAACCACGATTACTATGCTGGCTGAAACACCCTGCTGGCAGCTACCGTAGGCGCTAGTGTCAGAGTTCCTTCTATAGTAATTATTGCATAGAACTCTATGGGGCACACTGTCTTTCGACAGTGGGGCCAGCAGCAGTATTCTTTCTTCCTTGTTCCACTATAAAGTGAAATAAACAACCAACTACTTATAATACTGAGTCAGAAATAGAAACATACCACAGCATATCAGCGGTGTCACTTAGGAGAATGTGAGAACATCCTTCTGCCAGTAGCAGCAGGTGTCCTTCCTTGCCTCAAACCAATAGTAAGGTTGTCATAGGAACAAGTCATAAGAGCAAGTCATAGGGGCAAGTCACAGGAACAAGTCATAGAAGCAAGTCATAGAAGCAAGTCATAGAAGCAAGTCATAGGAGCAAGTCGTAGGAGCAAGTCACAGGAACAAGTCACAGGAACAAGTCACAGGAACAAGTCACAGGAACAAGTCTCAGGAACAAGTCATAGGAACAAGCCAGAGGAGCAAGTCAGAGAAACAAGTGATAGGAACAAGTCATGTGAACAAACCACTACAAAAACCAAGCAGAGAAATAGCTACTGCAGTCAACGTTTTCACTGAAGGCCGGCTTTGATTGCTGTTTATGATTTTTTTCCATGCTGTCGCCTCTAGTGGTCTTTGCTGGGTCCAGCAGATTCGTGAACAAACAAATGCACAAACTGCTCGTCCCTTCTCTTTCCAGAAACTGGAACGGGAGGTGCAGGGCCACCAGGCGATGGTAGACAAGACGCTGGCCGCCGGCGACGCGCTGGTCAAGCAGCGCCACTTTGCGGCTGCATCCGTCAAGGACAAGTGCCACGAGCTGGTCGCCTGCTGGAACCTGCTGCTCTCCGAGTGCAGCAAGCGCCGCAAGAAGCTGGAACTGCAACTCAAGGCGCAGACGGTGCGTGCTCGTTAAGTTTTCACTGGCGCTGCTGCAGGCATTAAAAATTAAAGACATGTTTTTTGCTGCAATTGAACACTCACAAAAGGAAGACACACAAAGACAACACGGGTGGTGTCTTTCTTTTGTGAGTGTTCAATTTCAGCAAAAAACATGTCTTTTAGCAAGCACCAACTAGGCCAACAAGCAGTTTTGTTGAAACATTAGAAATGAAATCCGAGCTAGCCGTATGTTCCAGGTCTTTCTCTCCCCTTTATGTTGCGTCTTGTTAGGTTAGGTTATAGCCACTTGCTTAGCTAATCTTGAGAATGTTTGCTATCACAGTGTATAAGTGCCAAGTCGTGTTGTGCGTACCATGTGCTTTGTGAACTGTGGTTTAAATTTTTTAGTTTTCCAGGTTTTAAATTATGCTTTCTTTTTGTTTTCTCCCTGGGGGTACCTTGTGGCCTTGATTACAATAAACCTTAAAATGATACTTGATGCCAGTAATGGTAATTTGACTGTAAAGACATTGTTATTTTTCTTTACAATTTTTGAACTTAACAAATCAAAGGTACCTTTCCAGCCTCTCTATTGCACTATATTACTATGATTGAGTGTTTTCTCATTAGGTCAGGTGGATTGAGGTTATGGTTGGAGCATTTTATTTGCGCTCTTAGAATTGCAAGAAGTAAAAAAAAAAGCGTGCAAGCTATGTAGTAAATTTGACCTTTCTTTAGCTCCTCCTGAATTCTCAAAACCAGTGCACGTAGTCCCATATGCCTGACAATGTGGCATACTTTTTTTGCACTTGCTATATCATTCTTATTTTACTGCAGGCTTATGAGTAATGTAGGACAAACTCTAAATTTGACCAGCTGCCATGTTCATGTGGTAATTGACTGGCCAACATGCCCGTTTATTTCCATTTTTTTCTTTTTTTTTTACAGCTGTTTCCTCCTTGCTCTTAAATGTTTGTGGGGCTTTTCTTGAAGATCTTCAGTCATAGCTTTGCTAACAGCACCTGGAAACACAAATCCAGAGATTAGCTTCCATGCTGTGTGATGATGATGAATTTATGTTAATTTTGTATTCATACATTGTGTTTTAATGCAACATGATGCCTGTTTTGCTGTTGTTTAGTTCTACTCTGAAGTGAACGAGATTGAGGCTTGGATGAATGAGAAGAAGAGCGTTCTGACCAGCACCGACTTCGGTCGCGACGAAGATGCCGCTGTGAAACTTCTCACCAAGCAAAAGGTCTGTATTATATTCTTGTGTGGTTTCACTGTCAGTCATACAAGCCAATTGAATTGTTTATGAATTGAATTAAAAAGAAAGAAAAAAATTGAGGCACAAATTATCCTTGGTGATTATGTCATGCGAAGCATTTCTGAAACATATAAAAGACGCACATGTGTGCAAAGATTGGCGACAATGGTGTGACAACGACTACATGATGATCAGGTGATGATGACGCTGGAGTGACGAATATGGTCATCAAATGCATCACCAGCCACCACAGGCCACCTTAATTTGCACTATATCCAATGTTTGTTTGCGCTATGTTCGGTGGCTTTTCGAGCTGCAGCATCTCCGGGATCGGTCCACATTTTTCAGAGACAAAATTGGCACGTCCTTGCGCGTGACCTTACTCTCACCTTGGCTTGGATTGGCAAAGAAATGCTTTGCATTCAAGAAGAGAACAAAAGAGACGTTTGCTGGGAGAAATAGGTTGGGTATAATGGCACTGTTAGAAAATTTTAACATATCAGTTAGCTATTCAAGCATTCACAGTTGATTTCTTTGCATGCTCAATAAACCAGAGTTAGTAAACCAGCAGCATAATAAATTGGGCTAGTTAGTTATCTATGACTTGTAGAAAACAGCACACAAGCCTTTGTTTTTGTCCACTAGTGTGCTGTAGCCTTCAAGTCATAACTGAGTTCATTATTAATCACTTAAAAATAAATTTCGTTATAGGAACCTCAGGTTGGTTAGTAATGATTACCAGTGTGTGAGAAGACTGGAAAGAAAAGGCACTTGAAAGTACCATTGCTTTTGTTGACTTTTGACTTTATTTGAAGTTCAGTAGTAGTTTGTCTTGTCTTCAAATTACATTCTTAGTTGCATACAGCCTGACTTCAAACATGACTGACTGCCTTTAAAAAATTGTGTTCCAGGCCCTGGAACTTGAGATTGATACCTATTCCGGCCTTGTGGTGGAGATGACCCACCAGGGGCAGGCCATGATTGACCAAAACCATCCCGACTCCAAGATAATTGCCAACCAGATGGTAAGTTTCCCCCTTTTTTTTCTTTTTTTTTTTAACTTAAGGCAGCTCTGCCTACCTAGGCGCCAGCTTGTTGTCCCTGACAGGCCTACAGAAAGAGCATTCATTTAGTTGTCTTGCGCCTTTATCGACATTTTTTCACATGATGCTGCATATGATGTTGTGGCTTCTTCTAGCCTTGGTTCATATGAAATTGAAACTGCCTATAACATGCATAAGCACTGACAAAGACAAGCTCCTTTGTCAAAACATAGGCTCTCCAGACTGAGGCTTCCCTTATTCCACCGCTGTTATCACTTCAGGACTCCATCTTTCTGTGAAGCACGTCATGTTTATTTTGCACATACGTATATGAAGTAATTCAATTTTCTGATAAGGCAATGGATTCAAATAGATCTTAGTGTAACATGAAAGTACAACCAAGCTTAAACAAATTGGTGGAAAAATTGAAGATGCAGCTTTTGCACACAGTACATTTTTCACAAACTGCACCAATATAGACCAAAGCATTCGGCAAAATGTACTAAGCAAATGTGTTGCAATCATGCTATCAGTATCATGGAGACCAAATTTCTGTGAGATTATAGGCAGGAAAATATATTAGCAAAAGTTCTGTTGCTCTGTATTATCCAAGACAAATTAAACATGAATTGGGAAGTCTTAATCTGAACAGTCCATTGAAACCTTGCGAGTGAGGCTTTGCTCTACTACCACTCCACTTGCCAAAGGTGTGAGCTTTGAACTAACAGTACAAGCCAGAATTGTGCCTACATTTGCACGAAGTGGTAAAATTTGAAATGAAAGACTGTTTTAGTTAGCATTAACTTGCTAGTGTTTCGTTTGCCTAAAATAATACAGCGGGAAAAATCATTCACCCAACGGCATGGATCTCATTCATGGCAATGGTAGCCACTCTTGACCTGGAGCAAGATGTCTGCTGAGGTTAGCATGGTTAAAAATGGTTTTACATCTTCATTTATCTGGACACATTCTCCAGGTTCAACAACTGCTGCGTCTCTTAGATCCTGTGTTGACGAACAATGTACGAAACAAGGGAAGCCCTAGCCTGGAGCCAACCTTTCGACAAGGGGACGTGTTATGGCAAGACGTCACTGCGAGGTCGAGGACGAGGAAATTGCGCCTCTGCATACTTCGCGCGCTCAGGACACAGTGGCATGCAAAAAAAAATCTGGGCATCTCGGCATCAGCAGTAGCGATGTACTGGCTGGTTGTCTGTTCAGCTCAAACAGAGGCTTACTAAACATGTGGGACTCAATTCACCTCAAGCATTCCCACAGTGTTTTATCTTCATCAGTTCAAAGACAGATCCAATTTGTCATCATCTTGTCAGTGTGAAGATAAGTGGGTATGTTTTGGTATGGCATCTTCGTCAGGACAAAAACAAATCCTCTTGTTGCAGCGCTGACTCTGCAGGCTGCGGTTTCCTCGTTTCATACGCTGTAAATGAGCGTGAGTCTGAAACCTCATGGGAGCCCTTTGCCTAATTTGGATTACATCCTAAGTTGAAGCGTGAGCCACTGTCTAACACATTGGGCACTGCATTCACGTATTACAAGCTGTCAGAACAGAGAACATGAACCATGAAACCAGGAACGCCCTCACACCTTTAATGTTCCCAAACTTGCGCAGCAAACGGTGAATCAGGAGATCAAGAACCTGCAGAAGCTGTCGACCGTGAGGCGACAGAAGCTCATGGAGGCCAAGCACACGCATGAGTTCTTCAGGGAGAGCGATGACCTCCAGGACTGGATCAACGAGCAGACACAGGCTGCCCTCTCGGAGGACTACGGAAAGGACTACGAACACCTCCTGGTATGGCTCTACTAGCATTCTCTCTGCAGAAGCACATAATGGATAGGCAGTGCGTAACCTGTCTACACTGTCTGTGGTACACTCCGTTTGAGAACACGGGTGACAGACTGAGCTCTTGGGAAAGCTTAACAGTCTAGGATCCTTGTTCAGTTGTCTTAGGTTCAGTTTGTTGCAGTGTTGTTAACTTAGCAAGTACCTGGTCACTTTAATGACACCTTTGTCTTTTGAAGGGTTGACTTGAGTACAATTACACGTCATAATTGAATGCAGCGTCACGAATGACTTCATGGTGTTATAGTTACAATCATTTTCTGCTTTCAGTTACAGGCTGTCATTAGTAATAACAGCCTGTAACTGAACAGTATTGATGTGTAATAACCTATAATGCATGTAATTGTGGTCCAATAACAGCATATAGCAGATAATAAAATTTGGTTTGGATTCTGGTTGTTGACCTTATGCCATTGTTGTTGCTGTCATCAGCTCAGCTACAGCTGTTTTGTCTGGCACTTTAAATCATTCCTTTGAGCAGCCTTCTCCAAGTTTTCTTAAGTTTCACTTGAGCACTGCATAAGTTGTCGCAGTTATTGCGTATGTCACAGCTTGTATGAAGTGTAGGCATCTTCTTCTCTTTTTAAAATTTCTTTCTTGCATGGCGCAGCTTCTGCAAGCCAAGTTCGAAGACCTGAAGCTTGTCGTGGACACCGGGAAGGACAGGCTCGACCAGTGCATCGACCTTGGTCAGCGCCTGATTGCGGCCGACGTAGCCCGTTCTGGAGAGATCGAAAAGTGCTTGGAGCACCTTGAGTGAGTTTCTCTTACTTACGTGTCATTTTCTTTCTAGATTTCTTTATTACGTTTGATGCTGTAACATACCCTTTTAACATATTTCTTTTTCTTTAAGTGAACAAGACATCAAAAATGGCCAGTGTAAGGGTGCATCAATTAAAACAAGTCTTCTTATCATATTTAGTGTTACCTATTATGAACAGAATTGCCATGGATGAACTGTTCAATTGCATCTATTATGATCTTTAGCCACTTTTTTTTTATTCTAACCCTACAAAGACTCTTCAAAAGTTTTCTTTGTTAAACTAAAGAACTAGGTTTGCTAGTCATTGTGATGGTATTTCATTGTACTTTACTGAATCTTGTCTGCCAGCCTAATCAATGTTCACTCAATGGTTCTTGTTTTCCTACTCCTTATCACCTCCCTCCCTCTCCCTTTTTTATATAACCTTCCAGAAACATAAGAGCTCTGTTAGTTGGTTTGAATACTAGGTTTAGGTATTTTGATAGTATGTCATTGTAGCTTGATGTGTCTTGTCTGGCAGTTTTATTGATGCTCATTCAGTGGTTGCTATCAGAGCCCTCTTTTTTTTTCCTGGTCATACAGAAGTAATTCAGGAGCTTTACTTGCTAACTGAAAAGACTAGGTTTGCTAGTCGTTGGAATGAGCTGTGGTTGCAGTGTCCCGTCACTGATGCTCAACTTTTGTTTTATACAGCTACCTGATGCAAGCCTTGAGTGAAGCTATGCAAGCTCGGGAACAGAAGCTCCAGGCGGCTGGCGAAATCCACCGCTTCAACCGAGACGTTGCTGACGCGCTGAGCCGAATTCAGGAGAAGTACACTGCTATTCCGGAAGAACTCGGGAAAGACCTGCAAGCGACCCAGAGCCTTGTTAGGAGGCAGGAAGGCTTCGAAAATGACCTGGTTGCCCTTGAAGCACAACTACAGGTTAGACAATGTGATTTAATATTAGTGCAACTGTGTTATTAAACACCAATATAGTACAGAACTGAGTGGCATGGTGATCATATGATATCTGCTATAGTGAGTTGCTATGGTGCATCACTGACTATGGGTGTGTCCCAATTCCGGCTAGCATCGGCGAGTCTACAGAGACAGCTAATAACACAGCTTGTAGTCCAAGCAATAGAACATGCCTGGAACCATGAGAAGACATCACTGCGATGTGATGCCCCCTCGCGCTGACAAGGAAAAGCACATATCATAGCTTTGCATGAGCAAATGTATGAAAAACTCAATGTTAGCTTACATTAAGCGCGTGAGAAAGTGCGGCTTCGTTTTCCTGGGAGAAGATGGCCTTGCCATTGAGTTTCCAAGCTTCCTGCTCAGCCGTCATCTTGTTTGGACAGGGAGAAAGTGTGCATTGTTTTTGACTTTGATGCTGTCTTCGTGAAATGGTCTCCTTTCACGGCTTCGTCAGAATTGAAACAAGACTTAAGATGGCCATTGTCCGATTAGCCGTCTACTCTGTCATCTACTGGGAGTATTGGAACACAGCCTAAGCTGTTCCGCTGCAGAGCGTGAGGTCTTGGATTCGATTCCCAGCCACGGTAGTCGCATTACGCGTTACTGCAAGCCATCTCCACATACATGATAAAAAAACAACCAGCTAGCCTTCACACAACCTTTCATTAGCCTGTCATTAGCCCTGAATGTGTTCACAGGGAGTAACCGCAGGTTAAAGTGTGACCAAGGAGCAGTGACTGCCTTTTTCGGAAGGCTGCTAGCACACACGGTACGAGCGCAGTCCGCTTGACCTTTGACCTGTGTGTGATGTGCTACTGCAGGTTCTGGTGGACGACAGCGTGCGCCTGCAGGCAGCCTACCCCGGAGGCAACGCGGAGCACATTGCGGAGCAGCAGCAGCTGGTCGTGGACCAGTGGGCGGCGCTGCAGGAGAAGGTGGCACAGCGCAAGGACCAGCTCAAAGAATCTCTGCAGCTGCAGAAATTCCTCTCCATGGTAAAGAACGAGTTTTGCCGTGCATTGCATGGCCAGCTGGCAGATAGATTTGCATTGAATCTATTGCTTTTTGTTTTGCCGTAATTTTGAGATGTAAGTGTACCTTACTCTATAACGAGAACCGTACTATGTTAGTCAAACCATACTACGTAAGTGAAGCCTTTGCATAACAAACACAACTATGATGTGTTATTAGATGTGACAATATAACTGCTGCTACGTGCAGTTTTTCCTTTGCATCTCCTCTCTCTTGTAACCGTAAGGAGAGGAATAAAGATTTCATGTTGTTTCAACTATAAAATTTGTGTCTCTGATACCAGTATGCATAGAGCACGGGCTTTTATTAAATATTGGATATGACGAAGGCAGCTTTGAATTGGATGTGACTTCATGATATGGCTTCATGGCTGTACGTAGAGCAAAACTCCTCTGATGCAGGTACTTGGCTAGAAGGTTGTCAGAGCTAGGAAAACGGAGCAGACAGAAAACCACCGAAATTGATGAAGCATGTATTTCCGACTTCAGAATTATCTGTTTAATCTTGGCTTTGACAGCATTAAAAAAATGTATCTTGTGTTAGCCTTACCGGAGACGTTACGCCCGAAACTCTCGCCTCCCGTATCGAACAGTGAAATTATCCTTTTAAGGCGATTGCCAGGTCACGTGCAGCTTGTTGTGAATTGGGCCCCTCCTTTCATTGCTTCTGTTGCTTCTTTGATTACAAATTGTGTTGGTTCCTATCGCAATTTCTGAAGGTCCGGGACCTGGAGACTTGGGCACGCGGCCTGTGCTCGGAGCTCGCCGCCAAGGAGACGGTGCGGAGTGCCACCGGGGCCCAAACGCTCAAGTCGGAGCACGATCAGGTCATGGCCGAGATTGAAGCCCGCGAGGAGAGCTTCAGTGATGTGCTCAAGTTCGGCAAGATGATGATGGACGAACAACACTATGCAACCGCGGAGGCAGGTGTCCCCTCTCTTATGTGTGCGTTCTGAAAAAGGAATAAGAGATAGGAAGATAACTTTGACGCAGAAGCTAAAAAAGCCTGGCAAAGGTCTCTGATTGGACAGACTTGCTGGCAAGGACGTATAGAGCAATTCTTTGTCAGCTGTTTTGCACAGTGAGAGTTGCTTGTGAGTAAAGTGTCATGTGACTGAACAGTGCAACAAAGCATAGTCCAACAAGAGGTAGATGCTGATGATGTTGACTCCTAACAATGCACCTGTCTTTTCCTGCGTTGTCTCGCCGGCTGTGGTGGCATTCTGCTCGCTCGATTTCTTATCATGGCGGCTGCATTTTGGCGGGGGTGGAATACAAAAACACTCGTGCACTGTGTCTCGTGTGGACATTCAAGGACCTCTGCTGTTATAGATAATACCGAACCCCGCAGACACGGCATCTCTCATGTGTCGCTTTGAGACATTATAAACCCCATCAATCATGATTGAAGCTTTTAGCTCGTGTGTTTCATCTCTACTTCTCGTTCTCGTCTTTTTGTGCGCAAAAAGCTTCAGTCGTGCCACACCAGCATGCCCAAACAGCCAAATGTGTCAGACAATCACTAGTATAGTCTTTTCTTGCATAATCGTGTCATGCCTTATCATGCCTCTTGAGCCATGCAATGTCACTAACTTAACAAACTACTCTTGTGGATGGGCAGAGGACCAGATGGTGTGATGAGATTAGGAAACTTGCAAGCATAGACGTTGAGTCAGCTAACAAAAGATCAGGGCTATTGGCAGTTGCATGGAGTGGTTTTGGTTCTGCAATGGGACATGGAAGGTGAAAATAAATGGCTTACCTCATGCAGATCCAGGAGCGGCTGTCGCAGCTGCTGCAGGCGCGTGACGACCTGCACCTGGCCTGGCAGCACAAGAAGGTCTACCTGGACCAGCTGCTAGACCTGCACTTCTTCCTTCGGGATGCCAAGCAGCTCGACACCCTCAGCGCCCAGCAAGAGGTCAGCTCGTGTTCTCTGCAAGCTCCTCTTCGTGTTTTTTTGGCAGAAAATTTCTTGCCAGCACTTTTGACAAAGCCTGTTTTTATGTCGCACTGATGCTGCCTTGCGTTGTGTCACGAAAACGTAACAGTACACCCGAAGACTACTTTGTTAAAGCTTTGCCAGAGTCTTTTTGTACAATGGTGGCAATCGTTGGAAGCTTGTCAGAACTTGTCACCATAGCTGACAGGACTTTTCTTTTTTTGTATTATATGCAACAGTTTACCGAGGCTTGGTTCATGCTAAAATTTGCCTGGTACATAGTGAACTTGTAGTATAGACAGCCGAATAAAGATTTCATAGCAAACATAGAACTGATATAAACTGGTAGCAAGCAATGAAGCTATGTGAACAAAATCAGGAAAGTCATGTGTGTTTGCGAAATGACGACACAAAATGCCGAGTTCATAAACCTTTAAAAAAATGTACAGTATAAGAGTGTAAGAAAGAAGCACGACAGAGTAGCAATTGAGGACGCTAGAACATGTGGTTAGATCAACTCTTTACCAGCGATATGTTCCATGTAGATTTGAAATTCCTTGTCATTGTAATAATTAGAAGGTTTGCAAGTTTCATGATGAAACTAAATGCTACGCAGGTTTACTTGTCGGGCACCGAGGTTGGAACAACCGTCGAGGAGGTCGACGCCAACGTGAAGAAACACGAGGCATTCGAAAAGCTCATGGCCACCCAAGATGAAAAGGTAATGCTGACTGTTTGGCAGCGCAGCACAAACAACAACATGAAAGGAAATGGTTTGGACACTTTGTCCCCTGCTGCTTCGTTGATTGAATTAGTGTGAATAAGTGGTGTCGAAGCAGATCTTGAGAAGTCAGAGTTGCACAAGAACACGAACACTGACCAGATAAGAGAACTAGGGAGTTTATAAAGATTTCAAAGAAATTGATCTCCCCGCTTGGGCACTTATTCGGAATGACTCAATCGTAAATTTATAGCAAATGTGTTGACTCACACCTGTCCACTGAGATTTCTGATGTTGAATGTGGTATGTGATGCGGTTTTTAACACTGAGAAGGAACTCCTTCGTTGCACATTCTAGCTTATTCCCGGTGTCATAAGCTAGAAAGCTGGAACTGGTGCGGTCCGAAACTAATAAAAAAGATTTTATGTGCATGGCCGTAGTAGTTGCAAACCTGTGATTGCTTGAGAAACAGTTGAAATGCTCATTTAGGCAACCTGTCGTTTACTGTGACGAATAGCTGCTACAGGCGGCTACGAATAGTAAATCAAAGTTACCAAGCTTGGATATCATTTGCCATCTGGTGACATATTTTTAACTAAAGAGCTTCATCAGCCTCTGTGGGAACACATGTACTTCTGTTAAATTTTTAGCACAAAGAAACGCATGCACTGTGTCCTGTGTGCCTTCTCTCATGTCGTGCATTTCTTTGTGCTAAAAATTTAACATGCAATACCAACTAGCCCACAAATCTGTTTTGTTATACTTTTTCTGATTCTATTTGTTCGTTTCTTTTTCTGTCCTTTTCTCTCTCTCTCTCTCTTTCTTTTTTTTTTGTAATGAATGCGCAATTTTTTAATATTTATGTCTTGTCTTTGCCCACTCAGCTTCAAACATTGGAACAATGTGGAGCCAAACTTGTCCAGCAGAACCACTTCGAGAGTGGAACCATTCGCAAGAGGATGGAGGAGGTTGCAGCCAGGTCAGTGACCTGCTGTCCTTTGGCCACTCTAATGCCAGTACTACACGTTATTGCAATTACGTTCACGAGTGAACCTGTAGATTAGCAAGGTAACGAACGAATTGGTATGAAACGCTTAGGACATTGTGTTAACCTATCCGAGTCCATAGCTGACCGGGCTAAACATAACAAGCAACACTGCAGCAAAAAATGAAAGCATAGCATTTCACGGTGAACAATTAATATAGCGGACCGTGCTAGTATCTTTACGTTGTATTAAACTTAAAAACAACAGGCTTCCAGGCAGTGTGCTTGCCTTTGTGGATTGCATAACGCAACACTTGTACGAACTATTAGTCTGGAGTGTATTCCAAATTTCCTAAATAGGTGTGTAGATAATAAACAAAACTGCAATAACCTTTGCACTAGCATTACTGATGCATCAGTTGCACTAATCTCGCTTCCATATATCTAGTAAAAATTCCAATCACAGTTCTAAGGATAACCTCTTACTTTGTTTATATAGCAGCTAATAAGGAAACACCTTATTGCTGCTAATGACCCTCTGCCACTTTACAATTCCTGGGCACATATTGAAATCGTGTAAAAAGAAGCGACAAAAAGGAAGTTGTAAGAAACAATATCACATGGTTTCGTTCATTGCTGTAGATAAGAACATACCCCAAATTTGTTGTCTAGTAACAGACTTATACAAAAGATCAATACCTGTATGAGCATTATGAGCATTACTAGCCTCTGGCCGCAACTCCAAAAGTTCCTTGTATTACTTTTGTAAGGTCAGTAAGTTCACTTTCAATGCAATTCAATGCAGGCGTGCCCACGTGAAGCAGCTGAGCGCAGCCAAGCGTCAGAAGCTGGCCGAGGGACTTCTGCTGGCCCAGTTCCGCCGGGATGCCGCCGAGGCCGAGGCCTGGGTCGCTTCGAGGCGCAAGCAGCTGGAGGCGCAGGAGACGTCCCTGTCTGCCGACACACCCGTTTCTCTGGAAGAGAAGGCAAGTCGCCAGCCTGTTCTATTTGGTTGGTTGTTTGTTGGAAAGTAAAATTCGTGTACACAGGTGCCGTGCACTTTCTGTGAAGCGCAACCACATTTTAGCAGGAAGTACTTGCGAAAGTGGCCTTAATTGAGCGCATTTAACAAAGTATTGTTTCTGAAGCTTTGCTTTGTGCTGACAATTGTTTTGTGTTTCCTAACAGCAACAGGAACATGGTTGCGTGGGGCGATCTGTGATAATAATTTGCATGAAGTTTCTGTTTTTTTATTTTTTTTTCTTATAATTGGAAGTGTAGTTTAAATATCGTAGCAAGCCATACATGCTCGAAAATGTGGTAATCACTCTGGCCCACCCTCAATAATGCCCGCTTTTCCGTATCCAGGTGAAGCAGCTTCAGAAGCACCAGGCCTTCCAAGCAGAACTGGCTGCTCACGAGGGCAACATTGCCGCCATCAAACAGGTGAGTGGGATCGTCAAGCCCTTTGTAGCTGAGGAATCCTCACATTCTTGTGACAGAATAGAAACGTACTGGTCATGCATGTTACAATGTTTGCCCCCCACTCCCGCATTCTCAAACGTTTCTCCGCTCAACACCCCGCATCAGCTTCGGAAAGTTGAGGGCAGTGCTGGCGATCTGCAAAAGTGGTTGCCGCACTCCTGTGACACCTCTGCATGATTCCAAAGATGGAACTTTGCAGTGAGGCATTTATTGTGTCGGTTGAATCTGCTGGAGAGGTGTCTTTCTCAAACAACTTTTCGTCACAGAAATCACCGAGTAAGGAGAAGGGGGGGAGGTGTTGTGCTGGACTCTGGTGTCGAGAAAGAGCGTTAAGTCAACATCCACTTGTGAATACAAGAGTTAGTGTGGTTTACCTCGTTATAATAAAGTTGTGTCTGACACGAAATACCTTTGTTATATCTGATATTCCTTATAATCGTATGTTAGTTACATGCTGACATCAAGAGAAACATTTTAGATTTTGTTATATCCATGTTTATTACATCTAGGTTTGACTGTATTCTTTGATTGAGTGAACACCAGAGGATGGTGTGTATGACATGTTCGTGCTGATTTCCTTGTCTTGTCTCTGATGTGGATACTCGTCTTGTCTGTGTTAGTGCTATTACGAATAAGTATGCACTGACCATTGTTGTGCACCTACTCCTAACAAACCAGTGACCTTTAGCTTTTGTGTTGTGCAAAAAAAGGATGAGGCCTTTTTCTTTTTTTTTAAATAAGCACAGAAGTGCACTTATGGACACCTTGAAGAACAGTAAAGAGGGTATATTCGTTTAAGCTAGATTGGTTAAGTTACATTTCTGAGTCAGTCTTATCATGAGCGGAGGCTTCGTTGGTCATAAAACATGCCAGAATGGGAGACTAAATGCCACCTTGGAAGTTTCTGCGCTAGCTACCCACGGCATCATGGACTATGTCAGTGTTTGTTTAGAAGTGGTCAATTGTTTATCGGTAAGCAAGGATTATATTGCATTCTGAAGGAGCCAACGAATCAGCCTAGAAAATGTTTGTGCTTTGAAATCTGTGACATCACAATTTCATATCGACATTGGAATTTAGGTGGGAAATTTAGGGAGGCGCAATTTCGGTCTTCTTATTCTTCACCAGTAAACTACCTTTCTTTCTACCAAATAAATGCAGGGCCTTGAAGAAAGACTCTGAACTTATGTAGTGTCACTCTTTCGTGCCGTAGTTACATTCGCCAGTAGCCGGTGCCTAATTTCACAGCAAGTCATGTTACTGTGAATCAGCTATCCCGCTGGTCAACAATGAGGGTGCTCCTTTTTCTGTTGTCCTCTGTAGAAAGGAGAGCTGCTGCTGAGCAAGAAGCACCCAGCGTCAGGCGAGGTGCGCGAACAACTGTCGCGGCTGCTCCAGCTCTGGGAGGCGCTGCTGGATGCCCTCCACCGCCGAGGCCGCGGACTCGAGGAGGCCCAGGACATGCTCGACTTTGAGAGCCAGGTCGACAAGGTCGAAGCTTGGATTCGAGACAAGGTGCGTGTGTGGCTATGCCGAAGCCAGATTTGTTCATCGACATGAGCGATTTCGTATCCCAAAGTATTCATGAATCATAGAAAGAGGCTTTTTTTCTCTAACTGCTGCGGGATTTTGGCTGTTCCGAGAGTAATTAAGGATGATGGGAAGGCTTGAACTTTGTTGTACCTTGTGCACACCAGATCTGCATGTACACTAGTGTGGACTTACTAGACCTGATGGACTTTGCCCCCCAATGTGCTACACCTGTGGTGTCACTGGAGGTGCGGGGCACTTCCTGCTGGACAGACTGTCTACTGTTGAGTGATAATGACAAGCTTTGCTGGAATGACTTCATGAGTGCAGCGTGTGCCTGTACGGTACAGTGCCAAGCTGGTAGTGTTTCCTTGCTTTTCATGAATGCACAATGACTCGAGGACTTTTATTAAGAACGCAGGATTTGCTGGTGTTGTGTACCAACTTGAATAGACCACAGCACTGCCTCTGAACAGTGGTCTCCTGCTGTAATGAATTTTGATAGCCAAACCCTACTACTGCTGGCACTACAAGTGCCCTACTTTAGGGGTATCCTTGGCCACATGATGCAATCTGTACACAGCATCGAATGTAACACATTTATCCATTATGTCCTATAGCAAGCTTTAGTTTGCAGTATGCCGGATTGCACACTTAACAAATTTTTCTCTGCTAAACATCGCATACCGTAATTTTACTGTCATCTGGTGCTCTTCGGCTCTACAGGTCCCTGTACTTTAAACACTATCCATCAGTCAATTAACAGTGTTTTAGATGACACTGGTCTTGTCGATCAGCAATAAGAGGAACAAAAAGGACGACAGGAGGGTCTGGCGAAGACACCCTGTGATCACACTAATTTTTTTTTTCTTGTGTTGGTAATCGTGAGACAGAAAGCATGGTGAACCAATCAAAATCTCTCTTGTCTGTCAAAATGAACTTGCAGCCCGTCTGCTTTGAACTACTCTGTAACATGGCGTACTACATTTTTATCAGGAGCTCATGGTTCAAGCTGGAGACACGGGAGAAGACTACGAGCACTGCCAGGCGCTGCAGCGAAAGCTGGACGACGTTGATTCAGTAAGTGCGCGTGTGTAACCATCGCATTGTTTGTCAGTAGCACTGCTAGCACATTATTTATTGTCAGCCGAATACAGTTCAGTTTTATTTTTATTCTTTTAGATATATTTAATGCATTTTGATTGGCTAGGAGATGTTGCGTTAGGAGACCATTGTAGCGATGAAAGCCCTTAGCAACTTTGACGTGGTGCGTACTTTCGGTGATCCGTGATAGCAATGACAGTACAAAGGAAAGCGCATGAACCGTCAGCAGTTAAACGGGTTAGACTTACGAAGGCATATTTGGCGAGCTGGTACTTAACAGCTTCCTTACACAAGCACATACAGGTATGTTTCATGTTTTGTCAAATAATAAATTCTATAAAAGTTAATACGCTAAAGTTGAAGAATAATGTGTAAGCAGGCTTTCAACAAAATTAGGAGGTTGTGCATGTGAGGGTCACTCACTCTCAGGAGAAGCATTTTATCAGTATTCAAAGTCCCGATGCGGTTTAATTTGAATATGGCATGACGGCATACATGGGCTGTTTCTTTCTTTTTCATTAAGTGGATCCCATTGAGCAGAACAAATTCCATTGTTTTGTTGAATAGAAACTAATGCAACAGCTCACTTCAGCAATAGCACTTCGAGGCTGCTGTATGTTGAAATAAATAAATAAAGCTAGATTGTAGAATAGAAACACTTAGACAGACAGAAGATGCAGACCCATATGCTAACCACACAAAGGCTTATTTTCACTTATTCACATTTATACTACTGCTATTTGACATGTTCAATTAAGAAAGTGAATTGAACATTGTGTTCGATTCACTTGGAACAAGTGTGTTCGATGTACTGAGATGTTTAAGTTTGCTAAAAAAATTAGTGTCTTACTGCCAAGAATGGGTGACCCTGTACACCCTATGGCTGTGTCCTTTCGCCAACATTTCTGCAGAGTCTATTTATTTATTTATTTTTGCTTGTCTTGAGACCTTAGTCATGGTCTGCATGAAGCTCTAAGCACTCCTGTTGCTCAACTCGTGTCAGCATCCGTTATTTGTATAAGTCATCGTACTGTCATGCTTACTGCACAAGATTTATGCAAATCTTGTTCTCGTGATTGTTCGCTTAGAACAACAGTAACGTTCAACGTGATTCACGGGAGTTACAGTTCTTTCCCCCTTTGTACGGCAGGTAATTCACGTCGCCTTCCTTGTTTATCAAGTCTGTCGTTGAAGTGTTTTTTGTGAAGGTCTCCCAAAAACATTGTTATTACTTGCAGGACATGAGAGTGGACGACGGTCGCATCAAGAACATCAACGCCCTCGCTGACAAGCTTATCAAGGAGGGTAGGCCCAACACGCATGCCGTGCAGCAACGCAGAGAAAAACTGAACCGCAAGTAAGAATCCTTGCAAGTCGTATTTTTTTCACCACGCGTGTGCGTGTCTTGCAAGCCTTGTTTTCAGGAAAGAGATAGATTGTGCATTACTTCCTCTAAACACTAGGGGTCATGTTCTGTGACAATTATTTTCATTTTCTATACATTTAATTGTTTATTTAGGTAATCAGTGATACAGTCTAAAACATTGTAATTGCGACGTAATTGCAGTGTGGTGCTCCTGAGCAATGCAGTTGTTGAGTAATACAATTGCAGTGTAATAGTATTGGGTGATACACTTGAGTTGTCGAGCAGCACAGTTGCGATTTGTTGCAATTGAAATGTGATTGCAGTTGAATACCCTTGAGTAATGCATTTGATCTCATGGTATAGTACAAGTGTTATCTATTGCAATAACATTGCAGTTTCAGTATAATATCCGGGAGTGATACACAGTTGAGTTATTTATTAACACAATTGAAATTCATTGTAATTATGGTGTAATCTTCATGAGTAATGCAATTTAGTTTGTGAGCAATACAAATGCAATTCGTTACACTTGCAATTGAGACGTTATACACCTGAAATGAATGTGAGGAAGGGGCACCGAGGGGCCTGATTTTCCAGAACACAACCATATGAAGCAAAGGAAGGCATAGGGGAAGTTATTTGTCAATTAAGTTGAAGTGTAGAGACAATAAATAAAAGGGAAATGAAAGTGGACAAAAAAACAAGTTTGGCAACAGTGGGAGCCAAATTGACAACCTTTGCATCATGTAAAGGTTGTGCATTCATTATCTGTTGGTTGTTATGCTCTTAATACGAGTGCTAGAGTACAATAGCAATGCATTGCAACTCAATTCAATTGCAGCTGCAACAGTTGCGGTTATCATGGTATGGATAAACAAAAGTGTCAGCCACTGCGAAAGCAGCAAGGAAATGGCATTGCTGTTGTGTTTGGCAGCCATATTTCTTGCCTTGTCGCTCAATCTTGCTTGTACTGGCAGATCAGATAGAAATAAGTTAAATGATAACTGGAGAGGTAAATGGCAGATCAGTAGCTTCTGAAACGCACGCCAGCATCATTGTTAGCATCGTCTCACTGAAACGTTACTTCTCAGTGAGGCATTTCGCCTGTTTCTGATTTGGACATGTTGCTTTTTTACTTCAGATGGAAGGCCCTACAAGGAGCACTGGAGGCCTACCGTGCCAAATTGGCTGCTGCCCTCGAGGTGCATGCCTTCAAGCGCGACATCGACGACACCGTTGACCGCATCAATGAAAAGGTATGGGGCTTTCACCATATATTTTATTGTTCCCACTGCCTTTAATGTCTAGAAGATGTTATAGGAAGGGACAGAGCTAGCTTGTCAATACAATGGCAAACAAAGCATATCAGTAATAAGCACTTACGAAAAATGTCCTTCGATAGCACAGTAAAATGTAACAGCCTGGTTTCATTGTTTTGTTACAGTGGACACAGATCTTTTATTGACATATACTCAATTTACTTTATAGACATTTAATGTACAGTTGAACCTAGGTATAATGGAGTTGGTAAAATCAGCAATTCGTTTTGTTATATTGAAATTTGACCTGTTATGTAAATAAGTACAGTTGCTGATCAATTTCTTTTAAACGGAAGGAGGCCGCAAAAGAAGCCCACTCGTGTCTTACGCTGTGGATTTGGCTTCATTCTAGGCTATTGTTATGACTACGAAAGAGGAAAGCAAGAGCCTGCGTGCTGTCGAGTCCCTCCAGCGAAGACAAGATGCGGTGGAACGCGAGATGACCACCATCGACGCCAAACTCAGGGTCAGTTTCTTCATATTTTGTTTTGTTTTGTTTATTGTCAAGATTTTGTGTTCCCCGATCGGTTCGCAAAGCTTCTGCACCAAGTTGCGAGACTAGTGCGCTGCTAGACTGTCAAGCAACCAAGTTTCTAGTTTACAGCGCTGTAACGTGCCTCTTTTGTCGACAGATCTGTTGGCGCATCTTTCCGACTAAAGTTCACGATAAATTTTACTGGGGGTCTAAGCCTGTGTCAAGTCTTGTGTTCGGTACAAGTTGTGGTCTTGGAATATGTAAAGGAACGTGGTTCACAAACAATTTCGCGTGGGATATGTAAAAATATGCTGTTGCTAGAGCCATGATCGCAAGAGCGATGCCAAATTCTCTGTGGTACCTGCATATTCAGGATCTTATGACAGTCGTCACGGAACTCTCCGATTTTGCCTCACAACTGAATGTTTCGAAATTTCCTCTCGTGCGTCTTCCATTGTAGGACCACGAGCAGGACTGCGAACGGCTGATGAAGAAACACGGGGAGCTGGCCTCTCCCATCCGAGCCAAGGTCGTCGAAGTCCAAGAGAACTGGAAGCGGCTCATGGGTCTCTGCAATAACAGGTGAGTGGGCAAATTTCTACATACCGCGAACCCCATTATAGCAAAACGGCATGTGACATGAAAAGAACCCCATTATGCTACTGTCCATTGTCAATATAATGAATTATGATATGTAACATAGTAAATCTAAGATAGTTTTCTTTAATATCAGCATGTAACGAATATATGGTAATAATGAGTATTGGATATAAGGAAGGTATTTTATGTCAGATGTGAATTCATCACAACAAGGTGTGACTGTATCCAATATTTGTTATAGGCATATACAGTAGAACCTCGTTGATACGATCTCGTTTCGTTCGATTTTCTGGTGCCATTCATATTTACGTTGTTATATCAGATAATTTGTTACGTTTGTGTTCCTTATATTGAGGTACGACTGTACTGTGCCTACAGAGCTTAAGTACAACTTGTGATAAGCTGTAGCAAACGAAAACAGCTCTGTTGGGGATGACATTTCTTGGCACTGTGAGTCGAATTTTCAAAAGAGGACGTCATCGTCATATTTATCCGCACTTTCAATGCAACACGTTATGAAAATCACTCTTTGTGAAAAGTTCTGATATTGAGGTTATCCTTTAATGTTTATGATTTCATGGCTAACTTCAGTGTATGGTTTTGTCATTAACTTCTGTGGAAAACCTGGTTACACAGCTGTACCTTGGTCCAGTAGGAAAATGTCTGTCGCACTCTGGAAAATTTACCTCATCTTAAATTTTATTGAAGATAGAGACATTGGGGGGAGGCATAGGGAATCACTACTTGTGGAAGGTTGTGAACAGACTCTCTTGTTTTGTCTTTGTGGGTAGCCTTAAGGCACCACCTAAAATTGAATAAAATATTTTTTTGTGTTAACTTTCATAAACGTAAGACTGCATTGTAGATTGTGATACCACTTACTGAATACTCTTTCAATTACTTTGATTGGTGTTGGCGAGGGGTTTCAAGACGCGACTAGTTTCAAATAAACCTCGTGAGGTTGCCTACTAGAAAAGGAAATAATTTATGGTAGGATATCCTAGATCATCTTAACTCTTTCGGGACCGGGAAAAAAACAGGCAATTCTGATGGGTGTCAAAAATTATTTTTTATTACGAATAGTCATTACGCTATATTGCTGCAATGTTTATCAAAATGTAGCTAATTAGATGGTCTTTCATGCATAAAGAAAGGTTAGACTTAAAAGTGATATATAATATTTTTTAAAAAATCTCAAATTCAAGATTTGCTGAAAGAACAACATAAAAAAGTTGGAAAAGTCATGGATATACAAGTGGAAAAACGTAATAAAAAAAATTCAAGATATACAAAATGTGCTACAATGCCTCCTTTCTTGCTTGTGAAAATTTGGCACGCGTATCTACAACTGTCTTTTTTTTGTGTGAAATCTAGCTTGCACCAGTGGTCAGCCACTCAGGTCCCACGGTTCTTGTGCCACTCGACGAAGCAGTTCCGGGCAGTCGTAAAACACAAGTGAACTTGGCATGTGCTGCAAAAGACATTAGTTTTGAGCTCGATTTTCTTCTGCTCATAGCACAGCTTGCAGTTTCTGCGTTTTGCCACTTTTTCCGGCTTGTGGAGTGCATGTTTTGCGACGGGTGGTGGAGGCGTGTGTGCTTGCTTGGCACCGTCAAGATTCAGAAGCTGCCGAATGAGCTCTTCTCTAAAAGCTAGGTGGTCAAACCCGGCAGTGCGTGCCAGCTCAGGAATCTCTGGGTGCAATGTGCGGTGAGCTTGGAAGAGTACAAAACTGTTCACACATGCAATATCGATGCAGTGGAAGAACAGAGTCTTCCACCACCGTACGCTTCTCATGAGAACATTATAATATCCAATCATTTGATCCGATTTATCTACGCCTAGCATGCCAGCATTATAATCATGGATCAGCAGAGGCTTTGTTATAGATATCTGAGTCCAGGAGTTTTGCCTTCTTTCCCTTCTTTTTGCGGTGACCGTGTCATTTGCAGTATGAACCGTGCTCATCATGTTGACAACACGCCGGTCTTTCCACTGAAGGTACACGATGTTCTGATCGCGCAACCATCGAATGTCGCCACGTCGAGCTTTTTTTCCCACCGTGCATCCTTCAGTTCGGCAGGAAATCCTCGGCGATCCTTGCGTGTGGTTCCGCAAGCCAATGTTTTTCGGCTGAGAAGATGACTGAACAGGCTAGTAGAAGTGTAAAAATTGTCCATAAAGATCCTGTAGCCCTGATCAAGATATCTGTGACACAGCTGGCAAACTACGTCGAAAGCTAAGCCATGGGGCCCTGGCTGCTCACGCTTACCGGTATACACACTAAACTGCACAGTATATCCGGTGCCAGGGTCAGCTAGGACCCACAGCTTGTAGCCCCATTTTGTTACTTTATCTTTGATATACTGTCGGATGCCTGACCGCCCTTTCGATTTCACCATGCGCTCATCCACGGAAAGATCGCGATGTGGCTGGAAAAGATTCGCTGACACTTCGTTCATGTGTTGCAGGAGCCACCACATGTATCGGAGCTTTCCTCTTGAACTTTGAGTGACATCGTCCAAGTCTGCAACTTGCAACATTGCGAGTAGAGCTATGAACGGCGTCGCCGCATGATCCGTGGTGGGAGCAGACCGCTGTACAGATCTCCTACGTTCCAATACAGCTTCAGCCGAGGAACCTTCACAACGCCCATGTAAATTACGAGTCCGATAAACTTTAGCATTTCACTTGGGGTGACTTCTTCCCAAGATCCATCGGAACAAGCATGCGTTGGTTTTTCCAAAATGTGAGTCCAAGCATACTTGTTCGTGTTGTCACAAATTGTTTCAATCACATTCATCGAGAAAAACAGAAGAAAGAAGTCGAGAGCAGTCAAGAATTTCTTTGATCCGCTTCTGAGCGCCACGCCCACTTCTGCGTCCAAGTACACGCCAGGTTCCCATCGCGGCGAAAACTCAATCCGCTTCTGCGCTGGCGGCAGCAGATCATTGCCGTAGCTTGTTGAGACCCTATCAAGTAAAGATAAAATAATGAGAACATATAGCGAGCCCGTTCACCTACTCCAGAAAGAAATGAATGTGGAACTATGCTCACCTTCGGCTACTAGATGAAGTCCGTGGCTCATCATCATCCGAATCGGAGTCCGAAATAAAATCGGAGCTGCCGAAGTCGTCTTCAGACTCTTCGCTGCTCGGTTCATCAAAAAAATCCGTTGCCGA
Organism: Dermacentor albipictus; assembly: GCF_038994185.2. NCBI lineage: Eukaryota > Metazoa > Arthropoda > Arachnida > Ixodida > Ixodidae > Dermacentor > Dermacentor albipictus. The sequence goes on along the minus strand of NC_091827.1, from coordinate 24,839,607 downwards.
AGCAGCGGAATCGCGCGATTGACGGCGTTCTTTTCGAGCGACCGGACGCGAGCACGACGCCATTTTCCACTGCGTCCGCCGCCGCCGCAATCGAGAAAATTCTCTCTCGCGTATCGCCACCTGCTGGAAATGAAAGAAACTATGCCGAAACCGAGAGTCTAGTTCCTGACGACCTCCTAGATGGAGCTACATGTCCAAGCGCGCGGAAATTTGAACGGGGCAGTGCGCGCAAAACCGTCGATCATATAGGATCGATGGCCTATGGGCCGGTCCCGAAAGTGTTAATTAGCATAACGACAATTGTACAACAGTTTTCTTTCCTTCATATTTTTTTTCCATTCTCTCATTGCCCAGGAAGCAAACCCTTGCTGGTGCTTACCAGCTGCACAAGTTTCTCACGGAGTTGAAGGGTCTGGTGAGTTTTTCTTTTACCTGTTGCTAAATCCTTACCCCCTTTCTTTCGCATTGTGTTTGTCATTTTCTTTTTATTAAGTTAAGTACACACAGAAGGGTATCCCACTTAATGTGCTGGCATGTTATGAGGAAGTCTCATTGCTTACATTTCTGTAAGCAATGAAGAACCACTTTTGAGTGCTTCATTCGCATTACCTTGAACTCCAAGTGAATGCACTTTTCACATTTCAACCAAGTCAAATTGAATCAAATAGAGTCCAAAATGCAGTTATGGCTCATTAGATTAATATGTATCCATAACTGGCCATATATTTGTATAGTCTTGAAATGGACGTGAACAAAAACAGATATATTACTTGCTACGGAGTTGCGTTTGATGTGATCGTCAATGTATACAGCTTCTTGAATGGACATATTTTGACTATTAATGACTATTTTGACTTTTTAGTACCTTGTGAATGTCCCCACCCCACCACCCCACCCTTCGTAAGCCATCTTCAGCTACATTCCTGTGCCCTCTGGAAATCAAAAAAGTTAGAATTAACTAAAATGCCCGCTTGACTTGTTCAAACTAAGCCACTTCGAACGCACTAACAACGTAGTGGACCAGGTAAAGGTCTGCAACTAATTTATTCAACCATAATTTCGAATGATCCAAGTTTTAAATCTCACGGGTCTACCGCACCACTGCTTCAGATACTGTTTCTGCTGATCGCGTTGCGTTGTGCTCTTGCAGGAGGCCTGGGTCAACGACCTGATAGAGCGGATGAACTCGGGTGGCCTGGGCACCAACATGCAAGAGGCCGAAAGCCTGCTGGAATTTCATCAGGAGTGCAAGGTGCAGCTCCGTTGACGCATTGCGCAGTTGTTAGACACGCATGGCCATGTTGCAATTGTGCAGTGGAAGCTTTGTCAAATTTTCCATTACAGCCTAGAAAGGCTTCTCGCTGGTGTAGGCGGAATGTTACATCGACTTTCGTGCCTTTTGTGCCAGAAGAACATGACAGGAAAAGAGACGGCACGTGCCGTCCAGGCTCTCATGACAAATTGTGTTTTGTCACAATTTGTGTGTCACAATTGTGTGTCACAATTGTCACAGCATGGCTGTGCCTCAAAACATGAATGTCAGTGTTTCCATTACCCGTCGTCGTTTCTCGCGAAGTTTAGCATTTAGTTGGGGCACATTTAGTTTCAACTACATTTATGGTCTCATTTAAGTGCGACTCAAAGTGTGACATGTCTATTAAAGACCACCATAACGTCGAAAAATTCCAGTGTCAACAAAATGGCAGTTGCAGAGTGCTGAAATTTTGTAGGGAGTTCCTGTAAAGCTTTCAGCATCTTTTGAAACTGCATACTCAATAAGTAATTTTTTTTAAAGTGTGCAATATATATTATTTGGGCAGGAGGGTTTGGTGTGCTTGAACTGCAGGCTATAACCAGCCCATACAAGTTTTTGTTAAGCTGAATTCACTGAATGAATCCACTGCTGTGGAAAAACAAAAATGCCTTTGGAATCTTTTCAGGTTGCCAGAATGCATTTGTTGTCTAGAACATGTGTGCTATGGTGTTTCTATACAACACAAGGCTGCGGGTTCAATTCTCGGCTACTAGGGCAACATTCCCAGCAGGACAGAATGCAAGAATGCTTGTGTCAGATCTGGGCGCACGTTAAAGAGGTTAAAATTAATCCAGAGCCATCCATTACGGCATCTGTTGCTCTAGGACCGCAAGTTGCTCTAAGACATTATGCTATGCGATGTGATGTGCTTTAGAACACGTGACAGTCGCCTCTTTTCATAATTGTAAAGCTGGCTTTTCCATAAGGCAGTTTGCCCAGCTAATGGAGGCAAAGTCATTTTCACAAACGGCGTGTACAAGCTCACTTTGCTTGTATATTACGACATGAAAAGATGTGTAGACATAGTCCTCGTGATGGGAAGATGCACAAGTGACAAGCACAGACGCATATGCGGGTAGCGCTTTGCATTCATTTAAATGACGATCCGCACCACCATAAGTCAGGCAAATGAACAGTGAAGACAAGCCCACTTGCGAACATTGAAAAGAGGTCTGCTGTATAGAATGAATGAGAATCTGTATTGTGAGCCTTCGCAATGGGTGACAGGTCTAAAGCGAGCTTTGGAATGCTAAACTCCAAGGATCCAACGGTTCGAGCCCTGTGCTTGTGTTCGCAGGCGGAGATGGAAGGTCGTCAAGACGCCTTCGAGAGGCTCCACTCGTTCGGCAACATGCTGCTGCGGGACAAGCACCCCGCATCGGACGTCGTGGAGAAGGAGCTGGAACGGCTGGAGGAGCTGCGGCAGTCGCTGCGCCGTGCCTGGGAGGAGCGGGCGGCCATCTTGCGGCAGTGCAAGGACCTGCAGGTGTTCCGGGAGCAGGCGAAGCAGGCTGAGGCGTGGCTGTCCAGCAAGGAGGCCGTGCTCAACAACGAGGATCTTGGGGTGAGTGCTGAAGTACTAGAAGCGCTTTTTCAACAGATGCCTTCCATAAGCTGCAGTGATTTGCTAGAGCTGTACAGTTTCTCTCGCAACTTTATTCTGGGGGTGTGCGTAAACGAAGTGGCATCAAATGCTGGCCACAGTTCCATGTCCTGATCATGCCCCTGTCCTGGCTACACGTTTGAAAATTGCCTTGTCCTGCTGCAAGCAGCAGCTCTCTGTTCTTTTTCTTTCTTTACTTCAAACAAGTTGCCATGCAGCATATGAAGTTCATTGAATGAAAGGGTCCAGGCTCTCGTGTAAAAATTGCATCAGTTGATTTATAGGATGTATCATTCGTAAGCCAGCAAGTGTCAGTTTGATCCGTCCTCTTAGAATCTTGTCCTTTGTAGTTGGGCTGATGCTTGAAGTAAAGGAACTCGAAAACTGACTGGAGCCAGAAGTTTTGTTTTATTTTGTTCTGTGTGTGTGTGTTTTTCAACATCTAGAGACATTTGGGATAACCGTTATTCTCTGCCGTGCAGGACTCCATGTCAAGCGTGGATGTGCTGACCAAGAAGCACGCGCACTTCGAGCAAACCATGGAGACGCAGGGGGAGCGCATCAACCACATGGAAGAGTTTGCCCGTGCCCTGGTCCAGGACGGCCACTATGACAGTGCCGCCATCCAGGCGCAGTGCGATGCCGTCTGCGCGCGACGCCAACGGCTCCAGGAAAATGCGCAGCTCAAGCGGAGGCGGCTCGCCGAGTCGCGACAGTTCCAGCGCTTCCTGCGCAACGTCTATGAGGTGCATGCAGAGAGAGGGCGCTTGAATGCAATTATAAATTATGTGCTTTCACGAATATGATGCAAGGCTTTGTTGTTTTATCTACAGTCAACTTCCTTCAAGAGAAGCCTAAAGAGATTTTGGAACTCTGATCATATTATATATGTGACTCAGCTTTTATATATTTTATGCCTTTATCTATGACACTACATTTGCCCAGAGGGCATTACCATAGAGTAGTGAAGTGTGTTTTATAGAAAGGTGCAAGAGATCCAGCTGTGAATGAGAAAGGATCAGAAATGTGAATTATGACTGATACTAAGGCTGAGATATCTGGGGGAAGAAAATGCCAACTTCAATGCAATGCAACTGCAAAAGATTCGACATGTTTAGCTTCGGGGAAAATTTTTCTTTATTGTGTGTTACAACATTACGTAAATGCAATCCACTATAACTTACAGCCTAAATATATATTCTAGGCTATGCTACAGTTATAACAAGAGCTCTTCCATGTTATCGTTTTCTTTTTCTTTCTTCTGTGCATTAAGCTTAGTCACCAGGCACATAAGCTGCGAAAGGAAGCTAACTGCAGATCTTGAGGTGTAGTTGTTCTTCATTTCCGTCGCTGTTGTTCCGTGTTCAAGAGCTACACCAACTCCTCATCTCAACCTTCCAGATTTTACCAGTAAATTGAGTGTTCTATGGTGGAAACGCCCTGGGGTCACTCATCGCTGCTGTTTCCATAAACCTCGCAGGTGGAAGCATGGCTCAACGAGAAGCTCCAGGTGGCCTGCGACGAGAACTACCGGGATCCGGTGAACCTGCCAAGCAAGACGAAGAAGCACGCCGCCTTCGAGGCTGAAATCTTGGCCCACCGCGGCCGCGTCGAGACCCTCCTCGACGAGGGTCAGCGGCTGGTTGAAGCGGACCACTACGCGTCGGATCAGATCGAGTTGCGGCTGGAGGCGGTGGAGAGGCTCTGGGCCCAGCTGCTGGAGCAGACGAAGCTGAAGAAGGACCGCCTGCAGGATTCCTATCACGTACGGTTTTGCTTCTATGCGGTTTTGCTTCTATACGGTCATTCATTGAGTGATAGGGGGACGCAAATGCTGAAAGCATTACTCACTCGAGTGTAGCAAGGGGATTCCCATGCCACATGCACAGGTAACATGGCCAGGCCCACTCAGCCAGCTTGGCCGAGCACGTGTGCGGCCCAGTTGTTAAAGGTCACGCGATCTGCTAGGAGGGCGAGCATGTGAGTGCAACAGTGCGTGTGAGAACGCTGGCACCTTGACACACACCGTCTTCCCACATGCCTGTTGTTTTGTCACACAAACAGCTGACCTTCAGAGGCACGGCACTGTGATATGGTAAAAGTCGCAGCATAGAACATGAGCTGTGGGTCAAGCATGCGCGCTTCCAACTACCAAGGTCATTGAGTGAACTTTGTTCAGGTGCCGCTTTGGGCACGTGACATCACGCATGTTTAGTTGCTAAGCAAACGTTCACTGTAGTTGTTACTGCTCATAGAACTGTAAGGCTCCTTCATGTAATATCCTAATACCTCTGTTGCTTTCAATTCTCCCTTCGGGCCAAACAGCAACTTCTTTATTCTGTATTTTTCCAGGTGGAAAGCATCTGTAATGCCGCTGTTTCATTTTGTTTTTCTCTAGGCACTGTTGTTTAACTGGATGCTCGATGACTTACAAACCTGGATGGACGATGTCGAAACACAGCTGCAGTCCGAAGACCACGGCAAGGACCTGACCTCTGTGCAAAACCTTCTGAAGAAGCAACAGGTAAAGAACATCACTTACAATTGCTCTCCGTCAGGTTCTAAGTTAATTGGCCATGTCTTAATGTTACATTCTTATGAAATATGTTACATGTGAAAGCTTAGATGGAATTAGTTTTTACTGTCGAATATTGTTTTTGTAGAGTACTTTTCACAAATGCATGGCACAACCTGTAGCAACTGCTACACTAGCTAGTAGAGTTTATTAGAAGAAAGAGATGCTGAAGACGTTTAAAGCAGCATGACTGCTGAGTTACTTGCGTGCATTTCAAGAAAGTTAACAACAGATTTACACCAACTAATGCTTGCATGACTGAGCATGCAATTGTTAAATGCTTGTTGCTAAATGCAGTTTATTTTTTTCTATTCCTTTTCATGGAACATTGCTTTGACATCCAAAGCTTCTTGAAACGGACATCACGAACCACGCCGAAATGCTGGAGCAGGTGAAGGACCAGGCTGCCAACTTTCAGAAGAACGACCACTTCCTCAAGAATGAGATTCAGGAGCGGGCCGACAGCATCATCAAAAGGTAGCAGTGCGCTTGTGAGATGTCATGCTTGTCGTTAACCAGAAATCTGGCCTCCATTTTGTTTTTGTGTTAGCTTTAAAGACTGACTATTGGGCTGGTTCTTGCATTCTAACCAGGGTATACTAGTAGCACAAAATGCTGGTCAGATGAAAACACGAAACAAGCAGGAACGGGTACTGGTGTACTACCACTTGTCCTTGTCTGTTTTGTGTTTGTGTTTATATCAATGTTAGATGATAACATACCTACCCTAGTTGAAACGTTTATGTGTTAGTTTTGACAAACTGCTTTAACTATGCTTACGTAGTCCTGGCTAAAATATGGAAACACTCTTATATACAGGCTACATCACTAAAACACTCATCATGATCGCAGTAACACAAAAAAGTTTCAGCTATACACATGACTGCCTTGAACATACATGAATATTCAGAATTCTGTGTTCACCATTGCAGTCCTGTTCTAATTAACTGTAAAAATAGAGCCAGGGTAACTTTAGCTTGGCGAACACATTCTTGTTTTTTAATTTCGGCTTAGCTGTTTGCTCCATAAGAAACTTGCAAGAAGATGCACTTAATACGTATTGGTATTAAGTGCAATACAAGAAACAACCTTGTATACAAGAAACAGGTCGGCATATCTTTTGGAGTACCTTTAGTGATGGCAGTAAATGTATCTGTAATTATATTTCACGCTGTAAAATATCTAATCATAAAAAAGTGTCTGCATTCACCAGGCACCTAACAGTGTCGCTTACGCCGACAGGTGTTTACTTTTCAGTGCTTTTGGCACTCTCAATGTACTTGATCGTTGAAAATGAGCTACTGCTCCACTTTTACTGTATTAAGCATTAGCAGCTTGTTGTTTGCTTGTATGTTCTTTGGTTGTTATTAAGTGCGCTTTGACTGTTAACCACAGCTGTCACTAAGGTCATCCCACCAGCCGCAGCGGCTAAGCAACCAAACCATTCTCTTGCTGAATACAACAAGGTTGCGGCTTTGATCCCTGGCCATAGTGGCCGCATTCAAATGGGGGCTCAGTGCAAGAATGCTTGTGTACTTAGATTTAGGTGGACATTAAGGAACCCCAGGTGGCCAAAATTAGATTGGAGAACCCCTGATTTTTACAGTGTCTCTCATAGCCTGCATGTTGTTTTGAAACATTGAACCCCATAATTTAGTTTAGTTTAATTTGAACTAAGATCATACCGCGTCACATGCAGGTACACGTCGCTGCACGAGCCGCTCCAGATCCGTCGGGAGAACTTGGAAGAAGCCCTGCAGCTGCAGCAGCTGCTTCGTGACGTGGACGACGAGATGTCGTGGATACGGGAGAAGGAACCGCTGGCCAGCTCGGCCGACCTCGGCACGAGTCTGTCCTCGGTGCAGTCGCTGCAGAAAAAACACCAGGCAAGTCGCTGCCGTTTTGCATTCCTGTCCCGTCGGCTGGTTGGAACATTGCTTTAAATGGTGTCTTAGCAAGTAATAAGCATTCTAAATGTCAGATGAATTTGCAGCGTTTTGACAGACATAGCAGCAGTTACGCGTTTAAAAAAAATCGCGACTCACACCCACGTGGTGCAACAGGTGCAAGCAAGTGCATAAACTTGTCCTCTTTTTTTTCATTACTTACTGCGCATGTTCCCTTAGTTGGTCATTTGCAAATCGTTCAGTCTGCCCAATGTGCGCTTTTCCGCATGGCATTGAGATCGAGTAAATAAATCTCATGCTCCTTCTGGCACCAGTTGCATGGGCATAATGTTCCAAGTTCTTCCGTTGCCAAATAAAATCAGCGACATTTCGTTGGTTCATACTTATCCATAGTTATCAAACTTGGGAGTGCCCACAGAGAATACTTTTGAAAGCATAATTTATGGGTTAAATGCCTTAAAGTTCAAGGACCATTTTCGCACCAATATTGGACAGAAGTGTTGGCCATTAAGGGGCTATAGAGAGTGATCATACCCAGATTTATATCCAAAAGTGCTTTTTAGTCACTACAGCCATGTAAACTAATTAGAGTCGAACGTAACGGAGCTTTTTGACTTCTGCATTCCGTCAGGGACTGGAAGCAGACATTCAAGCACACGAGCCCCTGGTGGCATCTGTCGGAAGCAAAGGGCGGCAGATGATCCGCAGCGGTCACTTTGCTGCCTCCGAGGTGGAGAAGAGGCTCACTGAACTCCAGCTAGCCTGGGGCAGGCTCAAGGATGCAGCCAGTGTCCGAAGGCTGCGCCTGCTTGACGCTTTGGAATCGCACACGGTAAGGCACTTGCGTTAGGCATTGGCCTTCTGGCTGCACTGATAAGCCTTAATTATTATTATGGTTAGCTGATGGGCGGCTTACAGAGAACATGGAGACCTTTAGCTGTCCTGATGGGCCTTGGCAGATCTTTATGTTTAGATGACAGGCAGCTTATGGACAAGTTGAGGGCCTTTGCTTGACCTGGTGTGCCTTGACATATGCTGATGGCTGGTTGATGGTTGGCTTATAGACACCCAATGACCAATTGGCTGCCCATCAGGGCCTTGATGGATCTTGGTGGCTAGTTCATGGTCAATTTAGGCCTCTAGCTGTCCTCATGGTCATTGAATTCTGATGACATACGTAGACAATGGATAATGCATGAACATTTGGCTGCCCTGGTACGCCTTGATGGGTCATGATGGGCAGTTCAACAATTTGTGGCCATTGAGCAGTCTTGAGAGATCTAGAAGAACCTGTGTGGGAAGCCCCGATGGACAGAATAATGGGCATGTGGCTGTCGTGATGGACAGCTTTGAAAGAATGTAGAGCACAGTCATTTAACAATCATGTCGTGCTCTTTATTTTTGAACTGATTACATGTTTCGATTACTTGAAGTGTTTTTCAGATATTTTTTCTTTTGAAGCTTGCAGATCACCACAATTTTTATTTCTATTTCTTTGTAATGCCTCTGTTACAAAGTTTTACGTGTGATTACTTGTATTTCTGCTATAGCACTGTTTTCTCATTATTATCCAATATAGATGTCCATACTCAGGCACTAATACTTGGGCCAGGAGAGTTACCCGCAGTATTCTGTAAATATCACATTGTAGTAAGCAGGGTAATATCAAAAAGCTATATATAGCAGCAAATGATACTTGACTTTCCCGTTTTATAGATGTGCATTCAAAAGATATTAGCTTTACATGAAAAAAGACCCTTTTATTAGCATGGGGTGAGAAATGTGTGCCTAAGCTGAAATAATTGAGACAACATAGCACTTGTGGGAGTGGCACATCTTTGCATGACCCAAAGATATGAGCAGCTTCTCCTCACTGACTGTGTAATTCTGCATTCCAGTTCTACAGTGAAGCCACTGAGGCCGAGGCCTGGATGGAGGAAAAGTTCCTCGTGGTCAACAGCCCAGACCTTGGAAAGGATGAGGATTCAGTCCTGGTGGGTCTAGTGTTTTCCGTGCAGCTTGTGTTACAGTGGTAATAAGGATTTTACTTTCTCCCACTGTGTACCACATTTTCACGCCTATATCTCATACCAAGAACTTAAAGAATCCTTGAAGCACTGTTCAAACACTTTTTTCTCCTTTTAAGTTGACAGAAGTAAAAAAAATTGCATTTGAATTTAAAATAGGCTATTTCAGAAGCACTTTGCAGCAAAAGGTACTTGCGTGCATTCAGCAGAAGCAGAGTTATTGGCAATCAATGATTGCCTTTGATCCCCTTCGTGGCACTCCTTCTTCAGTGCCTTGTACTGTGAAGGCTATGGACGAGAGGAGTGCGGCCCACAACGCTTCGCTTACTGAACGTCACCGTGGCAAGCAGTTCGCATTTGATTTTAGATGTTCATGTAGACAGACACCACTGCTTTGGATTTTGGTGGCTACAATGCACCGAACTCGGAAGCTGTCTCTCAGCTTATAATTGAGTTCACGATGTCTCCACAGGTGCCTCATTACACTGTCTACTACATCACACAGCGTGGTCACATTATGTTCTTGCATATTTTATGTGAAGTTTTCATGGCATTCCACATTTGCATGGTATTGTATTTGCAAAAGTCTTTGTTTTGCATCTGCAGGCACTCACAAAGAAGCTGGATGGAGTCGACCGTGACGTCGATGGCTTCAACGCCAACATCACTCGGCTGATGAAGCAGAGCACGGAGCTGGTGGACCGGGGACACTTTGACAGTGCCAACATCAGCGCTAAAATGGTGCGTGTCTCAGCCATACACGCTTATCTTTCACCTCATATTTCAGTAATGGTAAAGGAAGATTATTGTCCAGTCTCTTTTGTGCAACATATTGAAATGCAGCGTGTATGAAAATCAACACACAGTAATTTTTTGCATGTTATTTAGCCATTACATGTTATGAGTGCAAAATAACTAAAACTACAACTGTTCTGCTGCTTCAACTGCTGCCAAAATTTGCTTTGGTTTCCCGATTGTAACGTTACAAATTCTTCCTCTTTGTGTTTGGCATTTGAGCAGAAAGACCTGGAAGAGCTGTACACGAGGTTGAAGAAGCAGATTGCCGAGAGGCGCTGGAAGCTGTCCGAGAGCGCCAAGTTCTACACATTCCTGCGGGAGTCGGACGAAGTTCTTCACTGGATTCAGACGCAGACAGCCATTGCGGGCTCGGAGGACTATGGAACTGACCTCGAGCGTGTTGAAGTGAGTTAGCAACTAACGAACACGTTTCTCTTTTTTCCTTCCCATCGTTTGAAAATTTGTGCACTTACCAATAGCCTCGTAAATAAAGGTATATAATCACAGTACTCTGCCAATATGGGGCCAAAAATTGAAGGCTAGCAAGGGTTCAAGGATTTTCAAAAGGAAGATAAGATCCATAGAAAAATAGACAGAACATGATCATAGGCATGATGTTGACATATAAGAAATGTGGAAATGTGAGTTTGAGATCAAATGGGGGTGAATGATATCTCAGCACAGTCTGAAAGGAAGAGGGGGAGTTGGGAGGATGACACAATATATAAAACAAATACCCAGTAGTCCATGATAGTGACAGATTCGGTGCCGTGAAAGAAGAATAGCTGTTTCGAACGGCAACGAATAGATGGGCTGATAAGATTAAGAAATGTGATAGAGTTAGATGACGCAGGATGGAGGTAATTGGAGATCTTTTGGAAAAGTCCTTATTTTGCAGTGGAATCAAGTAGGCTGATGATAGTGATGACAAATGTCAAATGGTGATGTTGTGATGAAACTGGACAAAAGCTAGCCGAGCACGTTTTGCAAGGGAGCCGAGCCCGAAGAACACTCGTATAAAAGGTCATGCTATCATTTATTGCCATCCATAGAAAGTAGTGTGTAACTATTCTGTGGAACTGTTGACTTTCTGTTGGAGATTTCATTGAATTCTAGTAACATTTTCCACGGGCACAGGGCATGCACGACAGCTTTAAAGCTGGTCACTCTCTGCCAGTGCGCTTTTTGATTGTTGCGACAAGCAAGTTAGGTTTGAATGGGTATGAACAAAGATAAACACGACTGGTTTCCCCGTGCAGATCCTGATGCAGAAGTTCGACGTGTTCCTGACGACGCTGCAAGGCAGCGAGGACCGAGTGCGGCTGGTCCAGCAGCTGGGGCGGACGTTGATCGCCGAACGGCACCCGCAGAGCGACGCCGTCGCCAAGCGCTGCGCCGAGGTCGCCAAACTCTGGGAGGAGTGCAAGGAGTGTGCAGCCTCTCGGCAAGACGTACGTTCTGTTTCACTGCGATAGCAATTATATGGACACTCCAGGTGCATTTCCGCCGCCATTGTGATGTTCTGCATAAAGTCCAAGTGCGATAATATTGGGGCCACATGCCACATGCTGTACGGCGAATACCTCATGCCATTCGACGATGGCGGCGTATGGTGCATCTGAGCACGGCCGTGTGGGCGCAGTCTTGAAAGCCATCTGTGGTGGATGCGTAGTCTAGCGAGCTGAGGGCGTGTTAGAATTAGGCAAATTCTACTAAATGAATCAGCATTGAGTTACATGTTATGCTAGCCATTACGACAAATTGTCGTGAGGCTTCAAGTGTCGCCTGATGCTAAATTTTGTGTTGTTGGTCATTCGTTTTGACACTTAATGCAGGCTTTGGCTGGAGCTAGACAGGTGCATACGTTTGACCGCAACGCGGACGAGACCATCAGCTGGATTTACGAAAAAGAAGCGGTGCTCCTCAACGAGGACTTTGGTCATGACCTGGAGAGCATCCAGGCTCTCAGTCGACGTCATGAAGGATTCCAGGTAGGTCTCGGTGGCATCAAGTTGTCATAGATGTCAAGTTCCTCATGTGAAAAGACCTTGAAGGGTGACAAACAGTAAACCTTGGCAGATAACACGTCCGACACTGCAAATAGGCCAGTCTTGCTACGAGTGGAGGCTTAGTAAGTCGCAAAGAAGATGCAACAACAAGATGGGCGGCAAACTTTAGTTGAAACCTTGCCATAAGCTTCTTAGCCATTAATGTTTCTAATGTGTGGCTATGATGGCGGGTTTAAGTCACCACAGTGAAAAAAAAAAGTCGCGACAGTCCCATCAGCCTCTGATCCGGCCTGTCTACTGGATCGCAGAGAGACCTGGCAGCAGTCAGGGAACAAGTGGAGACGCTGCTTCGCGAGGCCCGTCGCCTGGCCGAGACGTTCCCAGATGCACGGGAACACATCGAGGCCAAGCAGGACGAAGTGTCTGATGCCTGGAGCACGCTGCTGAACCGCTCGCACCAGCGGGGCGACAAGCTGCACCAGGCTGAGCAGCTGCAGGCGTACTTCGACGAGTACCGCGAACTCATGTGAGTCTACAGTTCATGAGTGAACGGAACAATCAATCAATCGACTCTAGCTTCCACTGAATTTACTGCAGTATTTCTTCAGCTGGGGTACTTGTACAGAGTCGGGATTCTATGAATTGAAACGTGAATGTACTTTGGCACTTACTTCCCCCGCTTCTCATTCTCAGGGCGTGGCTTAACGACATCACGGCTCGCATCACGTCGGATGAGCTCGCCCGGGACGTGACAGGTGCGGAAGCCCTCCTGGCACGCCACAGGGAGCACAGGGCAGAGATGGATGCCCGTGCCGAGAGCTTCTCGCGTTTTGTTGCGAATGGCGACAAGATTATCGCCAGTGGCCACTTCATGTCCGACGAGGTGCGCGACCGCATCCGACGCCTCTCCGAGTCGCGCAAAGCGCTCGAGCACACGTGGAAGCGGCGGCAGGAGATCTACGACCAAAGCTTGGACCTACAGGTGAGTGCAGCAGCCTTCAAGCGTGTGCAAGGCTCCTTTCTCATGCACTACGTTTCGTTTACATTGTTACGACCTGTTTATGTTAGTAAGCCCGACTTCTCTTCTATGAATGGATTTTTTTTTCAGAAGCAGAAGCTCTGTAAAAAAAAATTTATTAGTAATTGTTGGGTGTTGACTTCGGTGAGAAACTTTCATGTGTGCATTGGTTTACAGCTAGTAAAAAAAGCTCATCAAGCCAAAGCTTTATAGATTGGCTGTGGATGTTAATTTTTCAAGCAATTGCTTTCTGTTTGCAAGCGGTACATGGTAAGGGAAGGAATGCAATTGGCATTAATGTCTCTGCACCAATACTTGTAGTGGGCCATTCCATCATATGTGTGCACATCTTAGGGAGGACTTCGCACATTACTTTCTGTTCTTCATTCTCGTGATAGCCTTGCATTGTTGAGGCGAGAGTGAGCTACAGTTGAGCCAGGATACAACGAACACCTTCACTGCAGAAATTGTGCCTGCTATATCATAAGCTCGTTATAGTTAGACCTGCCCTTAGAACTTTCAGTACTGAACTCTGTAAGGCACAGAAAAGATGCTTTATTTCCAGAAATGAGTTTCAATACACTTGCTGGCAGGAATTGGCGATTGAACTCTGTTTAAGCAATTTCCACGCTACCGTGGTTCTCTACAAAACAGTGGTTCTCCATAAGCTTGTCGAGCTGTCGACATGGCTATAGTAAAGCTCCTGGCATACACACAATGCTGGAGTGAGCTGTGACGCAGGAGGCGATGTTGAGATTACTGGGGCCCACCCCTGCCTCTTTGAGTTGCAGCCTCTTCATTCCATTCGCTGTAAACAAACTGAGCAATGCACCGGACTATTATAAGTGTATGGTTCTCTAAAAGACTCTTTGCGAAACTTTTTGGCTGTTGACAAACTGTTTGTAGCAGTTGAAAGTTCACTCCAAGTGGGATCGTTGGGTGGGCCTGTGTCTAAATGTGTTCATTAGGTAGAACGGTAGCTTTGGATGGACTTAAAGTGTTTCACAGCTGTTACCCCACGGTCTCTTTGACAATATTTGTCTGTGAATTGCAGCTGTTCCTCCGTGATGCTGACCAGCTGGAGACGTGGCTGGCAAGTCGAGAGGCATTCCTCCGTGATGACGACCGCGCCGATTCCATCTCGGCAGTGGAGGAGCTCATCCGCAAGCACGACGACTTCATGAAGACCGTAGAAGCCCAGGAAGACCGCTTTGACACCGTCAAACGCATCACCAAGGTACGCTCGCCGGGAAAAAAGCTGCAGTATACACGCAGCTTCCAAATGGGGACGAATACCACGACCACCCAGATAGCACAGTCGAACGCTTCTCAAACCCCCAGCATTGAACTGCACGTGTCACTTGCAGTATTCGCAAGCCAATTAGAAACGTATTTGGAAACCTCTACAGAGTTGTAACTTCCATAGAAGCATCTTGATACTGTAAAATACTATTTCATTATAACGGAGCATGAACTCCACACTATCCGCCATTGTGCAGTTTGCAGACCTAGCATAATCAACCAGCTTTAATTAAAACTTTCTGAATGATCGCAGATTGTTTTGTCTGACTAGTTCATGGAAGACACCATGGCAGCACTGTGATGTCATCCCTGTTTCTTTCTCCTTGCATGTCTTGTGTCTGGCGATGTTCTTAAAATGTCAGTACACGTAGTTTTAGCCTTGCTGTAAATCTAATTTCACTTTGATGACCGTGCAGCAGCAACTAGCTCAACGGTACACACTGTTGTTGGTTTTAACTCTCCCGCAATATCTTTACCCTACTCCCAACATTCCCCTTGTTCACCCACTTCAGCTGGAAGAGGCGTTCAAGAGGCTGAAGCAAGAAGAGGAAGAGATGCTCAGGGTTGAGGAGCAAAAGCGTGAACAGGACAGGGTGGATGCCATGAAGCGCAAGGAGCACCAGAGGATCCTCGACGTGAGTCTTGCAACCCTTTCAGGCTCCAGCAATTACTGTTATCATCTGTAAAAACAACGTCACATCATCACATTTAGTGAAATCGTACTGACAGTTGTGCCCAAGTCGGATAGAAACGTCAAAACTTCGATGCAATATGCCATACGTTCAATTTTGCAAATTGTTTGCATGCAAGGGTGCAGTTGCCTTTTCTTTTTTCTTTTTGTCTGCATACTTATATCACTAGAATTAAGAGAAATTAATTTTTTTAATTACAACAGTGAAGTTGCATAAAACACAAAACAAGAAAACAGTTTTTTTTTTCTTATCTTTTGACTCTGCTCTTGTGCCGCCTGTCTTGTTTCTAGCTAATCTGAGGTCGGCCTTTCTGAATGGGTCAGCGACCGTGACATTCTACTGCCAAGCACCAGGTTGTGGGTCTAACTCCCATTTAGTGGAACGGTATTCTAATGGTGGCAGAGTACGTAAGGAAAAAAAAAAAAATGTGTTCGTAAATCTTTTATTTTAAAGAATGCCAAGTGGTTAGAAGTGACTCGGAGCTAGCCATTGCAACATCCCTCACAGACTAGATCAGAGGCAGTTTATTTGACAACAGGACGTAATTAAAGATTGCGTGTGTAGGCTGCAGAGAAGAACAAAATTTTGCGACATATGTGGTCTTCAAACTTTTGGTGTCCAATGCACCTCACACAACATTTTCATTGAGCTTGTGATTCTCCTGTTCACCTCGGGCACTGCTTAATTGTGTTGCACAGTGACCCCGTTTGCAAGTGCCATTCTGCTGAGTAAAAGCCGTTTTTACGGCTTTTAGCCCAGCGGACCTTCCAGCATATTGTCTGGCAAAAAAACATCACCTGTTTGACGTGATGAAATATTTTTAATATAGGACAAATTTTAAGCTCGGTGCATGCTGTATAAATTGCATCAATCTTTTTCTTATGGCAGCTCATTCTAGGTGTGATTGTCATTAGCAATGCATCTTTTTTATTGGAACTTGCAGGAACGCATGCGCGAAGATGGCCTTCGCCGTCCGGCGCTGGACTCTTCACAGCTGAGCGCCGAGAGCAATGGCGAGATTGCACCATCGTATGTTGGCGGTCTGGTCAAGTCACCGTCTCAGAGGTCGCTGGACAGCGACCGCAAGGCCATGAGCACTCTCTCAACACCGGTCACATCGCCGGTGAAGAGGGCCGAGAGTATGAAGGTCAGTTGTGTTTGTCTTCATTGCAGAATGTATTTGGAGCATAGAGCTTCCTAAAATTACTTGAAGGAAATCCAGTGCTAATTTTTTAAGGAGCTGCAAGCATGGCAGTTCAGCCATCATGGGAACGATGCTTAGTGCATAGATTCGTCCTGCTGGCTAAAACGACTTTGCGACGTTGCAAATTGACAGTGTTCAGCAAAATATTGCTTTATAAATGCAGCAGTTTGCAACGGTTATCCACGTGCACGGTCTTATTGCCTTCTGCGTTTAAAGAAGTATAGTTGCTCGGAAATTTAGGCTAATAGAAGCAGGCAAAAGTAAAATAAAGCCACAAGGAAGTCTGAAGCCGCAAGCACAAAGACCAGACACATCCATGTACCAATCATCATTCCAATAGTAGCTGAACAATTGAAGCACCAGAGTTACGTCTAGTAGGTTTAGAAGGAAACTCTATGGTTTGATGCAATAAATGCGCTTAAGTTTTAGATTTCAATTCAACTCGGTGCACTTGTTTTCTTCATTGAATATACATTGACACCTCGAGCCATTTAGCGGTTAATAAGTCAATGCAATGGGAACTTGTTACAGGATAATGCAGTGGCTGGATGATCATCACTATTTTTAAGACTTCAGCCCTGTCAAATTATGAGGAATGTAGCTTCCTGTGCTGTGTGCAGTGGGCATTTTATAGCGCTAAATGTGAGAACAGCAGATGCCATCAAAATTCAGGACATTACAGCAAACTGGTGCGGCAACTGCAACGCGGCATTACTACCTGTCTTCAGTTCCTGCATCGTTTGTGGCTTACCAAGCAGCCTCGCACAGTAAGAAAATTGGTACTGGTGTTTGAATTGGAATTGAATTGGTATTTTGGTATTGTGGGTTGCTTGCAATATGAGCCCAACTCATTTTGCCCTGTAGTGTCTCTTTTGAAGTGGATCTTTCCATACGTAGTGGCAAGTTGCTAGTATTGTTGGTGTTACTGGCAGCACTCTTTAGTGCGCAGTTCGGGTATTATTAAGTCATTCTGTGCCACTGCTATATCTGTGACTTCTGCAGCTGGCACGTATAGTAACTTAGGTTAGTTGTTACAGTAAACTTTTCCTGATGTTTTGACCCCAAGTTGCCAAATGTTTCGTAACACAGGAGCAGTCAATTCTATGTAAAGCGCTCGGAGAAGCCGAAGACATTGAGCTGAGGCGTAGTACATGAATACGTTCATAGGAAGCACAGGACCACCTATTGCTGTGCGAGTTGGCATTAAATTGCAAAAGACTTTATAGGGCTTTTTATTAAGTTTGATAGCCTTTTATTTTTATTAACTGTTACACCCACTGACATTTCTCAATCTGGCTATCTATTTGGCCTCAAAGCCGTCCCAACGTAAATTTAGAAATTCTTATCATTAGTTGGGTTTGAATTAAGAAATACATGGCTGTGATATGGGCATGCTGAGACTGCAATACTGCCCCCCCACAAACACACACAAAATAAAAAATATATAAAATAAATATGTTGTAACCTTACTCTTCTAGTTCTGAGAAGTGGTTTTAATCGGTCACATTGTATCTAGTGTCACAAAATGTGAAATCCTTCCTTCTGTGTTGTAAACTAAACCTCAGACTTAATACCTAGTGCAAGGACTGGAAACATAATTCATCATGTATCTGCAAGAGGTACACAAAATTTTAAATTGGGAAGATATGTTTCGTGCTCTAGTATACGCCATAACTTACTTGCTGTCATATGCAGTGAATCATCTATTAAGTACTGGAATCACTCTAAACAATGTAGGTCTAGAAACAGTAAGCATCTGCAAACATATGAATCATGTTGTGGTGCACCGTAAACATTGAAATGCCATCACATTCTTCCATATAATCAACCATAAACTACTACTGATACAATTTTCTTTTTCGTGTACGTGTTTTCTTTCCTCAGGTGGAACTGGGTAAGAAACTGAAGCGCACCCCAAGCTTCACGACACGGCGGCGGGCTCAGAGCTTCCGACGATCGCGCACCGCTGCTGGCTTACCAGCCGTGGAGATGGAAGGCTTCCTCGACCGTAAACACGAGCTGCAGTCCGGTGGCAAGAAGGCAACCATCCGCTCGTGGAAGACGTTCTACACTGTGCTGTGCGGTCAACTGCTCTGCTTCTTCAAGGCAAGATCTCTGCTTGTGTTGTTGCACAAATGCTTGGGCGAAGCAGAGTGGCTTTAAATGTCCGTCAAACATTCTCTACCATGCTTTTAAAGAAAAGCTTTCTTTGCTGAGCAGGACAGATTTTGATGATGAAATGGTTCGACTATGAAAAGGAGGAGGTGATGTGGAGAGTGCATGTTGTTAAGTTGAGGGCATTGCACCAATTGATTGATTGATTGATTGATTGGCTCACCACAGCAGATGTATACCTTCGTTTGGTGGCAGCAGAGGAGAACACCTCAATGGCACGTGTAGCACCAGCAACCTGTGCTGGCGCCTTGTGTGGCACTATGTTGTCGGTATTGTTTGCAAACAAATGGTTTGCGTGATTTATCCTAAGTTGGTAGTTTTTTTCAGAAATCTGTGGCAGCAGCTGGAAAATTAAACACGGGCACACTTTGACTACTTTTAACATCGTATTATCGGCTGTTGCTTGCTTAATTTGCTCTGCCCAAGAAATCCACTGAGCTTTAGTTAACCGAAATTCTTGCTTGAATGAAGTGACAGCAAAATGGCGTTTTCGAAGATATATAGCAGGTCAACCCAAATTTTAAATTCATATCCGATAAGTGGAGTTTCGAACGATGCACATTTGAGCTGCTGCAAGACCTCTCTATTCGACTTCTCTCCTACTGGCTGAAAGCTGTTTTGAAAGTTCAGTGACAGCTCTTAGTTTTGTTGTGTTGAGAAGAAAGAACGAACCCTTTTTTAAAAAATCAATCAATCAATCTCGTTCCAGGATAAAGAGGGTTTCGTCGAGAGCAATGCAGCGGCACCCCCTGTCAGCCTGCTGCAAGCTCACTGCACGAAGGCAAGCAACTACACCAAAAAGAAACATGCTTTCCGCCTGAGATTGGCCGACGGCGTTGAATTCCTCTTCGTGGCCAACAGCGAGACGTCCATGAGCGACTGGGTCAACAAGATCTCGTTCCACGCCGCTCTGCCGCCGAGCTTGCAGCTGCTCAGTTACGACGAAGCTCGCAAGAGCACCGGCCTCGGCACAAGCCTGAACGCCTCGGGTAAGTCCTGGCCACCTGGGCCTATGCGGGACATTGCCAAGTAGCCGTACTGTCAGCCAGATGTTTTGTCATGTCTCGGCCACACTGCATTACGTTGTGATCATTTGTGATGTGATGCACGCATTTCTCATGCCTTGTGCTTTCCATGCATGCTTCCTTGCTTTTGTGCATGACGCATCCGGCATTTGCAAATCGCTAAGAGCATGTTGTTTCGTCCATGCCGCTTTCATATGCACTGTGCAGACCGATCTTAATGTTGCGCATTTAAATGCTGTGACATTTAATACACTGGGACTTGTAGCCGTGTTGCACAAGCAGTCTCAATGGTCATTGAGCACTTTTGTCGAAATCTCCAACAAAATTTGGCCTCCTAAACTTTTTTTTTTTTTTGCAGAGCAGTCGAAACAACAATGTAGTGAGCAGAAAATAGAGAATGAACTGAATATCTTCGCAACTGTTATGGTAAAATAAATATCACAGCCACATCAATTTTCGATATCATTGTCATTAGAATCGCTCTCAAGCAAGTACCTAGGTTTATTTGGTACTAGTGGCATTTCCTTTTATGCGTATACGTTTTAATCTTCGCAACAAGCTCGATGAATTCAAAGATATCTAACAATTATCATTGAGAATGGATGTGTGACGTCGGTATTGGTCAGAAATGCTGATGCAGAATGACCATGTTGACAAAGTTTAGAAATGAACTTTTGTAAGGATTATCAATTTCATTCTAACAAGTTCTCCATCATTGTCATAAGCTAGATATCGATAGTGCCTTCCTTCTGAACCATGACGTGTTTTGTCCTAGTGATTATGCATTTAAGGTTACATCATCAGGAGCTGAGCAGCATAACATAATTCAAGCTTCACTACCAAGCACTTTGTCATCCCACTAGTCATTTCTACACTGCACTAACATGAATTCCTCTTGCACCACGGTTAACATTGCTGATGGCACGCTGCCTTCTGCTGCACTAATCCAGCACTGCTTGAAGATCGTACAAACGTTTTCGCCGGTTGAACCGAGGTTGCGGTGCTTTCAATCCTTTCGCCTCCACGCTGCTTCAAAAAGCAAGCAATGCTGCATGTCCGGAGCACACAGAACAACCAAAGCACCTTGGCGCACTGCAGCTTTTTGATTTTTTTCTTGTCTTGGGTCGTCGGCAAGTTCTCTCTCGCTCGCTCTCTGGTGGAACGCGACATGGCGGAGACTGGTCCACCGCGCTGCATGCGTCGTCTATGACTCGGGCTTCTTCTTCTTGACCACCTCGAAGCGGAACCTTCTACTCTCTCATCACTGCAGCATCCCGAACATTTCACCATCTCTGGTTGGCAAGAACAGCCGTAGTTGATGCGTCGAGCTTGCCGTTGCTGACTCTGCGTCGCCCTTTCTTTCTTTCCCATCTGTCCTCTCTCTCTCTCGCACTCTTCGTTGACGACGTCACGTGACCAGCGCCGAACGTGTCACACCGGCCACCTTCTTCGGCCGACAGCGACACAAGCGGAACGCCGCTGGCCGACAGGCGAAGACGGGACCAGTCGTCTACGCCGAGCCCTTGCTCCTCACCGGAAATGAGGCACACGGTGGTGTCGTCCCACCCGCAGGGCAGTGTTGGCGCAGCGCCGCCACAAGTGGCAACGCGGGTCGAAAGGGAGAAGCCCCCGATTCCTCCCCGAAACTCGTCTATTCGTTCTTCGGCGTCGTTCGACGTCCCAGACGGTGCAGGCTCGTCGGTCAAGAGCAAGATTCAGATGTTTCAACAGTCGGCGCACAGCGCCACCACCCCTGCACCACCACCATCCTACTCCGGCATGCTGCCATCACGAGGCAGCTCCCATGCTGGTATGGATGCTGGTTCCTTTAAAAAACAAATTTACATATAGTTGGTTTCTCTCTGCAAGACTGGGTCTTTTTGCCTGGGCAGTCTCACAGGCAACCTTGTTTTTCAAACTTGTAATACTTCGCTGTCGATTGAGCCTGATGTGCCTTCAGATGATCTGCAGGGATGTTCAAAGCTGGGACGCAGAGTATTGTGCCATTAGTCTGATCTCTGCTACATTGAAGTAATGTTTTTCCGAGCTGAGCTAGATCGAAACAGGGAACTGCGTGCAACTTCCCATCTAGAAAATTAATGTTTCCAACAAAGCTCATGGCATGGGAGTAACACAAGTCATATAACGCTTAAGCACTGCAGGACCAGCTTGAATCAGTCCTCTTTCATTATGAAGTGTGTGTCCTCCCCAAAAAATGCTGTTAGTGAATGCTCCTTTGCAGGCTCTGAAAGGATGGAAATGTGAGCCAAAAGTGACTGTTACCTGGAGTGGTTCAATCGTAGTTCGTCTTTAGAGACACAACGGGGCCTGGCACAAGCAGTCTGAAAAGTCAAATGAAACGAGATTAACAGCAGTTGCGCTGCGACTTGTCACATGGATAACAACAAAGCGAATTATTTTACAACGCTAGCACAATTTTCTTGTCTTCACTCGCTAATACTATTCATATCCTATTAGAGATGCACAGTTTATGTGCACCTGCGCTTGGTTTAACGGCCGCAAAGAAAAGCTGTACAAAACCAAGGAATTTTTTTAGCTTTTGGCTGGGGCTCGGGACTGGCTCAGAAGCATTTAATGTAAACTTACAGTATGCTTTCTTTCTACCTGCACATCGGTGCTCAGGTGAATGCGCATTGTCCATTTGCAGAAACATTGACTAGGTCAGGTAAATGTCTTATCAGTTTGTTCAGAGTTTGCAACAGTCTCTGTTCCTCCGATGTAATGTTCTTTCCCACCATACCCAGCCAGATACACACCTACCCTGAATCTGCTGCCCTTTTCTACGATTAACTACGGCAGTTGTGAGAGATGTCTGTGACACAGGAAGGAGGTTGCAACACCGAGTGCTTGACTTGTCGAGCTTTCTCGTTTTTTAAAAACTGTTTACGTGAACTCAAAAAATACTGTGAAGAATGCGTTTCTTGCACTCTTGTTTTTGCGGCAGCCACGCACTAGCCATTCCCGCTTTTACACACTGCCTCCCCCCTTGCATTTGTCACCGCTTCGAACCTCTGGCTTAATCAAGTTATCCCCTCATTTGGTTTCAGTGTGTTTTGTCATCTTTGCACGTGAAATGTAGCCTCTTGTCTAGTAGTAGTGATTGTTCTTTGTCTGTCTGTTCTGTCCGTATGGTCTGCATTACCAGGTACTGCATAGCCCTGTAGTATCTCGTCCTCTGTTGTGAAGTAACCCAAAGCTCCGAACAAAAATTGTTGCAGGTTTCTCAAGAAGAATGTTTCGGTTTGAGAAACATGTGTCTTGGTTCGAGAGATCTCTAGTGGCTACGCTGAAGTCTTTTTGGAGCAGTTGCTCTACCTAATGGGCTAAATATGAACTTACTAGTACTGCAAACGTCAAAAGCCACAACTGTCTACGTATTAAACTACGCTTGAGTGAGAGCTTTGGGAATGGCCTGGCACCCTTCCTATCGTCTCTCGTCAGCTGAAGCACAGCATATCAAAATGTCGCTACTCCAATTGCCAGTCATTTGTGATCATCTTTTTTCTATTGTTACTGTACCCCTGCATTGCTAACTCTAACAGTGCGTTAATGAGATACTTAAATAGGGCTACTTTTGATTTTAGCTTCTACAAAAGCATGCTTTTTGCAAGCACATTTGCAAAAGTTAGTTGGCCTTAGCAGTATTTCGGGTCTGAAGTTCTTTGCACTTGCCAGTTATTATAAGCCATGCTCTAGGCATAGTTGACTGGATAAAGCTGGCATGATTCGATGCAAATATTTTATAGTGTGAAGTGAGCTATTGTTCTAGGGTAGAAGTTCCAGTTACATTTGGCTTACCTAGGCAGTGAACCTGCATCCTGAAGTTAGGTGTCTCAAAACAAGCAGCTCACAGTTGTTTAAAAAATTTTGACAAAGCTTAAGCCAAGACTTTGCAGGTTTTCTGAGCCTTTGCCTCAGACGTGTTCATGCTGCTGTTATCCTTGGCTTTTTTGGCCACCCGTCGCTCTGCGATGGAAAACATTGCATATGAAAGAACATGGTCTTTGAAAGTGAAATTAGACTGAGTGATCTGATGTTTAGAGAGAAAAAGAAAGAAAAATGTTGCTGCAAGACAGGCGATTACGGATGTAGTAAGGCTCTACACGAAATAAAAGGAATTTGTGAGATATTGCAATAATACTTTCAACCGGTTAATGGAGCCATGAGAGGCCAGTTGGCAAAATGGACTGCGACAAATGTTTTTGGTTGGTTGCATGCGTTACATTGTCACAGAGACTGTGATTTGTCTGAAGGCATTGTTAAACCAGAACAGCGAATCAAAATTGCTGATTTCTTCACTAAATCAGCAGAAATAATGCATCACCTATGGAAGCATGCTCTTGGGGAGTGGAGATAACTCAATAAATTTAAAGTTTCCTTATATTCAAGTTTGCTAAATTAGGAGTTCTGAATATTGTAATTCACTGTTCTACACTGATCTGAGATCTGTGCCATTAAGCATTAGCTTAAAACTGACACCCACCATGGTTGCTTAGTGGGTATGGTGTCGGGCTGCTAAGCAGAAGGTCGTGGGATCGAATCCCGGCCAGGGTGGCGGCATTTCGATGGGGGGCAAAATGCAAAAACACCCGTGTACTTAGATTTAGGTGCACGTTAAAAAACCCCAGGTGGTCCATATTTCCAGAGTTTTTCCCTACGGCGTGCCTCGTAATCAGATTGTGGTTTTCGCATGTAAGAGCCCATAATTTAATAATTTTAACACTGACATTGCTCAGACTGCATCGTACAGTTGTGCGAGTTGAGCAGCACTGCTTGTGCTTTTTGTCGAGAACGTTTAAAGATTGCTTCAACTCTCGGCGAACAGGCAACCTTTTAGCCGAGGAGGTAGCCAACAAGTCCTCAGTGGATGGCCATTCGCCCCCTAATGTGCACAACGGTTACGGAAGCCGCCCATCGTCCATGATTGGGACGCCACCAACTATAAATCGAACTTCGGCAGACGGCTACAGCTCAAGCGGTCTTGAAGGCAAGTTGGTTCTTTCTAAACATGCAAGAACGATTGCTGCGACAGCAGTTAATGGTGAAGAAATGAACACATGCATTAATTAAGCCTCTCACTATGTCCCAAAGTTGCTCTGTAATGGTGGGCTTCGGATAAACTTATAACACTGTCACAAAAGTGAACTAAAGTCCTTTGAAGTAAACTCCTTTTGTTTTACGCTGAAGAGCTGAAGGAGCCCTTAAAAAAAGTTTCACTACTGACACACTAAACAATGCAGCAAAAAGCATGGCACTGCTTCTTTAAACTGAAACTGACAAAACAATATAAATAGTCTGTCTGGTCAAATTGTGCCACTGCTAACTATAAAATAATTTTTGCAAGCACTAAAATTATTAGTAAGGAACATTGTGTTTCATCAAGTTTTGTGTTGTCGAAGGGTTGCACACGAGGTCGTCTCTTTAGGCCCACAAAGGAGTTCAGATATACTTTACTGAAAAGCAGATACTCCCTTGTCGTATGTCAACCCACAGAGACGCTTTCCTGGTATATGTTCTAGTCCAGAGGCCTTCGGAAAGGCTGTGCTCGGAAGTGTGTTCAACTGCCTTGGGATGTTTTAAGATACACCTAGATCTAGAAGTGTGCTTGCATTTTTATTCTGCCCCAATTGCAATGCAGCTGCGACGACTGGGAATAGAATCTGTGACAGCGTCCACAGCAGCAGAATGCTGTGGCCACTGAGACACCGTGGCAGGTGCAAGGTGCATGACATGGAAGACAGTTACGCCTTTAATCATTCAACTTGCCATGATAGCTCAGTGGCTGTGGTGTTTTGCTATGCGTAAGTCATGGAATCGATTCCTGCATATACCGGTCACATCCTGATGGTAATGGAAGGAAAAACAAAGACATCTGTGAATTTAGATTTAGCTAAACCTTAATAAAGGAAGTGGATGGTCATAAATAATCCAGAGCCCTCTACTACATGGCATCTACCGTAGCATCATGTTAAGGGGCCACTAAAGAGAGGCACTAAATTAGTTTGAACCAATAAAGCACTCTTTCAAAACTCTATTTCTGTTAATTCCACGGTAATAGGTCGATTATTATGAGAGAAAACGAAAAGTCAAATTTCTGTGTATTATTGAATTTCACGCCGAAACTGCAGCACTGCTACGTCATTGTGACATCAAAAATTTTAATGTATCCAAATTTTTTTTTTTAGGCTGTCACACTACAGTATAAGTTCCTTAAGCTTGCTAAGTTGTGTCTTTGGCTTATTTAGAATACAATGCATTGAACCTTCACTGATAAAAAGTTTTAATAGGCCTGAGCAAATGCCGTCAAAATACGCATCATGGCGAGTGGGTGCGGGAACTTCAAGTCAGCGCTGTCACGTGTCTTTTGTCTTGGAATCATTTCTGTCTTATCAAACCTCCCCTCACCAAAACCGTGGCATTTTTGGTATTGTAGAAGAGTAATTTTACTAATGCAGCTCATATAATTTTTCTCTTCAGTCAGCGTCCCTTTAAGCCCCGTCTATCGGTCAAGCATTAACTATCATTCTAATGTTCGCTTGCACATTTGAAACACCCGAGCGTCCGTCTTGCTGATGCAGATTCTCCTCCAACTTATGTGGCCCCGCCTTTGCCGAGCCAACCCCCACCGAAGCCGCGTCGGCCGGAGGACTCGGACTCGGACATCGCGGGGACCCTTTCCGACGGTGACCAGGAATGGAGGAGAGGTAAATTGCAGTTTGATGCAGCACCTTCCTCGCCTTCCCACAATCACCATTGCCTTATCGTTCTATTAAAGTGCCGGCATGCTTGTTTTATTTACCGACTGCTATTCCCCCCTGGTCTTTTGCATGCTTTCTATACTGTCTATGTTCAGTGACTACCTAAGAGTTCAGTGCAGTCAAGCGTCACTGTAGCAAAGTTGCATCTGACATGAAAATACCTGTTATGTCCGATATTAGTTACAAGCACAGAGAAAGAGAGAGATACTTTAATAAATACTAGAGAGGTTTGCCTGGCGGCACACCTAACATGCTACTCCAGATGGGTATGATAAAGAATGAAATGATATGTGCAGTTCACAGCCGAGATATGTGAAACACACAGAACATGCCACAACACTAAACAAACTAAAGGATCTCACTGAGACCAGTGTGTCTGAGCAAGTTCATAAGTCTCTTCGTTGTGCGAGATGCGCGGGCAGCATTCGTTCATAGGCATGTAATCATACATTTGCTACAGACTTATGTCAGTAAAAAATACCTTAGAATTACTTCGGCATAGCATATCACTTGTTATATCCATGTTCAATACATCATGCATATCATTGTCTTACTCTAAAAGCTCCACTGCGCCTGCATTGAGTGCTTATGTTGCAACGTCGGGGAGATGAGTGAACATAATCGGCTGGCACGGTGCCTTTGAAACAACAGCAAGTAATTAAGCAGAAATTGTGGTAGGTCATGGTCTTCAAATTATATTTTGACTATTATTGTGCTCATGACAGGCCCTTCTGTATCGGATTTCTACAGACTTTGGCCTGTACTGATGGCAGATCAATTTACTTGGGATTCTAATGTGTGCATCCACTGTGTGTTTCTAATAAAGGTTATCTAATTTCACAAAAAGATTGTACGATGGCATTTACTAATGGCACAAATAGCAGTTAAAAAAAAGCCTATACAGCGTTTTCCTTTGACATCTCTATTGGTCAGGAATTGATGTGCTCAACATATAAGGAACACAGGCTACAGATTTGTGTTTGGAAGTCATGCCTAAACGTATTAGCATTTATTTTCTCTGAAGGGCTCCATATTGAATTTATGCTATTTTAGGAATTGGCAAGTCAGTTCTGCAAAAACTTGCTAATAAGTGTAAGAAATATTGTGCAAAGGACAATGAAATTACAAACTAAGCCCATACGGGTTTTTCCAAATGTTTTGCAGTTTGAGAAATATTTAACCTGGGCATAGAACGGAGCTCATACTGTAGCGATTGCTCCAAATCGCAACCCATCAGTAGGCGTGATAGCTGACTGCTCCTGACGAAAGAATAGGCTGTACACCACTACATTCTGTAGACCTTCGCAGTGCTCTCACATTTATAGATGTTCTGTACAGCGGTGTTTATTTTCTGATTTACTTTACCTAAACACTGATGGTTTTGTTCACACTTTAATGCACATGCAATGTCACCTGCGCAGCGCAGAATTGTGACCAGTTTTCTTTTTAACTCCCTTTCCCACCCAGGTTACAGCAAAAACCGTGGAGAGGACAAAGTACAGTACAGAGAGGTATGCTTTCAGCTCATTTATTTTATTTATTTATTTATTTCAAAATACTGCAGGCCAATGTGGTGGCCCAAGCAGGTGTAGGTTACATCAAACATGAATGTGCAGCGCAACAGACAACAAAAAAGCAAGCAAGAAAGAAGAAAAGCAAAAAGAAAAAAAAAGAAAAATAAAGCTTAAGAGAGAAGGTAACACTCCAACTCAGCGAGAAAATTATTGGAACCAAAAATATCAGACGGCAAAGAATTCCATTCTTCCACAGTTCTTGGAAAATAACTGAATTTGAAAGCTTTGCGTTTCCGTCGACATTTTCAATGTCAAACTGTCGGCATCACCTTGAACGTGGTATCGCAAGACAGGTTTAAGGCAGTGTAAATTAGTCATTTTCTCCCAATTTGGGTTAGCGTGTGCACCCATGGACAAAAATATGTGGGCCACATGCTTGCCGGAAAAAAAAAACTTAATTTATTCGTTATTCAAATGCACAAACTAAAATTGACGAGTTCATTGGAAACTTTCAATGCCAGGTTTGTACTGCAGTTCTGTGTAAAGTAACATTCTTAGGCGAAGAAGAAAACTGTCTTAGTCAAGGACCTCCTGGTCTGTATACTTTTGCTCGGGGGAGTACACGCCATGCGTACTCTTGGCGCTGTCATGCGCACTGTTCTTCGCCCTGTACTGTCAAAGTTCCTGTGCATTTTCTTGTACATAGATCCACTATATACGGAAGCACGTACAACAATTTTCAATTGGAAGTGAGTAAACAGTAAAGGACATTTAAGCAGACAAGGGCGAATATCAGTATTTTTTTAAGTACGATATAAATAACACTTCTTATGTGCTATGTAATGACAGAAGCATGCCAATGTTAAGAATGCATGTGAACATCGTTCTATATTAATTGTGACAATATTTAATTATTCAAAAACTATTCGACATGATACGCTTCTAGCACTATCCAATTCCTATTCAATTCAGTATCAGAAATCACTACTTTGCACAACCCTAAAGATGAGACTTTGTCAATGCAAGCCCAGCGACAATTTTGGCTTTGTGCACAGCACAGTTGATTGGGTGCTATATTTCAAGGGGCTCTCCTTAGAACAAACTCCATTTTATTCCAATAAATTTCTGGTCCCCCTTAAGGTTCTACTGTACTTGACCCAGACCGCACTGACAGGAGGCCCCCATGAGGTGCATTTGGAATGCTGCGAGATGACAGGAAAATTCGGGAGGCGACATCAATGTGCCAATCCATGTGCACAATATTACACCTTCACCTGTGTGCTTGGGTAAAGAAAAGCAGTTTTTACCACGATGTGTGTGAGGAGATGGTTTATTTGTCCACGTACACAGAGGTGCTGCCCTTGGCATTTAACTGTGGTACTTAAACAAAAAATTGCATTTCACATTTGGAACATTACACTCGGTAATAATAATCGACTCCAAGAATGCTTACACCCTTAGAGTGTCGGGAGGGTGTTTACTATCAAAATGCACTATCGACTCGCCCTAACTGCCACTTCTTCGCACCGTCTCCACAGACGTACCACCCACGAGGTGACACCCCGTCGGGCGCCACAGTGGCCCGGCACGCGTCGCTGCCGGGCAGCGGGAATCCCCCGGCAAACCTAGCCAGCAACTTGCAGCAGTACTCGGCGACCTTGGACCACCGACACCAAAGGGCACCGTCGTCGGAAGGCTCGTCGGAGGGCGACTACGGCGACAAGAAGTCCCGCGACCGCAAAAAGGGTGTTCTGTCCCTTTTCCGGAAGCGCTGAAGCCAGCGCAGTCGTGGCCCCAAACTTTGCTTCGGGCTCGAGACGACGTCTCGGAGTTGTGTTTAAACTGGCACGCAAAAGACGAAAAGCTCATTAAAGGGTTATAGAGTCAAGATCGCCAAAAAAGAAAAGGAAAAGAGAAACAAAACAGACGCCTTGCAGCAAATAAGTCTGTGGGAACTATTTTATGAGACAAGATGCCCAGTCTTGTACCTCTTGATCTTACCACTGTGCAATTTTGACATTTCCTTGTCTACCCTGTGGTGCTAAGGCAGCTTTCAACTTAAAATTTGGCAGCTATAACTTGGAACAGTTTCTGTCTTCAATGCAATGATTTTATTTTACTTTTAGCTTTCTGGAACCCAGGAACTATGCATTTTAACTTAACACTGCTACAAGTACGTCCAACAAAGTAGTGACGCTTTACGTTGTTCGGTCATCAAGCCAGATGCACGTTTATTTTTGCGTTCCTTCGTGCAAGTTCAGTTCTTTTCTTTCCACGTGCCTTCATTCTTTGTTGTTTCACACGCAGCCACGTTCTGCTCGACAGGATGCAAATCACACTGCGGCATCGTAAACTCGCTCAAAAAGTGTTGACGTGCAGCTTTAGTTGTTAGTCGTACAGAAATGTCTTTTTGTCGTCCTCCAAACATGCGCCGTTTTGCAAACTGACAAGTCATGACGAAGTCCAGGTCTGTGTGTACAAGCACCTTGTGTATAGTTTACCCCCCCCCCCCCTTTTTTTTTTCCCGCCACAATAGTTATATATTTTATATATATATGTATATGTATACATACTTATATGTATTATGAAGCTATACTCACAAGAACAGTGCCTTGTTTTTGCACGAGTTGCCACGAATGCACTGACGACACTGTCATTTTGAGTGTAGGGAGGTGTTCCAGAGCTAATAATAAAGGGCAACTAAAAATTTCTGGTGGATACCGTTTACCGGGTCCTCGGAACACAGAAGAACAGTGGTACAAACGTAACACATTGCAGCTGTGTTGTACAAGGCTTTGGGTGTGGATTGATGAGAGTGATGCCAGGGCCAGTTTATATCGCTATGGGTTGGTGCAACTTTTTTTACTACCGCAATTGCTCCGGACTGTGTATAGATAGATGTGTCTGCCTTTTGTTAGAAAGGCCTACGAAAATACTATAGCGCTGAATATACAATGTGCTGTTGTAATGTGAAGAAAATGTTCAGTGAAAGTACGCTGTTTTTTTTTTTTTTACTTAGTCTACTCTGGAGGAGTGGACCGTTGCTTTGCCTTCGAAGGAGATGAACAATACTGTGCTTTGTAAAGTGTACTTGTCTCGAGTTCTGAAAGTGTGGGACTCTACTTAAAAACGTCGTGGGACTCGAATAGGAAGAAGGCTTCGTGTCTCATGAAAAAATAAAAGCCAAACTTAACATGAAAAACAAAATGTTTCCATTTTTTCCTTTTACTGGAACAAGAAAGTCATGTTGTGTCGTGCTGAAGATTTCAGCGGTCGTTGACTGTAGTTGCACTCGGTGCAGCGGCTTCCGCACAGTTTTCCGCAGTGCGGTCGGAGAGAACAGCGCACTGTTCCTCTAGAAGTCCGCGCCACACCTGGAAGTGGTGATTGAGGCCAGGTTGAACATGCAGCTTCCGGAGCGAACCCAAGGCACCGCGTGACGTGGGGCACCCGTAGAAGACCCGGCGCACTCTCGAGTGGACCAGAGCCATGGCACACCTAAGGAGAGTTCGGAAATGTAAAGCAGGTTTAGAAGTGCACGAATTTGAGAGACACCTTACACTGCGTGGACTGTACAGGCCTGATTTCACAACTGTCGCGGTGTGTCGACCCTTTATGGATGAGCATTGCATATGGGCCGGGGGAAAAAAAAAAAAAAAAAAACAGTTTCAGTATTGAGTAAAGTTTTTTACAAGGCTAAATGCTTTCGTCTAACACTGAATAACAGGCAGCAAGCATTGTTTTTTGGTTTAGAGCAGGAACACGAGACCAGAAAGAGGTCTGAAACATAACCAGCTTTCTTTCGAAAAACTCAGAGGAGACAGACCAATGTGATTTAATGTGACGTAACGCGAACACAATGTATGCCTATAGTTCACATACGACGAGAGCTGCCTGTACAAATCCCAAATCAAGCCATAGGTGGGTTGGAGTGAAGCCCACTTGCAGCTGGGGTTGCTCAACCCTATTGTTTAAAAAAGTTCTGCAAAATATTTGTTTAATTTTGTTGATTATGCTCAATCTCGATGTGTTGTGCATATTTAGATAGAAAATAAACATTTTGGGGGGTATTTATATGTGCCGCCATTAAATGATTAACATGGGTAGTGGACCAGTTGGCGTGTCATTTACAGTTGCCAATTAAGGACAACCTCGTATGTCAGATTCTCAAACCGTCAACAATATAAGAAAGACCGTTAGATTTGCATGCAGGAATCAGAATATTCATACAGCGCTATTAGGTGATGCCAGCAATGTTGTATGTATTGACACAATTTTCACTTTCTTTTCCATACTGTAGTCATTGCACGTTAACTTGTGTGGATTGGCATTTCAAAGCCACAGTGGAAATCTCGGGATTGATTTCGACCACCTGAAATTCTTTAGTGTGCACTCGAAGCACAGTACACAGGCTTTCTTTAATTCTGTCCCTGTTGGAATGCGACCGTCGCGACCTCAGGCTTGCCAGGAGAACGCCACAGTCGCTAGGCTAGCACAGCAGGTAGCCTCGACCGATTTCCGCAAACATCTTCATAGGGAACTTAAGCAGTGTACAGGTACGCAAGAGCTCCGGCAGTCAAGCAGCTCCCAACATGGCATAAACAGGTCAGCAATGAGTCGGAAATAAGCAAACAGCTGAACTATGAAGACACACTGTAGGTACCTGCAGCATGCACCTTCCTAGCTGCATTCCTTAAGCAGCTCCTCCCTAGCATCACTGACCCCTTAAGGGCTCATTCCTTATGAAACAACTGTACCATTACAGGCCATTTGCTCTCGCACAAACACCGTGATCCCCTATGCACAAGGATTGCCTACTGCCAATTAGCACAAAAACATTTTCCTCATTAATGAGGAAATTAATTAGTTAGTGCCATCAATGTTGTGGAAGGAAAAGCACTCTATGACGGCCTCTGTTCATCACAAGCCCATTTTGGAAGTGTCGAAATACCTACAATGAGGATGACAAGATCGACTTTTCATGAACGAAAAAGAAGTGGCAATCACTCTTGGCCAGCCGAAGTCATCTGGATCACATGAGGGATTTGATGTGTACTAACAAGCTCAGTGCACTTCCCCATCGTAATAAGTAATCGGCCCGCTCACATTGTGCATGGTTCGTGAGTGATGTAGAAGTCGTAGCCAGTGCAAAGGTAAGGTGCCTTTCTGTCCACTTCCAGATCTTGCGGTGTGACTTCACAAAGAATGTCTGCAGAAAAAAAAAAAAAAGTTTGAATGAAGCAAACCTTGTTTAAATTGATTAAGCAGGCGTAACTTAAGAAATTGGGAATATCCATTTTGCCATGCTGTGCAGTCATTATATGAGTTACAGGTACTCGTATCCTGATAACTGAACCCTTTGAAACAGATTAGGAAACCATGTTGCTGGAGTTCATAGGCATCATGTGGTCATGTAGCTGCGTTGATCTGGCCAACTCTGTTTGGCCATATCAACACAGCCCAACCAATTCAGTGAATTGTAAAAGCGTGTGGTGTTTTGCAAGAATGGTTATAAAGGACTGCATTACACATATCTCCGCTATGCAGATGTCCCATAAAAGTTGCCTTGTTGTGTAAGCATATGTACAGATTTTTAAAATGTTTTTTTCTCATTCTCTTTTTAGACTGCAGTTATTCACGAGACTTCCCCAAGCTTCCTTGTGCAGGGGCAAGTGCTCGCTTGAACTAGTTTACCAAAAAGGAACCACATCGCCTCTCTTGAAAAAAAAATAAAAAAAAATAGCACACTTAGTGCCAGTCCTTTCTCACTGGCCAAGTACTCAACTCACTTTCAGCCATCAGCGGCCATGCTCCTCCACCATGGTGCCTAGCAACCATGTCCACTGCAACCATCACAGCATGCTTGACAGGATGACTTTTGTCCCCAGTTGCTATGACTAGCAGTGTCGATGTGTCTGGGTTGACGACAACAACTCCAACACCTGCCTTGACCAAAGAGTGATGAACATTAAGAAGGGTTTTTACTACCGTGGTAGATGGGAAAAGTGAAAGTTGTTACCTGGCCTTTCCGAGCAGCTTCGATAGCCAACATCATGTACCCTTCCATGTCTTCCTTGTCCTTAGCCGTAAAAAAGCCATCGCCAAGAATCTTTGCAATCCTGCAACAAAACAACATTATGGATGCATCAAGTCCTGCTAGGTAAATGCTATAGCTCATTCCTTACAGCTTGTCTTCATGAAACTGCGTTGGCCAGAGTGAGTTAGATGCTTCGAACTGACATCTTGTCAGCGGTGCGTGCTGAGGTACGTCCACTTCTATCACATCCTTGGACAGACCTTTGGTGAGGGATGGGTTGGCATCTAGCACATCTTCGATGGTCTTCACGCTGTCCAAGTCGTCATGTTTGCGTGGGCGAAGTATGATCTGCATTCCTAAGAGTACAGAACAGCGACAGGCAGGCACACAGTATGAGCATCGTTATGGTTGCGTCAGCGTAACTTGACATAACAGCAAACGTAATTAACGAACCTGTTGCTTCGCTGCGCACTCTTTTCAGGTGCTGCAGCTCGCCCAAGGGCACCATCTGGGAAAGCCATCTAGTAAAAAAAAAAAAAAAAGAAGGGAAAAGAGAAACGCAATCTCGAATAAGACTCTCCACAGACTATAAAGATGCCGCTTCACTCACTTCACGAGTCTTGACGTCTCTTTGCGATCGATGATTTGCCCAACATAGACAGGGACTGCGAAAAGGTTAGTTGAACAATTACAATGGTCGGGCTAGCAGGAACGAGACAGGTGGGCTGAGTACAGGACACCAAGATGACTATACCTGTGACAACCTTCCGGAGGTACTCATCTGCCAGTACTGGCCATAGCTGTGATATTGAGTTTGACGAATTCATTGCCGATGACAGCCTTGTGTCATCTGGCTTTGGCTTCTTTACCAGTTTTTCGTCGTCTCCATCTGTAAAGCGCACAGAAAAGGTCAGCCGGTGGAGTGAGATAGCTCCTTCGCCGTCATGTACTACTGCTAGTAGTAAGTCTGGCTCAAGAGACTATTACAGCGCGCTACTGGAACACACTATGCAGCAGCATTCAGTCTCCAAACTCCGCATATAAACTTATTTTTCGCGAGAACTACGGGGGATTTTCAATCGCGTAGATGAAGACAGAACCGCACCTGCGATAGTTTTTCGCTTTGCAGCAATTGGTCCTGTAGCACGTTCCATGTGTCAGAACAGATCCAAATGACCTAGTCATCACAACAGACAACCCAAAACGTCCGCACAAAATCGCACAAGATCACGATCCGTTCTACATATTGTACACAAAACACGCAATCCGCGCCGCGCTCATGGACCCCGTGTGGCTCGGCTCGGCTGCGTCTTCTTTCGACTTATAGCTAGCAAGATAGGTCGGATACTAGCTGGATACTGCTCGGTCTTGTCCTCTGGCTTCATACTCGATTTGAGCAAGCAGACGGAAACGTAGAGGAAGGTAAACACAGGAGCAAGTGAGCGAGCCGTGTGACCAGAGGGGTTCGGGTATCTCGAAGGGGTCGGTCCCGTCGACAGAACTGAAAATGGACACTGTGTTCGCGCCTCGGGTTCGCTGCTACCTCAAGAATCTTCTAGAACATACGATGCAAAATCTGACGACACCTCACCCGATCCGCCTGGTCAGCGCTAGCCACGGGTAAATGGGCGTATTGCCTAACGTACTAAACCTGCAATGCGTGGGTTCGCGAGGTTTTTACAGCGCACTGCATATTTTGGTCCATTGGTGTGCGTTACTAATGTAAACGCTGTTCGTGCGTTCGCGTGCTGTACGTTGCTGTAGGAACAGAATTTGAATTTTTTGAACCCGTGTTCTTGCATTCGTAGGGGTCCAAAGGATGGAACCAAGCAGCTATGCGACAGGTTCAAGATATCCCTGCCCTACGCCGGTCAGACTGTGACATGTGCGTTTATTTATTTATCCTCCTAGATGCAACCAGGGCGGCGAGTTTGCTAGGCGTTTATGTTGGCGTGTTATTAACTGTTCATCACTAATACGCGCACGCGCATGCTGGTCTTTTATCAGGGGAAGTAATTTTTCAAGCACACAAGCCAGATCTTCCGCCAGATTTTATCTTCGACGATACATCATTCCTGCCAAACATAGAGGAAGTGCCCGTAAGTTTGCCTCGTTTGCATCACATGACTAATTATGTGCTTAGTTGCTATTTAAAAGAAAAAAATTTAAAAAGACTGTTTTTGTGCAAAGATTCCAAGGATGTAGCTAAAGTCCAAGAGTTCCATGTATTGTCGAATTCATCGTATGAGTGATCTCATTTCTTCGTAACCTTCTTTATCGCTTGTCAAAACAGTATCAGATTGTTTGGTGTTGTTTTTGTAACTGTCAGCGTCTTGATTTAAGTATTGTAATCTGTATTAGCTGTCTTACGTTTCTTAATCTATTAATCCAGGAGGTCCCTCCCACAGTTTGTAACCTTAGGATTTGCTCCTAGTGTATTCCCCAATTTGTTACCACTGTGAACTCATAATAATGGTTGATCGAAATAATTTACCTGCACTTAATTCCCCTCGTAACCGCTTCTTGTCTCCAAAAGAGCCTCTGCAACTGGGATTCCGACGACGACGAAGCACTGACAAATGTAATCCAGGAGTTGCTGGAGCAGTACCGCAAGCACCAGGTGTCAATGCTCGACGATTCACCGAGGCTGCAGTTCGAGTACTCCTCTCTAGTCCACCAGTCAGACATTGCCGAGTCAAACATACAGGTGCACCTCAACAAAAAGGTAACTTGCCGCTCTGTCATTGGTCCCATAGACGTGAACAAGTCGCTGATGCAGGCGCAGTGTAGTGAACAAGTTTTGCTCGATTCTGTTACAGAATCCTGGGAGTCCAGTAAGGTTCTGGATCACGTTGCCCATCGACTTCTCCAAACTCCCTCCCGTGTTCGCAAAGGTTGTTCTCGCCGTTTCATGATTGCTGTTTTGTTTGTTTGTTTAAAGTGATGAGAATCTGCAACATTGCCATGTGCTATTAGCTTCAGGTTCAGTTACTGTATTTGGCAGAGCAGCTAAGAAAGCCTACTTTTCCAACATTTACCTGCCATGGCACTGTGTTCATCATGTATCGTAGTTAATTATTTAACTTCTCCGACTTGTGGGCAAACTTTACAGTTATGTCACTGCAGTAGCAAACTCTGCTTTGCGTTACGAGCATTCAGCCAGTATCAGCAAGAGCAGGTGACAACACGTTGTTCAGTGTTTCATAAAATGGCTGCTTTACTTAAAATACCGTATTTGCTCATGTAAGACCCGCACACCTCTTTAGAAATTTGAACAAAGTGTGCAGACCTTCCATGAGCCAAGCTTATTACTGCCACACCATGTACTGGGCTGTTACTGATATGAGTATATGCAGTTAATGATGACCCGCTAGGAAAACTTTTACTGTCTACTTTTTGTTGCGCCTGCAGTGGTAGCCCAGTGGCTATGGCATTGCGTTGTGGGACTCGAGTTTGCGGCAGCCACATTTTGATGGGGGTGAAATGCAAAAAAAGCATCTGTGCACTTGCATTTAGGTGCGTGTTAAGGATCCCCAGGTGGTCTAAATTGATACAGAGTCCCCCACTACCATGTGCCTTGTAATCGTGTTGTTGTTTTGGCATGTACAACCCCATAATTAAAAAAAAAACTTTTTTTACTTTAGTTGTTGCCACCATTGAACTTAGCGTGCCATGTTACATGCATTGACACGAATGCCCATCTATAAAACATCTTCTTTTCTTCTGGATTTCTGAGCTCCTAAGTGAGGTACGCAAGTTTTGTGCATCAATATACCTTATGCTAGTAAATGCAGTACAGTTAAAAATACAGATTTTTGAAATGTGCTTGATTGAGAGAGCTTGCTGTTGGACTAGTTGGTCAATTGTATTTAGAATGAAAATGGCATAAACTAACAAGTAAGGAAGACACTCACAGCACTGCTTCTTCATATTTGTTGTCCTGTTGGTTTGCACTGTTTTCAATATAGGAAAGTGTTTAAGGTGTGACATGTTTAACAGTGTATCAGCCTTGCTTAGTGGTGGAACACACTTCTTCCCCAAAAAGGAGAACCTCTCCGAAGACATGGCCGTCCTGCAAGTCACATTTCAAAGTCCGGAGGGGAGCCGCATATTGCCACAGCTATTTCTGTCTCCGCGTGTTGAGTAAGCATTGAAGTTTTTTCTCACTAATGTGTCTGCATTGATCATTGTTGTTGACAGTAATGGGGTTGAGCTTGTCGTGCACGCAGTGGACATATATGAAAGGAAACACACAATTTACATTCCAGACCGCAGTGAACTGAAAATGTACCATGCGACGCTTTCTTGAACACAAGAACTAATGATTAGCACACATCATCAAGTCGTGCTACAACTCTTACTTTAGCAGTAGTAGCTTGAATGCTGATTAGCTGTTTCCCTTCGTATTGTCACTGGTTCACTCTGTTTAGTATGATTCTTTTACATCACCTTGTCGCTTACCCTACGCCTTCTGAACTGTCTTGGTGTAGAAATCGTCCTGAGCAGTCTCACCATTTCTTTCACACAACAGCTTGAAAAATAGCATTTAGTTGATGTCCCGCATGCTTCATTTAAGAAAGATGTGCTGTTATGTGTGTAAGCCAAGCAAAATCCTTATTTTCAGCACACACATACGCATGTAAAAAAAATGCTGTTGCAGAGCTTTAGAAGCAAGTAACACAAGCACCTTAGTGCACTCGGATGATAGTAATACCATTGCACAAGCATAGAAACCAAACTTGGCTTGGATAATGTGTGCTGACTTTCGGATGTGTACTACCAGAACTCCCTATTGTGAAACTCTCCCTTTTATCCCAATTATGACATAAATAATGATACCAAATTGGTAGTTTGGTATCAATCTGAGGCACCAGGTTTGTTTCCTGCATGTTTTGGACATCTCATGTGAAAAAGGCATGCTGTTATATGCATTTGTCAAGGAAAATCCTTGCTTCCAGCACCCCCCAGAAAAAAAAGTCCTTAGGGAGATTTAGAAACGTGACACAAGCATCACCTATCTGGATGAGTCGTTAACTTTGCAGAACCATAGAACTCAGCTTGGGTTCTTTCATGTGCAGAGCAGACTGTGTGCTGCCTTACAGTACAGAATTTTGCAAGCTCTCTATTTTTACCCCTTTCACTGTCGGGTTTTTTAGGAGGTAATGCACCCTCAGTGTCGAGCTTCCTTCCTGAAATATTGTAAAATGGACAGAACAGTTTATTTTTGGTTATGCAGAAGGGGAAAAAAATGACATGGATAATGGCAAATACATTCTTAATATGTTCCTCACATTTCTATCCGACAAGAGGAATAGTATGTGCAACAGATTGATGTGCACACATTACATGATGGCACCGCTGCATCAAGGTCAGAAGGCCAAGCTGTTGGAGTTTCCTCTTCCTCAGATGAAAAGCTGTCATCTTCAGAGTCGGAGCTTAGGTCGTATTCGAAGTCGGAAGAGCCGCCACTCCAACCAAGAGTTGGAAGTCCTGTGCGAACAGCCATCTCAAGGCGATCACATGGCCATGCTCAAGGAAGGAGCTTTTTCGTTTATTCATACTCTGTCAGAGAAGGCAAAGAGAGCAGTAGGTGAAACAGAAAGCAACAAGAGATGAAAGAGATATGACAGAGGGGGGAGCCATCCTGGAGAAAGCATACTGACAAAAGTAGCACTCTCATCGCTGGAGCGGGAGATGAAAAAGAAAAAAAGAAGAGCCTCCCATAAACACACGAAAGATGGCAGAAACATGTTAGGGTGGTGACCTTACGCTATGGTGTGAATATTTTAACAGAGAATTGCCGCTGAAGCAGTGTACAAAGTCCGGAAGCCACCCCGTGCAAATGCAGAGGGGAATCTGCGAACGCACATGCTCCATGCACCGCAATCACGCCCACGAAGGGACGCATTCCGCTGCACGCAAGTGAAAAAACCCAGAGAGAGGAGAAAATATGCTTCTAGAAGTTTACAACAGATGGCATAACCACCTTGGTGCCCACCAACTTAGTGTTAGTGCGCACATCCGAGTGGAAAGTGTACGAGTGCGTCAGTGACTCTGAAAGTTTTAAACTTTGTTCTTCCCCAATTGGGACACCAACGACGATGTCGAAACAAGAGTTGCTCACATGAAGCCATTGTGACAGAAGGCATCCATTTTTAGCACCCAGTTTATGTCCAATGAATTTTGGATGCAGCTCATGTAAAAAAGACATGCTGTTATATGCATCAGTCAACCAGCATCCTTACCTCCAGCTCAAGAAAGAACAACAAGAATGATTCATTAAGGAGTTCTAGAAACGCGACAGACTCTGCAGAGTCTATAATAAAACACAAGCACATGAAAAAACTTGGCTCAGATTCCTTTTGTTTGCAGCGTGGACAGCATTCGCATACTTTCATTGCAGCACTTCTAAAACTCCCTGTTGTGAAATTCTCTCTTCTTTTCCAATTGGGGCACAAACAATGATACCAAATGCAAGTCGCTCACATGAGGCCATTGTAACAAGGGGCATCCTTATTTTTTCACATTTGAACACAGGGCACTTGGTGGCTCGCTGGCGGTGAAACTTCCTGCGTTCAACAAGGACAGCTGCCTCATGGATTATGTGCCACAGGTCAAGGAGCTGCTTGAAAAGAAGGTGACACAGGATCCATTGCTTTATTAATCCTTTATGGATGAGTGTTGCCTACAGGTAACACATTCTTAAATATAACCTTTTCCCACTGAGTTCCGGTATTGAGTGCATAGCATTCTTACAATATAACTATATGGACTCTTGAGGCGTTGGCACCATGATCATCATGCTGTCCTGCTCTTGATAGCGCAAATGACGCTGGTGCGTGGAGAAACAAAGGTGACTTCGTGCTCTGCTCGTGAGCCTCACGCACCTTGCACGAGTGCAAAGTTTGGCTAAGCGTATGCAGCAGCATATGCTATCCGCGGGATGTGTTCTTTCCACCTAGCTCGAGGGATGGTTCAAGACTACCTTAAAGTCTTCTAATAAGACAATTAGACAATGACCAGCCCTACAGCTTTGCCAGGATTGTTTCAATAGTGTATGCTACTTGGTATTTATATTTCCAATTTAGCCAAAGTGAAATTTCATTGGAGTTGTTCTTCAAAGGGTTATGGGAGTACTGACATGAGCTTTTTGGAGCTTGTCACTTTTCTACTTTAAATGTATCACCACTTCCTCTGAATAGAAAACATACTGTCTAGCATCAGACCAGTCTAAACAATACTGTAACATTTGTTTCCACAAACCAGTTTCTTTTTCGGTATCCAGGAAGTATATCCCTCACAGGAGCATGATACACCGGCTCACTTTGTTCCTGCAATCGCTGCTACTGACAAATGTGGGCACAGCCATTAGAAACGTGCTCAGCACAGTTCTCGGGGGGGGGTTTCGTTCTTTTTTCTATGATCAACATAATCATACCAATACTCATGGACATCCTTCCGTGACAGTGACATGAAAAAAAGCTACAGGGATGGAGCTTTTGTATACATGTGTTACTGTGCCAAGGATTCTGGCAGAATTCGACAGTGTTTCTGGTTTCTTGGAGCAGATACCAAGTCAGTGTATCTTCCACATGTGACTGTTTTCCATTTGCCAAAATGCAAGAAAAAAAAAAAAAGAAGCTTAAGTGAAATTCAATGCCGTATTTTGTCTTATTTTGCTGTCGTGAACAGGATGTTTGTCTTCTCTTCCCAGCTTACACTAACGCGGATGAGAATGCAAGACTTATTTCAAGGGTGCTCTTACTTGCGAGCACTTTGCCTCCATAGCTTTCTCAACATTGCCGCAAGATGTTGTCCACAAGTTATAGCCTTATTGGCTATGCCTCGGTAAATCTTGCTCTGTGTCATGACATCACAATAGTGGAGGAGACCAACAGCACCAGTTGATGATTATTGTCACTTTTATTATCAAACTACGATATTTGACAAGTGCTTCCCAACCTTTGTGAATGCTAAATGCCATCCTTTTATGTGCAAGAAGCACGCGGTTAGAATTTCTAGAACTTGTAAAGTTATACGTTGGTGCTCCTTTAAACATGTTCTTGTTTCTCCCTATATGATGGTCACATTCTCCAGTTTGCGTTCTTGTCTGGACATTTTTTCATTTTTTTTTTCAGGTTGAACAGGTGTCAACATCATTTGCCAAGCGTAAGGAGTACGTGGCAGCTTTCCTCAACCTCTTCGGCAGGTATGATCACCATGTTGAATGCAGAATTCAGCTGTTCCTTGCCTTAGTCACATGATCAGATGAGCCTTGAAAATCTCGCAGGTACTCGAATCAACTTTTGTTTCAAGCACAGCCTTCCTTCTTGAAGCAAAAAAAAAGAAATGCAAGGGCCCTGTGACAAGTTGCGCAACAAGTTTTACATGCAACAGCATTGAGCTTTTGACAGATCACAAACCACACTATCACCACAGCCAGTTGCACTGACAGCCAATGCATGCCAGTGGAGACATCACCTGACTCACTCATAATTTATAATCAGTATCAGTAAAATCAGTATATGATTTATATAGATTCCAGGATCCACTAGAATTGGAAAGACTGTCAAATTGGTTTGTTTTGTTTACTTGTGTTGTTAATCACAAATTTATTTGTTTCTAATAAATGATGTTGCTACTGTGTGTTCTTGGTTTCGTTGTCTTCTGAATGTGTAATCTCTTTCACACTGCCAAAATCCTACTTATTGGGGCGAGCAGCATTTCAAATAATTAAATATTGTAATGTCATACCACCATGTATTAACATTGCTTTTTGTCAGTTTGGCAGATGAGGTCTAATACTATCTCATCTCACAGTTCGTTAGCTTTTGCTAGGTTAATCAACTTATTTTCTCAAAACTGCCTTGGTCTTTGTTCATGTTGCAGGAACCTTTTGGAGTTTGACGCAGAGGGATTTGCAAGTCTGTCATTTCTCTTCGAGCATGATGACTTCTTTTTCATCCTGATCAGTGAGTATCTAATTTCGCAGTTAGGAATACAAGAAAGTGTCAATCTCTGGAATACCTTTCCCTTTTTCCACTAGGGTAACCCAGCAAACAATTTTGATTGAGAGCATCATCTGCTAAATTGCTGCTGGTCATAGCTTAGGAGGTGTGCTGAGTAGTGCTGCATACATAATAGTATTCATAAACTTATTCGCATTCCAGCATCGTCAAAATCTAAGACATAATACAGGGTGTACGCATGTCTTTAAAGAAGTCTAATTTGGACATGTTTGAGTGAGCAGTGTTCATTGCTGACTCTGATAACTGTTCCAAACAGTGGCCCAAACAGCATTGAAACTAATAAAAGCTCTGGTTTGAAGCAGGCTCACCTTGAAGTATAGCCACTCATCAGTGTTAAGTTGTTGACCATTACACAAGTGTTTACCATTCAGAAAAACATATTTTGCTCAACTTCATCTTCTATGATCAAGCTTCTGTTAGAATTGCATCCCTTCATCCAATCAGTTTGTGAAAAGTGAACATGTCGCTACGCCATATGTTGCAGTGCCAGCCACTGG
The DNA here is from genome assembly GCF_038994185.2 of Dermacentor albipictus. Classification (NCBI taxonomy): domain Eukaryota; kingdom Metazoa; phylum Arthropoda; class Arachnida; order Ixodida; family Ixodidae; genus Dermacentor; species Dermacentor albipictus. The sequence goes on along the minus strand of NC_091827.1, from coordinate 24,796,101 downwards.
CCTCTTGTGCACGAACAATCAAGAGAAAGGCTGTCTCAGATGCAGCTTATGTTACACTCGAGTCTTGTTGGAACAAAGTCACGTCTGACAGGAAAAGAACATTATATCCAATATTTGTTATAAGGTCATATTCAAGTTATGATATTGGCAAGAAAAATTTTAGATATGTTTCATTAATTAGATAATTTGTTATATCCAATAATTCTTTATATTGTGGTGTAACGTATATAACAAGTCGTCAGATATCACGAAGTAGACCTGAAATGTTTCTTGCCCATTTCAGCTTCATGCAGGATGCATTTTCATTGTAACGAGATTTGACTGCAACGCATCAGTTGCTAGGTGCTTTCGTTCCTGAGCACCTAGTTTCCCAGATGGTAATTGTGACAATTGTGACGACTACATTCGTCCGACGATCGTGTAAGACGCCTGCCTCTCCTGCAGTTGCCATCCCCCGGACTTTCCCGCAAGACAAGCCATCCCTGACGTTTCAATCGGCATACCACACCAGTTGCGGATGGCCCTACAGCATTACCTGCACGGACTACCCGTACAGTCCAAGGTGGGAGGCATCCGAGATGGCTGATCGAGCAAGGTATGTGTGCCTTCGATTCGTTCTGATCTGTATTCTCACCATATAGTAGCAGAGAAAACCGGAACTCTGCCCAGCACCTTCTGACATTCGAACTCGTGCCTCTGTGGGAATTTGCACTTAGGAGCCGGATGCATTAGCTACTGAGCTACTGTTTAGCTCTGGCATATGGTAATTTGCATGGTGTCTCGTGCCCCAAACACACTGCAAGATTTGTGGCTTCTGTCCCTGTATGTCAGAGGTCACAACGGGCCTCTGAAATACATGTAATACAAGGTAGAGAACATCATTCCTCTTTCCTACTAACAGGGTACATGATCCATATGTTTGATGCGAAAGCAACAAATAGCCTATTGGGTGAAAAATCCGGCAGTGTCTGTTGCAGCGAAACTTTCCGTGAACTGCAAAGCCACGTGACAAGCACGCAAAGTGCGCTCGTGATGCTGGCTCAGGCCTTGATGGAGCAGAGCGAGAGAGCAAGCGAAAGGGAACACCTGCTGCCGTGGCATTGCATGGAGGGAGAGGGAATCGCTGCGACTCCACGTCACCCTCGCTCTCGCGCTCGGAAGCCTGTGGTGTCTGTGCATTCCTTGTCTGTGCAAGCTTTTGCCTGCGTTCTAGCTGTGCCTTGGTAAAGCCAAATCAAAACTCACCAAGCATCTCAGTGCTCACCTGCACGCAAGGAGTTCAAAACTCGAAGGACTGCTCAGTGGCGTTTAATTGGACATAAATGCTTTCGCATTGACAACTCATAAGAAGTGCTTAGTTGTGTTCTCGGATTTTTTGTCGAAACGTGTAAAGAACAGAGATGATGATGTATGCATGGTGTAAGATTTGTCGGACGATCTCGCCACTGCCACCATTTGTAAGGGTTGAAGGTCGTAGGGAGGAACTTGGGAGGACAGGACTAGGTGAGCAGGATTTATTTATATGTTATTTAACATGGGATACATTTACACAGTCTAGCGTGACTCCCAAATGGAGCCCGCAAGACGAAGCATGCAGCATGCGAGCACGAAGCTCCAAACACACCCAGCACACTGCTGGTCGAGCACGATCACAGAGCACACAGATGAGCACACCCTAGCAGCCGACAAGCTGCTGCTTATAAACACTCCGTTCTCCCTAAATCCCTAGGTGAGGGAAACGGCTGTCCAATCGGACTGTCCATAGTCGTTGGGGCGTAGTTGACCCTACTTGGAGGAGGAGGGCTCACACACACACATAGGCACTTTGGATTCCCAGAACCCGAGTTGAGCACGTCCCCGTAGCCAGGTGGTCATGCCTCACCCCAGCCGGCGCCTCTAAATTCCGGAGCTGCCTTTCTCCTGTAGTCGCCACGAGTGTCAGCAGACTGTGACGAATCCTGGGGCCCACGTACCGCAAAGCACCCTTTTGTTAGGGAAGCTCTTCTTGCCACTGAAGTAGCACCATGAAGACCCGGCAAATCAACCAACAATACACGGGGTGCCAAACGTGGCCAGTCCTGCTGTTGTAGTCTCCAGTTCCCCGAAGGAAGTTCATGGTCGGTTAGCGCTGTCGTCCTCGCTGGTTCTTTAAAGGGCGTCACCACCGCGGATCAATCGAAGCACCTGCAGCGGGCTGAGATAGTTTTGCAGAGCACTACCCCTGCAGGCTGATCCTAACAATGGCAAGGACGTTCTTGAGAACATGGTGGTGTTCACTACAAAACTCTGCTGCTGTCCCAGTAAATGAGTTCAACACTGGAGGAATTGCTGAAGTATACCTTTTTTTTCTGCTTTGTTCGTAGTAGCAGTATAAATATATCTTGCAATTATGCACTTGTAATACACTTGTCTCCTTTGCTATTTGTGTGTGGGCTGGGAGTAAATAAACTCTGTACATTTTCATTGAAAAACAAAGTATGACCAAGTAATCTTTGCACTCTTCGTGCAGGACCTTCGTGATGGAGTATGTCCCGAGCTTCCAGACCAGCTCCGTGAAGAACCGCTGAAGTGTCCCACTGCTCCTGTGTTTGGAAAAAAACACCTGGTCTTTTAATTTTTGTACATACAAGTAAATACTTCCTTTTTTTTTTCACGTATTGCGCTGTGTGCCTGCTGATCTCTATACTCCCGTTTTACCAGTTGCGTGCACTACAGCGAAGGCAATGGCTCAGCCAATCAGTGACGAGAGTCGGCTGCATCTTCCAGAGAAACGAAGAGTGTGCTGTAATAATCTTTGCGTGAAACTTAAGTTTAGTTGACGGTGCATGGATGGTAGTCAGAAACAGACAATTAAGGGAGTTCTGCTGTCTCTTTTTCAGGCTGGCTAATGCAACCTGCAGCTGTCTCTGAACTGCATGGATTTGTTGGTGAGGTGGAGTGTGTATGCTGAAGGATACAGACGAGGTGTTCTCGGTCATTCTTGTGACTAGCACCGGATGCACCGAATGTCTGCATGCCTGGAACTGTGATGAGACAGCTTGTTAGTAACTGTGCCAAGAATGATGTCACCTACTGGCGCCAGCACGCCCATTGAGAGTCGCGCGAAATCTCGCCAAAAGGTTGCATGCCCGAAAGCAAACAAGTGAGAATACCAGCCCTGTTCTGTCAAACACACTCAGTCCCTGGAAGGGAAATATTCTCATCCTTCCAAGTGCAGGACAAACCTACAAAGCAAACCCTTACAGGTTTTTCAGAAACAAAGCTTTGCAGTTGAAGGAAAAATTTGTCCTGGTCTGGGGTTTGAACTTGGGACCACCTTTCTGGGACGGTTGCTGTACCATCTGAGCTAACGATGATGCTAGCAGATTGCAGTGTGAGGGTGAATTAATCAACATTTCGAAACACAGGAACACTGAAACAATTCATTGAAGCAATCCATTGCTTGCTGACACTCTTCACACTTTGCATATACTGATATGAGTGAGCTGCAGCATTCATCACCGTTGAATACATACAAACAACAGATTGCCGCAAAGCTGGGCGTTGTCATTGGATGGCTGTATTCTCAAACAAGGAAATAACATCCACGTAGGAGCCAGTTCAAAGGAGGTAGTGGCGATGAAAGGTTTGTGGTTTGCATTATGAAAGGTTTTCATTACAACATCAACTGTATTATGGCTGTGCACCACATTTTAAAAATGAAGGAGATTTATTATTAAAAAGGACTACAGATTATCTAAGAAAAAGCTTTTTATTTTCAGCTTGAACTCAGTCAAGCGGACAGTGCGAAAAATGTGGTACATGCGATAAAAATAAAATACATATGCCAGGATTGAAGTTTCTGCAATTACAACCACATATCTGTGGCAGAAAGCTGGGCAGGCTGTGTGCTAGCAGTGAATTACAGTATTCAACCGGGCTGACGTTGATCACAATCGAGTGAGATGAGAAACAATGCAAAAGCTGCAAGCTTGTACCTAATTAGAACAGTTGATATTACGGCTTACTTTCTTTCCACTGTCTTGTTCTTTGCATTCTTCCAAGAAAAAGTCATCTGGCAGAAAGAAGAAAAGAGAAGAATATTTCTAAAGTATCTGCATATATAGACGAGTTAACTCACTCGAACTCCCACCTGTGAATCTGAACAAGTCGAGGCAGGCATGAGTCACAGTACAAGTCCCAGTGAATTGAAACTTGTGCAAGTCTGAAGGAGTTCCAGTCAGCCTAAATAAAATACGACTCCAATTGTTTTTAAGTGCACAAGCCTGTATGTGAGGTTGAGTCAATGTGACGCTGAGCGAACCTGACAAATGGGGTTGAGGCTATGATCCTGCGAGTCTGAGTTGGTTGATGATTCTATCAATCTGATTGAGCCCGAGTGAGCACGAGTCCATGAGCCTGTAATTCTGAGAGATTCGGAATAATTCGGAGAGAACTTGCTCAAGTCCGATTTTGGTGAGTCTACAGGTCCAGTTGATTGTCCTGCACTTTCTGAACTAGCTTAGGAGGTTCTGCACTTCACTACTAGTTTTACCAGTTCAACACGGCGGCAACTGCACATCGCCATTTGTTTCACACAGTGCAGGCTTTGTGTAGGTTGTGCCATGCCAGTTCTTCGCGAGAAAGAACTATTTTTAACTAGCTGGAACTACTTCACGAAGTGCAAGGCAAATTGAACGAGCCTTACAGTTCATTGGGATCTGATTCATGGCAAGTTTGAGTGCATGTAAGCCCTAAGCTAAAGGTTTTTTTTTTTTTTTGAGCAAGCCAGAGTGAGTTACATTTATTTTGCCAAACTACATGTATCTGTCACAAGCTGACAGGTGTTGCAACTTAGCTAAACCTCTTTGAGCTTTGTGAAGTTGAAGTTGTTGCCGTCGAAAGCCATGCAAGTAGAACTGTCTTTTGAGGCTTCCTCTTTTTGGGCTCTGTGCATCTTGAGCTGTTTGGGGCATGTGCAAGAATTTTGTTAAAACACGGCGACAAACTAGCCAATTGGTGCCTTTTCTGCGTAGATTGTATTTTATATTTGCCTATAGCTACACACATACAGCTTATCAGGAGATGCATAGTGTCTATAACTCAGATACAATCATCTTCCTGAGATCTCTCGTGCATCGGCGAATGGCTTTTTCGTCCGTTTCCGTATACGCTGTTGCGTAAAGTAGTACTAACACAGACATTTTCTATTACGTTTCCTTTTGCGCTTTAGCAGATAGCACGCAAAAAAGCGCCAGTTAAACCCTCCTTTAGGGCTACCGGGTGACCGTTTCAAAATGCGCGCCAAAGGGGGGGCGTTTTTTTCTTCTTCTTCTTCTCGGGCTTCTTTTACAAGTTATTTATGCGGGTCCTTTTTTTTTTTTTTATGGTGGTCACAAACCGTCGACGTACGCGCCCGCCGGTCAGCCTGGTGTGCATGCATAGTTGCAGTGATCACGAGCCCATAATGTACCGTAGTATGTCGCCGAAAGCACGCCGAACGCACTCTGTATAAACCGTGCTTTCGTTTTCACTCCGCGCATAGCTTCCTTCTAGAGAGCTGTCGATTCCTTTAGAGCGTGCGGCGCCTTTTCGACAACTATTAGACTTAACCACGCCCCATGACTTGTAAACAAAACCTCACGAAATCTGGCGCGCTTTTTAAATTCACCACATTAAAATATGGTATGATTCATTATGCACGTTCGAGGGATTGAGGCGCGTTAACTCCGTGATTACGGAGCAGCCGCGGCTATCAAACAGAGAAAACAGAAACACAGAGACAAAAGTTTAGTGTGTAAAGAACGCGCGCCTCGCGAATCGCCAGCAGGCGTGATGACACGGTTTGTTTTTTTTTTTCGAAATCGCGATCGAAATACGCATGCCGACTATTATCGAGTATCGGAACAGCGCCACGTTCGCAGAGCTCTGGAGGCGCTCGCCGGCGCCTGGAACAACGCCTCAAATAAAGGAGGCGTTGCCTGGAGAAAGCGATCGGGGCAACCCCCGGTTTTCATTGCACCGGATGGCACCGGCTTATGCCGATCCTCCGTCGTCTGCTTCCGGACAACGGCGGCCGACGTCTATTTGACATCGCGCGGTAGCCGTTTTTATGAGGTCAACGAAACAGACGGCGGCGTCGCGCGCCGGCCTTCTGGATTTGGAACAGACGGCCTTCACACACACACCCAAGCAGCAGCAAGCGCTCGAAGAACACTGCCAGCAAGGCTTGAGAAGATATGTGGAAGAACATATTCGGCCGGTCGACAACAGCCACTTACGTGAGTGCAATCGACGACCGAGGTGCATGCATCTGTCCGTAGCTGAAAGGGCATGGAAATGACCGTGTGCTTTGTGTTGCGTGGCCGGCGTTAAGAAAAAAAAACAAAAACAAAAAACGCGCGCCTCCACTGCGGTTGTAGAACAGACATAGAATCAATCGCTCTTCACTAGTTCCGGAAACGATGGACGTTAGTAAGCCGGGTGTAAAACGCAGCCGTTTCCGCAGTTTTTTTACTATGCGACCGCTGCGCAATGCGTAATAAACATACCACTCTCAGTGGCCCGCACAGCTCCTGACAAATCTCCTCATTTGACCTCTTTTGGGACGACTTTGTTTCTCTGTCAACCTGTCAGGGAAACATAGCATAGTAGACTAAACGACGTTCATTTCTTTTTCTTTTGAGTCGTTTTGTGCATACATCGCCAAGCGCAGGTGCAACCCCCCCCAAAAAAAGGGTCAACCAAGCGTTGACTCTAGAGAAGACAAGGTCGACGTGTGTACATGGTGGTTCAGACGATTTGATAAATTAAGGTTGCTTATACATGTCTATTCTGTCTCTTATTCATGCTCATTGTTGACTCATTTTGCATCTTCGTATATAATATTTAAAGCACAATTATGTCTCTTGAATGTCTCGAAGTAAAAGATCAAAGAGAAAAGCACGTTCCTCTTGCATTCAGACAGTGTATACCATTACACCCAGCACCGTTTCTCAGCAAAGACGCGCTTTTTGATGGGAAATCAGTTTGATATTTTTAAATAATTTTCGTGTACTAGATGTTTCACACCCGAGCGATCCATAGCGGTCTCTTAATAGAGGCCTGTGTTACAGCAGTAGTATCTATAGCACTCTTCCAGGCCCATGCATACAATTAAAGGCCCTGTTGAGGCAGTAGTGCTGCTTGAAAATTATTAATTGAATGTTTTATGTTTATAAGTAATCTATATGTATAGCACATCTCACTGAAGTCATTGCCATTGTTTGATTGAAAGTACGGTGTATGTTTTATTAATTTACACAGTGATCAATTTTAGGCCTCTATACAGCCATGCTGCATCTACTCATCGTTATTCATCAGTCCACTGATTGTGGAATACCACTTCTTGGCACTCTTTGGCCATAACTTGCCCTTGCTCCATCAAACACTATACATCATCAATTATGTCGAGCCCGTTTTCTTTAGCGCCAACACTTGGTAGACTTTTTCTTTTTCTGACTAAGAGGTCAGGTGGGCCAACCTCGGAAATAGCACAGACAATTTTTGACTAAGTTGGCGCTAATTACACCCGTACCATTATTTTTACCTACTCTGACTGTGTAAGTTATAAGATTACCAGATAAGCCAAACCCATATGAAGTCAGCTAAGACGACCTTGTCTTCAATAATATGCATACAGCTGAGTGGGGCAGAACACTGTACAATGATACTGTGATTTGGCCTCTGTGCCGTGTTGGGGACTTGCTACCTACATCTCCAACAGCTGGGTGTGCTGCAGAACAAATAACTTTCCGATTCATGCTTCTTTTGTCTGTGATATAGTACTCTCTTATCTTATCTGTGCTTGCAGAGAAACAGCTGGACAAAAACACATGGCAATCATGTCTTTGAATTGGCACAGACTTTGAAGTTGCTTAAATAAACAAAACAACTTTATTAGCGATTTGGTAACAAAACGTCAAGCCCTTATGGACAAAGAAAATGCTAATGACAAGTTTATAGGGCTGTCAGCTGTTGGAGGGACTGGCGTGCAGGCTGCTGTTGCAGTTTCTGTTCATTGCCACCACTTGGGAACGCACTTCTGCGAAGGTGTCGTCGCAAAAATTGCGGAGCTCTTGTGAGACAGAGTCTTCGGTTGCAGCGAGGTATCCTTCGTTGTCTACGTGTACAAGGAGCAAAAAAAGAAAGGGATAGTCGAATAAGTTGTTTTGAAGTGCTTTTGCTGGCCATAAGATTTAAAAAATCATAAAAACTTACTTTTCATTATTAGATGCCCCGACAGCTCACAGAGAGCAACGTTGAATGCAGACTCATCTTTTGCACCTAAAATGTGCAACACAAGACACTCAGCATGAAATCACAAAGAACGCAGTGATGCAGTCTCACCGTAGCAAGAATGGCGTGCCCACAGGAATACACGAACCACTGGTTGTTCAACGCCATCTATATTGTCCGATTTAAAGCTTGTACCCCTCGTCACAAACAGGTTATGAGCTGTAGAAGTGTTTAGCAGCATCTGGACAAGTATCATCAGTTCCCTAAAACACATTTAAAAAACAGCACAAAATTAGATTTTTGCGATTAATTTCGTCGATGTGATTTCTTCATTCTATAATACTGTCAGCCATTACAAATTACAAAGTGGGATAATGCAACATTAAGTACAAGTTTAATGTGCAAACAATTTAGGTACTATATAATGCTAGAATTAAATGGAAACATGAGGAAATAAGCTAGGAGGCGCATTTTTCCTTTTCATGTTTGCCTCGGTGCATTACACTACTGCAACTCCTTCGGAGACACTTAATTCTAAGGCTAGAGCACATTTAGCTCCCTGTCACACCATAATAGCAGACCACAGTTTGGAGTGCAATTAAACATAAGTAGTGCTACTTGGGGTTATGTTCCATTCTGGCATGATATATGTAGTGTGCAAGTCAACAATCTATAGAAGAAATTTAAAGTTTAAATAAGTACTTCAATGTTCACTTACTAATTCAAACCACATTAAAATACATTGTAATCTAGATGCTTACTATAGTAACTACTATATTACAGGTTTGAAGGTGCCAAGTACATTTGCATACTGTAGTGCTAATGAGCAGATATGTCTGAATATCAGTTTATAGCATCTGTGCCATCTTTTCTTTAAAATGCATCAGTTGCACAGCAGTGCATAACCATCAATGGCAATGCACTATGTTCCTTTATAGTCCTTGCGGTAGCAAATGTACAAGTTCATGTTGGATATTGCATAGGAAAATTACCCTTAAAATGCCACATTCACACGTCGCTATCAAATGCCCACTAGACTAGACAACTGAATGAATGTTCATGCATAAAGCTGCATGGGCAGTTTATTTTACTCACTGAATAACAGTTTCCTTGTTGTCTTTAGTCACTTGAAAAACAAATCCCTTGGCAGGATAGTCTACGATTTCGTAGCATTCGCTCCACAGGTGGTTGACCCTCTGCATAAACGGGGATGTACTGTAAGTACCTTAAGCATCTAATACAGTCAGATAAGAATGTTACAGAATAAAGTAGGTAAGTATACAATTTGGCTGGCCATGCTTTACTTCAATGAACATTCTATTGCTATAATGAAAGCAAGAATTCAATGTCGAAGACAATATAGGTAGCAGCGAGGCAGACCGTGGTTCACTCACAGCATAAGATGTCTGTTTTCGATAGCAAAAAATGTCAAATACTCAGCGAGAGCAACTCGAAAACGGCTACATTCAAGATTTTTTTCTCTCACCAATATGGCAACATACACTTATATCCGATACTTTAACAAAGATATTTTTGAATCAGATGTCACTAACAAGGTTTGACTGTACAATCTATGTGACAAAGCCATGAACTCACAGCTGTTTCAATGTAAAGCCTATGTTCCAGGTAATAGAGGTGGAAGTGGTGGTGATTCACCGAGGCATGGCCACCAAGGCTGTTGAAACCAAGACGGAAATTTCTGAAAACAGTCCAAATTCCACTTCATCAAGAACAATATTTTTCTTTCAGGCCACTCGGTGTCAACAAAAATCTATACATTCAATTTATTCACTGAGAATCTAGCTTTGGTAAACTCTGCATAGACTATGATAAGCTAAAAATCTGTTTACTTAAAACACATGCCCTTTTCTGCGCAGAACAATGCGGTGAGAAAAATGGCTGAAGACAGCACATTGATGAGGCATGTATAAATTAAAGGTGCCACCATAAGATGGCATCACCAATGCAATCATACATTTGCAGTCATGATATCATGGATTTTCATTTTGCTAAGTACTCTTTCCCTGCTAACTTTGTTTGCAGTGTATTCATTGGCTTGGCCATACTTCATTTACGGAGGGATGAAATTGCCTTCTGTACATATGTGCTTGTATAATAACCCACAATACTGTTAATATGCACATTCGATTCAACTTTGAACTATCGCACAAAAATCTCTGGTCTCTGGGACTCGGAAATGAAACAAGTCCAATGTATTTTTCCAATGCTTCATTTAGATACAGTAGCTGTAATCACTTACGGGCTGCCACTTAGTAGCACCATATCAATTGCCAGACGCAGTGACACGGGCGTGAGTATCTGTTCAGGATGAAGGTGAGTGGTACAACACAAATTAGCCAAACCAATGACTCAAGCAAAAAATGTGCAAAAGAATAGAAAAGTGCGTGTGCAAATAAACACACACACAAAAAAAAATGACCCCGAGAAAGTGAACATGCTCTCTTAAGAGGAAGCTTTAGCTCGGGTGCTACTATCTAAATACATGCAAAAAGAGAATTCGTTTTTATCAGCAACCACTGCATCAAATTTGATGAGGTTTGCTGCATTTAAAAGAAAAACTTAAAATCTAGTGACTGTTGGTTTTGAATTTTCAATTTACGTCGTAAATATTTGATTAAAAATTGGCAAAAATCGAAAATTTTCAAAAAACGAAACTATGAAGTTAACAACTCTAACTCAACAATGAAAAACGATAATACAATGCTGTGAATTGCATCTAACAGCACATCTAAAGCGGACAAAATTGATATGTCATACATGAATATAAAAAAAAACTTAGTTATATGGAAATACAGCTTTTGCAGAACCCTTGTGAACAAGGTAGCAAATTGACGTAAGATATAACATGACAGATCGAATTTGTTCGCTTTTAGCGATCTAATGGATGCCGTTTACAGAACCGCGATATCTGCTCTTGATGCAGAGCTATGAATGTGTAAACTTGGTGCTTCTATTTTTTTTAAACTACCGGATTTTTGAAAATTCACTTAACAGAATTCAGGGCCTAAATCGAAATTCCGCCTCCACCAGTCACTAGAATTTAACTTGCTCTTTTAAATGCAACCAATTTCATTAAAATCGGCCCAGGGGTTATATCAGAAAAACGTTTTTGCGTTTTATGTGCATTTGAATAGGCCGCGTTGGAGTTGGGCCCGAGCTAAAGCTTCCTCTTAACATGCAAGTCAAGAAACAGAACAATTTACGAAATGAAGTATTTAGATAAATTCGAGGGGTTATGTCTTGAAGCACACCACAAGCAGTATCACAAACCTGTGGCAGACAGTTGTACAGGCTGGGAACTAGCAGAGAATTGCAGTACTCAACCGGGCTGACATTGATCACCACCCAGTGCCCCACCTGCAAGACAAGGCCTATAGATAACGAGAAACAATGCAGGAGGCATAGGCTATTGTACCTAATTAAAACAGCCGATTCCACTGCTTACTTCTTTTGCACTGTCTTGTTCTTTGTTAACATTCTTCAGAGAAAACAGCATCTGGCAGAAGGAAAAAACAAAAAAACAGTTCGTTGATTGCTTAAGGGAACATACATTAAATGTAAGGAATTATTGTGACGGTCGTCTAGCTGTCTGCTCATATTCAAGAGTGCAGCTGTGCAACTTTGTTAAATGATTGTGTAATTCTTTCTAGACAAAGATAAGGACATGCATGAAATTATAGAGGCACAAGCTATGGGGTGGAATAGTGAAAGGTGTTAGCACAGCGTCTGTCGACCCGCTTGATAAAGGGACGTCGTTTTCAAAAGGAGCGGTACAATGCTTTGTCCATAAGTGGCACGGTTGCACATGATGTATCAATGTATGAATTTTCCTGAGAATGAACTGTTAGCGGATTGTAGTGTCTGTATCTCCCGTTTGTCCTTGTCTGCTAGCGCTAAAATGTTATCCAAGTTCTTTATGACCTACATACCGCTGTTTTACGAATATAACGCAAGCTATTTTTTCGAAATTCTCGGCCTCAGTGGTCCCAGAATGTGCCTCGAGCTATGTTTGTTGTGTGAAATGAATATAACAGAATTAAAAAAAATATATATTTCATTTTTACATGCCTGCTGTTGTTTCACATCATGCAAGAGCAGTGAGTGGGAAGTTGCTACTGTATATTTTGCGCTGTCATAAGTGTAGTTATGACATATTAATCTCAATCTTGCTTTGTGTAACGTAGGACGACGCCTTACTTGCCGACACTGACAAAGACATCGGCACTTGTCTTTTCACTTTATTTTGCAGTTTGCAGTAATGATTAATGAAGCCCAGCAACCATCTCTGTTTACGCACTGTTTCCTGTTTGTGGCATCACTTTTCATTATAAATGTAATATATATTTCTTTCTGTGAGACCAAAGCTCCCCCGTCGTATTATATTTGCGGTCATGTTACATGCAAATATGGTATGTAGATAGACTTGCGAGTCATCTCGGAGCCAGCCGTAAGTCTGAGTGAGTCAATGCAAGCATGAGTGCAAGTCAATGCAAGCATGAATGCGAATCCAAGCGAGTTGAAGTCTGAATCACACATAGTTCCAATTGTCTTTCAGTTCACGAGAGTAGGCTGCACCTACCCACGATCACCTAACGACTTAAATGGTGGTTCCATGAATTTGAGTGACAAGTATGACTATCCAAGCTTGTGATTCTGATGGCACATTCGACTGTCCTTCGAGAGTGTTGTCAAAGTGCTCTCATGGTCGTGTCAAGCAACATTGAAGCCTTATTAAACAGGCAAAGTTCTTTAGTAACATTATTCTGGTTCTGTTAACACTACAGGAATGTACTTATTGAAGCTTTGCAGAATTGCCTGGAATCAATCAGTTGAACGTGCCTTCAGTGAGCTTGTCCAAGTCTGACATTGTTGAGTCTAGAGTCTAATGCAAGTTCAGCAAGGTTAGATTTATGGCTAGTTTGAGTCTGTGTAATCCCGGCTGAGTTGAATGTGGGTAAGTCTGAGTGAGCCCTATGCCAAAGCTACATTTTGCGAGGGAGTCTGAGTGAGTTTTGTTTATTTTGCCGAACCACCTGGATCTGTCACAAGTCGACAGGCATCGCAACTTACCTCTCCCTCTTTGAGCTTTGTGAAGTTGAAGATGCTGCCGTCAAATGGCATGCAAATGGAACTGACATGTTGAGGCTTCCTCCTTTCCTGGGCTCTCTTCGTGTTGAGCTGTTGGGCAAGTGAAAAGATTTTGTGAACACACAGCGATGCAGCTCACTCTACTCATGGCTTTCCTGCATAGATTTGCCTGAAACTACACGCACACATGCAGCCTATGAGGAAACGCGTAGAGGTCATAACTCTCTCTCTCAACTGCTTTAATGTTACTATCACTGCAACACAGCGACTTTTCAGAGTCCACTGGACACACAACATTCTCGGCAAGCGTGATATGTCAGCCCGTTAAAGAAACTTAAAATATGGGATATGCCAATCCACAGTGCTTGCAAACACTTGAGTCGCTAGCCTGTTAATGCGCTTGTAGGTTTTCTTTTGGAGCACGCGAGTCAAACATTTTTCTCAGTGAAGTTTACGTATCACTATAGCTTGCGAATCTCTTCCACCAGGTGTGCTCTTTCAACTTCCATGAGTTTTTAGCGCAACTGTAAGGTCCGCTCTTCAAGTTCTAATTGCTGCTTTCTCATTTGTTTTGCTGTATCTTTATGTAGACAGTGACTGACATAAAACTCTCATGAATGAATGATACACTAGGACACTCATAACTTATGATATACAGGTCTACAGGCATTCTAATCCAATTTGGAGCCTCATTAGGGCTGAAAAATAATAATTCTAGTGACCTGTCACAATGGCTCAGTGATTATGGCATTTCACTGCTGAGGTCAAGGCTCTCGGATTGATCCCGGCCATGCTGACTGTGTTTCAATGGCGGCACAAAATGCAAAAATGCTCGTGTAGCGTGCATTGGGCGCATGTTACAAAAAACCCCAGATGGTCATAATTCATCCGGAGTACTACTCCACTACAGCGTGTCTCATGATGATATGGTGGTTTTCGCATGTAAAACCCCCAAACCAAATGATATTTTTTAGGCTATATGTAGTGAACAGTAATAGTCTAAGAGGTAACACGATTTGACCTATCTTATTTCGATACTTACACAAATTTTCATCGCCTATTCTAATTGTGCAAGCATCGGCAGAGGTAGTTTACAAGAATCAGGACAAATGAAATGAATTAATTAACGTACTAATTAACTTAACTCAGCTTACTCAACGGCAGTATTACGTTACTGCAAGGGTTAATAGTTTACCTGCGCCACGAATCCGTATTTCCCGGGCAGTATTCGCGTCTCCAGTTTTTCCAGCTTGTACCAGAAGTGGCCGTTCGCCATGGCCTCGTTCCATTTGGACTGCAACAGCTCATCGAACCGGGTCGGCTTTGGCTCACGGCTCGGCGCCACGTCGTACACGAGATCGTCCTCTCCGTACTCAAACTCCTTCAGCTTCATGGTTCCGCCGAAGAACAGCCGCCTCTCCTGAATGAATGAACGAATGAATCAATGAATGCGAGACGTTGCAACACGTTACACGTTCGAAAAAAGCGCTCGCGAAACTTGAATGATCGCGCGTCGTCCGATGACCCCCCCCCCCCCCCCTCCCTTACGGAAGTGCTTTTGTGATCCGAAACGGAGGAGAACACCTTCAAGGTGAGAAGCGAGAACAGCAGCTGCTGTTCCTTGAACAGCGCTCGCCGTCAAAGGCCAACTGTTCGTCGCTAGCCGGCGTCACGGCTTGTTTTTTGAAATCACGACCGCCGGCTAATCACAGCGCCAGCGGGGTAGCGCCACGTTCGCGTTCGAAGAACTCGGGGGAGCCGTTGTGTGAGCCACTCGCCGGCGTCCGGAGAAAGCGAGGGGGCAGCCCGGGTTTTTTTTTATTGCACCGGCTGGCGACTAGCCACTGTGATATGCATCGATTTGCTTGCTCCCTCCTCTGTGGCCGTATGTGCGGGTCCTTTTTCTCGGCCCTTTCCTTCCGGCCGATGTCCGTTCCACACCGCGCGGTAGCTTGTTTACGAGGTCAATGAAAGAGACGCCGGCTCTTGGGATTTAGAACAGACGACCTTCACGCCAGCCGCAGCGACCATACGGAGAACATCGCCAGCGAATCTTGAGAAGATGTGGAAGAACATATTCGGCCGGTCGACGACCATCTACGTGAGTGCCGAAGCGCATGCAAACGAGATGCAGATATCTCGTCCGCGGGTGAAAGGGAACGGAATGAGCACGTGCGTTGTACTGCGTAGCCGGCGCAAAAAAAAAAGAAAAAGAAGTGCGCCTCTGCGACGGTGGCAAAATAAACGTATACTCTTCGCAAGTTTGGTTAACGATTCTGCAAAACGCAGCCGTTTCGACGGTCTCACCGCGGGACCGGCGCGCAAGTGCATGAGAAACATCCCTTCCAAACCGTGCTTCGCGTACGTAGCTCCCAACAAACCTCTCGTTCGAGCTCTTTTTAGGGCCGACTTTGTTTCCCCTGTCAACCTGTCAGCAGAGTGGACAGACGACACGCGCCTTCCATGCTTTCAACTTCTTCTGTACACACATCGCCAAGCGCCGGCATAACCAAATATATATATATATAGCCGTGTGCGCGGCAGACTCGCCTGTTTCGTACCGGGGCCGCGCTGACAGTCTGCATGTGACAAAGCGTGAACAGCTGTGCGCCTTTGTTCCAACACTGCAATTGGTGGGCCGGAGCACCCGCGGACTCGTTGTACTACGTACCAGCGGTCGGGCGATCTGCGTCACGTATAGGCATATGCGCGATATCCCGGAGGTTTGGTACAACGCGATTACGAGAGACGCTCTCGCCCGCGAGACGGCCCCCCGTTTCCTCGACTTCTCCGATAAACGTCGGGAACGCGAAAGAAAAGCAAGAGATAAACGCAGAGGCGGTGGGAGTCGCTGTACTCGGGCGTCCACGGCGCAACTATGGACGAATCGAGCAAGTGTTGCGAGAAAAAGAACGGCAGTAACAATGGTCGTGGGACGCACTTCGGCGCGACGTCTACGACGTACGGGTCGGTGAGTTTGTGGTTTTTACCACGCCGGAAATCCGTTGGAACGTCGCACTCGATATTCGGAGCCGGGAACACTCAACAAAGTGACACATTTGTTGCGGTTTTGCACTATTTGCCAAAGCTAGCCAAATGCGCACGTGGGTCAGGGGATGTATTGTAGGGCACTGAGACTCAGCTGTGGGTGATCCGAGTCGCAGTGAAAGTAAAGTAAAACGGGCTGGTAAACAGCTTAGCCTTCAGGACGCACCCCTCAGCTCTGGTAACTCCTGTTCGTGATAAGTGTCGAGGCGGCATCTTGCACATTTTGATGCGCTTGCAAACTGCGCTCGGCAAAGGCACACGTGGCTCACTGAAAACTTCACAAAGCACTAGCAGGTATGTGAACCTGCGATAAAAAAAACTCGTTAGCATAGACCGGAAGTATCACTTTACATTAGGATAAGCTCCTTTTGTTCTCTTATCAGAGACAGAAACGAGAAACCAAAAAATATTAGAGATACCGATGCTATTCATCCTTTCTATAGTTCTTGCAAATCTTTCCTACTTTTGTCATTTATCGAGTGTTTCCAGTCACAGTGGCTACGGTGTTCCGATGCCGAGTGCAAGGTCACAGGTTTGACTCCCACCTACCACATCGCAATGAGGGTGAAATGCGAAAATGTCTTGTGTACTTAAGAGTTAGGTACATGTGAAATAACCCCTGGTAGTTTATTTCAGAGCCAGCCCTCCGCTACAACGTCACTCAAAGCATCTGCACTCGTCACATAGCAGATTTTTTTTTAACAGTAAGATGCGGGACAAAGAGGCACAGGGACAGAGCACTTTGTTCTGTTCCTCATTCCTTCGTCTTGTGTTGCACTATTAAAAGAACCTGCCGAGTGAC
Source organism: Dermacentor albipictus (assembly GCF_038994185.2). Lineage (NCBI taxonomy): Eukaryota > Metazoa > Arthropoda > Arachnida > Ixodida > Ixodidae > Dermacentor > Dermacentor albipictus. The sequence goes on along the minus strand of NC_091827.1, from coordinate 24,778,886 downwards.
AGGATGTACCAATCAACCCGAACAAACAGGCTGCTGTGTATTTGCTTTGAGATTCGAAACCCTACAGTTTGATTTGACTTTCTAGCGAAGATAACATGACGTGTTCGCTGCAGATGGAAGTGGCCGACAATCCAACAGCGGGTGTATCGGAACAAGCCCCAGACGTACGGGCAGGCGGTGACCAGAGAGAGATTGAGGATATCGAACTGGCAGCAGGCCTCGCACGGGACAATGACAGCATCGTGTGGGACCCAAAGCCTTGCAACTGTGTTGCCGACGGACCGAAGTGCCGCGAGTGCTTGGGAGCGGGGAGGAATGCCGTAAAGGTGCAAATGGAGTCTTGGTCCGTGGAGAAGACTGTGATATTTGGCATAATCCTCGGCGCTTTCTTCATCTGGGCAGTCGTGTTTGGCATCTGCCTCAACGTGTTCAAGCTCTAAAGTGCAGTGTCATTGTAAATGTCTGTGTTGCACATTAGATCTTTAGCTGAAGTGAAACCATAATGGAACTACGATGCTGTCTGTCCAGTGAACTATTGGTAATTAGTTGCAAAGCCAACTGTGCAAAGTGTCACTTTAATGCCAAAGGTTGTTTTAAGTTTCACTGCCAAAGTCATGAGCAGTGTGTTGTGCAGGGTAACCAATGGATAAGGTCGCACATGTTGTGTTCTGCTTAGCTGAGGAGAGTGTGTTGGGAGGCTAGTTGGTAAGACATATTTTTGGGAACTTAAACTGCGCTAGGGATGAGACAATGAAGTGGAAGAAGACGGGACAAAGACTACCAACTGCTTTATTGAAACCACATTACACTGCATTATGGACAAGATACCGAAGTAGAAGACGGGACGAATGCAGGTTAACAACTGGTTTATTGAAACTTGTGGTTTCAGTAAACCAGTTGCTAGTCTGCGTTTGTCATGTCTTCTTCCACTTCGGTGTTTCGTCCCAGCGCAGTTGAAGTCTCCCAAAGTACTACTTAGTTGAGTTTATGCTTTGTTTTGTGTACATGTACCAATGACTGGAAAAAGATTAAGCATTGTGAAACTTTCACTGTGCAGCATGGAAGTGGTAGCTGCAATATGGTAGCAGCACAGAGATGTGCATATTGCAACTTTTGTATATAATACGGGTGCACCTGCTCTCAGGCATTTGTCTTTTAATGGCCCTAGTGTTATATATGCTTTCTTGCAGTTGGAATTAACAGTAAGGTCCACTGCTAGCGGGAATGCACAGCTAATATGCTGCCATCAGTTATCACTTTGATATCCCACACAAGTGCATGGAATAATTCTTCGGGTAAAAAATGCACATTTGATTGATTATACATACTGCTTCTTTTTAGTTAAGTGTTGCCTTTAGCAGCGGACTGTAATGTACAATTTGGGACCCCTGTATGGAGTCTGTATCAGGCAGCTTTTGCAACAGAACTGCCATTCGGCCGTGAACTTGCAAAGATTTTAAATGCGAAAGCATTAAATGGCGCACGAAGTGGAAAATTCAGCGGTGTGGCCGGAGGTGCTGCAAGAAGTGACATGGTGACAGCCAATCAGAGGGGGCGCATGGGCCACTGAGTTCCTTGAAGCACCACCAGATGGAGCTCACCTCTACGCATGCACCGCACAGCCGGCCAGGCGGGGCAAAGAAAAAGAGAACTAGAAAGCTCGCCGTCGCGCATAGCATTCACCAGTAAAGATTACGGTTGCGTAAGCTGCGGCAACTGTGTGGCCGGTCTATATACAGCACCTGTAGCATCGCGGCGCAGCCAGTTGGTGCACTGATTTCGGTAAGTTCAGTCATTCACTGCGATAAACGACCCTTTGATCTTGTTCAGTATCTGTGCCCGGCCCCTTTTAGATGTCCACACAATTACACCAACAAGGCCGTGGGGTGATCGGAGATATGTCGCAATGCTTTTGCATTCATTTATGTAGGAATACCTAAGTGGCCTTCAATGTTTTTATTTTCATTTCTGAATGTCTCAGAAATATTAGTTTTAATCAGTTGTATACATTGCATGTTTTAGCAGGATCTCAGGACGAAAATACAAAGCATTGGTGCTGACATCTGGTGGTGGTGTGTTGAAACCAGGGCTTGTATATTGTAAGAATCTGTTCCAGTCGACTTCATTCAATTCTTATTTTCCAGTGCTCATGACTGGCCAATTTTGGTGATAACATAGGCAGTGCACTACTTGGATCACTGACGAAGCTCAAGAAGTAAAAGAATTAGAATAGAATCGGTACATCATACTGGTCCAAAATGGGCCAGAACGCTTTGCTCTTGTATGGTGCTTCTTGACATAAAAAGTGTAGTATTAGGGAATTAGCACAACTGCAAATACCTTTGCGCCAGCACAAAAAAGTATGCATCTTCAGAATGCAATAAAAAGGCCGATGAAATGTGGTTGAATACTTCATCACAAGATATCACAACTGGTGCTTCAATTTACAGCTCCGTCTTGGTACTTCCTTACAGCGTTTACATGCCAGCTAAAATTGTCCATTGCGCCAGGAGCATCACAGAAATTTTGTCCCATTTTGCATTGTTTTATTTGCGCTATGTTATTGGCTTAACTGCTTCTGCTGTGAGAAACAATGACTAATTTTGACTATCTTAAATTACATTATATAATGGAACCTGTGGCAAAGAACAAAGGGAGCACATTTTGAACCTATTTCAATCTGTGATCGTTTACAGTTGCGATATCTTCAGTATAAAAAGATCTTATTTTCAGAGTATGATCCATTTGTTTAAACAATGGGAGACCCTGAATACCTGTAAATCATTGTTTTTACTTTCTTTAAGTATCAGAGTTGGGCCCTAGCTTCAGCTTCCTTATAGATCAAGCTTCACCTATCTATATTGTAGGGACAACGGAGCACTGGCTGAATGTGCTCATAATTGAGAATTGTGACTTGTAGATAAAAATGAAACTGGACGGGATGCGATGAATTTTTGAATAATAAATTTTACCTGTTCCATGATATAATATGCAAGTTTTAATTTCAGAATGTGCTGTGTATGTGTTTGAGGAAATTGCATAAACTGCTGTGATCAGTGTATGAAATGCGAGTTTTTACATATACAAATAAATAAAGTAGCTCCTGACACCTCTTCAACTGTTGATGACTCAATATGCAGCAGTGAAAAATAGCAAGTTTCCGCTGGAATTACAGCGCACAATTCAGTTTAATATATCAAACCATATCTTGCAGTTACACCACCTACCCAATCTGCGTTTCTGCATGCTATCTACCCTTAGACATTTTGTAGACATTCCACAAGGAACACAAAGCCACCATAGAATATAATTATGTGACACTCCCTTATCACACTTCTATATTGTGATACAGTTGGTTTCTCTGCCATGGTAATTTATTTTACCATGGCAGAGAAACGCAGGTGACAGAAATGATATTACAGGCCTCTTTATTAGCACGTAACCAATGCATAGAAGTTGTTACCATATTCAAGGCACAACAGTACAAGCGCACACTTTTGCACACCTTAAATCATAGAATCATAGCATCACTAATCATAGAATGAGCTCACTACTAAAAGATGTCTCACGACATGGCACTGAATATTTTTCGAATCCTTCAACTATAAGTAGACTTATTGCACCAATAACTGGCTTTCTCCCTCCTTTCGTCTCTGCCAGCATGCTGGAAGTTAGACAGCGCAGAAGCCAAAAGGGCAAAGAAAGCCCCGGCCAAAAATTGAGTGTCCCGGCAGCGATAGGGCTGGTCACAGCACCCCGTGTTGGCTGCAGTCAACTAAGCTACACAGGATGCTGCTGCCATCTTGGAGGCCACGCGCAGTGTTAAGACGAAGTGCCATTTCTGTCTTTTTGAGATGGCAGACATTAATTTAGTTAACTCAAAATGAGCAATCATGCGTGACTCGGAATGCTCTCGAGATCACGAAATCAGCCAATAGGGTTTGTGGGCCACCTGCTTACGGTGACACTGTGTGGTGGCATTGTGGAAGCGAGAGCAAGCAATTTTTTTTTTGTTTTTGAAATGAGAGTGTGAATTCCCTCCCTGCTGCACGTGGTGCAGTAATATTTGGCTAACATGTTCACAGTAGCTTCTGCAACAGATCGGCAGCATCTTCTTACTATATTAAATACATTTTTAGGGGCCCTTTAAGGGTGTGTACATATAAGAGAATTATTGTGCATACAAAAATATAACATTTTGTGCACATGATTTTATCCGATAATATGACAGTAATTTGTTTCTATACGCATATACAGTTGAGCATTAGATGTAATGAAATAAATCTGTGTCTCACCGATATGAGCATGTAATGATTATATGCTTATAATTAATATTGGGTAAAATGAAGGTATTTTCATATCAAATGCAACTTAGTTATTACAAAGTTTAACTGTATACAGAAAAGTAAGTACTACAATATTAATCTTGATTGACTTAGAGCAGACCACGTACCGCTTATCTATTCCTTACTTGGGCAGGAATGGTGGGAGAGAAATGAATCTTGCACATCCGAGGTAGCAGAGTCCTGTCAGCAAAGAAATCCTCTTAATCTCTTGCACCACACTTCTATGCGCTAACTACTGTAATAGTCAGACAACAAAGTAAATGCCTTATGCCTGAAGACAAGCAAATAATTTTTCCACGTGACACAAATAACCATTTCTTTAAAACAGACTTATTGCTCTGCACATGGTAAACCTTTCAGGCACTCTCCACAGCAGAAGCAAGAAGGTGGTCAAGGCTTGTTCAAGTTAAGTATGACAGTGAGTCTATATTGACACGCATACTTGGTTATCGTTATCTGGTAACCGCATTTCATCGGCTAACAAATGCTTAAGGTTATCCCTCAGCGCAAGACGTGCCTTTCTGTATCGGACATTTCCTGAATGTTATCGATGGTTCTATCTGTTGCCTATGTTGTCACCGACCCTCGTGTCATCAAATTCTGCATGCGACGCCAATGCTGATGCAGGTTCACTGGGCCATGTATAAATTGCCGACACTTCTGATCCGCAGATAAGATTTTCATTGATCAATGAGTGCGCTTGCTGCCTTCGTTGTGCTCGAGTGTTGCCTGCTTTTCTAGGCACAGGTTAGCTCAATAAACGGTTAACATATTAATGTCACGCTTTTGACAGTGCCTTATTCTACGTTATCATAACAACATTGACAATATGGCCAGGAAGATCATGAGAGTTGAAAACAGCATGCAAGCTTCACTTGGATAGAGTTAAATGAACAAACGTGGTGACACATGAGTCAACAACTGTGTACTCAAAACAACTACTTTAGCAGTGGTAGTTGCTGTGACTTCCTTCAGCTCTCAGCGAAACTAGCTTCAACAACTGTGAGCACAAAATCACTATTTTAACAACAGTCTAGTTGTGAAGACTTCCTTCATCTCTAGGCGAAACTAGCTTCGACAACTGTGTGTTCAAAACTGCTAGTCTAATAGTGATAGTTGCCGTGACTTCTTTCAGTTCTCAGCACAACTACAGCCGTCACATAACCGCCATAGCTTCTTTAGGCAGCCATATAGAGATCGGCTATACATTCTTCAACACTCGTGACTGTTGTAGCATTATACAGTAATGATAAAGGATTATAACGAAAGCAAGTTTCTTTTGAGCTAATATCACGACTACCGCAAAGTTGGTTTCTATGCTCCTTATTGTAAACATTATTGTGACAATAGAAGCGATCCAAAAATAACGCCAGTGGCCAACTTCAAGGCACAGGAATCAAGTTCTGCAGTAACGAGACCCAAAAGCAATCTTAACTTATGTGAACATCCATATCCATGTTGTTGTGAACATTGCAAATGTACTGTGAATTAGGACACATATAACTACATGGCGTACATACTGTTTAAAGCCAGCTTTGAAAAAAAAATTGTGATAATAAAAGACTGCCAAAGCAGAAGCTAAAGCACCACTATTGCAGCAGAAGCTGTGTGTCCTTGCATAGCTGAGGACTACACGTTACCGTAGTAGTAATGCAACCTACGACAAGAGCGACAAGCCAAAAAGGGCTGTGCGTAACAGTTTCGTGAGATTTTTATTACTACGTCGCTTGTGTATGAATTTAGGATGAATCAAATTGGTACCAAGCACCAGCCAAGAGAGACACCGCAGTCTCGACCCGCTATTGCAAGCGCAGCACTTCGTTTACATGATTGAAAAACAATTTGCGTGGAAGATTGTAATTCTTTAATGTTAATTACAGGTTTATGATGCAAAACACAAGGCCCATAAATGCTCAACGTAACTGCTTAATAGGCCTCTAGAGTAAATATAAAATGCGCGTTGACATCGTACGAACTTTTGATGACGCGAACACCTTATGCAACTATGGGAGATTCCTACGATCACAATTTAACGGCAGTTTCAGCGGTCTGACGGAGTGATCGTGCGTCTAGTGCAAATTTGGCATTTGCTTTGCTCGGTGAACGTAGTATTTGTATTTGCATAGCACAAAGTTTCGACGATACGAACACTGTGTGTAGCTCCGGCATATTCGCATCACAGGCACTGGACTGTAGTTTCCGTCAGACGGTGTGAGGGTAGCTTACCGCCGCAAAGAGTGTAGGCAGCAAACTTGCCAAGTCCCTTCAGGTGGCGGCTGTGGTACCACACGTAAGCCGACGCGCCTAGAAGTCCACCAGTGCCAACAAGGCGGCACGCCAAGCAATCGTCGGTTTCGGAACCTGGCTGCTTCGTCATGAGATGGCCTGATGTTGCGCAATTCCCGCGGTCTGCGGAGCACTACGAAGCCACAAGCTCGCAACACCGGAACCGCAAGCTGCGCTCGCGCGTTTGGTATCAGACTATGGGACGTCGCAATGCTCCTACAAACCATTTCGACGTCTTTCGTGGCGACGTCGATATACATTCGTTCACCGTTTGGTGTTATTTCGACCAGACGTTCATGGCACGTTTTCGGGATGTTTTCGGCTTCCGCAATCGCTCCCGCCGCATGCATACAGCGAAAGCACGGCCTTCAAGATCTGTTTATTTTTTAGGGAAATCTGGCGCTGTAATCGCTCAACCAATGCCTTCTATACTAGATGCCAGCCGCGTTGCTCGCTTTCCCATTGCGGCGGCGATTCCCTTAGTTGAAGTTAGTTCAGCATAAATTCCGTGAGGCGGTGCTCGTTGCCTTTTCAACTTTCGGCGGTTGTGGTAGCGGCGGCTGAATGCTCCGCCGGCGCTTTATATGCGCGGGCGTCTGTTAGCGAGCGGTATCGTGGGCCTCCAAGATGGCAACAGATGCCATGGTAATCTCAGAGGCCGCAGCACATCTAGGTTGCAGACGTCGGCCACAAGCGGCGCTCGTTGCCTTTTCGCGGTTTACTTCGTGGAGGAGAGAAAACGGAGAGGACCAGGAACCGAGTTTACGGACAACGCGGCTGACATCTAGTAAAAGAGGCATTGGCTCAACCATCATGATAATCATGAGCACACCTACTGGAACTCCAGACCTGCACAGATATCCGGCTTCTATGGGAGCAGCTTGCACCCACTTTCGTTCAAACGACGTCCGTAGGTGACGCTTTTATAACCTGTTCGGTTAACCTAGGTTAACCTAGGTTAACCTAGGTAGGATATTAGGCAGCATAGTAGCAAGAGCTTGGTGGCGCAACCCACCGCCCCGTTCCAAAGGGGACGCTCACAACATCCATCCACCCATCCATCCATCCGTCTGCTACGCGGTGGGTGGCTGTGCGGCGTTGTAATTAGTACAGTAACTGTTGTATTGTGACGAACTGCTTCTCTAGTTCATGATTTTTGATAACACAGTGATAGTGATGTCACAAGGCTTTGATCGGTCGCTTGGCTCCAAAAGTTGACTGCCCGAACCTAAAAAATAACATTGTGTATATAGAGTTCGCAACGTACACAACAGTTTCATTGTACACGTTGTAAAATTCGCTTCTGCTCTCTTTAGAAACTTGGAGCCACCGTATTGTTCGACGACAGAACGATTACCACTCATTTTAACTCTTAAAACTTGTCCGTGAATGTGTCGCGAGTTCAAAAAGTGAATTGCGTACACAGCTTCACTGCGTACGTATCTTAAGCTGCCGCCGTACCACGCAGAAAAGCTAGCTTTACAGTTTGAAAAGAGTTCCGTGACACGATTTAATTAAGGTCTGCATGCATGCAGTGCAGCACGTATTAAAGCACTGGGATCGCTTAATTTTTTGCAAGCTTTCTACTGAGCTAGACATCCAACGATATTAAGAACAAGATATGCTCACCCTCCCTTGAAACAGAATCTATCAGCCTATTGCACATATCGTGCGGAGGACTTACTCGTGAATACTTTTACTATACTTTTACTATACTTTTACCAGATCATCTGCCTTTCACTACGGCACACAACAGTAAATCCTAATGTCATCTACGACATAAGACTGTCAGTAATAAACGAAAAAAGCTAGATTATCCTATGAACCTTGTTAAACAATTTTTCCAGTCTCTTAAGGAGGCTAGGAAAGGGAAAATCATGCCGTCGATCTAGCATTGCAGCGGCCACCTATGCTCGTTGTTTCCATTTCTTGCACCGCTCCTCCTCTTCTAGTTTCACCATTCAAACGCAAAGCATTCGCAAATATGTCTTCTTTTGTATATTTGTGAATTTATTCATTTACCGCCAATGCAAGCGCTTTGTGCCTGCCGAAATGGCAAGACAAGCGCTGAACAGATCGCAGAAGCAGACGACAGCGAACAGGTTATAACTAGCGCCACTCTGCTCGTACGTTCTTTCCTAGCGGCAAAAGGGGCGAACTAGACCAGGCGTGCTGGAGGAGGGAGATCTGTGCAGGTCTGGAGTTCAGTAGGTCGTGATCATGAAAACGACGGGAAGGAGAGGTTTCGGATTGGCATTCTGTTGACTGGCGAACTAGTTTACAAGTATTTTTTGGCAGTTTTGGTTTCGCTCCAAAATTATAAAATAAAAGCTGGTTGTTTCCAACGAAAACAGTAATTTCTTCTGAATATTGACGACGTCCTCCCCAATGCAACATGCCAGTGTATTCCGATTTCACACTAAAGCCAGTAACACAGAGATACACGTAGATAAGTATTTCTCTGGTAAAATAAGCCATGAAAAGCGCTTCTGCACCCTGTAGTTTTATTACGCCCCTCCTGTGCGGCTTCACTTTTGGGGCATCGTCGACACCCGGCAGGCGAGTGCTAATTTCGGTTTCAAGGAGCATGCGCGTTCAAAGCGGTTGCCGGACATCCTAGATTATTCTTTTTTATTTCACTTTATGTGAATTTTAAATCGGACGAATCGCGGGAAGTGCTTGTCTTCACCGCGTCTGTCTAGCTTACCTCCGCTCACCCTTGCCACTCGCTCAGCGATATCACCAGTCGGATCGCGCTTGGTCATCTGTTTCGGTTGTCGTTCCCAGTATGAAGATGGGAAAGATAAGACAGAGTAACTTGATCAGGCGCGCAAAAGGAACGGAGGACGGTTCTACCAAGCATTAGACGAAGATGGCTAAATCGGGGCATCGCATGCAGTGGCGTAGCAACAGGGGGGGGCCGGGGGGCCGTGGGCCCCGGGTGCAAAGGGCCAGTGAGGGGGGGGGGGGGTGTCATATACGTCTGAAGACACCCCTCATTCCGCCGGCTACACCCGGGGAGGGGGGTGACAAAAGACCTATGGGCCCCGGGTGCCAGACGACCTAGCTACGCCACTGATCGCATGTGTTATGCGGCTCTGTGATGTTCTAACGCCGGAAGTTCCAGTTCTGCCAAGTTCTTCAGGTTTCCTAATGACAAGTAAGCGCAAGCATTTCACTCTATTTTCTGAGCATGTATTCATTTTGCATGAGTAAATCAGTTCGGCGCAAGACTGCGCGAACTGACATAAGAGCAGTGTTGTTCGACACATTCGTAATGGCGGCAGCCCATCTGCTGCCGGCGAAATATTTGTAATGAAGGGCTTGAGTGCGTGTTTGTTGGGCTATACATTTTATGCGCTCTTTACTTTGTCGACATGAACGACCGAGGTTAACACACACCAACGCCCCCTATAACTATATGCCTGGAACGTCGCTCTCTTTTCCATAGGGAGCTCTCTGCCGAGTTTTGCGACCATGCGCCGCAGGACGGCGTGCGCCACCGTACCGGTCCCCATGGCAACCACAGCCGCCGCCGAAAGCATCGCGGCTTCACGCCGCTGCTCTCCCGCTTTCAGACCGGCGGTCGGGCGAGTGGCGCGCTGGAATCCGGCTGCTCTGCTGCAAAATTTTGTGCGAAGTCTAACTAACGGGCGTCAAAAACGCACGATAATGTTGCTCATACAAAGCAGTTATTCAGGGATATAAATGATGCATAGTGTTTCGCGCTTTTTTAAGGGTATTTCGTTCACGCGTTTTTCTTCTTCCTTTTCTTCTTGCTTTTTTTTTTACGTGCGGCTGCCCGTTAAAGAGCGGCCATGAAAAAAAAAGGCCGTTGATAAATTCTGATGCTGTGCTTTTTCATGGGCACTCTATCCAGATCGGTAAACGCTGGATTGGGTGCCTTGTTACAGGGAAGATAGGTCACCGTACGTGCGTCGATTGACAATACTAATGGCGTGGAGAGGAATATCAGCCTTATGTAGGAGGCTTCTGGATAAAGCGATTTAAATATTTAAGAGCTTGAAGCATGTACTTCGCGCTGTTCCGTTTCCTAGGGTGCCAGGAATTATATTTACTCGAATAATAGCGCGCTTAAGCCCGTGGTGAAGAAGACATGATCGAAAGATAGAACATATACACAGCGTCTGTATGCATTATTGATTCGGGGTAGGTTGAAGGAAACACAAAACAAAGAAAATAACACTAAGTGCACATAATCAGCCAGTTGTGATGTCACGAGAATTTAATGCATGGCCCAAAAATCGTTCCTAAGCAGATCGCAGTGCTAGCTCAGCAATGTTCGAAACTCGACCACATTACTCGCACCTGCTTGTCATAAAAAGCACACGTTAATATATAGTTCATGTGAGATATTCTTTTCTGGTTCATCACAAGCAGATGATGATGATTCCACCCACTTTGATGCAGAAAGTGGTTGGTGGTTAAAGTGTGGCACGGCGCTTCGTGTACTGCCACACAACAAATGTACTACAGTTTTAATACTTTTCTCGACAGGGGCTTTTTCTGAAGAAACTTGACGACAGCATTCGTGTCGGTTTTTGCTTGCGCATAGTTTGCAAAAAGGGGCTTAATGAGCTTTCTTGCGATGAGTTCCAACAGGCCCTTGCGGTGGTCTGAATCGGTGTTGCCGCAGGTCAAGACGGGCCGACTCATGAGCTCTTGCACTGTCCTCTGCACGCATACTTCGAAAGGCTTCTCGACTGACCGTCGCTGAGACAGTATGCAGTCCGCAAATCTGCGAAGACCTATAAGAACTTTGACGAGCTTCTCCGTCGGGTAGAAAAGGCCGCCGCGATCCTGGTGAGTGATGAGGCCATGAGCGGGAGCACTGCTCTTTGGTGCCTGAAGCATTGCAACGCAGTCAGCACAGGGAATGCGCTCGCTTACAGCTCGAACAATGAACCCTCCCATCATGGCCACGCCGGCAATGTCGGGGTTCGAGACAAGTGGTCTGCCTGACAAACAGTGCTCTCTTAGACTCATTGCTGCTATGTTCAAAATGCGCTCGGCGGTGCCTGTGGTCGTATGGCGCTCGTGTTGAATCGGAAGAAGCTGCTTCGATGTGAAACTTGCCGAACTCTGCACATTGCTGCCACTGGAACCGGCAATGATACCGGTTTTCAGCATCTTTTCGAGACCGCATATTGTGCTCCTGACGTCTAGGGCATCATCACATCCAGCACTACGCCGCAAGAATCCAAACATTGCCTCGATAGGATCACTCGACATTTTGCGGGTAAGAACAAAGCTAAATTGCTTCTCAGTCAGCAGATGGCGGATGCAAGCAACATTTGATTGCGTTGTGAATATAAGAGCATATATATCGGTGAACACAGTCGGCGATCGTCGAAAATCTGATCAGCGGGTCAAGCGCGTCGGCTTTTATAGAGCAGTCGTCGAATGTTCCAGACTAATCGTTCGGACTCGTGTGCCTTCCACAAAGTTCTACACCATTCGCGTTACGCGATGAAATCAGATAACACAAGGTTCGGCGACAAGAGACAGCTGGGTAGAAGCATCGATAACTTTCTAGAAACATCGGATACATTCAGGCACGTCCCTCGCTGTGCGATTACAGTTGTTAAGCGGCGAAACGTGGTCGCCCGATAAAGATAAGTACACGTGTCAATACCGTCTCTGCAGTAACAGACGGTGAGCAAGCATCACGCGAACGAAGGCAAAGCTGATGGGTTTAGCAGACCAACTTACCACCATTCGCCTGTGGCTCAGTTTCCAATAAAAAAAAAAATGTTTCAAGAAAGTGAAGTTTACTTTATTCAGAGATTTTTCATTTCGTCGCAGCGATAAAAAACGACACATGTGTGTCATCGTCTGCATGCAGCAACGGTGAAAACGCACGATGACGTCTGCTCACGACGCGCCAGCCGCTTGGCTGCCGACGTCGCTCCCAGTAGCCGCGCACCGGCGTGTTTACAAGGGCTGGCCGCGAGAGGCGCTCGCCACCGTACCAAAAGGAGGAGAGTACAGGCGAGGGAAGGGCAGCGCGTTTGCGGCTCACGTTCCAGGCATTGTACATTCTAGGAGGCGTTGCGCGCGCGCGCACACACACACACACACACACACACACACACACACACACACACACACACACACACACACACACACACACACACACACACACACACACACACACACACACACACACACACACACACGCGCGCACACGCGCACACGCGCACAGACACACAGACACAGACACACACACACACACACACACACACGCACGCACGCACGCACACAAACACACACAGCCGTGATGTTTTATCAAATTTCAAGAGCAATGACGGCGAAACGATGGACGCACATAATTCCTTTTTGAATTTTGATGCACCCCTGATCGTACTGAAGAAGGCTTAAGCTGTCTATTCTCTCTGAATTTTTCTGCAGATTGACACTTTTGCACTGCGTGGAGGTCAGTCTCTTCCCAGTGCGAAATGTCTGAACAAAAACAAAAGCGTTCAGCTTTTACATGTGTTGAGTTTTGGCTGAACAATAGGCCAGCTTCAGTTGATTCACTTCACAACACGCGAACAAAATTAACGAATGATGGTGCCAGAACGTTTTCTTTATGCCAGCCCCACCTATATCTGTGGACTAGTTGAAGTGTAGCCCTAAACTTAATAATTTAGGAATTTCAAAGTGATTACTTTCACGAAATTACGAAATGCAGCGTTTTAACAGTGAATATTCAATATATCAATATTTCAAATTATAATTGCTTGGAGCTGGTGGGTACGACCGATGTCTCAGTGCTTTAAGAAACGGACAGAAGCTTCCTAGGCAAACGCGGCAGAAGAAAAAGTGCTTCGTAAGGACGGCACACTTCGGCGGGTTCTGCTCCGCGATTTGACCAACGTCGCCGCGCGGCCAGCGGGCCTACAAGCGAGCACGAGCACATCCTGCTTGCATGAAAAGTGGGAAAGGAGGTCTTCCGCGGCAACCCTTCTTCTCACGGCTGCGCGCTTTCTTCCTCTACCTTCTGACTTCACCAGTGACGTCATGAAGGCATTGTTTGCGAATTATTTCCGCTTGCATATCCAGCAGCCGTCTATCGGCTGGTGTTCCTGTATATTTTCCTGATACTAGTGTCCCCCAGGGAGCACACACAGGGATCATATACTGAAACAAACAAAATCGTCGTCATGCGACCTTTTCAAGATGGCGTCGTAATGGATACCTCCGGAGCGTTTGCTGTTGTTGAAGAGTCTTTTCATCGGCGGAAGCGATGAGGTGTGCAACAGACATGGAAAAAGTGTGTGGAGTCTGAGAATTTCACTCTTCAAAAGTCCGCGGTACGGTTAGTTTTACTGCCGAGACAGTTTCAATCATTAAACTTCTCTACTTCTCTACCAACTGAAATGAAACTTGACAATGAATAGTTGCAGCGAAGCAAGCGTTTTATTTAAGTTAAATAATATCCAGAGAGAGCCATCAGCGCTATTGAGAAGAATTTCAAGGCAATGGAGCATAAGAAGCAAAAAATCAAAAGCGATCAAACTGCTTGAGAACAACCTGGACGCTCTTCGGAAGGCGACGAATAGGGCTGAGGTAGGCGTTTTGTAAATATTTCTCTCCGGATAGGCCCACAAGCCTGAATGCCCCTTTAGGGCAATTGTCTCTGAGGAGACTTGGCAGAAGGAAGTAGGGCACTACCTCAAGCGCCATTTACGCCAGTTGCCCCTAAATGATCTTTTCCTTATGCGGATCTCTAGTGAAGTTGTGCTGACTTTAGAACAAGGAACTTGGAACGATGTGTACGGATTTTTACTGGACGTGGAAGACTTGTATTATGTGATTCCTCATGAGGGAGTGTTGCGCGCCATTAGGAATAAGAACGAAGATTTTTGTGAAGTTAGGTTCAGTTGTGCAACCGGAGTGAATAGTGATCAGTTTCAAGAACTTGTGAACTTTTACTTTCATTCCACCGTCGTTAGTTTCGAAAACCAACAGTATGTACAGTCGCGGACAGAATATTATGGACCATGAAATCTAAGAAAAAGCTGAATATCTCCGCAACCTCACAACGCAATCTGGTATTTTCATTTTGTACTTCGACTATAGACTATGCTAACAACGTTGTCGTGGGCAGTTTTGCTGGTTACTGCTACAGGCTGCTCGGGAATTGAACGTTTTCGGAGATCCCGTGGTCCATTTTATTCTGTCCGCGACTGTACAACGCAAGGGTATTTGCATTGGATCGTCACTTGCTCCCATTCTATCAGATATCTTTCTCAGCGCTTTTGACAAGTGTGTAAATAGCATTCTGGATCAGTCATGTGCTCCTACCATATCGAGGTACGTCGATGACTACCTAGTGGTTGTTAACGTGGTACCAGGGTCGAGGCTAGATGACCCTGTAGAATCGGTAACTAACATTTTTAGAAATACATCGCAGCCTCTAAACTTCACGTGCGAAAGGCCAAGTGAAAATTGCATTCGTTTACTGGACCTGAATCTCATTTTAATGAACGCGCATGTTTGTTTGGAATACCAGCCAAGGTTGAACAAGCAGCTGATTTCATATGACAGTGCCCACTCCAAGTTACCACCGTAAATAAAAACACCATCTTAATCCACCTTGATCTAATTTGTACGAACCTTAATCCACGTTTATCCACCTTAATTGATCTTAATTCGCCTGAGTCCACTTTAATGCACCGTAATCCAAGTTTGGGAGTGGGCCACTGCATTCGTACGACGCTTCACTTCTCGTCATCACTTGGTAACGTGGGTTTTCTTGCCATCCGATGGTAACGCCGGACACTAGGCGGATTTTTCGCTTCATGGGGCATATGAGGCATTCATCTTAAATCTTGAAATCAACCTTTAGTGGAATGCCCCAATGTACAGCCAGCCGCAACATGATTTTTGGCAACAGATTATTTCTGCGACATTTTGGCACATTCGCTGTACAATGCTCCTAACCATTGTGGTGAATGAACCTGCAAAACATAATAATTTTGAGTTCCCTGTTGTACACAATAAATTCTTGTTGAGGCTCAATTCAACGAATCATACGTGTGGCAGTATCTTTTCAACCTTATCACTGACCCTCTACAGTAACCATGCTTTCATATTTCTACCATATCCTTGGCTCCTCTTTCATACTGCTTCAAAGAATTTATCATGAAATGAGATGAGAAAGGTGACTTTTGTGCTTTCAACCATAACTGCCTCTGCGCCTTAGTAGGCTGCAGCTGCTGGCTGCATTTGTAGCAGTAGCGATGTAAAACCGGTCCGTTAAAAGCGCTTCAATTTCTTTGAGATTTCCTTGACTGTAATTTTTTTTGCTTTTTCCGTGGTTCCAAGGGATTCCTCAGGTTGTATTGGTGAACTGAAACACTGGGATGGATGGTGGGGGAATGAATCTGTGAAAGCCTTGCTGGAATAGGTAATCTACCATGCAACGGCCAGCTCCTAGAGCCATGCTCTATATGGTGCCTGCAGCTCGGACAGATGTTACAAATATGACATTTTTGGAGCAGTTCTGAGGCTTTATTGTGAGCCAATCACTTTAGGAGTGTCACCTTTAGTAGACAATCATTGGCTACGCCTGCGGGCAGGCCGCTGCAGTGAAACATCGGATTGAGTCCTCTACGTCATGCAAAAATGAAAAGTGAAAGCGTCCCTGAAAGCCATCATTCGCGAATACAGCCCCTGTGAAACACTCTCGTGGATAGTTTATGTGAGCGCGGCCGTATGTATGAATTCCTCCGCTGCGAGTGGCTCCCTACCACAGCTTGTGCAAAGGAGCGAATCGCAATCGAGGAATTCTTTCCCAGTTGGGCTCGATCGTGATCGAAAGTGCCCCGTGTGACTAGGGTATAAGAAAGTAGACTAGGCAAACGGTCACCTACACAACTAAATTGGTACATCAACTCATATGATGTGTTATGTGTAGGGATTCCATCGGGCATCACGAATATGAACATGAAACAATTGCTGCTTCAATTTGAAACGGCAATTTTTGCATGCCTAGTTTGCCTTCGGGGATCACCGGTTAGTTTTGTAACTCCCTTTCATACCCCTTCTGTACCCATACCCGTGTCGTGTCTTATCCATCTGTAGGCCTTAAAAAAAGTTGCCACGATCAAGTGTAATGCTTGACTATCTATATAATGGTGTCACTGTACTTTTTGTAGAAGTGTTTAACTTCAGCAGCCATATAAACAACCAGGCGCCAAATAAGGGCTAAAGGTCACATGCACATTAACTAGAAGGGTCGCTCCCAGCATTAACTGGGAAAGTTAAGGTGTCGGGAATCTTGTAAATCGGATCTGCACCAAGATTTTGTAAGGATGCGTCTCTTTTGCGGTTGTATTCACCCTTCATTCTTGGGTTACGTGCTGCAGGGATTTGCTACTTAGCGCAGTGGATAAAAAACAATCCAACGGAAAGTTTAGTTACACAGTACAGCCTCTGTGCATTTCACTTGAAGCACTGTGTTTGCAAGCATTCCTCCTAATTTCTTTAGCCTCGTGCAGAGGAGTTGGGGAAGGCTTTACGTGCCAACGTGTTGTCAGAAAGCCACCAAAATTTTCCGGACTTTCTTTATGACTGGTTTTGATCACTGTGTTTTATTATTGCAATATCAGCAGTTAATTTGAGAATTCCTGCAGTCCTTTACTGTGATTTTTTTCTTCGTGTTCTGCAGGCTCTAGATAGGCCAGGTAACAGAAACAGTCTATATGAAGCCTGGTATTTATTGCAACAGAAATGAAACATGCTGTTTTCCTCACTGGGACATGTTCTTGCTCGGTGCAACGAGGAAAAGAAATCGCAGAGGCACCGGCAGCAAAGCCATTTTTTTGTCGAGCCGTGTCCATGCGAGAGAAAATGAGGCTCTACATCTTCGTTGCATTCGCCAATACTAAGCTGAAGCTCGGAACATGACTCACTAGAGTTCTCCAGGCCTAATTGTTTCTCGAGGTGAACAAATGTCCAGCAACAAAACAATGCTGGCATTGAAAAAGAAGGCCGTTGTCGCGGGAGCCGCCTCACTATGCGCCACCATTTTTAAAACCTAAGGGAGCCATACTTTTGTTGCGTTTCTTTTTTGCCAACCGCGCCTTCATGCTATATATTGCAGCTACACCCCCCTCTCCCCCTTCATCTAGTTTTTGCGTGCCACCCACCCTTGGACATTTTGCAGACATTCCACGAGAAACAAAGCACCACCATAGAATATAATAGGTATTGATGTTCCCTTATGACTCCTATTGACCCTATTTGCGGAGCAGTTTGTTCTAGAGAAACGAGATGGCGCTTTCGGCGGCGCGCCACACGTTGCCTCAGCGACAGCGCACGAATACGAAACCACTACCGCTTCCACTTTGCTTCTGTGCGATCAGCTGTCGAAAATGTAACTGAGTTTTCACTAACGCACTGTGCTCCAATCATGATGGATTGAATCAAGTGGACTGAAAACGTGTGCAATAGTTGGCTGCAAAAATAGTGACTGTCATATTAAGGAATGGAATGAATCTGTGGGGCCGAGTTCTCGGAGCGCTGCTGCAACTGTTCGTACGTGTTACCGGCAATTCGAGACCTATGACTTTCCTCGAGGATCGAGAAATTCGCTCATCCGCCAGCGTTGTATCGCTAACCTTGAAAAAAAAATTGCTTCAGCCCCCGAAGGTCGGCAAGAGTGAGTACCGCTCGGTAAACAATGACAAAGGTAATGCCGCCGCTGCCGGTCATAGTAACTTTCGCGCACAGTATCAACACACATCTGCCCCAACTGGTAGGGAATCTTACGCGCACTCTATGGACAACGTGTGAATGAGTGAGCGGGCGCACACTTGAATGTATGCGCACCATATACGCAAAATAAATGACGGACTACACCGATAGCGCACGAATGGTCGAAGCTGAATGTTTCGTGACGGTCCACAAGAGTAAGTGAGTTACTAGCGATGATGCATCTTTGCTAAAAGGCATTGCAAGGTACAAAGCAGCTACGCTTCAAACCTTGCGTGATGCAAGAACAAATATATCGGAAGTAAGCACACCCGTGAACGATAAGGCAGAAAATAATCAGGGTTGTGATCGGCCGTTCACCCCGCGACACTCCTCGGTCGCGGCTCGCACGATCATGGTGAAAGGGCCGACAGCCTCGTCAAAATGGTTCTCGACACGGATGAATTATGACCAGCGCGGGAATACCCCGTACATGAGAGGTTTCAGTAATTATCAATGATACGGCTGTCACCTATCAGCAGCACAAACTGACGTGTCCAAGCCAGAGACGCGTTCAGTGCGATGATCCGGCTAACACTAACCTCTCAGAGTACGATCGGCGTCGGCGAAAAGGGCAACCTACCTCCGGATTGGTGGGGCCTGATGTCAGTTGCCTCATGACACTGGATTGCTGCGACCTGATGTCGTCGGCCTCCTGACACCGGTTTGGGGGAAGTGACTAAACAATGATCACGCAAGGCATAAAGGGAGCTACGTAGGGCGGGAGTGATCGCGACTACAACTTCATCATCACCTTTCCTGTATTTCTTTAAATGTTCATGCACTTATGTAAATACATACGTGTTTGTCGAACGTCCTGAATATCGGACCCAGCCTCCCGTTCACTTACCCCTCCACGAGGAAAGAGGATCCCACGTCTTCGAACCACCAGTCGCAACATCAGATAGTGACTGCACCGAGTAAGAAAGAAATGTGACATGCCGCTGCTTCAAAAAACTGGAGGACGCTTAAGCTTCGCCTTCAAGAGTGGAACGCGACAGCGTTCCCGTCGACCCGCCAAGGGGTGTAAGACAATGGGCTACAGGGCAGCCATCACTTACGAGGCGCCCCGCATCGGACGCGGTGAGCGTCGAGCCATATGGTCGAGCAACGCGGCGTTCGGCGCAGCAACGAAACGTGCGCCTGAGCAAGCGGAGCGAACCAAAGAACTCGGTATCCCGGAGGGGGAAATGATGCACGCCAGCCAAACGTCGTGATCGGCACGGGCAGAGAGATAGACAGATAGTTATCTAAAGAAAGGAAGGACGCTTGATTCTGCAGAAGGAGCAAGGCGAAGCGTTGTCAGGGGAGAGAGTCTGAGCCGCGACAGCTCCAATGCGCGCGTGGCGCTATCTGTCGGGGCAGCGCCGTACATGGAGAGGAGAGGGTCTTCTGTGTTTGCCGCAAGATGGCTCTGCGTGTGCGGAAAGCACAGAAGAAATGCAGCGAAACGCACTTCGCTACTCGTGTAATTGCGACTTCTGTAAGTTACATGGTCATAATTACCGATATACACCGCAGTATAACATTTCACGGCTCGTTTCGAAGGCAACACCGCATTCACTAGAGGCGCGTTTGTACCTCTTGGAAGCATCGAACTCGTGGCTGAGTGGTAGCGTCTCGGTCTCACACTCCGGAGACCCTGGTTCGATTCCCACCCAGCCCATCTTGGAAGTTGCTTTTTATTTATGGAGTGCCTGCCGTGATTTATCGCTCACGGTCAACGCCGCAAACGCCGACACCGACGCCGACGACACCGGCTTTTCTGCGACACGAGCTCCTTAACGCTATCGCGTGAATATTTGCCAAATAATGAACGCAGAGCAAAACACACCAATCCTGATTCAGTTCATGAGCGGAAAGTTTGGATAGCTGGGAATACAGATTTAGCCTCGCTTTTAGAACAAGCACGATATACACTGCTCACGCGTTTGGACAAAGCTTAATCAGCTCCAAGCGCGTTCGCATGTTCTCTGAAGCTGTCATCAAAGCTTCGTTTCATCCAAAAGTAACCGTCTACGATATCTCCCAAAACAGGGTTGTTAAGCCGCACCAGCGCCATACATACCCAATGTAATAGTGGAAGCAACGGAGGCAGTTGAGGAAAGCAACGGACGCGTCCCCACATAATTAAACCTGGTAGCGCCCAAGGGATTGCCGCGTAAAAGACACTATTGTAATGCCTTAGGGGGTTATGCAATGTTTACTTGTTTTAAATCACCAGAAACTTTGCAATACGCACTATAATACCAACTGGTGAAAAGACGCAGTACTTGTTATTTCTTTTTTGTAACACTAAAACACAGAAACAAGGAAAGCCAGGGAGGTTAACCAAACAACCCTCTTGCCCACTGTGGGAAGAGGGGATGCTTTATTTAAGCATGATCAGGCGGGGTGGGCATGGCCCACCATGTGTACAGGCCTACGTGCATAGTGCCGCAATATTCCGTGAAACCTTCTCAACCTCTGACCCTACGAGGTCACTGAACCCTAAACCCCCGTATGTATTGTGCCATTACCACTGCCATAATCAACGTCAACAGCCGGCAACACTGTGAATGCGGCAGTATTTTTAACTATATGATACTATCGTCATCAGCCTATTTCAAGTCCACTGCAGGACAAGGGTCTCTGCCAGGCATCTCGAATTATTTCTGCCGTGCGTCAACCCATGGAGGGTGATGTCGTCCCTGCAATACCCCTTATCTTATATCTCATTCAAATTTTCTGCTGCCCTCAACTGCATTTTTCTTCCCATGGCAACTATTCGGTTAAGCCACTGAACAATCCACCACTTATATTTACTGTACACATCCTGTGACCTGCCATCATCATCTGCTGACATCGATCGCAAAGCCACATAGTTCTTTTTTATGTCAGCCTTACAGCTGCAATTGTCTGTTCTACTAATTGTGCAAGCACTCGGCTTCCTTTGCCATTCTGCAAGTCTATAACAGGCAGTTGTTTGCACAATACAGTGATATTTGGTTTCACGAGCTATCGCAAAGCCTTCATTCAAGGCTTGAAAGCTTCATATAAATGTACCCCCATTGTTATTTAGATGGATTTATTCTATTTAGTTCTATATTATAACTTGTCACTTGCAAAATATTGACCACTTTATAACTAAAGGCTATCACACTGCCCAATTCACAGCTTTTGCACATAAATTTAAATGACTTGCTGCAGCAGTGAACGCTGCGGTTTTTGGCATCGTATCATGCAGCTGACGAAAATGATAGTACATGCCTCTTTGCTGTATTTGCATCTAACCAATGCATAGAAGTCGCACGATAGTACAAGCACATACTCTTGCACGCCTTAAAGGGGCCCTGAAACACTTCTCTAACTAATCATACAATGGACTTGCTAATAAAAGACCTAAACTTGCGGAAGTTTTGTCCCACGAGGTGGACGCTAAGGGTCACTTCTCTGAAATAGATTGTTCAGAATTGTAGCCACATGATCTCGTTTCTTCGTGGACTAGCAACAGAAGAACGGAACGACGCCGGAGCCAAAGCCAGTGGATTATTCAAACCGCAGTCAAAATTCAACCCATACTTTATCCTCACGGTCGTCATACTCGTGTTTTCGTGATTAGAAGCAGTGAGCCCTGCATTGTAGAAAGTAGCGCTGAGATTTGGTCAAGCAGAGAAAATGGTCAAGGCCGTCATCAGGGAGAGTCTTAGCGGACTTCGGAAGGAAGGATTTTGCCCATGTCGGAACAAGATACACGCAGGGGCGCGTGAATTGGAACTGAATGTCACAGAGAAGAAGCTCCTTCGCCAAGGCAAAGGAATTCATTATAACGATTCCTGATATTATGTCTTTGGGAGCCTCTTTTCTGGGACATTATTATAGGGATGATGGTGCAGCTGTTGGGTTAAAAGCCGTGATTACTGCTGCGTCACAAGTGGTGGAGTGTGCTCTTCGGTCCCCCGTCCTCTGACTCCCTGCTCAACCTCCTGGAGCTTCGATCGGGTCGCCGATTGTGCCAGCTGTCCGCCAACATGTCGCAGGACGAGCCCACAGGCACTTCTACTTCCACCATCTCGGCCTCGACTACCCCAGCCGCTCCGTATTGGGTTGTCAGTGGGCACCAGCGTGATCCCCATCTGTTTGCTGGACTTCGCGGTGAAGACGTCGAGGATTGGCTGGACGACTATGACCGAGTGAGTTCGGCTAACCGTTGGGACGATGCGTCCAAGCTGCGTCACGTCGCCTTTTATCTGACAGGCGTAGCGAAGACTTGGTTTTTCAACCATGAGGTTGATTTCACGAACTGGGGTGCTTTCAAACAGCAGCTCCGCCAAATCTTCGGCACACCGGCTGTTCGTTCTGCCCTCGCAAAAAAGACGCTCGACACTCGCAAGCAACAACCCGGTGAATCTTATACGTCGTACATCGAGGATGTGCTTGCTCTTTGTCGACGCGTGCACACGGCCATGACCGAATCAGACAGGGTTCGCCACATCCTCAAAGGCATCGGCGCTATTGCTTTCAATGCTTTAGCCATCCAGAACCCCACTACCGTCGCTGATATCGTCGCTACTTGCCAGCGCCTCGACGAACTAGAATCAGTACGGTTGCAGCCGGACACCAGTGCAAACACTAGCGCCAACGACCCTATGTTACGAGCAATGATACGCGCAATAATTCGAGAAGAGCTCCAGTATCTTGGCTTAGCAGCAGGACCTATGCCTTCTCATGCCTCCGATACCAATCTGCGAGATGTCATCAAGGAGGAATTGGCATCCATGGCTGGTGCAGCGTACACGGACCCTCTAACACCTAGGGCCCCATCGACGTACGCACAAGTAGCCGCTGCTACTCCAGTAATCGTCCCTCCGATGCCTCCAAAACCAACACCGGCTCACATCGCTTCTATGACTACCAGCGCACCTACCCAAACCAGCTATCCGCAGTGGCGTCCCCCTCGTCCCATCTGCTACTACTGCGGCTATCGCGGCCACATAGCGCGTTTTTGCCGCAAGCGCCAGCAAGACGAGCGTCGCGGCTATGACGTATACGAACGGGATGACGTTTCGCCCGGAGCTACTTTCCAACGTCTAGGGAGCTTCCATGACCAACGCCGTCCTTACGGTCCACCGCGCGGACGCTCTCCATCGCCTACTGTAGCATCCGAGACGGCTTACCGTCCTGCGAGACGCCGCTCGCCGTCACCCCTTCGCCGCTCTACGTCCCCACTGAGACCTGCTTCTCAATTCGCCGAGCGTCGTCCGGAAAACTAAATTATGCAGCTTTTGGAGGAAAAGCTGCATCGAACGACAGGACAGAAATTCCTCCATCGCGTCCGTACAATGTGATATTGGTTGTAGTAGAAGGTGTACAAGTAGAAGCTTTAATAGACACTGGTGCTAGTGTTTCAGTCATTCACCGTGATTTGTGTTCGCGACTTCGGAAAGTTACGACCCCCTATGAAGGACCTACGCTACTCGCTGCTCAAGGGGCCTCCATTCGACCTATCGCCATGTGCACAGCTCGTATTTCCATCGATGGACTTCTACATCACGTACAATTTGCAGTGCTAAGTTCGTGTGCCCAGCAGCTCATATTGGGATGGGATTTTCTTTCTATGGCCTCCGCCTCCATCTGCTGTGGACAACGCGTTCTCCATATGACCGACACGACCTATTCACTTCATGCAGATGACACACCCCTTCACTTCCTTGCTGCAGAAGATACCGCGTTACCTCCTCGCCATCAAAGCATCGTACAAAGCAAGTATACGTATAATTGAATCTGGACGATTTCCTTGTTACATTCTTAAAATTTATCGGACTTCATTCCTCTAGCCATTCAAGGTTTCTCGATAGTAACTCTCTTCAGACTCGGATAATCTTTTTGCTAAATCACTCGCCGTCCAAAGGGCATAGAAATTGGCGGAGCGTCACCACGTTCCCGTCCCGACTTGGGCGTCGCCTACGGTTTCGGCCGGAGGAGTTCCCCGCATGGGACCTCCAACGGCTTGAAACTCCTCAAGAGCTCAATTAAGTTCTTGACTGACTGACTGAAATCACTCGATTCTTGGCCAATCCTTCATAGTGGGTGTGAGCCACTCTCGGAGGAAAGCAAATGAAAGCAACGGCAAAGGAAGACTCCACGACAGTATGACGACGGATCTGTACCTCATGTATTTCCTTCGGTCGAGGACATGCACCACCAGTGGTTCTACGACTTATTGGATACACTAGATTCCCCGCTAGGCAAGTGTCCGCCAAAAATGTGGCAGCACATGATACTAATTGAGTAGCATTTGAATGGGAATGGTGACAGCACGTGCCATCAACCAAAAAGCTTACGTACCACGCGGTATCAGAAAACGTCCAATTTCCGAGCAGCCCGCAATAGTAGTCAGTAATTTCAAGCATCACAATGCTGTTCACATTCAGGGTCGGTCCTGAAAGTAATGTCAGTACGGCCATTAAAAATAATTTATTGAATTTATCGTTACAAGTGTTTAAAAATCTTTAATATACTATCCTTTTGCGTCGATACATCAGCTCCAGGGAGACTTCCAGCTCTGGGATGCGGAGCGGTAGTCCTCTTCCGGAATAACCTTTAATGCTGCGGTGCAAGCTGCTTTGATCCCGTCGACTGTCCCAAAATGCTTGCCTTTCCGGGGTGTTTTGAGGCGTAGAAACAGAAAAATGTCGGAGGGAGCCAAGTCCGGGTTATATGGTGGCTGGGGGATCGTTGACACCGCTGCTTTAACCAGGTAGTCGGTGACGATGAAGGCACAGTGGGCCGGCGCATTATCGTGATGCAACTTCCAGATGTCTGCGATGTCTGGCCGGATGCGTTGAACCCTGCGTTTCAGTCTTTTGAGGGCTTCAACTTAAAATTTGGTGTTCACAGTGGTTCCAGGTTCTACAAACGCGTGACAAACCAGTCCGTAGATGTAAAAAAAAACGATGAGCAGGATCTCGATCTTTGATTTGCTCATCCTGGCTTTCTTCTGGTGAGCAGCCGAGTGCGTGTGCCACTCCGATGATTGCCTTTTGGTCTCCGGGTCATATTCAAGTACCCAAGGCTCGTCACCTGTGATGACATTGCCCAAAAATTTTCGATCCCGTTAGCACATGTCGAGATTTTCTTGGCACGTTGAAACGCGGCGTGACTTTTGGTCGTCCGTGAGCACTTTTGGAACCATTTTTTTCCCACACCTTCCGCATCCCGATATCCTTTGTAACGATTTCATGAACTCAAGTTTTCGGAATGTTTAACATGTCGGTCAATAAACAAACAAACAATTGTCGGTCTCAGTTCAACGGTTTCCTCACTCGCGTCACATTGTCAGCCATGGCGATCGTGGATGGCTGTCCGGCGTGGTCCTCGTCGTCGACCTCTTACCGGCCTTCCAAAAAGACCCTGTGCCACCGAAACACTTGCCGATCTGACAGGGAATGTTCTCGGTAAGCAGTCTGGAGCATAGTAAGACGTTTCCGCAGTGGTCTTACTAAGTTTCACGCAAAACTTGAACACAAATCTTTGTTCTAAGGAGCGCTGAATCTTCACTAGCACAAGAAGAAAAAACAACTCTCATGGACAGGCCCGTCCAACACTCTCAGATGTTCGGAGCACACTGAGCGACGGAGCGCTGCTTAGCTGTGTTCCCCCACTACCAGTTTCAACAAGTTAGACCGCCCCCCCCCCCACGTACAGTCGCGTCACAATAAATCTACTGACATTACTTTCAGGACAGACCGTGTATACTGGTGGAAGCTCCAAATACGAATACTAGTGTGCGTTGTGAGGCTGCTCGGAAGTTGGACGTTTTCTGAGATCCAGTCGTCCGTAAGCTTTTCTTGGTTGAAAGTACTTGTTGAAGTTCTTCGGGCTTGATCTTGAACTTTAACGGCTCATCGTTCACCGTAGTATGCTCGTAGATATAACAAGGCAGCTCAGTACACCCTTGAAAACGTTTCATAATGTTGTAGAGATGCTTTCG
The DNA here is from genome assembly GCF_038994185.2 of Dermacentor albipictus. Taxonomy (NCBI): domain Eukaryota; kingdom Metazoa; phylum Arthropoda; class Arachnida; order Ixodida; family Ixodidae; genus Dermacentor; species Dermacentor albipictus. The sequence continues at coordinate 24,752,498 of NC_091827.1, read as the reverse complement.
GGCTGTAACTGTGAGCAGATGCGAGATTTTTGGCCCATGGCTGCTATGGTTGTCAAATTGCTTTGACCATCCCAGTTACGTCATGAACATCTGAGAGATCGTTTGCATGCTTCCGTCGCGTCAAATCTTACCGGAGGTCAACAATGGGACAATCGCAGTTAAATTACACAGCAGTTCTCCATGGGCATAAAGAGTTCGCCCGCAAAGTAAATTTTTGTGACATCGCGGACGAGTTTATTTAGAAATCAACTGACCGTAGAAACACGTTCTTAAATATGCGGTAGCCTTTGCATAAAAGGACAGTGAACTTCATCACAGTTTAATGTGGCCGCTTTATTCTAGCTGTCGCAGCCCCTGACCTGAAGTTATCTCCCCGCATGAAACCTGCATTTGGCCGCTTCGTTATTAAAACCTCTGCCCTTTGGGTTTTGTTCTTGTCTTTTCGTTCTATTTCGAGTCGGTAGTTCGATGACCTTCTTGAACGGCAGATAGCTTATGACCTGCATTTAGAGTTTATATTGTTAGCTATTTGTGGAAATCTCATTTTGCATGGGCTAAAAGAAAGTAGAAGGCACCACATAAACAAAAGCTCATGTAGCTACCCTCGTTGATGAAAAAATTCCCTTGGTGGCCCAGCGTATGTGCCTTAATGGTCTTCATGGACTTGCCATGACCGTTCTAGTGTGCCGTTAACCAATCAGAACCAGGGGTGATGTCTAGGCGACCGAAAAAGGGAACAAGTGAACGAGAAAATAAATAAGGAGAAAGACAAGTAATATGAAGTGACAACACATTCGAATGAGAATATCAAAGTGTTTTAATGAATGTTAGTGAGCGCGCATCCTCTTGAGCATATACGAGTTTATTTAGAGATCAACTGACCGTAGAAACACGTTCTAAAGTATGCGGTAGCCTTTGCATAAAAGGACAGTGAACTTCATCACAGTTTAATGTGCCCGCTTTATTCTAGCTGTCGCAGCCCCTGACCTGAAGTTATCTCCCCGCATGAAACCTGCATTTGGCCGCTTCGATATAAAAACCTCGAGATGTGCCCTTTGGGTTTTGTTCTTGTCTTTTAGTTCGATTTTGAGTCGGTAGTTCGATGACCTTTTTGAACGGCAGATAGCTTATGACCTGCATTTAGAGTTTATATTGTTAGCTATTTGTGGAAATGTCATTTTGCATGGGCTAAAAGAAAGTAGAAGGCACCACATAAACAAAAGCTCATGTAGCTACCCTCGTTGATGAAAAAAATTCCCTTGGTGGCCCAGCGTATATGCCTTAATGGTCTTCATGGACTTGCCATGACCGTTCTAGTGTGCCGTTAACCAAGCAGAACCAGGGGTGATGTCTAGGCGACCGAAAAAGGGAACAAGTGAACCAAAAAATAAATAAGGAAAAAGACAAGTAATATGAAGTGACAACACATTCGAATGAGAATATCAAAGTGTTTTAATGAATGTTAGTAAGCGCGCATCCTCTTGAGCATATACGAGTTTATTTAGAGATCAACTGACCGTAGAAACACGTTCTTAAATATGCGGTAGCCTTTGCATAAAAGGACAGTGAACTTCATCACAGTTTAATGTGCCCGCTTTATTCTAGCTGTCGCAGCCTCTGACCTGAAGTTATCTCCCCGCATGAAACCTGCATTTGGCCGCTTCGATATTAAAACCTCGAGATCTGCCCTTTGGGTTTTGTTCTTGTCTTTTAGTTCTATTTTGAGTCGGTAGTTCGATGACCTTTTTGAACGGCAGATAGCTTATGACCTGCATTTAGAGTTTATATTGTTAGCTATTTGTGGAAATGTCATTTTGCATGGGCTAAAAGAAAGTAGAAGGCACCACATAAACAAAAGCTCATGTAGCTACCCCCGTTGATGAAAAAATTCCCTTGGTGGCCCAGCGTATGTGCCATAATGGTCTTCATGGACTTGCCACGACCGTTGTAGTGTGCCGTTAACCAATCAGAACCAGGGGTGATGTCTAGGCGACCGAAAAAGGGAACAAGTGAACGAGAAAATAAATAAGGAGAAAGACAAGTAATATGAAGTGACAACACATTCGAATGAGAATATCAAAGTGTTTTAATGAATGTTAGTGAGCGCGCATCCTCTTGAGCATATACGAGTTTATTTAGAGATCAACTGACCGTAGAAACACGTTCTAAAGTATGCGGTAGCCTTTGCATAAAAGGACAGTGAACTTCATCACAGTTTAATGTGCCCGCTTTATTCTAGCTGTCGCAGCCCCTGACCTGAAGTTATCTCCCCGCATGAAACCTGCATTTGGCCGCTTCGATATAAAAACCTCGAGATGTGCCCTTTGGGTTTTGTTCTTGTCTTTTAGTTCGATTTTGAGTCGGTAGTTCGATGACCTTTTTGAACGGCAGATAGCTTATGACCTGCATTTAGAGTTTATATTGTTAGCTATTTGTGGAAATGTCATTTTGCATGGGCTAAAAGAAAGTAGAAGGCACCACATAAACAAAAGCTCATGTAGCTACCCTCGTTGATGAAAAAAATTCCCTTGGTGGCCCAGCGTATATGCCTTAATGGTCTTCATGGACTTGCCATGACCGTTCTAGTGTGCCGTTAACCAAGCAGAACCAGGGGTGATGTCTAGGCGACCGAAAAAGGGAACAAGTGAACCAAAAAATAAATAAGGAAAAAGACAAGTAATATGAAGTGACAACACATTCGAATGAGAATATCAAAGTGTTTTAATGAATGTTAGTAAGCGCGCATCCTCTTGAGCATATACGAGTTTATTTAGAGATCAACTGACCGTAGAAGCACGTTCTTAAATATGCGGTAGCCTTTGCATAAAAGGACAGTGAACTTCATCACAGTTTAATGTGCCCGCTTTATTCTAGCTGTCACAGCCCCTGACCTGAAGTTATCTCCGCGCATGAAACCTGCATTTGGCCGCTTCGATATAAAAACCTCGAGATCTGCCCTTTGGGTTTTGTTCTTGTCTTTGAGTTCTATTTCGAGTCGGTAGTTCGATGACCTTTTTGAACGGCAGATAGCTTATGACCTGCATTTAGAGTTTATATTGTTAGCTATTTGTGGAAATGTCATTTTGCATGGGCTAAAAGAAAGTAGAAGGCACCACATAAACAAAAGCTCATGTAGCTACCCCCGTTGAAGAAAAAATTCCCTTGGTGGCCCAGCGTATGTGCCATAATGGTCTTCATGGACTTGCCACGACCGTTCCAGTGTGCCGTTAACCAAGCAGAACCAGGGATGATGTCTAGGCGACCGAAAAAGGGAACAAGTGAACGAGAAAATAAATAAGGAGAAAGACAAGTAATATGAAGTGACAACACATTCGAATGAGAATATCAAAGTGTTTTAATGAATGTTAGTGAGCGCGCATCCTCTTGAGCATATACGAGTTTAATTAGAGATCAACTGACCGTAGAAACACGTTCTTAAGTATGCGGTAGCCTTTGCATAAAAGGACAGTGAACTTCATCACAGTTTAATGTGCCCGCTTTATTCTAGCTGTCGCAGCCCCTGAACTGAAGTTATCTCCCCGCATGAAACCTGCATTTGGCCGCTTCGTTATTAAAACCTCTGCCCTTTGGGTTTTGTTCTTGTCTTTTTAGTTCTCTTTTGAGTCGGTAGTTCGATGACCTTTTTGAACGGCAGATAGCTTATGACCTGCATTTAGAGTTTATATTGTTAGCTATTTGTGGAAATGTCATTTTGCATGGGCTAAAAGAAAGTAGAAGGCACCACATAAACAAAAGCTCATGTAGCTACCCCCGTTGTTGAAAAAATTCCCTTGGTGGCCCAGCGTATGTGCCATAATGGTCTTCATGGACTTGCCACGACCGTTGTAGTGTGCCGTTAACCAATCAGAACCAGGGGTGATGTCTAGGCGACCGAAAAAGGGAACAAGTGAACGAGAAAATAAATAAGGAGAAAGACAAGTAATATGAAGTGACAACACATTCGAATGAGAATATCAAAGTGTTTTAATGAATGTTAGTGAGCGCGCATCCTCTTGAGCATATACGAGTTTATTTAGAGATCAACTGACCGTAGAAACACGTTCTAAAGTATGCGGTAGCCTTTGCATAAAAGGACAGTGAACTTCATCACAGTTTAATGTGCCCGCTTTATTCTAGCTGTCGCAGCCCCTGACCTGAAGTTATCTCCCCGCATGAAACCTGCATTTGGCCGCTTCGATATAAAAACCTCGAGATGTGCCCTTTGGGTTTTGTTCTTGTCTTTTAGTTCGATTTTGAGTCGGTAGTTCGATGACCTTTTTGAACGGCAGATAGCTTATGACCTGCATTTAGAGTTTATATTGTTAGCTATTTGTGGAAATGTCATTTTGCATGGGCTAAAAGAAAGTAGAAGGCACCACATAAACAAAAGCTCATGTAGCTACCCTCGTTGATGAAAAAAATTCCCTTGGTGGCCCAGCGTATATGCCTTAATGGTCTTCATGGACTTGCCATGACCGTTCTAGTGTGCCGTTAACCAAGCAGAACCAGGGGTGATGTCTAGGCGACCGAAAAAGGGAACAAGTGAACCAAAAAATAAATAAGGAAAAAGACAAGTAATATGAAGTGACAACACATTCGAATGAGAATATCAAAGTGTTTTAATGAATGTTAGTAAGCGCGCATCCTCTTGAGCATATACGAGTTTATTTAGAGATCAACTGACCGTAGAAGCACGTTCTTAAATATGCGGTAGCCTTTGCATAAAAGGACAGTGAACTTCATCACAGTTTAATGTGCCCGCTTTATTCTAGCTGTCACAGCCCCTGACCTGAAGTTATCTCCGCGCATGAAACCTGCATTTGGCCGCTTCGATATAAAAACCTCGAGATCTGCCCTTTGGGTTTTGTTCTTGTCTTTGAGTTCTATTTCGAGTCGGTAGTTCGATGACCTTTTTGAACGGCAGATAGCTTATGACCTGCATTTAGAGTTTATATTGTTAGCTATTTGTGGAAATGTCATTTTGCATGGGCTAAAAGAAAGTAGAAGGCACCACATAAACAAAAGCTCATGTAGCTACCCCCGTTGAAGAAAAAATTCCCTTGGTGGCCCAGCGTATGTGCCATAATGGTCTTCATGGACTTGCCACGACCGTTCCAGTGTGCCGTTAACCAAGCAGAACCAGGGATGATGTCTAGGCGACCGAAAAAGGGAACAAGTGAACGAGAAAATAAATAAGGAGAAAGACAAGTAATATGAAGTGACAACACATTCGAATGAGAATATCAAAGTGTTTTAATGAATGTTAGTGAGCGCGCATCCTCTTGAGCATATACGAGTTTAATTAGAGATCAACTGACCGTAGAAACACGTTCTTAAGTATGCGGTAGCCTTTGCATAAAAGGACAGTGAACTTCATCACAGTTTAATGTGCCCGCTTTATTCTAGCTGTCGCAGCCCCTGAACTGAAGTTATCTCCCCGCATGAAACCTGCATTTGGCCGCTTCGTTATTAAAACCTCTGCCCTTTGGGTTTTGTTCTTGTCTTTTTAGTTCTCTTTTGAGTCGGTAGTTCGATGACCTTTTTGAACGGCAGATAGCTTATGACCTGCATTTATAGTTTATATTGTTAGCTATTTGTGGAAATGTCATTTTGCATGGGCTAAAAGAAAGTAGAAGGCACCACATAAACAAAAGCTCATGTAGCTACCCTCGTTGATGAAAAAAATTCCCTTGGTGGCCCAGCGTATATGCCTTAATGGTCTTCATGGACTTGCCATGACCGTTCTAGTGTGCCGTTAACCAAGCAGAACCAGGGGTGATGTCTAGGCGACCGAAAAAGGGAACAAGTGAACGAGAAAATAAATAAGGAGAAAGACAAGTAATATGAAGTGACAACACATTCGAATGAGAATATCAAAGTGTTTTAATGAATGTTAGTGAGCGCGCATCCTCTTGAGCATATACGAGTTTATTTAGAGATCAACTGACCGTAGAAACACGTTCTAAAGTATGCGGTAGCCTTTGCATAAAAGGACAGTGAACTTCATCACAGTTTAATGTGCCCGCTTTATTCTAGCTGTCGCAGCCCCTGACCTGAAGTTATCTCCCCGCATGAAACCTGCATTTGGCCGCTTCGATATAAAAACCTCGAGATCTGCCCTTTGGGTTTTGTTCTTGTCTTTTAGTTCTATTTTGAGTCGGTAGTTCGATGACCTTTTTGAACGGCAGATAGCTTATGACCTGCATTTATAGTTTATATTGTTAGCTATTTGTGGAAATGTCATTTTGCATGGGCTAAAAGAAAGTAGAAGGCACCACATAAACAAAAGCTCATGTAGCTACCCTCGTTGACGAAAAAAATTCCCTTGGTGGCCCAGCGTATATGCCTTAATGGTCTTCATGGACTTGCCATGACCGTTCTAGTGTGCCGTTAACCAAGCAGAACCAGGGGTGATGTGTAGGCGACCGAAAAAGGGAACAAGTGAACCAAAAAATAAATAAGGAAAAAGACAAGTAATATGAAGTGACAACACATTCGAATGAGAATATCAAAGTGTTTTAATGAATGTTAGTAAGCGCGCATCCTCTTGAGCATATACGAGTTTATTTAGAGATCAACTGACCGTAGAAACACGTTCTTAAATATGCGGTAGCCTTTGCATAAAAGGACAGTGAACTTCATCACAGTTTAATGTACCCGCTTTATTCTAGCTGTCGCAGCCCCTGACCTGAAGTTATCTCCGCGCATGAAACCTGCATTTGGCCGCTTCGATATTAAAACCTCGAGATCTGCCCTTTGGGTTTTGTTCTTGTCTTTTAGTTCTATTTTGAGTCGGTAGTTCGGTGACCTTTTTGAACGGCAGATAGCTTATGACCTGCATTTAGAGTTTATATTGTTAGCTATTTGTGGAAATGTCATTTTGCATGGGCTAAAAGAAAGTAGAAGGCACCACATAAACAAAAGCTCATGTAGCTACCCTCGTTGATGAAAAAAATTCCCTTGGTGGCCCAGCGTATATGCCTTAATGGTCTTCATGGACTTGCCATGACCGTTCTAGTGTGCCGTTAACCAAGCAGAACCAGGGGTGATGTCTAGGCGACCGAAAAAGGGAACAAGTGAACCAAAAAATAAATAAGGAAAAAGACAAGTAATATGAAGTGACAACACATTCGAATGAGAATATCAAAGTGTTTTAATGAATGTTAGTAAGCGCGCATCCTCTTGAGCATATACGAGTTTATTTAGAGATCAACTGACCGTAGAAACACGTTCTTAAATATGCGGTAGCCTTTGCATAAAAGGACAGTGAACTTCATCACAGTTTAATGTGCCCGCTTTATTCTAGCTGTCACAGCCCCTGACCTGAAGTTATCTCCGCGCATGAAACCTGCATTTGGCCGCTTCGATATAAAAACCTCGAGATCTGCCCTTTGGGTTTTGTTCTTGTCTTTTAGTTCTATTTCGAGTCGGTAGTTCGATGACCTTTTTGAACGGCAGATAGCTTATGACCTGCATTTAGAGTTTATATTGTTAGCTATTTGTGGAAATGTCATTTTGCATGGGCTAAAAGAAAGTAGAAGGCACCACATAAACAAAAGCTCATGTAGCTACCCCCGTTGAAGAAAAAATTCCCTTGGTGGCCCAGCGTATGTGCCATAATGGTCTTCATGGACTTGCCACGACCGTTCCAGTGTGCCGTTAACCAAGCAGAACCAGGGATGATGTCTAGGCGACCGAAAAAGGGAACAAGTGAACGAGAAAATAAATAAGGAGAAAGACAAGTAATATGAAGTGACAACACATTCGAATGAGAATATCAAAGTGTTTTAATGAATGTTAGTGAGCGCGCATCCTCTTGAGCATATACGAGTTTATTTAGAGATCAACTGACCGTAGAAACACATTCTTAAGTATGCGGTAGCCTTTGCATAAAAGGACAGTGAACTTCATCACAGTTTAATGTGCCCGCTTTATTCTAGCTGTCACAGCCCCTGACCTGAAGTTATCTCCGCGCATGAAACCTGCATTTGGCCGCTTCGATATAAAAACCTCGAGATCTGCCCTTTGGGTTTTGTTCTTGTCTTTTAGTTCTATTTCGAGTCGGTAGTTCGATGACCTTTTTGAACGGCAGATAGCTTATGACCTGCATTTAGAGTTTATATTGTTAGCTATTTGTGGAAATGTCATTTTGCATGGGCTAAAAGAAAGTAGAAGGCACCACATAAACAAAAGCTCATGTAGCTACCCCCGTTGAAGAAAAAATTCCCTTGGTGGCCCAGCGTATGTGCCATAATGGTCTTCATGGACTTGCCACGACCGTTCCAGTGTGCCGTTAACCAAGCAGAACCAGGGATGATGTCTAGGCGACCGAAAAAGGGAACAAGTGAACGAGAAAATAAATAAGGAGAAAGACAAGTAATATGAAGTGACAACACATTCGAATGAGAATATCAAAGTGTTTTAATGAATGTTAGTGAGCGCGCATCCTCTTGAGCATATACGAGTTTATTTAGAGATCAACTGACCGTAGAAACACATTCTTAAGTATGCGGTAGCCTTTGCATAAAAGGACAGTGAACTTCATCACAGTTTAATGTGCCCGCTTTATTCTAGCTGTCGCAGCCCCTGACCTGAAGTTATCTCCGCGCATGAAACCTGCATTTGGCCACTTCGATATTGAAACCTCGAGATCTGCCCTTTGGGTTTTGTTCTTGTCTTTTAGTTCTATTTTGAGTCGGTAGTTCGATGACCTTTTTGAACGGCAGATAGCTTATGACCTGCATTTAGAGTTTATATTGTTAGCTATTTGTGGAAATGTCATTTTGCATGGGCTAAAAGAAAGTAGAAGGCACCACATAAACAAAAGCTCATGTAGCTACCCTCGTTGACGAAAAAAGTTCCCTTGGTGGCCCAGCGTATATGCCTTAATGGTCTTCATGGACTTGCCATGACCGTTCTGGTGTGCCGTTAACCAAGCAGAACCAGGGGTGATGTCTAGGCGACCGAAAAAGGGAACAAGTGAACCAAAAAATAAATAAGGAAAAAGACAAGTAATATGAAGTGACAACACATTCGAATGAGAATATCAAAGTGTTTTAATGAATGTTAGTAAGCGCGCATCCTCTTGAGCATATACGAGTTTATTTAGAGATCAACTGACCGTAGAAACACGTTCTTAAATATGCGGTAGCCTTTGCATAAAAGGACAGTGAACTTCATCACAGTTTAATGTGCCCGCTTTATTCTAGCTGTCGCAGCCCCTGACCTGAAGTTATCTCCGCGCATGAAACCTGCATTTGGCCGCTTCGATATTAAAACCTCGAGATCTGCCCTTTGGGTTTTGTTCTTGTCTTTTAGTTCTATTTTGAGTCGGTAGTTCGATGACCTTTTAGAACGGCAGATAGCTTATGACCTGCATTTAGAGTTTATATTGTTAGCTATTTGTGGAAATGTCATTTTGCATGGGCTAAAAGAAAGTAGAAGGCACCACATAAACAAAAGCTCATGTAGCTACCCTCGTTGATGAAAAAAATTCCCTTGGTGGCCCAGCGTATATGCCTTAATGGTCTTCATGGACTTGCCATGACCGTTCTAGTGTGCCGTTAACCAAGCAGAACCAGGGGTGATGTCTAGGCGACCGAAAAAGGGAACAAGTGAACCAAAAAATAAATAAGGAAAAAGACAAGTAATATGAAGTGACAACACATTCGAATGAGAATATCAAAGTGTTTTAATGAATGTTAGTAAGCGCGCATCCTCTTGAGCATATACGAGTTTATTTAGAGATCAACTGACCGTAGAAACACGTTCTTAAGTATGCGGTAGCCTTTGCATAAAAGGACAGTGAACTTCATCACAGTTTAATGTGCCCGCTTTATTCTAGCCGTCGCAGCCCCTGACCTGAAGTTATCTCCTCGCATGAAACCTGCATTTGGCCGCTTCGTTATTAAAACCTCTGCCCTTTGGGTTTTGTTCTTGTCTTTTTAGTTCTCTTTTGAGTCGGTAGTTCGATGACCTTTTTGAACGGCAGATAGCTTATGACCTGCATTTATAGTTTATATTGTTAGCTATTTGTGGAAATGTCATTTTGCATGGGCTAAAAGAAAGTAGAAGGCACCACATAAACAAAAGCTCATGTAGCTACCCTCGTTGATGAAAAAAATTCCCTTGGTGGCCCAGCGTATATGCCTTAATGGTCTTCATGGACTTGCCATGACCGTTCTAGTGTGCCGTTAACCAAGCAGAACCAGGGGTGATGTCTAGGCGACCGAAAAAGGGAACAAGTGAACGAGAAAATAAATAAGGAGAAAGACAAGTAATATGAAGTGACAGCACATTCGAATGAGAATATCAAAGTGTTTTAATGAATGTTAGTGAGCGCGCATCCTCTTGAGCATATACGAGTTTATTTAGAGATCAACTGACCGTAGAAACACGTTCTAAAGTATGCGGTAGCCTTTGCATAAAAGGACAGTGAACTTCATCACAGTTTAATGTGCCCGCTTTATTCTAGCTGTCGCAGCCCCTGACCTGAAGTTATCTCCCCGCATGAAACCTGCATTTGGGCGCTTCTATATAAAAACCTCGAGATCTGCCCTTTGGGTTTTGTTCTTGTCTTTTAGTTCTATTTTGAGTCGGTAGTTCGATGACCTTTTTGAACGGCAGATAGCTTATGACCTGCATTTATAGTTTATATTGTTAGCTATTTGTGGAAATGTCATTTTGCATGGGCTAAAAGAAAGTAGAAGGCACCACATAAACAAAAGCTCATGTAGCTACCCTCGTTGACGAAAAAAATTCCCTTGGTGGCCCAGCGTATATGCCTTAATGGTCTTCATGGACTTGCCATGACCGTTCTAGTGTGCCGTTAACCAAGCAGAACCAGGGGTGATGTGTAGGCGACCGAAAAAGGGAACAAGTGAACCAAAAAATAAATAAGGAAAAAGACAAGTAATATGAAGTGACAACACATTCGAATGAGAATATCAAAGTGTTTTAATGAATGTTAGTAAGCGCGCATCCTCTTGAGCATATACGAGTTTATTTAGAGATCAACTGACCGTAGAAACACGTTCTTAAATATGCGGTAGCCTTTGCATAAAAGGACAGTGAACTTCATCACAGTTTAATGTGCCCGCTTTATTCTAGCTGTCGCAGCCCCTGACCTGAAGTTATCTCCGCGCATGAAACCTGCATTTGGCCGCTTCGATATTAAAACCTCGAGATCTGCCCTTTGGGTTTTGTTCTTGTCTTTTAGTTCTATTTTGAGTCGGTAGTTCGATGACCTTTTTGAACGGCAGATAGCTTATGACCTGCATTTAGAGTTTATATTGTTAGCTATTTGTGGAAATGTCATTTTGCATGGGCTAAAAGAAAGTAGAAGGCACCACATAAACAAAAGCTTATGTAGCTACCCTCGTTGATGAAAAAAATTCCCTTGGTGGCCCAGCGTATATGCCTTAATGGTCTTCATGGACTTGCCATGACCGTTCTAGTGTGCCGTTAACCAAGCAGAACCAGGGGTGATGTCTAGGCGACCGAAAAAGGGAACAAGTGAACCAAAAAATAAATAAGGAAAAAGACAAGTAATATGAAGTGACAACACATTCGAATGAGAATATCAAAGTGTTTTAATGAATGTTAGTAAGCGCGCATCCTCTTGAGCATATACGAGTTTATTTAGAGATCAACTGACCGTAGAAACACGTTCTAAAGTATGCGGTAGCCTTTGCATAAAAGGACAGTGAACTTCATCACAGTTTAATGTGCCCGCTTTATTCTAGCTGTCGCAGCCCCTGACCTGAAGTTATCTCCCCGCATGAAACCTGCATTTGGCCGCTTCGATATAAAAACCTCGAGATCTGCCCTTTGGGTTTTGTTCTTGTCTTTTAGTTCTATTTTGAGTCGGTAGTTCGATGACCTTTTTGAACGGCAGATAGCTTATGACCTGCATTTATAGTTTATATTGTTAGCTATTTGTGGAAATGTCATTTTGCATGGGCTAAAAGAAAGTAGAAGGCACCACAAAAACAAAAGCTCATGTAGCTACCCTCGTTGACGAAAAAAATTCCCTTGGTGGCCCAGCGTATATGCCTTAATGGTCTTCATGGACTTGCCATGACCGTTCTAGTGTGCCGTTAACCAAGCAGAACCAGGGGTGATGTGTAGGCGACCGAAAAAGGGAACAAGTGAACCAAAAAATAAATAAGGAAAAAGACAAGTAATATGAAGTGACAACACATTCGAATGAGAATATCAAAGTGTTTTAATGAATGTTAGTAAGCGCGCATCCTCTTGAGCATATACGAGTTTATTTAGAGATCAACTGACCGTAGAAACACGTTCTTAAATATGCGGTAGCCTTTGCATAAAAGGACAGTGAACTTCATCACAGTTTAATGTGCCCGCTTTATTCTAGCTGTCACAGCCCCTGACCTGAAGTTATCTCCGCGCATGAAACCTGCATTTGGCCGCTTCGATATAAAAACCTCGAGATCTGCCCTTTGGGTTTTGTTCTTGTCTTTTAGTTCTATTTCGAGTCGGTAGTTCGATGACCTTTTTGAACGGCAGATAGCTTATGACCTGCATTTAGAGTTTATATTGTTAGCTATTTGTGGAAATGTCATTTTGCATGGGCTAAAAGAAAGTAGAAGGCACCACATAAACAAAAGCTCATGTAGCTACCCCCGTTGAAGAAAAAATTCCCTTGGTGGCCCAGCGTATGTGCCATAATGGTCTTCATGGACTTGCCACGACCGTTCCAGTGTGCCGTTAACCAAGCAGAACCAGGGATGATGTCTAGGCGACCGAAAAAGGGAACAAGTGAACGAGAAAATAAATAAGGAGAAAGACAAGTAATATGAAGTGACAACACATTCGAATGAGAATATCAAAGTGTTTTAATGAATGTTAGTGAGCGCGCATCCTCTTGAGCATATACGAGTTTATTTAGAGATCAACTGACCGTAGAAACACATTCTTAAGTATGCGGTAGCCTTTGCATAAAAGGACAGTGAACTTCATCACAGTTTAATGTGCCCGCTTTATTCTAGCTGTCGCAGCCCCTGACCTGAAGTTATCTCCGCGCATGAAACCTGCATTTGGCCGCTTCGATATTAAAACCTCGAGATCTGCCCTTTGGGTTTTGTTCTTGTCTTTTAGTTCTATTTTGAGTCGGTAGTTCGATGACCTTTTTGAACGGCAGATAGCTTATGACCTGCATTAGAAGTTTATATTGTTAGCTATTTGTGGAAATGTCATTTTGCATGGGCTAAAAGAAAGTAGAAGGCACCACATAAACAAAAGCTCATGTAGCTACCCTCGTTGACGAAAAAAATTCCCTTGGTGGCCCAGCGTATATGCCTTAATGGTCTTCATGGACTTGCCATGACCGTTCTAGTGTGCCGTTAACCAAGCAGAACCAGGGGTGATGTGGAGGCGACCGAAAAAGGGAACAAGTGAACCAAAAAATAAATAAGGAAAAAGACAAGTAATATGAAGTGACAACTCATTCGAATGAGAATATCAAAGTGTTTTAATGAATGTTAGTAAGCGCGCATCCTCTTGAGCATATACGAGTTTATTTAGAGATCAAGTGACCGTAGAAACACGTTCTTAAATATGCGGTAGCCTTTGCATAAAAGGACAGTGAACTTCATCACAGTTTAATGTGCCCGCTTTATTCTAGCTGTCGCAGCCCCTGACCTGAAGTTATCTCCGCGCATGAAACCTGCATTTGGCCGCTTCGATATTAAAACCTCGAGATCTGCCCTTTGGGTTTTGTTCTTGTCTTTTAGTTCTATTTCGAGTCGGTAGTTCGATGACCTTTTTGAACGGCAGATAGCTTATGACCTGCATTTATAGTTTATATTGTTAGCTATTTGTGGAAATGTCATTTTGCATGGGCTAAAAGAAAGTAGAAGGCACCACATAAACAAAAGCTCATGTAGCTACCCCCGTTGAAGAAAAAATTCCCTTGGTGGCCCAGCGTATGTGCCATAATGGTCTTCATGGACTTGCCATGACCGTTCTAGTGTGCCGTTAACCAAGCAGAACCAGGGGTGATGTCTAGGCGACCGAAAAAGGGAACAAGTGAACCAAAAAATAAATAAGGAAAAAGACAAGTAATATGAAGTGACAACACATTCGAATGAGAATATCAAAGTGTTTTAATGAATGTTAGTAAGCGCGCATCCTCTTGAGCATATACGAGTTTATTTAGAGATCAACTGACCGTAGAAACACGTTCTTAAATATGCGGTAGCCTTTGCATAAAAGGACAGTGAACTTCATCACAGTTTAATGTGCCCGCTTTATTCTAGCTGTCGCAGCCCCTGACCTGAAGTTATCTCCGCGCATGAAACCTGCATTTGGCCGCTTCGATATTAAAACCTCGAGATCTGCCCTTTGGGTTTTGTTCTTGTCTTTTAGTTCTATTTTGAGTCGGTAGTTCGATGACCTTTTAGAACGGCAGATAGCTTATGACCTGCATTTAGAGTTTATATTGTTAGCTATTTGTGGAAATGTCATTTTGCATGGGCTAAAAGAAAGTAGAAGGCACCACATAAACAAAAGCTCATGTAGCTACCCTCGTTGATGAAAAAAATTCCCTTGGTGGCCCAGCGTATATGCCTTAATGGTCTTCATGGACTTGCCATGACCGTTCTAGTGTGCCGTTAACCAAGCAGAACCAGGGGTGATGTCTAGGCGACCGAAAAAGGGAACAAGTGAACCAAAAAATAAATAAGGAAAAAGACAAGTAATATGAAGTGACAACACATTCGAATGAGAATATCAAAGTGTTTTAATGAATGTTAGTAAGCGCGCATCCTCTTGAGCATATACGAGTTTATTTAGAGATCAACTGACCGTAGAAACACGTTCTTAAATATGCGGTAGCCTTTGCATAAAAGGACAGTGAACTTCATCACAGTTTAATGTGCCCGCTTTATTCTAGCTGTCACAGCCCCTGACCTGAAGTTATCTCCGCGCATGAAACCTGCATTTGGCCGCTTCGATATAAAAACCTCGAGATCTGCCCTTTGGGTTTTGTTCTTGTCTTTTAGTTCTATTTCGAGTCGGTAGTTCGATGACCTTTTTGAACGGCAGATAGCTTATGACCTGCATTTAGAGTTTATATTGTTAGCTATTTGTGGAAATGTCATTTTGCATGGGCTAAAAGAAAGTAGAAGGCACCACATAAACAAAAGCTCATGTAGCTACCCCCGTTGAAGAAAAAATTCCCTTGGTGGCCCAGCGTATGTGCCATAATGGTCTTCATGGACTTGCCACGACCGTTCCAGTGTGCCGTTAACCAAGCAGAACCAGGGATGATGTCTAGGCGACCGAAAAAGGGAACAAGTGAACGAGAAAATAAATAAGGAGAAAGACAAGTAATATGAAGTGACAACACATTCGAATGAGAATATCAAAGTGTTTTAATGAATGTTAGTGAGCGCGCATCCTCTTGAGCATATACGAGTTTATTTAGAGATCAACTGACCGTAGAAACACATTCTTAAGTATGCGGTAGCCTTTGCATAAAAGGACAGTGAACTTCATCACAGTTTAATGTGCCCGCTTTATTCTAGCTGTCGCAGCCCCTGACCTGAAGTTATCTCCGCGCATGAAACCTGCATTTGGCCGCTTCGATATTGAAACCTCGAGATCTGCCCTTTGGGTTTTGTTCTTGTCTTTTAGTTCTATTTTGAGTCGGTAGTTCGATGACCTTTTTGAACGGCAGATAGCTTATGACCTGCATTTAGAGTTTATATTGTAAGCTATTTGTGGAAATGTCATTTTGCATGGGCTAAAAGAAAGTAGAAGGCACCACATAAACAAAAGCTCATGTAGCTACCCTCGTTGACGAAAAAAGTTCCCTTGGTGGCCCAGCGTATATGCCTTAATGGTCTTCATGGACTTGCCATGACCGTTCTGGTGTGCCGTTAACCAAGCAGAACCAGGGGTGATGTCTAGGCGACCGAAAAAGGGAACAAGTGAACCAAAAAATAAATAAGGAAAAAGACAAGTAATATGAAGTGACAACACATTCGAATGAGAATATCAAAGTGTTTTAATGAATGTTAGTAAGCGCGCATCCTCTTGAGCATATACGAGTTTATTTAGAGATCAACTGACCGTAGAAACACGTTCTTAAATATGCGGTAGCCTTTGCATAAAAGGACAGTGAACTTCATCACAGTTTAATGTGCCCGCTTTATTCTAGCTGTCGCAGCCCCTGACCTGAAGTTATCTCCGCGCATGAAACCTGCATTTGGCCGCTTCGATATTAAAACCTCGAGATCTGCCCTTTGGGTTTTGTTCTTGTCTTTTAGTTCTATTTTGAGTCGGTAGTTCGATGACCTTTTAGAACGGCAGATAGCTTATGACCTGCATTTAGAGTTTATATTGTTAGCTATTTGTGGAAATGTCATTTTGCATGGGCTAAAAGAAAGTAGAAGGCACCACATAAACAAAAGCTCATGTAGCTACCCTCGTTGATGAAAAAAATTCCCTTGGTGGCCCAGCGTATATGCCTTAATGGTCTTCATGGACTTGCCATGACCGTTCTAGTGTGCCGTTAACCAAGCAGAACCAGGGGTGATGTCTAGGCGACCGAAAAAGGGAACAAGTGAACCAAAAAATAAATAAGGAAAAAGACAAGTAATATGAAGTGACAACACATTCGAATGAGAATATCAAAGTGTTTTAATGAATGTTAGTAAGCGCGCATCCTCTTGAGCATATACGAGTTTATTTAGAGATCAACTGACCGTAGAAACACGTTCTTAAGTATGCGGTAGCCTTTGCATAAAAGGACAGTGAACTTCATCACAGTTTAATGTGCCCGCTTTATTCTAGCCGTCGCAGCCCCTGACCTGAAGTTATCTCCTCGCATGAAACCTGCATTTGGCCGCTTCGTTATTAAAACCTCTGCCCTTTGGGTTTTGTTCTTGTCTTTTTAGTTCTCTTTTGAGTCGGTAGTTCGATGACCTTTTTGAACGGCAGATAGCTTATGACCTGCATTTATAGTTTATATTGTTAGCTATTTGTGGAAATGTCATTTTGCATGGGCTAAAAGAAAGTAGAAGGCACCACATAAACAAAAGCTCATGTAGCTACCCTCGTTGATGAAAAAAATTCCCTTGGTGGCCCAGCGTATATGCCTTAATGGTCTTCATGGACTTGCCATGACCGTTCTAGTGTGCCGTTAACCAAGCAGAACCAGGGGTGATGTCTAGGCGACCGAAAAAGGGAACAAGTGAACGAGAAAATAAATAAGGAGAAAGACAAGTAATATGAAGTGACAGCACATTCGAATGAGAATATCAAAGTGTTTTAATGAATGTTAGTGAGCGCGCATCCTCTTGAGCATATACGAGTTTATTTAGAGATCAACTGACCGTAGAAACACGTTCTAAAGTATGCGGTAGCCTTTGCATAAAAGGACAGTGAACTTCATCACAGTTTAATGTGCCCGCTTTATTCTAGCTGTCGCAGCCCCTGACCTGAAGTTATCTCCCCGCATGAAACCTGCATTTGGCCGCTTCGATATAAAAACCTCGAGATCTGCCCTTTGGGTTTTGTTCTTGTCTTTTAGTTCTATTTTGAGTCGGTAGTTCGATGACCTTTTTGAACGGCAGATAGCTTATGACCTGCATTTATAGTTTATATTGTTAGCTATTTGTGGAAATGTCATTTTGCATGGGCTAAAAGAAAGTAGAAGGCACCACATAAACAAAAGCTCATGTAGCTACCCTCGTTGACGAAAAAAATTCCCTTGGTGGCCCAGCGTATATGCCTTAATGGTCTTCATGGACTTGCCATGACCGTTCTAGTGTGCCGTTAACCAAGCAGAACCAGGGGTGATGTGTAGGCGACCGAAAAAGGGAACAAGTGAACCAAAAAATAAATAAGGAAAAAGACAAGTAATATGAAGTGACAACACATTCGAATGAGAATATCAAAGTGTTTTAATGAATGTTAGTAAGCGCGCATCCTCTTGAGCATATACGAGTTTATTTAGAGATCAACTGACCGTAGAAACACGTTCTTAAATATGCGGTAGCCTTTGCATAAAAGGACAGTGAACTTCATCACAGTTTAATGTGCCCGCTTTATTCTAGCTGTCGCAGCCCCTGACCTGAAGTTATCTCCGCGCATGAAACCTGCATTTGGCCGCTTCGATATTAAAACCTCGAGATCTGCCCTTTGGGTTTTGTTCTTGTCTTTTAGTTCTATTTTGAGTCGGTAGTTCGATGACCTTTTTGAACGGCAGATAGCTTATGACCTGCATTTAGAGTTTATATTGTTAGCTATTTGTGGAAATGTCATTTTGCATGGGCTAAAAGAAAGTAGAAGGCACCACATAAACAAAAGCTTATGTAGCTACCCTCGTTGATGAAAAAAATTCCCTTGGTGGCCCAGCGTATATGCCTTAATGGTCTTCATGGACTTGCCATGACCGTTCTAGTGTGCCGTTAACCAAGCAGAACCAGGGGTGATGTCTAGGCGACCGAAAAAGGGAACAAGTGAACCAAAAAATAAATAAGGAAAAAGACAAGTAATATGAAGTGACAACACATTCGAATGAGAATATCAAAGTGTTTTAATGAATGTTAGTAAGCGCGCATCCTCTTGAGCATATACGAGTTTATTTAGAGATCAACTGACCGTAGAAACACGTTCTAAAGTATGCGGTAGCCTTTGCATAAAAGGACAGTGAACTTCATCACAGTTTAATGTGCCCGCTTTATTCTAGCTGTCGCAGCCCCTGACCTGAAGTTATCTCCCCGCATGAAACCTGCATTTGGCCGCTTCGATATAAAAACCTCGAGATCTGCCCTTTGGGTTTTGTTCTTGTCTTTTAGTTCTATTTTGAGTCGGTAGTTCGATGACCTTTTTGAACGGCAGATAGCTTATGACCTGCATTTATAGTTTATATTGTTAGCTATTTGTGGAAATGTCATTTTGCATGGGCTAAAAGAAAGTAGAAGGCACCACAAAAACAAAAGCTCATGTAGCTACCCTCGTTGACGAAAAAAATTCCCTTGGTGGCCCAGCGTATATGCCTTAATGGTCTTCATGGACTTGCCATGACCGTTCTAGTGTGCCGTTAACCAAGCAGAACCAGGGGTGATGTGTAGGCGACCGAAAAAGGGAACAAGTGAACCAAAAAATAAATAAGGAAAAAGACAAGTAATATGAAGTGACAACACATTCGAATGAGAATATCAAAGTGTTTTAATGAATGTTAGTAAGCGCGCATCCTCTTGAGCATATACGAGTTTATTTAGAGATCAACTGACCGTAGAAACACGTTCTTAAATATGCGGTAGCCTTTGCATAAAAGGACAGTGAACTTCATCACAGTGTAATGTGCCCGCTTTATTCTAGCTGTCGCAGCCCCTGACCTGAAGTTATCTCCGCGCATGAATTAAACCTGCATTTGGCCGCTTCGATATTAAAACCTCGAGATCTGCCCTTTGGGTTTTGTTCTTGTCTTTTAGTTCTATTTTGAGTCGGTAGTTCGATGACCTTTTTGAACGGCAGATAGCTTATGACCTGCATTTAGAGTTTATATTGTTAGCTATTTGTGGAAATGTCATTTTGCATGGGCTAAAAGAAAGTAGAAGGCACCACATAAACAAAAGCTTATGTAGCTACCCTCGTTGATGAAAAAAATTCCCTTGGTGGCCCAGCGTATATGCCTTAATGGTCTTCATGGACTTGCCATGACCGTTCTAGTGTGCCGTTAACCAAGCAGAACCAGGGGTGATGTCTAGGCGACCGAAAAAGGGAACAAGTGAACCAAAAAATAAATAAGGAAAAAGACAAGTAATATGAAGTGACAACACATTCGAATGAGAATATCAAAGTGTTTTAATGAATGTTAGTAAGCGCGCATCCTCTTGAGCATATACGAGTTTATTTAGAGATCAACTGACCGTAGAAACACGTTCTTAAATATGCGGTAGCCTTTGCATAAAAGGACAGTGAACTTCATCACAGTGTAATGTGCCCGCTTTATTCTAGCTGTCACAGCCCCTGACCTGAAGTTATCTCCGCGCATGAAACCTGCATTTGGCCGCTTCGATATAAAAACCTCGAGATCTGCCCTTTGGGTTTTGTTCTTGTCTTTTAGTTCTATTTCGAGTCGGTAGTTCGATGACCTTTTTGAACGGCAGATAGCTTATGACCTGCATTTAGAGTTTATATTGTTAGCTATTTGTGGAAATGTCATTTTGCATGGGCTAAAAGAAAGTAGAAGGCACCACATAAACAAAAGCTCATGTAGCTACCCCCGTTGAAGAAAAAATTCCCTTGGTGGCCCAGCGTATGTGCCATAATGGTCTTCATGGACTTGCCACGACCGTTCCAGTGTGCCGTTAACCAAGCAGAACCAGGGATGACGTCTAGGCGACCGAAAAAGGGAACAAGTGAACGAGAAAATAAATAAGGAGAAAGACAAGTAATATGAAGTGACAACACATTCGAATGAGAATATCAAAGTGTTTTAATGAATGTTAGTGAGCGCGCATCCTCTTGAGCATATACGAGTTTATTTAGAGATCAACTGACCGTAGAAACACATTCTTAAGTATGCGGTAGCCTTTGCATAAAAGGACAGTGAACTTCATCACAGTTTAATGTGCCCGCTTTATTCTAGCTGTCGCAGCCCCTGACCTGAAGTTATCTCCCTGCATGAAACCTGCATTTGGCCGCTTCGTTATTAAAACCTCTGCCCTTTGGGTTTTGTTCTTGTCTTTTTAGTTCTCTTTTGTGTCGGTAGTTCGATGACCTTTTTGAACGGCAGATAGCTTATGACCTGCATTTATAGTTTATATTGTTAGCTATTTGTGGAAATGTCATTTTGCATGGGCTAAAAGAAAGTAGAAGGCACCACATAAACAAAAGCTCATGTAGCTACCCTCGTTGATGAAAAAAATTCCCTTGGTGGCCCAGCGTATATGCGTTAATGGTCTTCATGGACTTGCCATGACCGTTCTAGTGTGCCGTTAACCAAGCAGAACCAGGGTTGATGTCTAGGCGACCGAAAAAGGGAACAAGTGAACCAAAATATAAATAAGGAAAAAGACAAGTAATATGAAGTGACAACACATTCGAATGAGAATATCAAAGTGTTTTAATGAATGTTAGTAAGCGCGCATCCTCTTGAGCATATACGAGTTTATTTAGAGATCAAGTGACCGTAGAAACACGTTCTTAAATATGCGGTAGCCTTTGCATAAAAGGACAGTGAACTTCATCACAGTTTAATGTGCCCGCTTTATTCTAGCTGTCGCAGCCCCTGACCTGAAGTTATCTCCCCGCATGAAACCTGCATTTGGCCGCTTCGTTATTAAAACCTCTGCCCTTTGGGTTTTGTTCTTGTCTTTTTAGTTCTCTTTTGAGTCGGTAGTTCGATGACCTTTTTGAACGGCAGATAGCTTATGACCTGCATTTATAGTTTATATTGTTAGCTATTTGTGGAAATGTCATTTTGCATGGGCTAAAAGAAAGTAGAAGGCACCACATAAACAAAAGCTCATGTAGCTACCCTCGTTGATGAAAAAAATTCCCTTGGTGGCCCAGCGTATATGCCTTAATGGTCTTCATGGACTTGCCATGACCGTTCTAGTGTGCCGTTAACCAAGCAGAACCAGGGGTGATGTGGAGGCGACCGAAAAAGGGAACAAGTGAACCAAAAAATAAATAAGGAAAAAGACAAGTAATATGAAGTGACAACACATTCGAATGAGAATATCAAAGTGTTTTAATGAATGTTAGTAAGCGCGCATCCTCTTGAGCATATACGAGTTTATTTAGAGATCAAGTGACCGTAGAAACACGTTCTTAAATATGCGGTAGCCTTTGCATAAAAGGACAGTGAACTTCATCACAGTTTAATGTGCCCGCTTTATTCTAGCTGTCGCAGCCCCTGACCTGAAGTTATCTCCGCGCATGAAACCTGCATTTGGCCGCTTCGATATTAAAACCTCGAGATCTGCCCTTTGGGTTTTGTTCTTGTCTTTTAGTTCTATTTTGAGTCGGTAGTTCGATGACCTTTTAGAACGGCAGATAGCTTATGACCTGCATTTAGAGATTATATTGTTAGCTATTTGTGGAAATGTCATTTTGCATGGGCTAAAAGAAAGTAGAAGGCACCACATAAACAAAAGCTCATGTAGCTACCCTCGTTGATGAAAAAAATTCCCTTGGTGGCCCAGCGTATATGCCTTAATGGTCTTCATGGACTTGCCATGACCGTTCTAGTGTGCCGTTAACCAAGCAGAACCAGGGGTGATGTCTAGGCGACCGAAAAAGGGAACAAGTGAACCAAAAAATAAATAAGGAAAAAGACAAGTAATATGAAGTGACAACACATTCGAATGAGAATATCAAAGTGTTTTAATGAATGTTAGTAAGCGCGCATCCTCTTGAGCATATACGAGTTTATTTAGAGATCAACTGACCGTAGAAACGCGTTCTTAAATATGCGGTAGCCTTTGCATAAAAGGACAGTGAACTTCATCACAGTTTAATTTGCCCGCTTTATTCTAGCTGTCACAGCCCCTGACCTGAAGTTATCTCCGCGCATGAAACCTGCATTTGGCCGCTTCGATATAAAAACCTCGAGATCTGCCCTTTGGGTTTTGTTCTTGTCTTTGAGTTCTATTTCGAGTCGGTAGTTCGATGACCTTTTTGAACGGCAGATAGCTTATGACCTGCATTTAGAGTTTATATTGTTAGCTATTTGTGGAAATGTCATTTTGCATGGGCTAAAAGAAAGTAGAAGGCACCACATAAACAAAAGCTCATGTAGCTACCCCCGTTGAAGAAAAAATTCCCTTGGTGGCCCAGCGTATGTGCCATAATGGTCTTCATGGACTTGCCACGACCGTTCCAGTGTGCCGTTAACCAAGCAGAACCAGGGATGATGTCTAGGCGACCGAAAAAGGGAACAAGTGAACGAGAAAATAAATAAGGAGAAAGACAAGTAATATGAAGTGACAACACATTCGAATGAGAATATCAAAGTGTTTTAATGAATGTTAGTGAGCGCGCATCCTCTTGAGCATATACGAGTTTAATTAGAGATCAACTGACCGTAGAAACACGTTCTTAAGTATGCGGTAGCCTTTGCATAAAAGGACAGTGAACTTCATCACAGTTTAATGTGCCCGCTTTATTCTAGCTGTCGCAGCCCCTGACCTGAAGTTATCTCCCCGCATGAAACCTGCATTTGGCCGCTTCGTTATTAAAACCTCTGCCCTTTGGGTTTTGTTCTTGTCTTTTTAGTTCTCTTTTGAGTCGGTAGTTCGATGACCTTTTTGAACGGCAGATAGCTTATGACCTGCATTTAGAGTTTATATTGTTAGCTATTTGTGGAAATGTCATTTTGCATGGGCTAAAAGAAAGTAGAAGGCACCACATAAACAAAAGCTCATGTAGCTACCCCCGTTGAAGAAAAAATTCCCTTGGTGGCCCAGCGTATGTGCCATAATGGTCTTCATGGACTTGCCACGACCGTTCCAGTGTGCCGTTAACCAAGCAGAACCAGGGATGATGTCTAGGCGACCGAAAAAGGGAACAAGTGAACGAGAAAATAAATAAGGAGAAAGACAAGTAATATGAAGTGACAACACATTCGAATGAGAATATCAAAGTGTTTTAATGAATGTTAGTGAGCGCGCATCCTCTTGAGCATATACGAGTTTAATTAGAGATCAACTGACCGTAGAAACACGTTCTTAAGTATGCGGTAGCCTTTGCATAAAAGGACAGTGAACTTCATCACAGTTTAATGTGCCCGCTTTATTCTAGCTGTCGCAGCCCCTGACCTGAAGTTATCTCCCCGCATGAAACCTGCATTTGGCCGCCTCGTTATTAAAACCTCTGCCCTTTGGGTTTTGTTCTTGTCTTTTTAGTTCTCTTTTGAGTCGGTAGTTCGATGACCTTTTTGAACGGCAGATAGCTTATGACCTGCATTTATAGTTTATATTGTTAGCTATTTGTGGAAATGTCATTTTGCATGGGCTAAAAGAAAGTAGAAGGCACCACACAAACAAAAGCTCATGTAGCTACCCCCGTTGAAGAAAAAATTCCCTTGGTGGCCCAGCGTATGTGCCATAATGGTCTTCATGGACTTGCCACGACCGTTCCAGTGTGCCGTTAACCAAGCAGAACCAGGGATGATGTCTAGGCGACCGAAAAAGGGAACAAGTGAACGAGAAAATAAATAAGGAGAAAGACAAGTAATATGAAGTGACAACACATTCGAATGAGAATATCAAAGTGTTTTAATGAATGTTAGTGAGCGCGCATCCTCTTGAGCATATACGAGTTTATTTAGAGATCAACTGACCGTAGAAACACGTTCTAAAGTATGCGGTAGCCTTTGCATAAAAGGACAGTGAACTTCATCACAGTTTAATGTGCCCGCTTTATTCTAGCTGTCGCAGCCCCTGACCTGAAGTTATCTCCCCGCATGAAACCTGCATTTGGCCGCTTCGATATAAAAACCTCGAGATCTGCCCTTTGGGTTTTGTTCTTGTCTTTGAGTTCTATTTCGAGTCGGTAGTTCGATGACCTTTTTGAACGGCAGATAGCTTATGACCTGCATTTATAGTTTATATTGTTAGCTATTTGTGGAAATGTCATTTTGCATGGGCTAAAAGAAAGTAGAAGGCACCACATAAACAAAAGCTCATGTAGCTACCCTCGTTGACGAAAAAAATTCCCTTGGTGGCCCAGCGTATATGCCTTAATGGTCTTCATGGACTTGCCATGACCGTTCTAGTGTGCCGTTAACCAAGCACAACCAGGGGTGATGTGTAGGCGACCGAAAAAGGGAACAAGTGAACCAAAAAATAAATAAGGAAAAAGGCAAGTAATATGAAGTGACAACACATTCGAATGAGAATATCAAAGTGTTTTAATGAATGTTAGTAAGCGCGCATCCTCTTGAGCATATACGAGTTTATTTAGAGATCAACTGACCGTAGAAACACGTTCTTAAATATGCGGTAGCCTTTGCATAAAAGGAAAGTGAACTTCATCACAGTTTAATGTGCCCGCTTTATTCTAGCTGTCGCAGCCCCTGACCTGAAGTTATCTCCGCGCATGAAACCTGCATTTGGCCGCTTCGATATTAAAACCTCGAGATCTGCCCTTTGGGTTTTGTTCTTGTCTTTTAGTTCTATTTTGAGTCGGTAGTTCGATGACCTTTTTGAACGGCAGATAGCTTATGACCTGCATTTAGAGTTTATATTGTTAGCTATTTGTGGAAATGTCATTTTGCATGGGCTAAAAGAAAGTAGAAGGCACCACATAAACAAAAGCTCATGTAGCTACCCTCGTTGATGAAAAAAATTCCCTTGGTGGCCCAGCGTATATGCCTTAATGGTCTTCATGGACTTGCCATGACCGTTCTAGTGTGCCGTTAACCTAGCAGAACCAGGGGTGATGTCTAGGCGACCGAAAAAGGGAACAAGTGAACCAAAAAATAAATAAGGAAAAAGACAAGTAATATGAAGTGACAACACATTCGAATGAGAATATCAAAGTGTTTTAATGAATGTTAGTAAGCGCGCATCCTCTTGAGCATATACGAGTTTATTTAGAGATCAACTGACCGTAGAAACACGTTCTTAAATATGCGGCAGCCTTTGCATAAAAGGACAGTGAACTTCATCACAGTTTAATGTGCCCGCTTTATTCTAGCTGTCACAGCCCCTGACCTGAAGTTATCTCCGCGCATGAAACCTGCATTTGGCCGCTTCGATATAAAAACCTCGAGATCTGCCCTTTGGGTTTTGTTCTTGTCTTTTAGTTCTATTTCGAGTCGGTAGTTCGATGACCTTTTTGAACGGCAGATAGCTTATGACCTGCATTTAGAGTTTATATTGTTAGCTATTTGTGGAAATGTCATTTTGCATGGGCTAAAAGAAAGTAGAAGGCACCACATAAAAAAAAGCTCATGTAGCTACCCCCGTTGAAGAAAAAATTCCCTTGGTGGCCCAGCGTATGTGCCATAATGGTCTTCATGGACTTGCCACGACCGTTCCAGTGTGCCGTTAACCAAGCAGAACCAGGGATGATGTCTAGGCGACCGAAAAAGGGAACAAGTGAACGAGAAAATAAATAAGGAGAAAGACAAGTAATATGAAGTGACAACACATTCGAATGAGAATATCAAAGTGTTTTAATGAATGTTAGTGAGCGCGCATCCTCTTGAGCATATACGAGTTTATTTAGAGATCAACTGACCGTAGAAACACATTCTTAAGTATGCGGTAGCCTTTGCATAAAAGGACAGTGAACTTCATCACAGTTTAATGTGCCCGCTTTATTCTAGCTGTCGCAGCCCCTGACCTGAAGTTATCTCCGCGCATGAAACCTGCATTTGGCCGCTTCGATATTAAAACCTCGAGATCTGCCCTTTGGGTTTTGTTCTTGTCTTTTAGTTCTATTTTGAGTCGGTAGTTCGATGACCTTTTTGAACGGCAGATAGCTTATGACCTGCATTTAGAGTTTATATTGTTAGCTATTTGTGGAAATGTCATTTTGCATGGGCTAAAAGAAAGTAGAAGGCACCACATAAACAAAAGCTCATGTAGCTACCCTCGTTGACGAAAAAAATTCCCTTGGTGGCCCAGCGTATATGCCTTAATGGTCTTCATGGACTTGCCATGACCGTTCTAGTGTGCCGTTAACCAAGCAGAACCAGGGGTGATGTCTAGGCGACCGAAAAAGGGAACAAGTGAACCAAAAAATAAATAAGGAAAAAGACAAGTAATATGAAGTGACAACACATTCGAATGAGAATATCAAAGTGTTTTAATGAATGTTAGTAAGCGCGCATCCTCTTGAGCATATACGAGTTTATTTAGAGATCAAGTGACCGTAGAAACACGTTCTTAAATATGCGGTAGCGTTTGCATAAAAGGACAGTGAACTTCATCACAGTTTAATGTGCCCGCTTTATTCTAGCTGTCGCAGCCCCTGACCTGAAGTTATCTCCGCGCATGAAACCTGCATTTGGCCGCTTCGATATTAAAACCTCGAGATCTGCCCTTTGGGTTTTGTTCTTGTCTTTTAGTTCTATTTCGAGTCGGTAGTTCGATGACCTTTTTGAACGGCAGATAGCTTATGACCTGCATTTATAGTTTATATTGTTAGCTATTTGTGGAAATGTCATTTTGCATGGGCTAAAAGAAAGTAGAAGGCACCACATAAACAAAAGCTCATGTAGCTACCCCCGTTGAAGAAAAAATTCCCTTGGTGGCCCAGCGTATGTGCCATAATGGTCTTCATGGACTTGCCATGACCGTTCTAGTGTGCCGTTAACCAAGCAGAACCAGGGGTGATGTCTAGGCGACCGAAAAAGGGAACAAGTGAACCAAAAAATAAATAAGGAAAAAGACAAGTAATATGAAGTGACAACACATTCGAATGAGAATATCAAAGTGTTTTAATGAATGTTAGTAAGCGCGCATCCTCTTGAGCATATACGAGTTTATTTAGAGATCAACTGACCGTAGAAACACGTTCTTAAATATGCGGTAGCCTTTGCATAAAAGGACAGTGAACTTCATCACAGTTTAATGTGCCCGCTTTATTCTAGCTGTCGCAGCCCCTGACCTGAAGTTATCTCCCCGCATGAAACCTGCATTTGGCCGCTTCGATATTAAAACGTCGAGATCTGCCCTTTGGGTTTTGTTCTTGTCTTTTAGTTCTATTTTGAGTCGGTAGTTCGATGACCTTTTAGAACGGCAGATAGCTTATGACCTGCATTTAGAGTTTATATTGTTAGCTATTTGTGGAAATGTCATTTTGCATGGGCTAAAAGAAAGTAGAAGGCACCACATAAACAAAAGCTCATGTAGCTACCCTCGTTGATGAAAAAAATTCCCTTGGTGGCCCAGCGTATATGCCTTAATGGTCTTCATGGACTTGCCATGACCGTTCTAGTGTGCCGTTAACCAAGCAGAACCAGGGGTGATGTCTAGGCGACCGAAAAAGGGAACAAGTGAACGAGAAAATAAATAAGGAGAAAGACAAGTAATATGAAGTGACAACACATTCGAATGAGAATATCAAAGTGTTTTAATGAATGTTAGTGAGCGCGCATCCTCTTGAGCATATACGAGTTTAATTAGAGATCAACTGACCGTAGAAACACGTTCTTAAGTATGCGGTAGCCTTTGCATAAAAGGACAGTGAACTTCATCACAGTTTAATGTGCCCGCTTTATTCTAGCTGTCGCAGCCCCTGACCTGAAGTTATCTCCCCGCATGAAACCTGCATTTGGCCGCTTCGTTATTAAAACCTCTGCCCTTTGGGTTTTGTTCTTGTCTTTTTAGTTCTCTTTTGAGTCGGTAGTTCGATGACCTTTTTGAACGGCAGATAGCTTATGACCTGCATTTATAGTTTATATTGTTAGCTATTTGTGGAAATGTCATTTTGCATGGGCTAAAAGAAAGTAGAAGGCACCACATAAACAAAAGCTCATGTAGCTACCCTCGTTGATGAAAAAAATTCCCTTGGTGGCCCAGCGTATATGCCTTAATGGTCTTCATGGACTTGCCATGACCGTTCTAGTGTGCCGTTAACCAAGCAGAACCAGGGGTGATGTCTAGGCGACCGAAAAAGGGAACAAGTGAACCAAAAAATAAATAAGGAAAAAGACAAGTAATATGAAGTGACAACACATTCGAATGAGAATATCAAAGTGTTTTAATGAATGTTAGTAAGCGCGCATCCTCTTGAGCATATACGAGTTTATTTAGAGATCAACTGACCGTAGAAACACGTTCTTAAATATGCGGTAGCCTTTGCATAAAAGGACAGTGAACTTCATCACAGTTTAATGTGCCCGCTTTATTCTAGCTGTCACAGCCCCTGACATGAAGTTATCTCCGCGCATGAAACCTGCATTTGGCCGCTTCGATATAAAAACCTCGAGATCTGCCCTTTGGGTTTTGTTCTTGTCTTTGAGTTCTATTTCGAGTCGGTAGTTCGATGACCTTTTTGAACGGCAGATAGCTTATGACCTGCATTTAGAGTTTATATTGTTAGCTATTTGTGGAAATGTCATTTTGCATGGGCTAAAAGAAAGTAGAAGGCACCACACAAACAAAAGCTCATGTAGCTACCCCCGTTGAAGAAAAAATTCCCTTGGTGGCCCAGCGTATGTGCCATAATGGTCTTCATGGACTTGCCACGACCGTTCCAGTGTGCCGTTAACCAAGCAGAACCAGGGATGATGTCTAGGCGACCGAAAAAGGGAACAAGTGAACGAGAAAATAAATAAGGAGAAAGACAAGTAATATGAAGTGACAACACATTCGAATGAGAATATCAAAGTGTTTTAATGAATGTTAGTGAGCGCGCATCCTCTTGAGCATATACGAGTTTAATTAGAGATCAACTGACCGTAGAAACACGTTCTTAAGTATGCGGTAGCCTTTGCATAAAAGGACAGTGAACTTCATCACAGTTTAATGTGCCCGCTTTATTCTAGCTGTCGCAGCCCCTGACCTGAAGTTATCTCCCCGCATGAAACCTGCATTTGGCCGCTTCGTTATTAAAACCTCTGCCCTTTGGGTTTTGTTCTTGTCTTTTTAGTTCTCTTTTGAGTCGGTAGGTCGATGACCTTTTTGAACGGCAGATAGCTTATGACCTGCATTTATAGTTTATATTGTTAGCTATTTGTGGAAATGTCATTTTGCATGGGCTAAAAGAAAGTAGAAGGCACCACATAAACAAAAGCTCATGTACCTACCCTCGTTGATGAAAAAAATTCCCTTGGTGGCCCAGCGTATATGCCTTAATGGTCTTCATGGACTTGCCATGACCGTTCTAGTGTGCCGTTAACCAAGCAGAACCAGGGGTGATGTCTAGGCGACCGAAAAAGGGAACAAGTGAACGAGAAAATAAATAAGGAGAAAGACAAGTAATATGAAGTGACAACACATTCGAATGAGAATATCAAAGTGTTTTAATGAATGTTAGTGAGCGCGCATCCTCTTGAGCATATACGAGTTTATTTAGAGATCAACTGACCGTAGAAACACGTTCTAAAGTATGCGGTAGCCTTTGCATAAAAGGACAGTGAACTTCATCACAGTTTAATGTGCCCGCTTTATTCTAGCTGTCGCAGCCCCTGACCTGAAGTTATCTCCCCGCATGAAACCTGCATTTGGCCGCTTCGATATAAAAACCTCGAGATCTGCCCTTTGGGTTTTGTTCTTGTCTTTTAGTTCTATTTTGAGTCGGTAGTTCGATGACCTTTTTGAACGGCAGATAGCTTATGACCTGCATTTATAGTTTATATTGTTAGCTATTTGTGGAAATGTCATTTTGCATGGGCTAAAAGAAAGTAGAAGGCACCACATAAACAAAAGCTCATGTGGCTACCCTCGTTGACGAAAAAAATTCCCTTGGTGGCCCAGCGTATATGCCTTAATGGTCTTCATGGACTTGCCATGACCGTTCTAGTGTGCCGTTAACCAAGCAGAACCAGGGGTGATGTGTAGGCGACCGAAAAAGGGAACAAGTGAACCAAAAAATAAATAAGGAAAAAGACAAGTAATATGAAGTGACAACACATTCGAATGAGAATATCAAAGTGTTTTAATGAATGTTAGTAAGCGCGCATCCTCTTGAGCATATACGAGTTTATTTAGAGATCACCTGACCGTAGAAACACGTTCTTAAATATGCGGTAGCCTTTGCATAAAAGGACAGTGAACTTCATCACAGTTTAATGTGCCCGCTTTATTCTAGCTGTCGCAGCCCCTGACCTGAAGTTATCTCCGCGCATGAAACCTGCATTTGGCCGCTTCGATATTAAAACCTCGAGATCTGCCCTTTGGGTTTTGTTCTTGTCTTTTAGTTCTATTTTGAGTCGGTAGTTCGATGACCTTTTTGAACGGCAGATAGCTTATGACCTGCATTTAGAGTTTATATTGTTAGCTATTTGTGGAAATGTCATTTTGCATGGGCTAAAAGAAAGTAGAAGGCACCACATAAACAAAAGCTCATGTAGCTACCCTCGTTGATGAAAAAAATTCCCTTGGTGGCCCAGCGTATGTGCCATAATGGTCTTCATGGACTTGCCACGACCGTTCCAGTGTGCCGTTAACCAAGCAGAACCAGGGATGATGTCTAGGCGACCGAAACAGGGAACAAGTGAACGAGAAAATAAATAAGGAGAAAGACAAGTAATATGAAGTGACAACACATTCGAATGAGAATATCAAAGTGTTTTAATGAATGTTAGTGAGCGCGCATCCTCTTGAGCATATACGAGTTTATTTAGAGATCAACTGACCGTAGAAACACATTCTTAAGTATGCGGTAGCCTTTGCATAAAAGGACAGTGAACTTCATCACAGTTTAATGTGCCCGCTTTATTCTAGCTGTCGCAGCCCCTGACCTGAAGTTATCTCCGCGCATGAAACCTGCATTTGGCCGCTTCGATATTAAAACCTCGAGATCTGCCCTTTGGGTTTTGTTCTTGTCTTTTAGTTCTATTTTGAGTCGGTAGTTCGATGACCTTTTTGAACGGCAGATAGCTTATGACCTGCATTTAGAGTTTATATTGTTAGCTATTTGTGGAAATGTCATTTTGCATGGGCTAAAAGAAAGTAGAAGGCACCACATAAACAAAAGCTCATGTAGCTACCCTCGTTGACGAAAAAAATTCCCTTGGTGGCCTAGAGTATATGCCTTAATGGTCTTCATGGACTTGCCATGACCGTTCTAGTGTGCCGTTAACCAAGCAGAACCAGGGGTGATGTGGAGGCGACCGAAAAAGGGAACAAGTGAACCAAAAAATAAATAAGGAAAAAGACAAGTAATATGAAGTGACAACACATTCGAATGAGAATATCAAAGTGTTTTAATGAATGTTAGTAAGCGCGCATCCTCTTGAGCATATACGAGTTTATTTAGAGATCAAGTGACCGTAGAAACACGTTCTTAAATATGCGGTAGCCTTTGCATAAAAGGACAGTGAACTTCATCACAGTTTAATGTGCCCGCTTTATTCTAGCTGTCGCAGCCCCTGACCTGAAGTTATCTCCGCGCATGAAACCTGCATTTGGCCGCTTCGATATTAAAACCTCGAGATCTGCCCTTTGGGTTTTGTTCTTGTCTTTTAGTTCTATTTCGAGTCGGTAGTTCGATGACCTTTTTGAACGGCAGATAGCTTATGACCTGCATTTATAGTTTATATTGTTAGCCATTTGTGGAAATGTCATTTTGCATGGGCTAAAAGAAAGTAGAAGGCACCACATAAACAAAAGCTCATGTAGCTACCCCCGTTGAAGAAAAAATTCCCTTGGTGGCCCAGCGTATGTGCCATAATGGTCTTCATGGACTTGCCATGACCGTTCTAGTGTGCCGTTAACCAAGCAGAACCAGGGGTGATGTCTAGGCGACCGAAAAAGGGAACAAGTGAACCAAAAAATAAATAAGGAAAAAGACAAGTAATATGAAGTGACAACACATTCGAATGAGAATATCAAAGTGTTTTAATGAATGTTAGTAAGCGCGCATCCTCTTGAGCATATACGAGTTTATTTAGAGATCAACTGACCGTAGAAACACGTTCTTAAATATGCGGTAGCCTTTGCATAAAAGGACAGTGAACTTCATCACAGTTTAATGTGCCCGCTTTATTCTAGCTGTCGCAGCCCCTGACCTGAAGTTATCTCCCCGCATGAAACCTGCATTTGGCCGCTTCGATATTAAAACCTCGAGATCTGCCCTTTGGGTTTTGTTCTTGTCTTTTAGTTCTATTTTGAGTCGGTAGTTCGATGACCTTTTAGAACGGCAGATAGCTTATGACCTGCATTTAGAGTTTATATTGTTAGCTATTTGTGGAAATGTCATTTTGCATGGGCTAAAAGAAAGTACAAGGCACCACATAAACAAAAGCTCATGTAGCTACCCTCGTTGATGAAAAAAATTCCCTTGGTGGCCCAGCGTATATGCCTTAATGGTCTTCATGGACTTGCCATGACCGTTCTAGTGTGCCGTTAACCAAGCAGAACCAGGGGTGATGTCTAGGCGACCGAAAAAGGGAACAAGTGAACCAAAAAATAAATAAGGAAAAAGACAAGTAATATGAAGTGACAACACATTCGAATGAGAATATCAAAGTGTTTTAATGAATGTTAGTAAGCGCGCATCCTCTTGAGCATATACGAGTTTATTTAGAGATCAACTGACCGTAGAAACACGTTCTTAAATATGCGGTAGCCTTTGCATAAAAGGACAGTGAACTTCATCACAGTTTAATGTGCCCGCTTTATTCTAGCTGTCACAGCCCCTGACCTGAAGTTATCTCCGCGCATGAAACCTGCATTTGGCCGCTTCGATATAAAAACCTCGAGATCTGCCCTTTGGGTTTTGTTCTTGTCTTTTAGTTCTATTTCGAGTCGGTAGTTCGATGACCTTTTTGAACGGCAGATAGCTTATGACCTGCATTTAGAGTTTATATTGTTAGCTATTTGTGGAAATGTCATTTTGCATGGGCTAAAAGAAAGTAGAAGGCACCACATAAACAAAAGCTCATGTAGCTACCCCCGTTGAAGAAAAAATTCCCTTGGTGGCCTAGCGTATGTGCCATAATGGTCTTCATGGACTTGCCACGACCGTTCCAGTGTGCCGTTAACCAAGCAGAACCAGGGATGATGTCTAGGCGACCGAAAAAGGGAACAAGTGAACGAGAAAATAAATAAGGAGAAAGACAAGTAATATGAAGTGACAACACATTCGAATGAGAATATCAAAGTGTTTTAATGAATGTTAGTGAGCGCGCATCCTCTTGAGCATATACGAGTTTATTTAGAGATCAACTGACCGTAGAAACACGTTCTAAAGTATGCGGTAGCCTTTGCATAAAAGGACAGTGAACTTCATCACAGTTTAATGTGCCCGCTTTATTCTAGCTGTCGCAGCCCCTGACCTGAAGTTATCTCCCCGCATGAAACCTGCATTTGGGCGCTTCGATATAAAAACCTCGAGATCTGCCCTTTGGGTTTTGTTCTTGTCTTTTAGTTCTATTTTGAGTCGGTAGTTCGATGACCTTTTTGAACGGCAGATAGCTTATGACCTGCATTTATAGTTTATATTGTTAGCTATTTGTGGAAATGTCATTTTGCATGGGCTAAAAGAAAGTAGAAGGCACCACATAAACAAAAGCTCATGTAGCTACCCTCGTTGACGAAAAAAATTCCCTTGGTGGCCCAGCGTATATGCCTTAATGGTCTTCATGGACTTGCCATGACCGTTCTAGTGTGCCGTTAACCAAGCAGAACCAGGGGTGATGTGTAGGCGACCGAAAAAGGGAACAAGTGAACCAAAAAATAAATAAGGAAAAAGACAAGTAATATGAAGTGACAACACATTCGAATGAGAATATCAAAGTGTTTTAATGAATGTTAGTAAGCGCGCATCCTCTTGAGCATATACGAGTTTATTTAGAGATCAACTGACCGTAGAAACACGTTCTTAAATATGCGGTAGCCTTTGCATAAAAGGACAGTGAACTTCATCACAGTTTAATGTGCCCGCTTTATTCTAGCTGTCGCAGCCCCTGACCTGAAGTTATCTCCGCGCATGAAACCTGCATTTGGCCGCTTCGATATTAAAACCTCGAGATCTGCCCTTTGGGTTTTGTTCTTGTCTTTTAGTTCTATTTTGAGTCGGTAGTTCGATGACCTTTTTGAACGGCAGATAGCTTATGACCTGCATTTAGAGTTTATATTGTTAGCTATTTGTGGAAATGTCATTTTGCATGGGCTAAAAGAAAGTAGAAGGCACCACATAAACAAAAGCTTATGTAGCTACCCTCGTTGATGAAAAAAATTCCCTTGGTGGCCCAGCGTATATGCCTTAATGGTCTTCATGGACTTGCCATGACCGTTCTAGTGTGCCGTTAACCAAGCAGAACCAGGGGTGATGTCTAGGCGACCGAAAAAGGGAACAAGTGAACCAAAAAATAAATAAGGAAAAAGACAAGTAATATGAAGTGACAACACATTCGAATGAGAATATCAAAGTGTTTTAATGAATGTTAGTAAGCGCGCATCCTCTTGAGCATATACGAGTTTATTTAGAGATCAACTGACCGTAGAAACACGTTCTTAAATATGCGGTAGCCTTTGCATAAAAGGACAGTGAACTTCATCACAGTTTAATGTGCCCGCTTTATTCTAGCTGTCACAGCCCCTGACCTGAAGTTATCTCCGCGCATGAAACCTGCATTTGGCCGCTTCGATATAAAAACCTCGAGATCTGCCCTTTGGGTTTTGTTCTTGTCTTTTAGTTCTATTTTGAGTCGGTAGTTCGATGACCTTTTAGAACGGCAGATAGCTTATGACCTGCATTTAGAGTTTATATTGTTAGCTATTTGTGGAAATGTCATTTTGCATGGGCTAAAAGAAAGTAGAAGGCACCACATAAACAAAAGCTCATGTAGCTACCCTCGTTGATGAAAAAAATTCCCTTGGTGGCCCAGCGTATATGCCTTAATGGTCTTCATGGACTTGCCATGACCGTTCTAGTGTGCCGTTAACCAAGCAGAACCAGGGGTGATGTCTAGGCGACCGAAAAAGGGAACAAGTGAACCAAAAAATAAATAAGGAAAAAGACAAGTAATATGAAGTGACAACACATTCGAATGAGAATATCAAAGTGTTTTAATGAATGTTAGTAAGCGCGCATCCTCTTGAGCATATACGAGTTTATTTAGAGATCAACTGACCGTAGAAACACGTTCTTAAATATGCGGTAGCCTTTGCATAAAAGGACAGTGAACTTCATCACAGTTTAATGTGCCCGCTTTATTCTAGCTGTCACAGCCCCTGACCTGAAGTTATCTCCGCGCATGAAACCTGCATTTGGCCGCTTCGATATAAAAACCTCGAGATCTGCCCTTTGGGTTTTGTTCTTGTCTTTTAGTTCTATTTCGAGTCGGTAGTTCGATGACCTTTTTGAACGGCAGATAGCTTATGACCTGCATTTAGAGTTTATATTGTTAGCTATTTGTGGAAATGTCATTTTGCATGGGCTAAAAGAAAGTAGAAGGCACCACATAAACAAAAGCTCATGTAGCTACCCCCGTTGAAGAAAAAATTCCCTTGGTGGCCTAGCGTATGTGCCATAATGGTCTTCATGGACTTGCCACGACCGTTCCAGTGTGCCGTTAACCAAGCAGAACCAGGGATGATGTCTAGGCGACCGAAAAAGGGAACAAGTGAACGAGAAAATAAATAAGGAGAAAGACAAGTAATATGAAGTGACAACACATTCGAATGAGAATATCAAAGTGTTTTAATGAATGTTAGTGAGCGCGCATCCTCTTGAGCATATACGAGTTTATTTAGAGATCAACTGACCGTAGAAACACGTTCTAAAGTATGCGGTAGCCTTTGCATAAAAGGACAGTGAACTTCATCACAGTTTAATGTGCCCGCTTTATTCTAGCTGTCGCAGCCCCTGACCTGAAGTTATCTCCCCGCATGAAACCTGCATTTGGGCGCTTCGATATAAAAACCTCGAGATCTGCCCTTTGGGTTTTGTTCTTGTCTTTTAGTTCTATTTTGAGTCGGTAGTTCGATGACCTTTTTGAACGGCAGATAGCTTATGACCTGCATTTATAGTTTATATTGTTAGCTATTTGTGGAAATGTCATTTTGCATGGGCTAAAAGAAAGTAGAAGGCACCACATAAACAAAAGCTCATGTAGCTACCCTCGTTGACGAAAAAAATTCCCTTGGTGGCCCAGCGTATATGCCTTAATGGTCTTCATGGACTTGCCATGACCGTTCTAGTGTGCCGTTAACCAAGCAGAACCAGGGGTGATGTGTAGGCGACCGAAAAAGGGAACAAGTGAACCAAAAAATAAATAAGGAAAAAGACAAGTAATATGAAGTGACAACACATTCGAATGAGAATATCAAAGTGTTTTAATGAATGTTAGTAAGCGCGCATCCTCTTGAGCATATACGAGTTTATTTAGAGATCAACTGACCGTAGAAACACGTTCTTAAATATGCGGTAGCCTTTGCATAAAAGGACAGTGAACTTCATCACAGTTTAATGTGCCCGCTTTATTCTAGCTGTCGCAGCCCCTGACCTGAAGTTATCTCCGCGCATGAAACCTGCATTTGGCCGCTTCGATATTAAAACCTCGAGATCTGCCCTTTGGGTTTTGTTCTTGTCTTTTAGTTCTATTTTGAGTCGGTAGTTCGATGACCTTTTTGAACGGCAGATAGCTTATGACCTGCATTTAGAGTTTATATTGTTAGCTATTTGTGGAAATGTCATTTTGCATGGGCTAAAAGAAAGTAGAACGCACCACATAAACAAAAGCTTATGTAGCTACCCTCGTTGATGAAAAAAATTCCCTTGGTGGCCCAGCGTATATGCCTTAATGGTCTTCATGGACTTGCCATGACCGTTCTAGTGTGCCGTTAACCAAGCAGAACCAGGGGTGATGTCTAGGCGACCGAAAAAGGGAACAAGTGAACCAAAAAATAAATAAGGAAAAAGACAAGTAATATGAAGTGACAACACATTCGAATGAGAATATCAAAGTGTTTTAATGAATGTTAGTAAGCGCGCATCCTCTTGAGCATATACGAGTTTATTTAGAGATCAACTGACCGTAGAAACACGTTCTTAAATATGCGGTAGCCTTTGCATAAAAGGACAGTGAACTTCATCACAGTTTAATGTGCCCGCTTTATTCTAGCTGTCACAGCCCCTGACCTGAAGTTATCTCCGCGCATGAAACCTGCATTTGGCCGCTTCGATATAAAAACCTCCAGATCTGCCCTTTGGGTTTTGTTCTTGTCTTTTAGTTCTATTTCGAGTCGGTAGTTCGATGACCTTTTTGAACGGCAGATAGCTTATGACCTGCATTTAGAGTTTATATTGTTAGCTATTTGTGGAAATGTCATTTTGCATGGGCTAAAAGAAAGTAGAAGGCACCACATAAACAAAAGCTCATGTAGCTACCCCCGTTGAAGAAAAAATTCCCTTGGTGGCCCAGCGTATGTGCCATAATGGTCTTCATGGACTTGCCACGACCGTTCCAGTGTGCCGTTAACCAAGCAGAACCAGGGATGATGTCTAGGCGACCGAAAAAGGGAACAAGTGAACGAGAAAATAAATAAGGAGAAAGACAAGTAATATGAAGTGACAACACATTCGAATGAATATCAAAGTGTTTTAATGAATGTTAGTGAGCGCGCATCCTCTTGAGCATATACGAGTTTATTTAGAGATCAACTGACCGTAGAAACACATTCTTAAGTATACGGTAGCCTTTGCATAAAAGGACAGTGAACTTCATCACAGTTTAATGTGCCCGCTTTATTCTAGCTGTCGCAGCCCCTGACCTGAAGTTATCTCCCTGCATGAAACCTGCATTTGGCCGCTTCGTTATTAAAACCTCTGCCCTTTGGGTTTTGTTCTTGTCTTTTTAGTTCTCTTTTGAGTCGGTAGTTCGATGACCTTTTTGAACGGCAGATAGCTTATGACCTGCATTTATAGTTTATATTGTTAGCTATTTGTGGAAATGTCATTTTGCATGGGCTAAAAGAAAGTAGAAGGCACCACATAAACAAAAGCTCATGTAGCTACCCTCGTTGATGAAAAAAATTCCCTTGGTGGCCCAGCGTATATGCGTTAATGGTCTTCATGGACTTGCTATGACCGTTCTAGTGTGCCGTTAACCAAGCAGAACCAGGGTTGATGTCTAGGCGACCGGAAAAGGGAACAAGTGAACCAAAATATAAATAAGGAAAAAGACAAGTAATATGAAGTGACAACACATTCGAATGAGAATATCAAAGTGTTTAAATGAATGTTAGTAAGCGCGCATCCTCTTGAGCATATACGAGTTTATTTAGAGATCAAGTGACCGTAGAAACACGTTCTTAAATATGCGGTAGCCTTTGCATAAAAGGACAGTGAACTTCATCACAGTTTAATGTGCCCGCTTTATTCTAGCTGTCGCAGCCCCTGACCTGAAGTTATCTCCGCGCATGAAACCTGCATTTGGCCGCTTCGATATTAAAACCTCGAGATCTGCCCTTTGGGTTTTGTTCTTGTCTTTTAGTTCTATTTTGAGTCGGTAGTTCGATGACCTTTTTGAACGGCAGATAGCTTATGACCTGCATTTAGAGTTTATATTGTTAGCTATTTGTGGAAATGTCATTTTGCATGGGCTAAAAGAAAGTAGATGGCACCACATAAACAAAAGCTCATGTAGCTACCCTCGTTGATGAAAAAAATTCCCTTGGTGGCCCAGCGTATATGCCTTAATGGTCTTCATGGACTTGCCATGACCGTTCTAGTGTGCCGTTAACCAAGCAGAACCAGGGGTGATGTCTAGGCGACCGAAAAAGGGAACAAGTGAACCAAAAAATAAATAAGGAAAAAGACAAGTAATATGAAGTGACAACACATTCGAATGAGAATATCAAAGTGTTTTAATGAATGTTAGTAAGCGCGCATCCTCTTGAGCATATACGAGTTTATTTAGAGATCAACTGACCGTAGAAACACGTTCTTAAATATGCGGTAGCCTTTGCATAAAAGGACAGTGAACTTCATCACAGTTTAATGTGCCCGCTTTATTCTAGCTGTCACAGCCCCTGACCTGAAGTTATCTCCGCGCATGAAACCTGCATTTGGCCGCTTCGATATAAAAACCTCGAGATCTGCCCTTTGGGTTTTGTTCTTGTCTTTTAGTTCTATTTCGAGTCGGTAGTTCGATGACCTTTTTGAACGGCAGATAGCTTATGACCTGCATTTAGAGTTTATATTGTTAGCTATTTGTGGAAATGTCATTTTGTATGGGCTAAAAGAAAGTAGAAGGCACCACATAAACAAAAGCTCATGTAGCTACCCCCGTTGAAGAAAAAATTCCCTTGGTGGCCCAGCGTATGTGCCATAATGGTCTTCATGGACTTGCCACGACCGTTCCAGTGTGCCGTTAACCAAGCAGAACCAGGGATGATGTCTAGGCGACCGAAAAAGGGAACAAGTGAACGAGAAAATAAATAAGGAGAAAGACAAGTAATATGAAGTGACAACACATTCGAATGAGAATATCAAAGTGTTTT
This sequence comes from Dermacentor albipictus, assembly GCF_038994185.2. Taxonomy (NCBI): domain Eukaryota; kingdom Metazoa; phylum Arthropoda; class Arachnida; order Ixodida; family Ixodidae; genus Dermacentor; species Dermacentor albipictus. Next base: position 24,712,383 of record NC_091827.1, on the reverse strand, counting down.
AATGAATGTTAGTGAGCGCGCATCCTCTTGAGCATATACGAGTTTATTTAGAGATCAACTGACCGTAGAAACACGTTCTTAAGTATGCGGTAGCCTTTGCATAAAAGGACAGTGAACTTCATCACAGTTTAATGTGCCCGCTTTATTCTAGCTGTCGCAGCCCCTGACCTGAAGTTATCTCCCCGCATGAAACCTGCATTTGGCCGCTTCGTTATTAAAACCTCTGCTATTTGGGTTTTGTTCTTGTCTTTTTTGTTCTCTTTTGAGTCGGTAGTTCGGTGACCTTTTTGAACGGCAGATAGCTTATGACCTGCATTTATAGATTATATTGTTAGCTATTTGTGGAAATGTCATTTTGCATGGGCTAAAAGAAAGTAGAAGGCACCACATAAACAAAAGCTCATGTAGCTACCCTCGTTGATGAAAAAAATTCCCTTGGTGGCCCAGCGTATATGCCTTAATGGTCTTCATGGACTTGCCATGACCGTTCTAGTGTGCCGTTAACCAAGCAGAACCAGGGGTGATGTCTAGGCGACCGAAAGAGGGAACAAGTGAACCAAAATATAAATAAGGAAAAAGACAAGTAATATGAAGTGACAACACATTCGAATGAGAATATCAAAGTGTTTTAATGAATGTTAGTAAGCGCGCATCCTCTTGAGCATATACGAGTTTATTTAGAGATCAAGTGACCGTAGAAACACGTTCTTAAATATGCGGTAGCCTTTGCATAAAAGGACAGTGAACTTCATCACAGTTTAATGTGCCCGCTTTAGTCTAGCTGTCGCAGCCCCTGACCTGAAGTTATCTCCGCGCATGAAACCTGCATTTGGCCGCTTCGATATAAAAACCTCGAGATCTGCCCTTTGGGTTTTGTTCTTGTCTTTTAGTTCTATTTTGAGTCGGTAGTTCGATGACCTTTTTGAACGGCAGATAGCTTATGACCTGCATTTAGAGTTTATATTGTTAGGTATTTGTGGAAATGTCATTTTGCATGGGCTAAAAGAAAGTAGAAGGCACCACATAAACAAAAGCTCATGTAGCTACCCTCGTTGATGAAAAAAATTCCCTTGGTGGCCCAGCGTATATGCCTTAATGGTCTTCATGGACTTGCCATGACCGTTCTAGTGTGCCGTTAACCAAGCAGAACCAGGGGTGATGTCTAGGCGACCGAAAAAGGGAACAAGTGAACCAAAAAATAAATAAGGAAAAAGACAAGTAATATGAAGTGACAACACATTCGAATGAGAATATCAAAGTGTTTTAATGAATGTTAGTAAGCGCGCATCCTCTTGAGCATATACGAGTTTATTTAGAGATCAACTGACCGTAGAAACACGTTCTTAAATATGCGGTAGCCTTTGCATAAAAGGACAGTGAACTTCATCACAGTTTAATGTGCCCGCTTTATTCTAGCTGTCACAGCCCCTGACCTGAAGTTATCTCCGCGCATGAAACCTGCATTTGGCCGCTTCGATATAAAAACCTCGAGATCTGCCCTTTGGGTTTTGTTCTTGTCTTTTAGTTCTATTTCGAGTCGGTAGTTCGATGACCTTTTTGAACGGCAGATAGCTTATGACCTGCATTTAGAGTTTATATTGTTAGCTATTTGTGGAAATGTCATTTTGCATGGGCTTAAAGAAAGTAGAAGGCACCACATAAACAAAAGCTCATGTAGCTACCCCCGTTGAAGAAAAAATTCCCTTGGTGGCCCAGCGTATGTGCCATAATGGTCTTCATGGACTTGCCACGACCGTTCCAGTGTGCCGTTAACCAAGCAGAACCAGGGATGATGTCTAGGCGACCGAAAAAGGGAACAAGTGAACGAGAAAATAAATAAGGAGAAAGACAAGTAATATGAAGTGACAACACATTCGAATGAGAATATCAAAGTGTTTTAATGAATGTTAGTGAGCGCGCATCCTCTTGAGCATATACGAGTTTATTTAGAGATCAACTGACCGTAGAAACACGTTCTTAAGTATGCGGTAGCCTTTGCATAAAAGGACAGTGAACTTCATCACAGTTTAATGTGCCCGCTTTATTCTAGCTGTCGCACCCCCTGACCTGAAGTTATCTCCCCGCATGAAACCTGCATTTGGCCGCTTCGTTATTAAAACCTCTGCCCTTTGGGTTTTGTTCTTGTCTTTTTAGTTCTCTTTTGAGTCGGTAGTTCGATGACCTTTTTGAACGGCAGATAGCTTATGACCTGCATTTATAGTTTATATTGTTAGCTATTTGTGGAAATGTCATTTTGCATGGGCTAAAAGAAAGTAGAAGGCACCACATAAACAAAAGCTCATGTAGCTACCCTCGTTGATGAAAAAAATTCCCTTGGTGGCCCAGCGTATATGCCTTAATGGTCTTCATGGACTTGCCATGACCGTTCTAGTGTGCCGTTAACCAAGCAGAACCAGGGGTGATGTCTAGGCGACCGAAAAAGGGAACAAGTGAACCAAAATATAAATAAGGAAAAAGACAAGTAATATGAAGTGACAACACATTCGAATGAGAATATCAAAGTGTTTTAATGAATGTTAGTAAGCGCGCATCCTCTTGAGCATATACGAGTTTATTTAGAGATCAAGTGACCGTAGAAACACGTTCTTAAATATGCGGTAGCCTTTGCATAAAAGGACAGTGAACTTCATCACAGTTTAATGTGCCCGCTTTATTCTAGCTGTCGCAGCCCCTGACCTGAAGTTATCTCCGCGCATGAAACCTGCATTTGGCCGCTTCGATATTAAAACCTCGAGATCTGCCCTTTGGGTTTTGTTCTTGTCTTTTAGTTCTATTTCGAGTCGGTAGTTCGATGACCTTTTTGAACGGCAGATAGCTTATGACCTGCATTTATAGTTTATATTGTTAGCTATTTGTGGAAATGTCATTTTGCATGGGCTAAAAGAAAGTAGAAGGCACCACATAAACAAAAGCTCATGTAGCTACCCCCGTTGAAGAAAAAATTCCCTTGGTGGCCCAGCGTATGTGCCATAATGGTCTTCATGGACTTGCCATGACCGTTCTAGTGTGCCGTTAACCAAGCAGAACCAGGGGTGATGTCTAGGCGACCGAAAAAGGGAACAAGTGAACCAAAAAATAAATAAGGAAAAAGACAAGTAATATGAAGTGACAACACATTCGAATGAGAATATCAAAGTGTTTTAATGAATGTTAGTAAGCGCGCATCCTCTTGAGCATATACGAGTTTATTTAGAGATCAACTGACCGTAGAAACACGTTCTTAAATATGCGGTAGCCTTTGCATAAAAGGACAGTGAACTTCATCACAGTTTAATGTGCCCGCTTTATTCTAGCTGTCGCAGCCCCTGACCTGAAGTTATCTCCGCGCATGAAACCTGCATTTGGCCGCTTCGATATTAAAACCTCGAGATCTGCCCTTTGGGTTTTGTTCTTGTCTTTTAGTTCTATTTTGAGTCGGTAGTTCGATTAACTTTTTGAACGGCAGATAGCTTATGACCTGCATTTAGAGTTTATATTGTTAGCTATTTATGGAAATGTCATTTTGCATGGGCTAAAAGAAAGTAGAAGGCACCACATAAACAAAAGCTCATGTAGCTACCCTCGTTGATGAAAAAAATTCCCTTGGTGGCCCAGCGTATATGCCTTAATGGTCTTCATGGACTTGCCATGACCGTTCTAGTGTGCCGTTAACCAAGCAGAACCAGGGGTGATGTCTAGGCGACCGAAAAAGGGAACAAGTGAACCAAAAAATAAATAAGGAAAAAGACAAGTAATATGAAGTGACAACACATTCGAATGAGAATATCAAAGTGTTTTAATGAATGTTAGTAAGCGCGCATCCTCTTGAGCATATACGAGTTTATTTAGAGATCAACTGACCGTAGAAACACGTTCTTAAATATGCGGTAGCCTTTGCATAAAAGGACAGTGAACTTCATCACAGTTTAATGTGCCCGCTTTATTCTAGCTGTCACAGCCCCTGACCTGAAGTTATCTCCGCGCATGAAACCTGCATTTGGCCGCTTCGATATAAAAACCTCGAGATCTGCCCTTTGGGTTTTGTTCTTGTCTTTTAGTTCTATTTCGAGTCGGTAGTTTGATGACCTTTTTGAACGGCAGATAGCTTATGACCTGCATTTACAGTTTATATTGTTAGCTATTTGTGGAAATGTCATTTTGCATGGACTAAAAGAAAGTAGAAGGCACCACATAAACAAAAGCTCATGTAGCTACCCCCGTTGAAGAAAAAATTCCCTTGGTGGCCCTGCGTATGTGCCATAATGGTCTTCATGGACTTGCCACGACCGTTCCAGTGTGCCGTTAACCAAGCAGAACCAGGGATGATGTCTAGGCGACCGAAAAAGGGAACAAGTGAACGAGAAAATAAATAAGGAGAAAGACAAGTAATATGAAGTGACAACACATTCGAATGAGAATATCAAAGTGTTTTAATGAATGTTAGTGAGCGCGCATCCTCTTGAGCATATACGAGTTTATTTAGAGATCAACTGACCGTAGAAACACGTTCTTAAGTATGCGGTAGCCTTTGCATAAAAGGACAGTGAACTTCATCACAGTTTAATGTGCCCGCTTTATTCTAGCTGTCGCAGCCCCTGACCTGAAGTTATCTCCCCGCATGAAACCTGCATTTGGCCGCTTCGTTATTAAAACCTCTGCCCTTTGGGTTTTGTTCTTGTCTTTTTAGTTCTCTTTTGAGTCGGTAGTTCGATGACCTTTTTGAACGGCAGATAGCTTATGACCTGCATTTATAGTTTATATTGTTAGCTATTTGTGGAAATGTCATTTTGCATGGGCTAAAAGAAAGTAGAAGGCACCACATAAACAAAAGCTCATGTAGCTACCCTCGTTGATGAAAAAAATTCCCTTGGTAGCCCAGCGTATATGCCTTAATGGTCTTCATGGACTTGCCATGACCGTTCTAGTGTGCCGTTAACCAAGCAGAACCAGGGGTGATGTCTAGGCGACCGAAAAAGGGAACAAGTGAACCAAAATATAAATAAGGAAAAAGACAAGTAATATGAAGTGACAACACATTCGAATGAGAATATCAAAGTGTTTTAATGAATGTTAGTAAGCGCGCATCCTCTTGAGCATATACGAGTTTATTTAGAGATCAACTGACCGTAGAAACACGTTCTTAAATATGCGGTAGCCTTTGCATAAAAGGACAGTGAACTTCATCACAGTTTAATGTGCCCGCTTTATTCTAGCTGGCGCAGCCCCTGACCTGAAGTTATCTCCGCGCATGAAACCTGCATTTGGCCGCTTCGATATTAAAACCTCGAGATCTGCCCTTTGGGTTTTGTTCTTGTCTTTTAGTTCTATTTCGAGTCGGTAGTTCGATGACCTTTTTGAACGGCAGATAGCTTATGACCTGCATTTATATTTTATATTGTTAGCTATTTGTGGAAATGTCATTTTGCATGGGCTAAAAGAAAGTAGAAGGCACCACATAAACAAAAGCTCATGTAGCTACCCCCGTTGAAGAAAAAATTCCCTTGGTGGCCCAGCGTATGTGCCATAATGGTCTTCATGGACTTGCCATGACCGTTCTAGTGTGCCGTTAACCAAGCAGAACCAGGGGTGATGTCTAGGCGACCGAAAAAGGGAACAAGTGAACCAAAAAATAAATAAGGAAAAAGACAAGTAATATGAAGTGACAACACATTCGAATGAGAATATCAAAGTGTTTTAATGAATGTTAGTAAGCGCGCATCCTCTTGAGCATATACGAGTTTATTTAGAGATCAACTGACCGTAGAAACACGTTCTTAAGTATGCGGTAGCCTTTGCATAAAAGGACAGTGAACTTCATCACAGTTTAATGTGCCCGCTTTATTCTAGCTGTCGCAGCCCCTGACCTGAAGTTATCTCCGCGCATGAAACCTGCATTTGGCCGCTTCGATATTAAAACCTCGAGATCTGCCCTTTGGGTTTTGTTCTTGTCTTTTAGTTCTATTTTGAGTCGGTAGTTCGATGACCTTTTTGAACGGCAGATAGCTTATGACCTGCATTTAGAGTTTATATTGTTAGCTATTTGTGGAAATGTCATTTTGCATGGGCTAAAAGAAAGTAGAAGGCACCACATAAACAAAAGCTCATGTAGCTACCCCCGTTGATGAAAAAATTCCCTTGGTGGCCCAGCGTATGTGCCATAATGGTCTTCATGGACTTGCCACGACCGTTGTAGTGTGCCGTTAACCAATCAGAACCAGGGGTGATGTCTAGGCGACCGAAAAAGGGAACAAGTGAACGAGTAAATAAATAAGGAGAAAGACAAGTAATATGAAGTGACAACACATTCGAATGAGAATATCAAAGTGTTTTAATGAATGTTAGTGAGCGCGCATCCTCTTGAGCATATACGAGTTTATTTAGAGATCAACTGACCGTAGAAACACGTTCTTAAGTATGCGGTAGCCTTTGCATAAAAGGACAGTGAACTTCATCACAGTTTAATGTGCCCGCTTTATTCTAGCTGTCGCAGCCCCTGACCCGAAGTTATCTCCGCGCATGAAACCTGCATTTGGCCGCTTCGATATTAAAACCTCGAGATCTGCCCTTTGGGTTTTGTTCTTGTCTTTTAGTTCTATTTTGAGTCGGTAGTTCGATGACCTTTTTGAACGGCAGATAGCTTATGACCTGCATTTAGAGTTTATATTGTTAGCTATTTGTGGAAATGTCATTTTGCATGGGCTAAAAGAAAGTAGAAGGCACCACATAAACAAAAGCTCATGTAGCTACCCCCGTTGACGAAAAAATTCCCTTGGTGGCCCAGCGTATGTGCCATAATGGTCTTCATGGACTTGCCACGACCGTTGTAGTGTGCCGTTAACCAATCAGAACCAGGGGTAATGTCTAGGCGACCGAAAAAGGGAACAAGTGAACGAGAAAATAAAGAAGGAGAAAGACAAGTAATATGAAGTGACAACACATTCGAATGAGAATATTAAAGTGTTTTAATGAATGTTAGAGAGCGCGCATCCTCTTGAGCATATAGGAGTTTATTTAGAGATCAACTGACCGTAGAAACACGTTCTAAAGTATGCGGTAGCCTTTGCATAAAAGGACAGTGAACTTCATCACAGTTTAATGTGCCCGCTTTATTCTAGCTGTCGCAGCCCCTGACCTGAAGTTATCTCCGCGCATGAAACCTGCATTTGGCCGCTTCGATATTAAAACCTCGAGATCTGCCCTTTGGGTTTAGTTCTTGTCTTTTAGTTCTATTTTGAGTCGGTAGTTCGATGACCTTTTTGAACGGCAGATAGCTTATGACCTGCATTTAGAGTTTATATTGTTAGCTATTTGTGGAAATGTCATTTTGCATGGGCTAAAAGAAAGTAGAAGGCACCACATAAACAAAAGCTCATGTAGCTACCCTCGTTGACGAAAAAAATTCCCTTGGTGGCCCAGCGTATATGCCTTAATGGTCTTCATGGACTTGCCATGACCGTTCTAGTGTGCCGTTAACCAAGCAGAACCAGGGGTGATGTGTAGGCGACCGAAAAAGGGAACAAGTGAACCAAAAAATAAATAAGGAAAAAGACAAGTAATATGAAGTGACAACACATTCGAATGAGAATATCAAAGTGTTTTAATGAATGTTAGTAAGCGCGCATCCTCTTGAGCATATACGAGTTTATTTAGAGATCAACTGACCGTAGAAACACGTTCTTAAATATGCGGTAGCCTTTGCATAAAAGGACAGTGAACTTCATCACAGTTTAATGTGCCCGCTTTATTCTAGCTGTCGCAGCCCCTGACCTGAAGTTATCTCCGCGCATGAAACCTGCATTTGGCCGCTTCGATATTAAAACCTCGAGATCTGCCCTTTGGGTTTAGTTCTTGTCTTTTAGTTCTATTTTGAGTCGGTAGTTCGATGACCTTTTTGAACGGCAGATAGCTTATGACCTGCATTTAGAGTTTATATTGTTAGCTCTTTGTGGAAATGTCATTTTGCATGGGCTAAAAGAAAGTAGAAGGCACCACATAAACAAAAGCTCATGTAGCTACCCTCGTTGATGAAAAAAATTCCCTTGGTGGCCCAGCGTATATGCCTTAATGGTCTTCATGGACTTGCCATGACCGTTCTAGTGTGCCGTTAACCAAGCAGAACCAGGGGTGATGTCTAGGCGACCGAAAAAGGGAACAAGTGAACCAAAAAATAAATAAGGAAAAAGACAAGTAATATGAAGTGACAACACATTCGAATGAGAATATCAAAGTGTTTTAATGAATGTTAGTAAGCGCGCATCCTCTTGAGCATATACGAGTTTATTTAGAGATCAACTGACCGTAGAAACACGTTCTTAAGTATGCGGTAGCCTTTGCATAAAAGGACAGTGAACTTCATCACAGTTTAATGTGCCCGCTTTATTCTAGCTGTCGCAGCCCCTGACCTGAAGTTATCTCCGCGCATGAAACCTGCATTTGGCCGCTTCGATATTAAAACCTCGAGATCTGCCCTTTGGGTTTTGTTCTTGTCTTTTAGTTCTATTTTGAGTCGGTAGTTCGATGACCTTTTTGAACGGCAGATAGCTTATGACCTGCATTTAGAGTTTATATTGTTAGCTATTTGTGGAAATGTCATTTTGCATGGGCTAAAAGAAAGTAGAAGGCACCACATAAACAAAAGCTCATGTAGCTACCCCCGTTGATGAAAAAATTCCCTTGGTGGCCCAGCGTATGTGCCATAATGGTCTTCATGGACTTGCCACGACCGTTGTAGTGTGCCGTTAACCAATCAGAACCAGGGGTGATGTCTAGGCGACCGAAAAAGGGAACAAGTGAACGAGTAAATAAATAAGGAGAAAGACAAGTAATATGAAGTGACAACACATTCGAATGAGAATATCAAAGTGTTTTAATGAATGTTAGTGAGCGCGCATCCTCTTGAGCATATACGAGTTTATTTAGAGATCAACTGACCGTAGAAACACGTTCTTAAGTATGCGGTAGCCTTTGCATAAAAGGACAGTGAACTTCATCACAGTTTAATGTGCCCGCTTTATTCTAGCTGTCGCAGCCCCTGACCCGAAGTTATCTCCGCGCATGAAACCTGCATTTGGCCGCTTCGATATTAAAACCTCGAGATCTGCCCTTTGGGTTTTGTTCTTGTCTTTTAGTTCTATTTTGAGTCGGTAGTTCGATGACCTTTTTGAACGGCAGATAGCTTATGACCTGCATTTAGAGTTTATATTGTTAGCTATTTGTGGAAATGTCATTTTGCATGGGCTAAAAGAAAGTAGAAGGCACCACATAAACAAAAGCTCATGTAGCTACCCCCGTTGACGAAAAAATTCCCTTGGTGGCCCAGCGTATGTGCCATAATGGTCTTCATGGACTTGCCACGACCGTTGTAGTGTGCCGTTAACCAATCAGAACCAGGGGTAATGTCTAGGCGACCGAAAAAGGGAACAAGTGAACGAGAAAATAAAGAAGGAGAAAGACAAGTAATATGAAGTGACAACACATTCGAATGAGAATATTAAAGTGTTTTAATGAATGTTAGAGAGCGCGCATCCTCTTGAGCATATAGGAGTTTATTTAGAGATCAACTGACCGTAGAAACACGTTCTAAAGTATGCGGTAGCCTTTGCATAAAAGGACAGTGAACTTCATCACAGTTTAATGTGCCCGCTTTATTCTAGCTGTCGCAGCCCCTGACCTGAAGTTATCTCCGCGCATGAAACCTGCATTTGGCCGCTTCGATATTAAAACCTCGAGATCTGCCCTTTGGGTTTAGTTCTTGTCTTTTAGTTCTATTTTGAGTCGGTAGTTCGATGACCTTTTTGAACGGCAGATAGCTTATGACCTGCATTTAGAGTTTATATTGTTAGCTATTTGTGGAAATGTCATTTTGCATGGGCTAAAAGAAAGTAGAAGGCACCACATAAACAAAAGCTCATGTAGCTACCCTCGTTGACGAAAAAAATTCCCTTGGTGGCCCAGCGTATATGCCTTAATGGTCTTCATGGACTTGCCATGACCGTTCTAGTGTGCCGTTAACCAAGCAGAACCAGGGGTGATGTGTAGGCGACCGAAAAAGGGAACAAGTGAACCAAAAAATAAATAAGGAAAAAGACAAGTAATATGAAGTGACAACACATTCGAATGAGAATATCAAAGTGTTTTAATGAATGTTAGTAAGCGCGCATCCTCTTGAGCATATACGAGTTTATTTAGAGATCAACTGACCGTAGAAACACGTTCTTAAATATGCGGTAGCCTTTGCATAAAAGGACAGTGAACTTCATCACAGTTTAATGTGCCCGCTTTATTCTAGCTGTCGCAGCCCCTGACCTGAAGTTATCTCCGCGCATGAAACCTGCATTTGGCCGCTTCGATATTAAAACCTCGAGATCTGCCCTTTGGGTTTAGTTCTTGTCTTTTAGTTCTATTTTGAGTCGGTAGTTCGATGACCTTTTTGAACGGCAGATAGCTTATGACCTGCATTTAGAGTTTATATTGTTAGCTCTTTGTGGAAATGTCATTTTGCATGGGCTAAAAGAAAGTAGAAGGCACCACATAAACAAAAGCTCATGTAGCTACCCTCGTTGATGAAAAAAATTCCCTTGGTGGCCCAGCGTATATGCCTTAATGGTCTTCATGGACTTGCCATGACCGTTCTAGTGTGCCGTTAACCAAGCAGAACCAGGGGTGATGTCTAGGCGACCGAAAAAGGGAACAAGTGAACCAAAAAATAAATAAGGAAAAAGACAAGTAATATGAAGTGACAACACATTCGAATGAGAATATCAAAGTGTTTTAATGAATGTTAGTAAGCGCGCATCCTCTTGAGCATATACGAGTTTATTTAGAGATCAACTGACCGTAGAAACACGTTCTTAAGTATGCGGTAGCCTTTGCATAAAAGGACAGTGAACTTCATCACAGTTTAATGTGCCCGCTTTATTCTAGCTGTCGCAGCCCCTGACCTGAAGTTATCTCCGCGCATGAAACCTGCATTTGGCCGCTTCGATATTAAAACCTCGAGATCTGCCCTTTGGGTTTTGTTCTTGTCTTTTAGTTCTATTTTGAGTCGGTAGTTCGATGACCTTTTTGAACGGCAGATAGCTTATGACCTGCATTTAGAGTTTATATTGTTAGCTATTTGTGGAAATGTCATTTTGCATGGGCTAAAAGAAAGTAGAAGGCACCACATAAACAAAAGCTCATGTAGCTACCCCCGTTGATGAAAAAATTCCCTTGGTGGCCCAGCGTATGTGCCATAATGGTCTTCATGGACTTGCCACGACCGTTGTAGTGTGCCGTTAACCAATCAGAACCAGGGGGATGTCTAGGCGACCGAAAAAGGGAACAAGTGAACGAGAAAATAAATAAGGAGAAAGACAAGTAATATGAAGTGACAACACATTCGAATGAGAATATCAAAGTGTTTTAATGAATGTTAGTGAGCGCGCATCCTCTTGAGCATATACGGGTTTATTTAGAGATCAACTGACTGTAGAAACACGTTCTTAAGTATGCGGTAGCCTTTGCATAAAAGGACAGTGAACTTCATCACAGTTTAATGTGCCCGCTTTATTCTAGCTGTCGCAGCCCCTGACCTGAAGTTATCTCCGCGCATGAAACCTGCATTTGGCCGCTTCGATATTAAAACCTCGAGATCTGCCCTTTGGGTTTTGTTCTTGTCTTTTAGTTCTATTTTGAGTCGGTAGTTCGATGACCTTTTTGAACGGCAGATAGCTTATGACCTGCATTTAGAGTTTATATTGTTAGCTATTTGTGGAAATGTCATTTTGCATGGGCTAAAAGAAAGTAGAAGGCACCACATAAACAAAAGCTCATGTAGCTACCCTCGTTGACGAAAAAAATTCCCTTGGTGGCCCAGCGTATATGCCTTAATGGTCTTCATGGACTTGCCATGACCGTTCTAGTGTGCCGTTAACCAAGCAGAACCAGGGGTGATGTGGAGGCGACCGAAAAAGGGAAGAAGTGAACCAAAAAATAAATAAGGAAAAAGACAAGTAATATGAAGTGACAACACATTCGAATGAGAATATCAAAGTGTTTTAATGAATGTTAGTAAGCGCGCATCCTCTTGAGCATATACGAGTTTATTTAGAGATCAACTGACCGTAGAAACACGTTCTTAAATATGCGGTAGCCTTTGCATAAAAGGACAGTGAACTTCATCACAGTTTAATGTGCCCGCTTTATTCTAGCTGTCGCAGCCCCTGACCTGAAGTTATCTCCGCGCATGAAACCTGCATTTGGCCGCTTCGATATTAAAACCTCGAGATCTGCCCTTTGGGTTTTGTTCTTGTCTTTTAGTTCTATTTTGAGTCGGTAGTTCGATGACCTTTTTGAACGGCAGATAGCTTATGACCTGCATTTAGAGTTTATATTGTTAGCTATTTGTGGAAATGTCATTTTGCATGGGCTAAAAGAAAGTAGAAGGCACCACATAAACAAAAGCTCATGTAGCTACCCTCGTTGATGAAAAAAATTCCCTTGGTGGCCCAGCGTATATGCCTTAATGGTCTTCATGGACTTGCCATGACCGTTCTAGTGTGCCGTTAATCAAGCAGAACCAGGGGTGATGTCTAGGCGACCGAAAAAGGGAACAAGTGAACCAAAAAATAAATAAGGAAAAAGACAAGTAATATGAAGTGACAACACATTCGAATGAGAATATCAAAGTGTTTTAATGAATGTTAGTGAGCGCGCATCCTCTTGAGCATATACGAGTTTAATTAGAGATCAACTGACCGTAGAAACACGTTCTTAAATATGCGGTAGCCTTTGCATAAAAGGACAGTGAACTTCATCACAGTTTAATGTGCCCGCTTTATTCTAGCTGTCGCAGCCCCTGACCTGATGTTATCTCCGCGCATGAAACCTGCATTTGGCCGCTTCGATATAAAAACCTCGAGATCTGCCCTTTGGGTTTTGTTCTTGTCTTTTAGTTCTATTTCGAGTCGGTAGTTCGATGACCTTTTTGAACGGCAGATAGCTTATGACCTGCATTTATAGTTTATATTGTTAGCTATTTGTGGAAATGTCATTTTGCATGGGCTAAAAGAAAGTAGAAGGCACCACATAAACAAAAGCTCATGTAGCTACCCCCGTTGATGAAAAAATTCCCTTGGTGGCCCAGCGTATGTGCCATAATGGTCTTCATGGACTTGCCACGACCGTTCTAGTGTGCCGTTAACCAAGCAGAACCAGGGGTGATGTCTAGGCGACCGAAAAAGGGAACAAGTGAACGAGAAAATAAATAAGGAGAAAGACAAGTAATATGAAGTGACAACACATTCGAATGAGAATATCAAAGTGTTTTAATGAATGTTAGTGAGCGCGCATCCTCTTGAGCATATACGAGTTTATTTAGAGATCAACTGACCGTAGAAACACGTTCTTAAGTATGCGGTAGCCTTTGCATAAAAGGACAGTGAACTTCATCACAGTTTAATGTGCCCGCTTTATTCTAGCTGTCGCAGCCCCTGACCTGAAGTTATCTCCCCGCATGAAACCTGCATTTGGCCGCTTCGTTATTAAAACCTCTGCCCTTTGGGTTTTGTTCTTGTCTCTTTAGTTCTCTTTTGAGTCGGTAGTTCGATGACCTTTTTGAACGGCAGATAGCTTATGACCTGCATTTATAGTTTATATTGTTAGCTATTTGTGGAAATGTCATTTTGCATGGGCTAAAAGAAAGTAGAAGGCACCACATAAACAAAAGCTCATGTAGCTACCCTCGTTGATGAAAAAAATTTCCTTGGTGGCCCAGCGTATATGCCTTAATGGTCTTCATGGACTTGCCATGACCGTTCTAGTGTGCCGTTAACCAAGCAGAACCAGGGGTGATGTGTAGGCGACCGAAAAAGGGAACAAGTGAACCAAAAAATAAATAAGGAAAAAGACAAGTAATATGAAGTGACAACACATTCGAATGAGAATATCAAAGTGTTTTAATGAATGTTAGTAAGCGCGCATCCTCTTGAGCATATACGAGTTTATTTAGAGATCAAGTGACCGTAGAAACACGTTCTTAAATATGCGGTAGCCTTTGCATAAAAGGACAGTGAACTTCATCACAGTTTAATGTGCCCGCTTTATTCTAGCTGTCGCAGCCCCTGACCTGAAGTTATCTCCGCGCATGAAACCTGCATTTGGCCGCTTCGATATAAAAACCTCGAGATCTGCCCTTTGGGTTTTGTTCTTGTCTTTTAGTTCTATTTCGAGTCGGTAGTTCGATGACCTTTTTGAACGGCAGATAGCTTATGACCTGCATTTAGAGTTTATATTGTTAGCTATTTGTGGAAATGTCATTTTGCATGGGCTAAAAGAAAGTAGAAGGCACCACATAAACAAAAGCTCATGTAGCTACCCCCGTTGAAGAAAAAATTCCCTTGGTGGCCCAGCGTATGTGCCATAATGGTCTTCATGGACTTGCCACGACCGTTCTAGTGTGCCGTTAACCAAGCAGAACCAGGGATGATGTCTAGGCGACCGAAAAAGGGAACAAGTGAATGAGAAAATAAATAAGGAAAAAGACAAGGAATATGAAGTGACAACACATTCGAATGAGAATATCAAAGTGTTTGCGCACAATGACGCAGAGACAACCAATCTTCCCCTATTGCGTAGTGAAGTCCGTCTGATCCTGAGACAGATTTCTCTTCGTCTCAGCAAAACAACCTGGTTTGACGAGCAAACTAAAAACTCGGAGTTATACTCTATAGACCCATGTATAAGCTTATCAATGCCGGAAGCTCTAAGAGACAACAGAAAATTGGAAACTTTGGTACACCGGCTGCGTCTTGGTACTGCATTTACGAAACACTTCTTGTACAGAATAAAACGTGTCTCTAGTCCGCAGTGTTCTTGTGGCCATGCAGACGAAGATGTGCATCATCTTCTTCTCGAGTGCACGAAATACGATACACATAGAAGGGTAGTGCAAGCTAATTCGTTTATATTAAACAGTAGACCATTCACTCTAAAACAGATACTTGGCCCATGGCCAACTGCGGGCCTTCAAAAAAGAGCACTTCTTGCTCTGAAAAAGGTTTTAGAGGACACCAACATTTTCGGAAAATATTAAGTATTGCATGATCCGATTACGCTAAACGAGTTACACAAGCGTTGTTCGTGGTTCATAGTTGGTTTATGTGGTGATCGCAGCTTTTATGCAATATGTATAATTCTTTCCTTTACCTGCAGTGTATTACAAGTGTTGTGTGTTTTGGCTGTTCAAAGCATCGGACTTTATATATGCGTACGTGGACTGAACTGAAGCACAGAACTTTGCGACTCATGTACTGTTGGACTGTATATTTTTTATTCATCCAGTGTCCTACAGAGTCTTATATTTTGTGTGGCTATGCTCCCTTTTTACGTAAATTTGTTTCGTCTGCCAAGTGACATGGAGTAGACGGTGCCACCACATAAAGGCGCCAACCTCTCCTAACATTCACTTCAATAAAAAAAAATGTGTAGTGAGCGCGCATCCTCTTTCGTCTTCATCCTCTTTAGCATATGCTAAAGTGACCGCTCACTTTTTTATGGTCCTTTTTTTTATCCCGGCCGCGACAGCCGTATTTCTATGAGGGCGGCTTGCCATGACCGTTTGACGGCTTTACAAGCAGCCCTTGAACCGTAACAACGTCAACGCTCCATGCCTTGACGGACGCCATGGCAAGCGAGATAGCCGGCGTTCAGAACTTCCTCGTGTTGTGTTAGTCACACACTCTTTTTTCTTTTTTTGTTGACGGGTTTGAAGGTGATCCATTAGGTCTGCTAAAGAGAGCTGATTCGCGAAAACCTAGCGTCATCGCTACCTTTTTCCGCAGCCGATGAGAATAAGGTCGGAGTCCAATGCCACGGACGCGCTGTCGGCGATCCTGTGCCGGCCATCATGGATCACCTCGCGCGCCACCTATATTCCATGTGCACTGCGCACAAGGGCACCTACGATGCAGGGAACGGAAAGCCGCATCATGCGCAAACAGAAAATTACGGAGGGAGCCAAAGACAAGTTTAATCAGAGACGCCCAATGCTAGAAAACTACAGTACGAGAGACGACTCCGAAATATAATGATTGATAGTCGAGCCAAAAGAGAGAGAAAAAGAAAGAAAAACTAGAAATATGGCAGTGGAACTGCAGAGGTTACAAAAGAAAACAAGGACTACTACAACAATACATTAACAAGCGGTTAATACCTCCGGACATAATTGCGCTACAAGAAACAAACGTAGAACCAAAATTGCAAGGCTACATGTGCTACGAAAATCCGGACGAATAATGGAAAAGGACAGTGATCCTAGTTAGCAAAAGCCTCCCGGCCATACAACGCGATAGGATAGCTGACACGGGCGTAGAACATGTAACAGTCGAAATAATTCCGAAAATGAAAAGGGCAGGAGGAAGCATATTAGCAATGATAGGACTGACCAAACAATTGGAGGAAATTGGGGTATACGTCATGCGATGTACGCCAACGATATCACCATCTGGGCGCAAAAAGCTCCGTTAGGATATCAAGAAGTCCCCAGGCGGCACGTCAGGTCGGGCCAACGTTGGAAACGTATTGGCACTTCCTGGCCCAATGACGGCCTAAGATTAACAGCGTGGTTCCAATATTGGCAGTGCCATTCATGTTCCTGGCCCAATGTTGGCCTAAGGTTAACAGTGTGGCGCAAATATTGGCTCTGCCATTCTGATAGAGATCCAACGTTGGCCCACATTACACAGTCAGTAAACAATATTGGCTGTGCCATTCTGATAGAGATCCAATGTTGGCCCACATTACACAGTCAGTAAACAATATTGGCTGTGCCATTCTGATAGAGATCCAATGTTGGCCCACATTACACAGTCAGCAAACAATATTGGCTGTGCCATTCTGATAGAGATCCAACGTTGGCCCACATTACACAGTCAGTAAACAAGATTGGCTGTGCCATTCTGATAGAGATACAATGTTGGCCCACATTACACAGTCAGTAAACAATATTGGCTGTGCCATTCTGATAGAGATCCAATGTTGGCCCACATTACACAGTCAGTAAACAATATTGGCTGTGCCATTCTGATAGTGATCCAACGTTGGCCCACATTACACAGTCAGTAAACAATATTGGCTGTGCCATTCTGATAGAGATCCAATGTTGGCCCACATTACACAGTCAGTAATCAATATTGGCTGTGCCATTCTGATAGAGATCCAATGTTGGCCCACATTACACAGTCAGTAAACAATATTGGCTGTGCCATTCTGATAGAGATCCAACGTTGGCCCACATTACACAGTCAGTAAACAATATTGGCTGTGCCATTCTGATAATGATCCAACGGTGGCCCACATTACACAGTCAGTAAACAATATTGGCTGTGCCATTCTGATAGAGATCCAATGTTGACCCACATTACACAGTCAGTAATCAATATTGGCTGTGCCATTCTGATAGAGATCCAATGTTGGCCCACATTACACAGTCAGTAAACAATATTGGCTGTGCCATTCTGATAGAGATCCAACGTTGGCCCACATTACACAGTCAGTAAACAATATTGGCTGTGCCATTCTGATAGAGATCCAATGTTGGCCCACATTACACAGTCAGTAAACAATATTGGCTGTGCCATTGTGATAGAGATCCAATGTTGGCCCACATTACAGTCAGTAAACAATATTGGCTGTGCCATTCTGATAGAGATCCAATGTTGGCCCACATTACACAGTCAGTAAACAATATTGGCTGTGCCATTCTGATAGAGATCCAATGTTGGTCCACATTAAACAGTCAGTAAACAATATTGGCTGTGCCATTCTGATAGAGATCCAACGTTGGCCCACATTACACAGTCAGTAAACAATATTGGCTGTGCCATTCTGATAGAGATCCAATGTTGGCCCACATTACACAGTCAGTAAACAATATTGGCTGTGCCATTCTGATAGAGATCCAACGTTGGCCTACATTACACAGTCAGTAAACAATATTGGCTGTGCCATTCTGATAGAGATCCAATGTTGGCCCACATTACACAGTCAGTAAACAATATTGGCTGTGCCATTCTGATAAAGATCCAATGTTGGCCCACATTACACAGTCAGTAAACAATATTGGCTGTGCCATTCTGATAGAGATCCAACGTTGGCCCACATTACACAGTCAGTAAACAATATTGGCTGTGCCATTCTGATAGAGATCCAATGTTGGCCCACATTACACAGTCAGTAAACAATATTGGCACTGCCGTTCAACAAGGCGTGAATTATTGGACCTACTTTCGTACGGATTCGCCAATATGGGTTACTTGTTGACTTTCTTTGGAAGCATTGGCCCGTAATAAGCCAATTTTTGCCTTGTCGGTTTTTAGTGTTCTACGACTTGCTGAGATTGAACAACGTGTTTTGAAAACTAACGCAGTGATCACAGGCACACTGCGCAGGAACCAGAAATATGTTTGCAAGCTGCGACCACCTGTGGAACCACGTGTGCTTCTCCCATGTCATGCATGGTACACCACCATTTTTGCACTTCGCCTACCGAAATGTACCCCCTAAAAAGAAAAGCCAGTGCGCCACGTTGCAAGCAGGGGAAGTCGCATAAAATTAGCCGCTACTTTATTGATCGTGCATGGGAACATGAGCTTTCCATAAGAAGCAACGGTATGGCGAATTTGCCTGCGCATTGTACATTTTGCATGTACGCTCCGCGGCTTTGGACGATCAGGATTCTGAGGAGAATCGAGAATTACAATGCCACAGAGCTGATGAAACCGTTTTATATTGCATCGAGATGGAGCGCATATGTATTATTGAAACTTTTGTTTGTTTTTTTAGCATGCATGGCATGTTGCGGTGACATAATCATCATGCTCCTATTCCAATATATTTATTTGTTCATGCATGTGTAGTAAGCTCCTTGTATGAATGCCCCTGACAAAAAAATTACTTGCAGGTTTTGGCTTTTCCGTGTCAACAACCTCTTGTCATTGCCTGTATTTGGCAGGGCGCATTCCGGATTTTTTTTTTCGACCTAACTTTCCGTCCTTCAGCCTCCACTTGGCTCTCCCCCACGCACCCACGTGAGCCTGGTCAATGCTATGAGTCAAGCGCTCAGACAGCTATAAGCTGCTGTGTCGAATTGGCTGCTCTCGGAAGCACGGGGTAAAGTGGCGGGGTCACTATTGTCCTCGTCTCCCTCCGTCGCTGCCACCCATAAAACGCGGTCGGGCTAGGCCAGGTGGGGGGGGGGGAGAAGTGGCGTTTACGGCGTTTTCTTCATTCACCCTTTCCTTTCACTCTCTCCTTCTAGGCATCGCTAGCACGCCGACTGGGTGCAACACCGCCCGAGTACTTGCCGTCTTGTGCGTTTTTGTCAGCGCACTCCTATCGTGAAAAATACTCGCTTGCGGTTGTTATTCCTACTGAGAAGCCTACATCTTGAAATACGCAGCAATGTGGCGACGAAGTTTTGTGTGTGTTAGAATTAATGTATGCGGAAGAACAACTAGAAATAAAGTCGGCGCTCGTGGCTACCGTTTTCGATGTGGGGTGAACTCGGATACACAGAAGCATGGATCTTACAATGGTGAGTGCATTTGTTTTGCGCATGTTATAAGTTTTATAAGGAGCAATATCACGCGGTATATATATTACTGAAACAGCCCTGGCTAATGTAGAGTGCTTGTAATTACATAGCTATTTCTTATTCGCAGCTTTTGAATAGTGCCCGGAGGAGAACACGTATAAATCTCTGTGAATTTCACCCAAATTCCTGATCCTGCCTGATTCCCGCCTGATTCTGCTAGTCATGCCGAGGAACCGCGCTTCTTCTCATTGTTCTAGGTCAAGCATCATTTCCAGCCGGCAGTATTTCTTTCTTTTCGTATAATAAATGCCTCTTTTGCCAGTGCTTCCTGACGAAAGTACTCGGTTTTGACATTAAAAATTTCACACGAAGGCCGCATTTTGTCTAGACAGTCTGAAACTAGGTTTTTTGTGCTGTAGCAGGTTTTGCTGCAATTTTTTAATTATAAAGTGCTACGCTGACTAGATGTGGAGTGTAAACAAGGCGGACGGATCCTGCGCATTTTATGTTTGTTCTATATATTCTGTTACGCCTTCTACGAAATATGCCATATATGTCGAAATATTAAAAAGCGTTACCTGACAAATATCTTGCAAGAAAGTTTCTTGGTTCACCCCTTCGAACTCTCTGCTCAGACTTATAGTACTGTCGCGGTATAGCGATTTTTCAAGTGAAAACACTGCCGCATACATGTGTCATACCAACATCTCTGATAATATTTCTTTTTATTTTACAGTGCAAGCATCTCCTCCAAGTAATGGTGAAGTCGCTATGGGAAGTGGTAGCAATTTCAAAGAAACCACCGCGTTATCGTGGTCCTCGGGGCCTGATCAGCCCGCCGTCATCCAAGCACTGACCAACCTGCCTACCGACGTCAGCTCCCTGCCCTGAAACCCCTGGCCAGCCCACCGTCCTCGGCACCTTGCCCAATTCCTATCCTGGGGGAAGTGCCTGTAAATAAACTGGTTGAAGATAACCGAGCGTCACCCATCTAGATCCACGGAAAATGCCTGTTTGTGAAAATTTATTCGCAAATAAACGGTCATAAAACTCGATTTCAGTATTCTTTTATTATTATCTGCAAGTATAGACGAATTCTGCTCCTTGACATCTTTTTGTCGAGCTTTCCTAGCTATTATTGAGGAAGACGGTATGGGGACAATTGCTATAAAAATGCCGTTAACAAAAGGTTTGCGGTAAGAATGGCTGCGTGCTCTAGAGCCAGCGTATATAAAATATTCGTCATGCAAAGGGCATTGGCTCAAAGGTGGCAATAATAATGGCAACGATATGGTTCAACACTGGCCCTACGCTGGCAGTGCAATGGCTCTGCATTGGCTCAAAGCTGGCATTAATAACGGCAACGATATGGCTCAACGCTGGTCCTACGCTGGCTGCTGCATTAGCATAACATTGGTCCAATCTTGGCTTTAACGCTGGTCCTACGCTGGCAGCACAATGGCTGCTGCATTGGCATAACATTGGTCCAATCTTGGCTTTAACGCTGGGCCAGCATTGGATTGGGTTGCACTTTGCCAATATGCCAACATTGGTCCAATATTGGTACCAATTTCTGCCAGCATTGGGCCATGGTTGGACCAATGCTGGCAGCATTGTACAGCCTACCGTACTACAACTGTGTCAAAAGCGAAATCCAGCAAATCCATACCATCCTAAGGAAAGCACTCAAGACGGCGCTTCAAATACCCCAAACAGCGTCGACCGAGAAGCTGCTGGCCTTAGGGCTGCACAACAGCTTTGAGGAACTGCGAGAAGCCCAAAGGATCGCACAATTCCAAAGACTACAGCAAACTGAAACCGGTTGAAGACTTCTAGTCAGGTACGGCGCGGCGAATCAACCCTACGAGAAGTACAAGATAACATGACGATCCAGGACGAGTACCGCAGTACCATCAGGGTAGTACCGGTATTGGCCAATACCCAGAAGTATGGACCCGAACCTGCACAAGGCACGCAGGGAGGCGAAGGCAGAGTACGTGCAAAGGACACTGGCCGCCCGGAACGAAACAGAAGAAGGCAATAAGCATAAAGCGGCGACGGTGATTGGCTCGGACCTCAGAGAAATCACCAGCGCGTCAATACGGAACTGGACGGTATTTGAAGCCAAGGAAGCGGCCGTAGCGGCAGTGGAGGGCTATCGACTAGGCAAATCCCTAACGATTCTAACAGACTCGCAAACAGCATGCCGCAATTACATGAATGGCAGGATCAGCCGCAAAGCGCTGAACATTCTGCGTTATAACGGCCGACCCACAGACAAGCAAAGCAAACACGCGATAGTTTGGATACCGGGACACACAAGTGTCGAGGGAAATCTGGAGACAGATAGGATAGCTCGAGGATACGCAACAAACCTGGAGTCCAAGAACACTGCCGCCATATAGGACCCAGAACCGGTGGGCCAAACATACGCTGACACGCTAAACTACTTCAAGGGCGCCAGAATGAGATATCCGGCACCAGACAAACAACTAAACAGAGAAGAAGCCGTAATATGGCGGCAACTACAAACGGGGACATACCCAAACTTATACACACTAAACAAAATTTACACAATATGAGAACACATGCCCCTGGTACGGGGACAAACCCACGCTATATCATATCACGTGGGCCTGCCAAAAAGCAGAAGCAAATACCATAATAGAAAACCCGAGTGCGGAACAGTGGGAGAGGGTGCTTTCCAGCGACATCCTGAAAGTCTAGCAAGGGCTAGTAAGGCGTGCTCGCACGGCAGCTACCCTCAATGGGGCCCTGGACTAGGGGCCCCAACCCTGCAAATCAAGATGGAAGATGCCATCTGAAGAACGGCTAAATCCACACGTAAATAGAGCAAAATAAACGTTTTTCACCACCACCACCTACGAGACCCACCGAGCACTAATGCGTGATCCACGCCCATGTACACGCTTCTTATGGCGCCAAGTGTCATGTTTTCGAGAATATGTGGCCTCATTTTGAATCGGTGGAGCCTTTTCCCCTCGTAGCGTAGCAAGCAAAGGCGACAAACGTGGCAATGGCTGGCTACGGCAGCTGAAGAGTTGGGTAGAAGTGAAAGAGGCCTACTGCTTAGATGCACGCGGAAACAAACAAAGACGGCCATGCTTCGAACACAACTTCCACTACCTAGCCAACTGACAATTATGAATTCAGTTTTGGGCCACAGAAAGCATTTGCGGGATCCGCGACACAGTACTTCGAAGCACGCTAACGTCAAAGGAGCAATCAGACGCACTTTTGAAAAGAGAGGCACTTTTAGCAGCGACCGCAGGTACTGCACCTGTTCGCAAACTTTTGTGGGTAATTTGCGCAGAGTGGTAGAGGAAAGGTATCTCAACATGGCTGAGGTCTGAAACAAAAAACTAGGAAAAAGCCTCGCGAAGGCAATTGACCGCCTTTACAGCAACCATGTCAAAACGTCGTCCGTAAACCACGGTTTTGTGGTGTAGCAGTGGTAGCGTTTCTACCTCACACACGTTAACTGTGAGTTCGACTGCCATTGTTAACATTCATTAATTTTTATACGTTGGGTACCAGAAACGTTATAAATATCCCACTTCACTACATTCTTTCGAACTACGTCATGGTGAAACTTGGCTTCAGCACCAGTGGAGCATTGGAGGTGGCAGCGCTTGTTTTTTACCGCTGAAGCCTGCAAAGAAATCTTACGGGCGTAATATAGACCGAATCGTTACGCATGTTAATTTATTCACAGGGTAAAGGCTGTTATGACACCAAGATAACACTCACAACAGCTACATAATTAGCAGTTTTTACATTTATGTACTCTCGCAGAAACGTGGTGAATCGGGCCCCCGGAGGCGTCCGCCTCTTTTTCGCTTCGTGTAGCGCAAGTCAGCGAGCACACCACATCGCGCCACCGCACGATCGTTGCGCGTCGTGAGAGCTAATTCGCTCCATGAATCTTTATCTTAAGCTGCACTTTTCATGGCGTCTGGCAGTCAATGCATTGGTGGGATGCTGCGAATGGGAAGGAAGGCAAGTGCACCCCCTCCCCTCTATTCACGCCTAGATACATCGGTAGTTAATACATCTTACAAGTAGATGATCTATCGGTACCGCGAGTTAACAATCACTGTGCGCATTCTGAGGTACCTGGTTGTGCCCTCGAGGGAATGCACAGCCAGGTAACATAGAGAGCGCACCCAGGCAATACACTGCCGTAAACGCATAGGGTACATCCTACAGGAAAGATTAGGGCGGTACCCTGGAATCATACCAAAGGAGGAGTAAAACAGCGGTACCACACAAAGCATGCTTCGTGAAATTCACATAAAGGACAAGGAACCATAAACGTCACACAGGGCATAAGGAGGAAACATACATGAAACGTAAAAGCCACTACCGTTTTCACAAGGCATGCTTAAATATTTGCATCACTTGTATTTCGCGTTGTAGTCAGACATATCGAATAACTATTGTATTGTATCGGGCCCCTCGGTTAACCCCATTTCTTCTCGTTTATTGTATTGTATTGTATTGGGTTTTATGGCGCATAAGCAACACAGGCTATCATGCGCCAAACACATGGCATATTTGGTGAGGTGCATCATAAGATGTGTGAAAAAACTGGATAAGAATTTTTAGAATTAGTAGTTCTGTGATATATTATATTTCGAATAACCATGTCGTTTATATTTAAACAGATTTACGTACATAAGCCCATGCAAACTACGAGTTAACCAGAAGCTGTACAGGTAGTCTTGATTAGTATTTCATATCGGCGTGCCTCGTTTAGGGTTGTTTACCTGAGCGCTGAAAGGTCACAATGTTTTCGAACTATGTCTCATGCACGAGCATTTATTTTTGTGCTAAATCATTATTATTAGCATTATCAATAAGGTCATTATCCTTATCAATAAGGTCATGAAGCATGACCTTATTTCGCCTTCCATTTTGACATTTTGAATTTTTACCTTGTCCCGCCTATTTAAGCAGGTCTGCAAGCCTAAACGAACATGTCAGCTACGAGTTTACCAGAAGCTGCACAGGTACTTTCGGTAAGTATGCATGTGTACAGGCGTAGTCTTTTCCTCGTTCGTCTAGGAGGGTGCACTTCGTTGATTTTCGTTTTCTGAAGAAGAACGTCGTCTTTCGCTTTACGGAAACGCGAAGAAAGTGCCCTTTGCTGACATCAGTCAGGTTGTACCGAGTGTGTGTGCTACCTTGTTATAGAGGGACCTTAGCGCAGCTAGATCAGAGCGCGGATGATGACCTTGGTTACAGCGAGGCTGAAGGCGACGGCGACGCGAAACGCGGGAACGGGTTCCAAAGAGCTGCGCTCTAAAAATATATTATGTCAGATGCGAGAAAACCCTGAGGGAACTAATCGTCTGGGGCAAAGCACTGTGTGCACAATTGTGGGCGCCAAGATAATGGTTCAAAAGCATAAACACGGATGAAAAAGATTCAGAAGTTGTTGCATACATATTGTAATAGTTCTAGTTGTACTTCTGCTACGATTTTAAGGAATAAGTGGTAAATGTTTTATTAAAACAAGTTTGAAGGTGCAGGGTGGTCCTTTATGAAACGGAACACGCGAGCGCGTGGCCTGTGCTCTGCGGAGGCTGCTTATAGCGCCAGCAACAGGCAGCAAGGGGAAGCACGTCTTCTTGTAGCACCATCTACGGGCGGCTAGAATACGCAAACACGGCTGATAGGCAAGCGGCTATGGACTGCCTCCCACGCCAGGCGAATGTGCAACAGGCGGGGCCTGAAACGCAGCGTCTGCTGCTAGCAAACCGCACTCCGTATGTAAGCACATTGGAAACGTGGAAGGACCAACATATGCGCGCTAGTTAACTGGCACTCCCAGTACATTTTAATGCGTAAACATTCTTCGGCGAGTACTGCAGCAAGATCTGTCCGCCACGCGAAAATTGTAATGCCTTGTATCTGCACAAAAAGGCGCGATGTGCGAAGTTAAGACGTTTAATCATTATAATAGTGTAAATGTAGATGATTGGTAGCTTTATAGGCGATGAGGAACAATTGAAAAAAAATATTGATTAGAGAGAATAACCATACAGATACATAGGGTCCACAGAAAATCCACGGGAAAGCCTATATTAGGGGTGGACCAACTTGAAATTCGGGTGTAAGCCAACATAAATTTGGGGATGGGCCAACTTGAACTTTGGAGGCGGGCCAACTTGAAATTTGTGCGTGGGCCAACTCAAATTTGGTAGTGGGTCAAGGTGAAATTTGGGGGTGGGCCAACTTAAATTTGGGGGTAGGCTTACGCACACTTTGACAACTCCAGTAGAGTTGCTGCGTACTTTTTTGCAGTACGGAGCCCTGGCTACCCCCTCCCCATACCATGAATAAACGTCAGCTGATTCGGAGTGGTTTAGGAGATAAGTGCAATTAAGTGAAATGTACGCTTAGGTAAATAAACGTAATTATTTTGTTATTTATTATTCAGGCTTAGTTATTTCTATAATGACGACATTTGCTTGATTACTTAATTAATTAACATTAGGTAAAATTAGGACGACGACGTCTATATATGTAATTAGTAATTAAGATTGCTTAATTAGGTCTAAATAATCTCAAGGTACCCTTCATTCTTGATTAGGCTCCGTTGATCTAACCTTAGTAACTTTTGATAAGTCTGAAAATTAACATAAATTGATTTTAATTAGCCTAAGTGTTCCTAATTACCCTCTATTAATCGGTGTCACAATTAACAGATTTTGTTAGTCTTTATTAACCTTACTTACACTTATACCTCTCAGTACTCACTATATATAGCCAAGATCATAAATCATGCGATGTGTTCATGCGACAGGAAGACGAGACATTCGGCACTATTATTTTATCAGAATGCCTGAG
This sequence comes from Dermacentor albipictus, assembly GCF_038994185.2. Classification (NCBI taxonomy): domain Eukaryota; kingdom Metazoa; phylum Arthropoda; class Arachnida; order Ixodida; family Ixodidae; genus Dermacentor; species Dermacentor albipictus. The sequence goes on along the minus strand of NC_091827.1, from coordinate 24,685,934 downwards.
AAGGGGAGTGGGTAAATATGGTCGAGGGCAGCAGAGGCGATGTTAGCATGGTACTATTAAGAAATCTGCAGGCATAGCATGGTGATCACTGAAACAAGGCAGGTTAGCTGGAGATCGCTGTTACCTTATAGGTTATCGTATAGGAGAAGCCACTCTTTCTGTACAAATAATGACTAATGTAAGTTTTCAAGCTATGCAAAATTTATCACAACTCTGCTTTTTTAAATTTATTCCCTACTCACCATGGTTCCATTACCTACCGGTTTTTAAACGACACATTCTTTGTCGCTTCCCCGGGTCATGGTAGTTGTCGTTTTTTTGCCATATCTATTTCTGAAAATTTGGGCCATTGGTTATGTACACGAATAGACAACTTGCTGCTGGCATGTCTGGTCTAGTAGAAAGATTCTGCACAGCGTATGCGAAACAGAGGACGGGCTCATTCTTGGATAATCCCCCAGAATAGATGCTCCACTGTGACACCGCTCCCGGCCACACGTTGCAGGCTTTGCAGGGACATTGAATGGAGTTACTACCTTTTCTAAGCAACACTTCCCCCTTAAAAAGCATCCCACATCGCCCTGATCTTTGACCTAGAGCTAACTTCTACAGGCGATGATGCTGTGCTCGTGTAATTTGATACTGCTGCAACCTCACCAACTCGGACGCGCTTGGCATCACTTAGGTTTGAACATTGCTTTGGATCTACGTGTTTGAGGGGCAACTGATTATATACCTTTATCGTAATACCTCACTTCTCGTTTTTATGAGGCTGGACCCACTTCATGCATTTTCTTAACATTAAAATTCTGTTTGCAGACAATACAAACTTACGTTTACTTTAGGAATTTCTTCCTTGCCCTAATTCAATAGTAAACAACTTCAGAAGCTGAAAATTTAGCCAAGTAGCTTTTGTTATTTTTAGCTACTTCCAATAGTTTATTGTACTAGCTTAATTATAGCAGAGCTAATTATGGCTAGGGTTCCGTGCATTTTTCAGGTCCTTCAACAAATCTGTGTGAGCAAAAAACTATAATTCATAAGCAATGGCTCGAGCCACTGCTCGCGTGTTCATCGTCGTCGTTTACAGCAAAGCTGTATAACTCTACCATTCAAGGAAATTTTCGTGTCGTAAGAAACAAACTCATACGTGGACCGATCCTGGAGACATTGCAATGCCAACCCGACCCACGGTGGAGGTGCAGCAGGCGTTAAGCACTCCCCATACGTGGGCCGATCCCAAAGATAGAGTAGGGCCGGGCCGACCCGCGGTGCAGGTGAAGCAGGCGTTAAGCACTCCTCATACGTGGGCCGTTCCCCAATAAAGTGCAATGCCGGGCCGACCCGCGGCGGAGGTACAGTTCGTCAATAAGGGGCCCACATACACAGCTTTCCTGGTCATCCTTCTTCACAGAGTGGTAGGGCATTGAGTTTTTCCCCTAGATGGCTCCGGTGCCGCTCATCATGCCAGCGTTCCCATACTCCACCTCTCTCCTCTGCAAAGGCGCTGACAGAACCGGCGCACTGCCAGTCGGTGCGGTGATTTCGTACTCAAATTCTTTGCCTCAAGATATATTGCGAAATGAAAACGCGAATGTATGTGACGAATGTGAAACACTAATGAACCCGGATGTATCAAAATAAATGTGTGCGTACCTTCGGTCACGATGACCACCGATAAAGATAATAAATTCGTTTCTCCCTTTGTTCAAAATTCGATGTAACCTGTTTGTCGTGTGGTACGCAGCTTCGCTGGTCATCCACCTTCACAGAGTGGAATTGCTCATGATTATTTTCTAGCCGAGTATTATGTGTTGCAGCGCAAAGCAGTTTACTTAGAGGCGTGACATACTGAGTGTTTAAAATATGAACTATTGATTAATTCTTGGAGTAATATCGGAACAGGCTCGAAAGCAGTGCTCGCTCTGAGGGCGCACTGCTCTCGTCGCAAAATATGGCAACGAGCTATGCGGATGCTGTGACGAGAGCGTAATGTTTAGGCTGTAAGGAGTATAGAAGAAAAAAACGAGTTTGGGCATTAAAACCTCTATGGCTTCAGCTTCTCTTTATCCTGCTGACATTACATGTGTTTATATTAGAGGACGCAAGCAGCATGCCTAAACAAGAACCCTTTTCGGGTTTTGCAAGGAACCTTGTGGCTTGCATAACCAAGCTGAAAACAAGTCGCTTACCTCCCCTTACTTAATACTATTATTCTCATTGTAAAGCAACCACCATCGAAGTAAGTCTTATCAACCTGCACCAATGCTAAAATATTCGTAATTTTAAAGCACTTAAGGTGTGGCGGTGGAGTATGCAAGGCACTTGACCACACTTTTGGCACTAGAGTTGTGCTTTCCATGCGTGTATTTCTTGCTTATGAACTCTTGAGGTGTTTACGTTGTTTTTATATGGTGTGAGATTAGCTTTATAGTCATAATGAAATTGTTAAAGGGAGAGTCTGGGCTAGTATATTGGCCATGCCATTTTATAACTGTTAGGTCTGACACTGAAAACATTCGGCAACTTTAGTGAGCTTAACCTCAATACAGGCATGTATTGTAGTGTAACAATTTAGCATGTGAAGATAAAAATGCCAGCAAATGGAGATTTCGGGAGCACCTGAGATCATAATAAAACGGGTGCAGCAAGATCTTCAGGGCAGCGAACACATTACAGCTGGAACCCGGGTAATCATACTACCCGTGCCTGCAATCCACTCTTTGCGTTATCGCACTACATCAGTGTGTTGCAGTGAATTCAGTGTAGACGCATATTGCCTCATATATTAATCCCAACTTTTCCCAGAAGTATGCGTCCCATTGCTAAATCTAACAGAGTGAAAATAAAAAGCAGAGATGCAGCTGGGCACCACAAGGTTCGGTATTAAGCTCCATTTTTTCTGTGTTTATCACGCTTTTGTAGTACCATGAAATCCCAAGGATCTCTGCATTTTACTTCGTGGAATTCTGGCAGACCATGTAATGTCATTAGAGCTCCGTTAGGTCCACAGCATTACGAAATAATTGTCTTAATATCCGCGGTAAAAGTAAATGGGATGAAGCCATGTACAAGCGCGCTGAACGCTACCGAAAACATGAGCTGCCTCATTTCAAGGTCGCGTGAACGGTTGTGAGCAAACACCACCTCGAGCATTATCTGTCTTACGGGAATTAAGTCGTTGCCAGGAACACGAACAATACCTCCTTCAACGTCCGTGAAATAAAGCTGCATGTGCGATGTGATGACGCTGCCGAAAAGGGCGTACGCCGCTACTGCTCGGCTTTCCGCCAAGAAACACTGAACCCGCTGCTGAGACATCACACCGATCTCACAACCAGCGTTGGACATGGTTGGACAACGCGCGCTTGGTGTGGGCCAAGGATCTAACGTGCCACGGCGTCACTTAGCACCACCATCGCGCCTTCTCGAAAGTCCCTAAACAATTCGGTTCTAGGCACCTGGGAGGTGGTAAAGCCTAGTGAATGAGTTGACTACTTATAAACAAGTACTCTATCATGTACAAAATATCCGGGTTTCTGGTAATGACGATTGAACAGGAGCCGTTATGTGCTCTGGACATCATTCACAATGCGAATGCTATGCTGCACCGACTAACCTCGCCCGTCAGTGTTTGGTTCCCGCGTCAACGGCTACTCTTTTAACTCGCGCAGTCCATGCGGCCGGGCGAATTTCGTACGTTATTCGCAGCGTACGGTGCTTCATGAGTTCCAGTCACTTTTGTCGCAAACATGAACGGTGGCTGAGCGCAAGCCCCATCCACATTGTTGGCAAGACAGTGATTGTAAGCGGCCAAAATCGCTCACGAAATGCTGTCGACGGCTTAAGCGAATAGTTCGCTTCTTAGCTTGCAATTGCACAATGCTGATGAAACTCCTGCTGCATTTGTTGTTGTGTACATTTGTGTCACCATGAAATACATGAAATACAAATACTGTCTCTTTTATGGCACCTTTGAGGCGTGCCTGAGTTGGAACAAACGTGATCCATTATTTTTGGCGCTTCCCCATCACGAATGATGGTGCGGTCGAGCGACACGCATTTTAAAACATGAAGCTCGCAATTATGAATAGCAATTTACACCGAAAGTATACGACAACTATATTTTGTTTGCAGTCCTAAAGTGTTCGCTGAATAATGAAGAAAGCAAGTTTGCAATGGATCAATAAGTTCTTCACTCCTGCTCCCAAGAAAGCCTGCAAATCGCAATTACGCATAACAAACAAGCCACCTCATCAGCAATGTTTTATGCGCTGCCCTTAGACGAGAAAAACACGAAAATCTATCTATCTTCCGCGTCTGCATCATGCAGCATATCGCTACCTCTTCAAGGCGGATGTTCGCCCCCTGCTTCTGCATGAAACCAAAATACCAAATATCAAATGGAACGATTGGACTTGATATCCTCGAGCGGCTGCTCTAGGAGGTCCGTCACTTTTCTGGTGCGAGCTCAACGCGACATCGGAAAGCTTGTTGGCAAACAAGTCGATGGCTAAGCTGCATTTACTGGAAACGCCCTGGTGCCCTCCGGATAACTAGTTTTCCGTACTCAGTCCAGAGGAAAAGCGACAAAGATGAGAAACGATATGCAAGTCAGTCGCACTTAAACAAGTCCAAGTGGCCTGTCCTTCGGGCACTCGTTGGAGCCTGTACTGCAAGTACTGCGCTTTGATCATAACACGTACAATATGAGGCTACTAGAAACATGACTCCCTTCGACGGGTCGAACAATCCGACAGTGTTATCTAGTTTTGAGACTCACGAACGTCGCACACTGGCTTAAGTTCTTGAGGCCGTTGCCAACTGGCGAGTACTGCAAACGCTGCACCAGTGAGGATGCTCTACGTTGCTGTTGGCGATGGCAAGCTATAATGGCAATAATTTGCTCCTCGGACCTACTGGCGCACACACTCCCATTGCGTCGCCTCTACAAGAAAAGGTGCGTCGATGTGAACACAGCAATGAACACGTTGGCAGACACCGCGGCTATTTTAGCTGCTCAGCGAAAACAAAAATCAGTGAACGAAAAATGAGTGCGCCTCTATGCATGCATACTTGCCAAAAGAACCTGTGCAGCTTCTGGTAAACTCGTAGCTGGCATGTTCGTATGTCTGTAGAGCAGCTTAAATATCTGCGAGACATGGTAATTCTTGAAAATGTCTAAATGAAAGGCGAAGTAAAAGTAAAACCGATATTTGAGCGGTATGAAAATGTTGATGCATGACAGAGCTTGAACCATATTGTCCCGTCAGTCCTTAGTTCAATGAGCCTAAACTAGATGAAGAAACTCCGCTTTGCCTACTACACACGGCTTCCCGTCACGCTTCTGGTTAACTCGTTGTCTGCATGTGCGCATGTATGCAAAGCGACCTGCAAAGACGAGACATGTTGATTCTTGGAAATGGCTAAATCGAAGGCGAAGAAAAAGTAATACAAATATTTAAGGAGTAACAAAATGTTGATGCATGACAGAGCTTGGAAATATATTCTTCTGTCAGCGCTTAGTTCAATAAGCCTAAACGAGATCAAGGCACTCTGGTATGCATATTACACACGGCTTCCCGTGACGCTTCTGGTTAACTCGTAGTTTGCATGTTCGTATGTATGTAAAGCTACGTCAATAGACGAGACATGGTAATCATTCAAAACCTCTAGTTAGAAGGTGAAATAAATGTAATTCAAGTATTTAACCATTCCTTATGAAAATGATCATGACCTTCTTTCATAAAAGGAACGGCTTGCGAGAGGCGCCCGTGACGGCGGGGCACGGACACGCTGAGAGACACGTTGAGACAAGAAGTGACGCATCCGCCGGGCCGGCGCCGGTCAGACCTCCTCGCTTCACAGTTGGGGAGCTCCTCTCCCCGGCTGCCGCGCTTTGACAAGCGTGGGCACCAACATGCACACACACTCACACACACACACGAAGACACGTGGCATTGAAACATGCCTGGCGCGCTTGGCAGGAAGCGTTACGGCAGCGCTGAACGGGCCAAAATGTCCGCCGCTTTGAATGAAGCCCCGGCGTCCGTTGCATCCGCGCCGGCTATTGGCCTCGAGCTCCACCACTGGAAAAGCTGGCGCCACCGTCGGCGTGACGTGCTAGGAGGGATCACGTGGACATAGCGGCCGCGTCGGCTGCTTCGGGCGCGCCGAAGCGAGCTGAAAACGAGCTTAAATTCCCTCGTACGCTGCGGTTTTCATTTAGAGGCGAAATTTTCCCGCTTCGAGTGTCTCCTTTACAACGCTTGAAAGCACTACAATAGGTAATGGCTGCCTTTGAAGGCGCGCGACATGGTAGGCTACTGCTCGGTGCCGCAGGGCCGGACGCACGTAACGGAGGCCGGTGTCAGCCTTATTCGCACGTAGCCGCAGGACACGAAGCTGTGTGAAGCTTGGCTCGCAAAACATAAAACCGGCAAACAGTAATCGGCTACAACTAGGGTATGCAGCAAGCAAAGACGCGAGGAAGATTTCTGCTACGGCGCCCGTTCTGCGATGTTCTGAAAACGCGCACTGAGACGCTCGCCCGAGTCCGCTGCCCGACTAATGTCATGACGGTTTAGTGTATGAACTTGTCGATACTATAGATACTGGCAAGTTCAGTGGAGTGGAAAGGCAGCGGTAAGAAGCACATTTAAAGAAAGCATGGCATATGGTCATGTTTGTGTTAGTAATTAATGCACTGGATTACACAAAAGGAGCAGCGGGAAATTGCACGCTGAGAACACCGATAAACATACAGTGCGACGCAACTCGAAAAATAGCATTGAAAATTCAAAGAAGTTAGAAGAAAAAAAAAGATTGAATCGTCGCGACGGCACATCACAGTCCACGTAGGCGTCGAAGTCTCTACAATGAAATTATTTTTGAACGGCTCTGATAGCGCCCACGCAACAATGGTCGCTTGTATACTGCCAATGCTCATATTCTGCGGCCGCTAAGAACCTAAACCGTCATGACATTCATATTCTTCGCCGCTGAGAACGTTCAGGGCAGCGCTAAAACTTTCTATCGCTTTCAATGCATCGCCGTTGGGGCAAAAATGCCCAATATTTATTGTTAATCTTAAGTTATTTACAACCTCGTGGGCTCTAGAAGGAGTAATGCCTTATGAGGAGGGGGGGGGGGAGGGTTTCAGAATACAAGATATGATGCACGTTTCGAAAGGAGGAGAGTGGAGGAGAACGAGGCCTTCGCCCATTTTCGCAAGTGCAAGAAGGAATAAAAGTACAAGCGGTGATACCCTCATTTGTCTCCAGCAAGTGGTACGCACTGGCAGGCTTGAAAAGAAACTTATTTCACCATCTTATTGTCATCAATGTTATGATCGTCGTCGTCGAGTGGTCGTCAGCAGCAGCAGTGGCGGCGGCGGCGGCGGCGGCCCATTTTTATATACGCCGCAGGATGAAGGCTTTTTTCATCGATCTCAATTTAGCCCTATCTGGCACTAGCCAACTCCGGCTTGCACCCGCCAATTTCCACCTTTCATCACTCCACCTAATTTTCTGCTTTCCTTGACTGCGCTTCCCTTCCCATGGCACCCTTGGCACCCATTCTGTGACACTAATAGTCAACGAGCCGTATGCATTACATGGCCTGCCTAGCAGCATTCCTGTTAAATTTTATTTCAATTAAAATTTTAATTTATTTTAATTAAAATATCGTATATCTCCATTTGCTCTCTGATCAACACCGCTCTCTTCCTGTCCATATTGTCATAGGCAGGCATAAACATTATCGCTAAAGTCGTCGCTGCAACCCGCGGGCAAGAGAGGCTTTAGTGCCAGTTTCGCGGCTTACTTTTGCCTCTCGATACAAGCAGGCTAATTTGGTTTTGGATCCACGTAGAGTGACCGGTTTAAGAGTGAATGGCGAAATGCCATGGGTTCACAGTAGGCACACAGAAATATTGGACCAATTATTTTTGTTCTGTAAAGGAGCACTACAGGGGAGCCTCGTACATTTGCTATATCGATTATCTGTGAACCTCTCTCCAGTGCCACTTTTCAAACTGTCGGACACCGGTCAACAACAATATACAGGATTGTAAATTTGTCCTACCAAGGCACGGGCTCAGGGTAACCTTAATGGTGTGCAGCCCGCCTTTCAAGTTTCCGTTAAAGATACGAGTACGGCACCTGTCCTTATCTGAAAAGGGTAGTGGGATATCTGGAAGTCGAAATGGCAGTCTGTGCAAGGAGAAGAACTCACACGCTATACGCGACGAATGCTCTCGTCGAACGTGATAGAGACTTACTTCCGAAAGTTCACACATTCCTGAAATTGTTGACAGCAGTCGACATTTATGAGAGCAAAGAAATACTTGCAAAACATTACGGCTGAATAGCGGCTTAATCCGCCGGATGTCGTGTCCATTCACTGAGTGCAAGCCAGCGTTCGACGAAGTTATGTCCATGTCTATGGAGAAGCTCTGGCGTATGAAAATCGCCGAGTGAATGAAATGTATCAACCCGTGACAAAAGAACATTGCAAAAAAAAAAATGGCTGTGGCTTAGGTAAGGTTAAGCCCAGGATGCGAAGCATACTAGCCTTTATTTTAGTTGTTGAACCACTGTTTAGCCTGGTGAACTGCTGTTGCTTGGCTATATTTGGTTCGGCTAGACGAAGAAACAACTCATGCATTACTGCTTCGCCTTCAAGAGTGGAACGCGACAGCGTTCCCGTCGACCCGCCAAGGGTGTAAGACAATGGGCTACAGGGCAGCGACTACGCGCCCCGCATTGGACGCGGTGAGCGTCGAGCAAAGCAGCGTTCGGCGCGGCAACGAAATGTGCGCCTGAGCAAGAGACGCACGCCTTAGAAACAGCTCGTTTCTAAGGCAACACCGCATTCACTAGAGGCGCTTTTGTACCGCTTTGAAGCATGGTACTCGTGGCTCAGTGGTAGCGTCTCCGTCCCACACTCCGGAGACCCTGGTTCGATTCCCACCCAGCCCGTCTTGCAAGAGTTGAGCCAAAGCCACTTCTTCTCTGTCGTGACGTCACGGTGTCACGTGGTTTCATGGCGACACCGCCGCGCCTGAGGAGCTGGGTTGAGCTCTCGTAATATGCTTCGCATAAAACTACATTAAAGGCAGTTTTTTTATTACGGCCATACTGTTATAAGCATGAAGACGGGAGACGGCTTGGCGTAGTAGAATCCTCACGCCGTCTTCTCACGGAATACTCCTATGCCTCCTAGAAATCTGCAAGCGAAATCGTTGTCGTATCACTTAGAGAATACTGCATGTATAGTTCGCTTGAACCATCAACTGTGGCTGTCTTTGCGTCCTGTTGCTGCACCTTTCGCGAACCTTTTAGACGTTTCGTGTTATTCTGGTGCATTATAGATGAGGCTATTAGCAAACAAACGGACCAGAACTAAAAATAATGATTTAATCTACGTTTGATGTTCTTTCACGTGTTTACTGGCCTATATGTGATCGGATGGACGCCGTTTATGTAATATTATATAAAATCACATCAAAACATACAAGAAGAGGCAAGCCAGGAGCGTTTGTTAATGACTGCATTAGATTTTCAGTCTCACAATGAGGCGTACAGAATATTATGTCACTCGGAACACACAGTTTGAATTACTTGGCTGTCAGATGAATGCAAATAAACTTGAATTTCAATAAGAGGGTTCTCGTTCTGTGCGGGGGGTGTTCCCGGTACATTTTCGTAATGACTAAATAAATACTGAATATGTATAGGAGGAATCATAACTTTTAATAGCCGTCTCCCTCTTTAGACCCTAGTGTATTAATGGACCATCACACACGCACACACACACACACGCGCGCACATGCACACACGCGCGCGCACACCCACGCACGCCCAAACACACACACATACACACGCATGCACAAACACACACACACACGCGCGCGCGCACACAAGCACACACAAGCACACATAAGCACACGTAAGCATCACACACACGCGCAAGCATCACACACACACGCATACACACTACTTACTTATTCAATGTCATTCCAACGTATTCATCCCACTGACATCAATGCCATTGCCAAATCGTGTCTTCATCATTCCAGCATCGTCACGCCATCGTCGTCATTTCGTCTTCATCATTCCACATTCAATCAATCAGTCAGTCTTTTATTTCAGATTCTCCGTACAAAATAACTGAGGATGGCGAGATAAAAGCAGTGTCGTATTATTGCTGTACAGACCTCATTGCCCATACGTATCGCGAATGAGCACAATAGCTGTAACATCATATAAAAAATACATAATAGCATTTCCGCCCCCGGACATTAAATCGGTCACTGTGCCCGTACGTTTAACAAGTGTGCAATCAAGAAGGCGTACGCACCAGCTAATAAAGGGAGGGAGTAATCAAGATGTAGAAGTATACATACTGCAAAATTTCAACGTATACCTAGCATAGAAAACTTTTCTTAACGGATACAAACAAAAGATGCAAAAATGAATAAATTCAAACAAATTCACAATGCATATAGCGAAGAGAATAAAATGGCATGGTGTATAGAGTCTCGAAAAGTGGGCCGTTGAAAAACGGGGGCAAAATTGTCCCGAGTATTATCGAGCAGCCTCTCTTTGTTTTGTGGAGTTACTACAGGACTCCGACTTTAGCAAATATTGTTTGTTAAGTCATGTCAATCATTTGTTGTAATCGGGTTTCCCGCTAGTAAAGAATTCTGAGAACTAAAAAGCTTTATGGGTGACCACGCTTCGGCTATCTCCTTAATTTACTACGCCAAATCTCTAAATCACGAAGATTGGTTCTCAACGCATTATGAGGAAACCAAACACAATCCCATTGTTAGAATAAGTGAGCACTCATCTTTGGATCTTGTGAATCGCATTTCATAAACGTTATTTTAAACTGATAATTGCGCTGGTTAAGTGTGAACTTATTACATCACAGACAGAGTTGCAGTTACGAAGACCATATTTTTTTGCACAATAGATGTAGTCCATGCCATTTCATTCAAACAATCATTATTCTGCATTTACGGTAATACCTAATAATGACGCGGAATTTTACTCGTACATAGGAGAATATGGGTCTAAAATCTGAAGACGAAAAATAGCATGACAACATCGCTACCGCTTGTAGAATTTGTCGGGCCCTTGGGCCCTCTCTGCAGCGCGCACAGGGGAAGCCTTTGAAACGCGCGCCACAACAGCACTTGTCGCATGGAGCATGCGCACCGATCGCGTTATCCTAAGAACTCGCGCGGGGACTGCCAGGCAGGCGGCTGCCCGATAAGAAGGCAGCGGAGGGGCGGGGCGGTAGGGGGTGGTCATCCCCGGGGGCGATCGCAACCCCCCCCCCCCCCCCCCCCCCCTTGAATCTATCACTGGTTATGGCACTGGGAATGTGCCGCTGTTTAATGAATCTCTTTGATGCCAACTTGTGAACTGGCAATAGGGTGCAACTGGGTATGTTCCGACTTGAATAAACCTCTTCGACGCCAACTTAGGTTCCTAGGTACGTGCCGCTCATGAGCTTCATTCGCGTCAACGTGGACCACTAGGTACATGCCGTTTTTCAGTGACCAAAAATACAGCCTTTACTATTGATCCAGTGTTGGGCGGTACCAAACTCGCATCATATATATTCAGCCAATATTCTTTGAATACATATTCGCAACACGCACCACAAGCGGACTTCGGAGTGGTGCCGCCAGATGGCACAGCTTGTCCAGAGAAGAAGCAAGAGAGAGAAGCCAGGCTGGATACACATAACGCACACAACACGTTTCTGCACATCTTTTAAGGTGTGTCCCTTACATTTCTTCAATGCCAATCGCATTAACCTTGGCATGTATCCTAAAAGGGGTTCGGTCAGAACGTTTCGTCATCTTAAGGTCGCCATACCGTCGTAGTCGTTCTATCGTAGTCATTCCTTCGTTGTCATGCGCGGGATCCGCATGCCCAAGCGCCACAAGATTGTGTTGGCCGACATATTTTCCTGTGAAAATTCGTCCAAGTTAGTCGAGTTCTCTATACATGCAAATGATTGTTAAAGAAGAGCAGATTTCTTTGTAAGCACCTTTAAAAAGCACCATTTGTAGGCACCATTGAAAGCTTCGCTTGAGCCAAATCCCACAGCATACGGGATCCGCATTTTCTTATATTGCATTTCTCACAGCATGTTACACTAGAATTTTTGGTTCACATGTTCAAGACAGTAAAATAATATCCCGCGTGTTAAGTTGAGCATTAGATTCGTTCGAGGTTTATTGAAAGTGTCAGTAAGCAATTTTCTTTTGATGTATTCATTTCAGCCATGAACTCGCTTACTGTTATCTTACTGCTGGGCTTTGCCACTTTTGCCAGTGCATGTAAGTACACGTTGAATTTTAAATATTTACAGAAGAATATTAGTGTTTGACGTGAGTTGTAAGGGCTAAGGAAAGGTTATGTGACGCCATGCAGTTGTACTTTTACTCCGACAGCAGATGAGGGCTCGAAATCGGGTTTTGCTTGACCACCCAATCCGTTCATTCCATCGGCACAGAAAAATTTTTGCCGTCGTCAGGCTACTTTGTCATTTCCAGCCTCATCATATCCACAGAGCGAAAAAGAAAAAGGCATATCCACAACCGGCCGTCAGCCCTGGGATTTAAAGTCAAGTTGCTAGAGTGACGTGCATTTGGCTGGTCGGACGTGTAAACCACTACACTGTCGCGCAGCAGTGCTCTGAGAGCGGTGGTACCTATGCATGTATTTTAGAGGCTAGAGAGAGTGAAGTAAACAAAAGAAGGGAGGGAGGTTTAAGTAGATGAACGTGCGGTTGGCTACCCTGCGCGGAGAGATGGGATGAGGGATTAAAGGAAAAAGAAGGCAAGAGGAGAGAGATAGTCCACTATCAAAGGGTGTCTATATAAATGCATTTTTTGAGGTCCGTTGATTTGAGAAAATTATTAAAGCACGTGTAGCTTTCTTCGTTGATAGATGGGGCCAAGCGCCAGTATATTTGGCCCTGTAAAAGTTCGACCGCCCAGTTTGATGAGTGCGCTTCGAAGAGAGTGACGTTGGACGTCAAAGCGGGTACCGTGGTAGAGGAAGTGCTCGATGGTCTCCTCATTGTTACAGTGGTCTAATATAGTGGTGTCGGCCATTCCAATGAGGGAGGTGTATTATTTGTGAAAGCTGACACCCACTCGTAGGCAGCACCGCAGAATAATGTCACACCGAGAGAGGCTTGATGTTAATTGTAGCTGCAGTGATGGATCAAGGCTGCAGAAACGATGGTTGTAATACTCCGGAGTCGTTTAAAGAGCCAGCGTTATGTCGCCAACAATTTGTTGAAGTTTCCTGGTTCTCTCTGCTCTTGATAGCGATATGAGTATATTGTGTGGGTTATCATGAGTAGATCTGGCAGCTTCATCAGCAAGATAATTGCCGAGAATGCCACAGTGACCAGGCAGACAATGAAAAATAACATCATACACGTTTTTGACAGTGTGATCGCAGATTCATAGTATTTTTGAAGTAAAGTTTTCCTAGAAAACATGCCGCAGTGCGGCCTGCAGTCCTTGAAGGGTTTCTTTAAGTGATTTCTGGATAATTCCTGTTCAATACATTCAACAGCGATGTGAAAGGCTAGGAGGTTGACCATAAAAAGTCAGACCAGAACAAGCAATACTGTAGTGGACGAAGATGGCATTACATGTATAGTATAGAAATTGTTCTTGACAAGACGGCGGTGTGCTGACGTGAAATTCTGCGTTGCTATGCTCGTGAAAACAACTTCCGTGCGAAAAAGAAAGCGTACATTGCAAAAATTACGATCGGCCTTAAACCTGGCACATACCCACTATAATGTATGCGCCGAGAATCAGGCGGTTGGCGGAAAACAACGAAGAAAGCCTCGACGGCGTCAATGCCAACAAGCACGGCGCAGCGATTACGCCACTTAGTTTACGCGGTAGCTCCCACGATCCACAGCTGCTAAGTGTGCTGCACGACAGATGCTCAGGAAAGAAGTCGCTCAAATCTCGTAGGTGGCACTGCGTCAATTCGCTCGTGACATCAGTTCTAGTAGAACTTGCCGCCTCAGACTTGATTGATCCCCAGGTTTCAAAACGACTCTTGGAACCTTAAAAGCAAAAAAAAAAAATCTTTAACACAGCAACTTCCTCATCCCTGGCGGCTTAAAAGCCGATGTATACAAGCAATTTAAGAAGTGGTGCAAGGAACTTTAATATTTAAAGGTAACTTAAAGGCTGAAACTTCACTCAGGTAGGTGCCTGGATGTTCGCCTAGTGATCAACGTAAACACAGACTGTCTTATGCAAGTTCTCGAAACTTGTATACTCTGCGACATTGACCACAACGCAACCTCATCATGATAACAGACGAAAGAAAAAAATATAATGCAGCAAGAAGGCGGAATGAAGTATATTCATATAGGAATATGTTGAACCGCCTATAGCAAAGAGAAAAGTTATAAGTAAGCCTTTGGCTAAACAAATGGGAAGAAAAGGTTCAATAAAGCTCTACACTTGAACTAAATGATTTTAGCCCATTTAGACATGGGGAGTCAGAGTGCTAACTAAAGTCTGTCCATGTGCGTATATCGAACTCCTCGAAATGCGCAACTATGGTAGAGAGAAACGCGGGCATAGCAAACAACATAAAGTAACTACTTATTTATCTAATTCACACTTTTCTTTCTGTAATATGATATATTTTATAATTATCGTTTAAATATCAGATATCATTACCATGTTTACGAATTGTCACTTTGAATTAACCAACACATTTTTATGCAACCACATAGCTCCCCACATCAAACTGCTTTATAGAATCACTACATTCTTGTCCACTTCTCTGTATCGGCTGAGCGTTATTTAAGTTGTTTTAGGTTACTTAAGTTATAACTTATTTAAGGGAAACACAGGCAAAGAAACATAAGATGGTTGTGTCCAAAGTAGGAGAATTCTGCTGTCGCAGTGAATTAGCTCACAGCTGAAGACATTATTTGCTGCATTGTGCTGCGCCCCCCCCCCCTTCTACCGTGTTTTCTCTATAATACAAATATTATGAGACAGAGACCGACCAAGCTGCCAAGCGCTTTTTATTCCAAAAAGAAAAGCCGCCAGCTCAGGGGCGAAGAAGCAGAAGATAAGGGACGGTGATGGCTATGTACATATGAAAACGAAGTACATTTACAGTGCTTACACTAACTTCCCCCCCGGCTTGGAGGCGGCCAGCCTGGCCGCAGCTAAGAGAGCATCTAAACGGGGAGCAAGAGCTTCATCCGCGAGACGTGAACAATGTCTGCATTCAGGCGACGGCGGCCAGTGACGGGGTGTACTGGGAAGACGAGATAGTTCACTGCATAAGTTTTTTGCACAATGGGGTATAGGCCAATGTAGTGTGGAAGGAACTTCTCACAGACGCCTGGAATTCGGACTGGAGTGCAAAACAGGTCTTGGTCTCTAGGGCGAGAACTGAAGTCGCGGCGTTTGTTGTCGCAGCAACGTTTCCTCTCAACTTGGGTAGATTTCGTGCTTCAGCGAGTGATTTGACGGCAATGATCAACTCGGGCAGCAAAGTCTTCTGGAAGGGACGCGTTAGGCGACGAAGGTGTAAAAAAGAGTTCTCTGTCGAATACAGAAGAAGGAGGTCGTATATATACATATAGCCGGTAGTCCGTTGAATAGCAGTGTTATATGCGAATGTCACAAAAGGAAGAATTTTATTCCAGTCAATGTAGTCAGGACGGACATACATGGAAATCATGTCAGACACCATGCGGTGGAAGCGCTCGGTAAGTCCGTTGGTTTGCGGATGATAGGTAGAAGTAGATTTGTGCTTGGTATCAGTGGCCCGAAGAACTTCCTTACGAGACGTACCAAGTTGCCCATAGGCATCGTTTGAGGCGTCGCAAGCTTCCGCCACTGGCCAAACAACTCGATAAAATGCAAGCGGTCGCATTTAGGCGACTCCAAGCAAACATGTACTCTCACCCAAAGTACATCAATAAAATCACAGGGGGCGATGAAAGCGACATGTGTAGGCTCTGTTCGCAAACAGGGACACTCACGCACATAATGTGCGAATCCACTTCGGTCCCGCTTTCTCATCCCCCGGTAAGCAGCGAGACAGACTGGACCGCCTGGCTCAGGTCCGGGGACGTCGACCGACAGCTTGTACTGGTGGACTGGGCGGAAAAGGCCAAGGCCCAGGGCCTTACTTGAGCCCGAACCCTCAGCCACCTCCCCCCTACCCAATCCCTCTTATGAATGAAGTTTATCACTACTACATCCACTACCTAGAGAATTTGGGAAATAATTAAACGCCTTGCCACGATCACTCGGAAGAACGAGTGGAGACCCTGGCACGAGTGAGTGCAAGAAAAAGTCAATGTCCACAGAAGTGGTACAGGATTGAAGAGGTGCAGTCTCGGCATATCTTGGTGAGTGGTCGACCGAAGTCAAAAAGTTTCAAAAGGTGCGCCCGGGCAAGGGAAGGGAGAGGTTGTAGTGAATCCAAAGGAGGGTATGTCGAGCGCTTGTGGTGTTGACATGACGCACAATAGCCAATGTATTTCGCTACCGATGTAGATAAGCTAGGCCAGAAGCAGCGGCTCTTGATGCGGTCGAAGGTCTTGTGGAAGCCTAAGTGACGAGCCAATATGTGTTCCTGGAATGCCTCTAATACTCGTAGGCGAAGGCAGCGAGGTAGGACTAGAACCCACTGGTTACCTGTCAGGTGGTAAACGTAGCGGTGTAGTACCTCATCTTGAAGGCGGAATTGTCGAAGCTAGCGTCCCACTGAGCTAGCGCCTTAGTGGGCTCGGCGAACCCACTAAGCCGATAAATGAGAGTTTGGCAGGAGGAGTCGGCTCGTTGAAGCAAGACGAAATCAGAGCATGATGAAAGCGTAACGTGGTCCAGGGGCGTTAACGAGAGCTGGTGTGAGGCAGCTATAGCGCCGGAACAACTTGATGGGGAAGACGACGGTGCATTACCGGGAGAGAGCGAGAGTGGGCAGTGGCACAATGCGCCTGCGTCGTGATGACTTTTGCCACCCTTGTATGTTATTTTAAAGTAATATTCCTGCAAGTGGCGTATCCAGCGTTCTAAGCATCCTGACTTGTTTATTTAAAGGTACATCACAGGCTCCGGTCGGCGCATTGAGTGGTGGGATTACACAACAAAATAGGGGATGAGCATGAATAAGAACAAAGAAAAGTAACAGGGAGCAGAACAAAAACAAAATGCACCGTTATACAGTGTCAGTTCGTAAAATCATCATGCAAACGCTCGCGGAAAGGTTCGTGGTTAGTGATTGAAACAACGGTATCCGGAAGAGCGTTCCAAAGTGCGATGGCTTGTGGCAAAGCAATGCTGAGGTGATTATGAAGGCGCCTGGATGTGCGTAATAGTTTAAGTTGCAGTGGGGATGGCGTTACGCTTTGGATATATTTCTGTAATAAGCATACAAGAGAAACATAAAGACGACTACTTGACGTCTGGAGGGGAATGTCTAGCTTAATTTTTGTTATACTGGAATGGCCGTTATAGCTACATGAAATGAATCGAGCGACTCTATTTTGTACTGCTTCTAGCATTGAAATTAAGTACTCTTGATGGGGCGACCAGATGGACGAAGCGAATTCAAGCTGTGGGTGGATGAAGGTTAAATATGTCAATTTACGTGTATGAGCTCAGCAATGACGCAAGTTTCGATGTGAACACACACACAGAGCATGGTGGTCGGTGACGACGATGAAGTGGCGGCCGTAAAGGTATGGGTGAAATTTCTGAACCAACCAAACAATAGCCAGGCACATTTGCTCTGTGATGGTGTAGTTCCACTCAGCTGGAGAAAGTTTTCGGCTGGCGTATGCTATGCCTTGTTATTTAGAGGCCCCATTACATTGCAGAAGTACTGCTCCAATAAGTTTCGCGCTTGCGTAAATATGGAGTATGGTGGGGGTTCTCTTATCGAAGCGGCGAAGCACTGGTTCAGATGTAAGGTGTTGCTTGAGAGCTTGAAAGGCCGACTCGCAGTCTTCAGGCCATGTGAAAGAGGCAACGGTAACCAGTAGCTTGGGTAGAGGAGCCACTACTGTGGATAAATCGGCGAAAATAGGGCGCCAGGCTGAGGAATCTGCGTAAATCTTTCTGCTGTTGTGGACGAGGAAACTGGAGAACAGCAGTAACCTTTTTGGGGTCTAGCTAGATGCCATGCTTTCAGACGACGTGGCCCAATACTTTTATACTTTTGCTTCCAAATGTGAAATTTTTGGGTTGATCTGGAGACCGGCATTTGCAAGGTACTCGATAACTTCGTCTAATAGTTGAAGATGTTGGCTGAAGTTAGAGGAGAAGATGACAATATCATCCGCAGAACAGAGGCAGGTCTCCCATTTTAGTCCACGAAGAACATTGTCTATCATGCGCCCAAATGTGGCTGGAGCGTTAGAAAGGCCAAAATGGATCACGTTAAATTCATAAAGTTCGTCTGGGGTATCGAACGCTGTCTTTTGTTTGTCAGTCTCGTTCATCAGAACTTACCAATACCCTTAAACTTAACTTCATACATCGTAAACTTCATACTAGGCAAAGAGCGTACCACAATCCCGCGACAGCCGCTAATGAGACCAAAACGGGAGCACATGTCTGTGAACGCGCAAATGGAGCCCCTAAGCCACTCTGCTCCACGACCACTTTCACTGCCCGGCTGCGCCCTTCGTTACAAGCACAGCACACCAACCACGCATTCAGCACTGAACAATGGGCGTTCGACGTAGTCGAATTTACATGACTAGCTAGCATCACATCCTTCGATGTTCGTTAAGCAAAGGCGGACACGGCGACGCCACATCGCGGTTCACTGAACCGCGCTGCCGATGCGCTAGGCCACTTCGACATTTCAATTGTCACCACCGCTGAGTTGTCAAGGAAGTACAGATCACACAACGCAGATTCTGTACTACCAGAGCTCACCGAGGCCAAAGCCGCACTGCCACACCACCACTACTTACGGCTTTCTGCCAAGTAAAACAAAACCTACAGCCAACACACAAGCTACGCAAGCACACACATAAGCAACGTTGAACAGCGCGCGGTCATATCACACCGAGAACGAACATGACACCGCAGAACACCTATACAAAGATGCCATGGCATTGCTCGTGGCACCATCGCGCCTTCTCAAAAATCCCTAAATGATCCTGTCCCTAGGTACCTAGGATCAGGTCACGTGAGGGATTATTGTACGACATTTAGACGCACGCAATCTTGAAGTAGAGAAAGGCTTTGATCCTGCCGACGACGCCATCGATAGGCTGATCGGTGACATGTGACCATGCTCCGCTCCTTTGCCGCTATGAAAGTTCCTGTGCGCCGGGCGAAGTGCGCGTGTTTCGCCTGTTGTGCTATGCACATTGCTGCGACAATTTTGTTCAGGGAGGGCCGAAATGCCTTGTTGCTGTGCGTTTGGATGCCGAAACCGGACGAAGGATGGCAAGAAGTTATTTTGCATCCCGCGTGGCAACCAGAACCTAACCAGAAGAAAAGTATGCTTGCAGAGAATTGGACGGAAAAACTGAAGCGTCGGGAACTGCATGACTATGCGAGGAAAGTAACGTAGAGCGATACGAAGGTGCGAGAGAAACTATACACCTGTGTGTGCAGAGCTACGATAGCATTTCGTTCGCGCGCATGAATGTTGACGGCCGAAGTCTGTGGAGATTATCGATTTTAGTGCAATATGAGCCCGTTGACTTAGCAAGTACAGTATGACCTAGCATGAAAGTAAATAGGGGGACAGAAGCGCATTAACTCACTGACAAATATCCGCATTGCGTTACGTGCGATAAGAAAACACAAATTTCAGCAGCGAATTCTACTTTTACACTTTCCTGTGTTTGTGCGCGCGTTGTTAACTGCGCCTTACAATATGTCCAAAAAGTCATTTCCAACTCTGCATATCCTAATCGTATTTTGTGCATTGCATATGTGAATAAATATATTCCTAAGTGCCTGCATTCCTCTGCTTTTAAAAACAAACACTGCATAGCCACTGCTACTGGCCATCAAATAATAAAGTATAATACAATGTATCAAAGTATATTACATACAGCTGCGAGCTCGTTCCTTACAAGTTTCCCTTACGCTCGATGATGTTCCAGTAATAGGCGATGCTATTTTACGGATGAAAAACACACAACTTCAAATTAACATAAGAAAAACGTCAGAAGCGACACACGGATTGCCAGCAAAACATAGTGCAATAATAGCTAGGTCAATCCGCGCGCGTTTCGTATAAGGGCCCTCTAATTCTTACGGGGCTTTGACGGTGCACGGAGGCGAAATGGCATAAACACAACAATGCGCGTCATGATTCAAGTTTACGTGGCGACGTCGCACGGTTCACGAGAACAGTCAACCGCATTCACACACGCGCACACACTACGCTCAATGTCGGTGGGCCGCGAGATTAGATCGCGCTGGCAGCCCGAACACGATCGAGGAGACTCGCTGACACGATCCATACCTCCGCTTCAGAATGTCATGACAGTTGCACTGGCTCCTAGCACTGAATCACAAAACACAACAGTCGTCGTGTAATCGCTACACGACAGACACACTCAGTGGCAAGAAGACTGTTGACGCACTCGTTTACACAACACATATGCAGGATGTTGTTTAGTTGCCGTGAGGGTCGCACGTTTCAGCGACGTTATGTCGAAAGTTTTTCTGTCCAAGCGACTGTCAGCCTTCTTTTTTACACGAATTATTCGTTCAAAGTAACCGCTATGTGTACGCAGCACACTTACAAGCGAAATAATTCACAGAGCAAACGGGTTAAGCGCAAGCAATCACCAAGGCTCGCGCGGTGCTTGAGCGCGAACGAACGAAAGGTAAACACGCGGAATCGAGGTGATCAAGCCCTCATTACGCTCTCTTGAGCGTTTTTCTTTCAGAGCTCATTTGAAATTGAAGGACTAGATTTAGCAGTTCGGGCCCTTTTTTTTGTTTTTCACCACAGTCAGGAACTAGCAGCGTTTTATTTCCGCGCGTGTGCAGATATTTTTTCACCTCACGAATGCCGCGGCGCCGCGGTTTAGCTTGGGCGCTGCCTGCTACAGGAACTTCCTAGGCGGCGCGCGCGGCAGATGTCGCTACCTTACACGAAGCGCACCTTACGCGCTCTCTCCGGGGCTGACATCGTAGCATATAACGAGCGCGCGCGCGGAGCTGTTGCTAGCTAGCAAGCGAGCGAGCGAACAGGTAAGCGCAAGGATAGGAAAAGCGAGAAAGGAAGGAGTGACGTCACATCCGCTCTGCTAGGCAGATGCTCAGTCTATGCCAGGCAACTGTTTTCCATTAATTAGCCGGTAAAATATCATGCCACCTTGTCTTCGACGTAATTAGTGACGTCATTCCGCTTTCTACTTCCGGGATTCCAGGAATTTCGCCAATGTCGTGCTCACATGGCGGGTCTCTAGTGTCTACGATTCTGTGTTTTGATTTGTGGTAATCAGTGATTTCTTATCATTTCTAATTACTCCAGATACTTCAGTAAATCTCAACTGATTTCTATATCAACTGAACTCAACTATTTTCTGGTTTATTTTGAATTGCATCCCCTTTCTTATCAGGAAGTGAACTGGAAGTACTGCGCAAGAAACAGGAGTGTCACTCGATGCTCGTTCCACAAAAAAAAGGAAAAGAAAGATACACGTAACTGATAAACTAGCTTTACCGATTCGTCAGAAAGTACCGCAAATATAAACGCGCTGGGGATTATAAGTTGTTTTTTTTTTTAGCTATTGAATGCTCGAAAGATCAAATTTTCACTTCAAAAAGGTAAGGCGAACTGCTTTTTCCGGTGAACTAACTGCGTCCAAATTTCGCAGCACTTCCTGTTCCGATTCCGCGTCTCCAAAATCCTGAAAAATGTGTCCCTTGTGAATTCTTTTACATGCTCATGCATCCCGCAATGTTGCCGTTCCGGCTTCAACGGCCTAAGCTCAAGTCTAACAGAAGCAATATAAGTGAGACGCTGCGGTGACGCGCACTAATAAATATTAAGAGAATGCCGCTGCTGGCTATGCAGTTACCGTTGTTCGATATATCATCTGGGGATGATATATCTATACCAGCAGGAATAGGTCAAGCTGAGAATTAGGCAAGCGCAACCTTGGCAGCAGCACCAAACATTCTAAAAAAAAAAAAAACATTGGATATAGTGGTAGTCACAAAAGCTACGCGATAGAATGAGAGGAAAGTGGGCTTCTGTAAATTTGGTTTACATATTTTCATTACATTCATTTATTTGATTACATCTTAGTTTTTTAGTCGATATACATGTCTACCACATGCGAGTCACCGACACTCGCTCTTCTGAGCGTTTGTGCAGTTGGCCCCTCCGCAGTTACAGGCTATAGATAAAATTTCTGAAGGCAATTTTTGTTCCAGTGACCAACGAACATTATCAGCAATGTTACAGAGACAATGAGATGGATTGTAGAGAGGAATATCAAGACACGGGAATTCTCTTCTTTACTTTTGGTGGGCACAGACCTATGCGCAAGTGCCGTGAGTATTTGCTTCCACTCGAAAATTTGAATTCATTTTTGATGCGTGGTCACGGCGTAATGGTAAAATTATCAGAAATAAAAAGTCATTTACGAATGTTATGATGTAGAAATAGTCGCGGATAATACTTTGATTATTATGAAAATTGTCGGCTCATTTCTCTGCATCATATTTATTTTATGCACAAAATTACGCCTGTGTTAAAGTACTCTAGATCTAAAGGCGCATAGTATAGTGCCATTTCAAAATAGAGTTGTGATCGTTTTGATCTTATCGCTAGTTTTATGGCGTTAGATTAAAAACGCAGTAAAAGACCATCCTGTATTGGCAGGTTTGATTTCAATAAATCCGCGCACTTACAGTCCTCAATACATTGCAAAAAATGTACGCAGCGTACGTTAAAAGCTCTGCTCAGTTTTTTCAAGCACGACAGGCTTATGTGAAAGTATGTGACCGCGTGTCACTGTAACTCCAGCGTTCCCTAGGTTGGTTTCTGTCACCATCTTCCTATTCTCCCACGTGGGGAGAATGGGAGATACTTCTTTGAAATTTTGACTCGGCGCGGGCCTTACGCGAGTCAGTGATGCCTTGAATTACGCGCTCTGGCTGCTATACAAAATAA
This sequence comes from Dermacentor albipictus, assembly GCF_038994185.2. Lineage (NCBI taxonomy): Eukaryota > Metazoa > Arthropoda > Arachnida > Ixodida > Ixodidae > Dermacentor > Dermacentor albipictus. The sequence goes on along the minus strand of NC_091827.1, from coordinate 24,662,727 downwards.
TGGAACCACTGGCGGGCGACCATAAACACACACACTGTCACCTACTCATTTTTTGGACATGGACTCTAAACAGTTTTAGTACTCCACCATAACGATATGTACGCAGCATGCAAGTGCTTTGCGGCACGTAGGAGTGCGTGTCGCATTAGGGATTTTAGTACTGCGAAATGCCTATATATACGTAAGCGGGATAGTGTCGTTAGACGCCGGGCCCGTCGGAGCACGTTGGCCGCATCCGCCAGTGGGTCGAGCCGTCGGTGAACTATAGACGCTGTTGTTCTCGCCAACGTGACGTAACGTGTGCGGGTGCGCTCTATAGCTACGTCGGACTGTATTTAGCCCTTTTAAAGACTCTACAATTAATACTTACAACAGCAATAATTATTACAATTTTTGTTAATGGCAATGACCACTTCTTCTTTAAAAGTACGTTTAGGCAAAACAAAGAAGCCGCCATCTTTGTCTGCTTGCAGCAGGCACAGGTCTTTCTGCTTGAAGTAGGTTACAATACGCTGAATTGAACAATTTTTATCCACACAATTGCGATTCGCAGCACTTTTGTAAACACAATCGGCGCACTCAAGTAAACACCTTTCACGCTGTTCTACTTCCTCTTTTGCAGCCATACGTCTATGCAATGCAGCTAAATCATGCGCAGTTATTTTCGGTTTCATTTGGGCACCTAGTATGGCTACTGAAGGAATATCGAACAAAACGTGAGACGCTTGGTCCACAGAGAACCATACGCATACCGCTCGGTATCGTACACCGGCGAGGCAAAATTTTCCGAAGAGGTTGAGCTCAAGCGAACGCGTTGCAATCCGTCGAGTTAGTGATGGCTTCGAGCGACAATGCATTGTTTCTTTTTCTCGTCTCCTAGCCAGAAAGCGTCTAAAACCCTGCCAGGCCAAAATCCACTCTGTCAGAGATAAACGATTGCTGTCCGAACTGCGTCGCACGGTGTTCGCGACAACACAAGAAAAACGCATGCGCTCTGGCTGGCTGTGGCAGCCCGCGGGTAGCGAGAACAAGAAAAATTGAAGACGCTCAACGTGTCCTCACGAATAAAAGTCAAAATGGAAAAAATATAAGAACGTAGTTTCCTTTGCTGGCTTTAGTGTCTTCACATAGATGCCTTGGCGCAGGTGAAAAATATGTCAATATTCTTTTCTGTGACATGATGGCACAAGTGAAGCACTACAACGCTTTGTATCATCGAACCTCGCTGCATGCTTTGTCAACTTGTCTGATAGTGTCTTGATTTGGCTTCTATCGTTGTGTGGTCCGACGTACGACTCCAGAAACGTCAATGCATCTTTGGCGTCAAATTTTTATAACACTAAACCCACAAAGTTCCGGGATTGAAAATCTAAAGCAAGACTTTAGAATTGTCAGTGCACACTTCGCATCAAAATTTTATGAGAACTTTACACCCATGAAGATTCGGAATTGAAATACATGTGCTCCGTACATTCCACCGCCTCCTCGAGGTGCCGCGACGAGCCCGTTCGCCATCAAGACGCCCCCGAAGCTTTGTGCTCGGTTGGGGCTCCTTGCGTTATGTGACTCCAGGTGCATAGGCGTTGCCACGAAATTCAGTCCGAGTTCACAATGTTCGTGGCGAAATGTCTTTTTCAATGCGAAAGACATAAAATCCAGAATGATTTCCGGCGCCGGGGTTGTTTTGGTCGGCGGTGCATGACAGCACGAAAAAAATTTCGGGGGGAAAAGGAGGGGCTGAAGCCCCATAAGCCCCCCCCCCCCCCCTCCCCTCTGGCTACACCCCTGGTTGCGGGGTTGGAGTAGGTGTTTGTACGATGTCGCCTCCAAGCTACTTCTTGTTGCTTGTTAAGGGATTTGTGTGCTGGCGTGTATACATGCCCTGGCTAACCTGTGGTGGTCATCATCATCATCAGCCTGGTTACGCCCACTGCAGGGCAAAGGCCTCTCCCATACTTCTCCAACAACCCCGGTCATGTACTAATTGTGGCCATGCCGTCCCTGCAAACTTCTTAATATCATCCGCCCACCTAACTTTCTGCCGCCCCCTGCTACGCTTCCCTTCCCTTGGGATCCAGTCCGTAACCCTTAATGACCATCGGTTATCCTCCCTCCTCATTACATGTCCTGCCCATGCCCATTTATTTTTCTTGATTTCAACTAAGATGTCATTAACTCGCGTTTGTTCCCTCACCCAATCTGCTCTTTTCTTATCCCTTAACGTTACACCTATCATTCTTCTTTCCATAGCTCGTTGCGTCGTCCTCAATTTGAGTAGAACCCTTTTCGTAAGCCGCCAGGTTTCTGCCCCGTAGGTGAGTACTGGTAAGACGCAGCTATTATACACTTTCCTCTTGAGGGATAATGGCAACCTGCTGTTCATGATCTGAGAATGCCTGCCAAACGCACCCCAGCCCATTCTTATTCTTCTGATTATTTCTGTCTCATGATCCGGATCTGCCGTTACTACCTGCCCTAAGTAGATGTATTCCCTTACTACTTCCAGTGCCTCGCTGCCTATTGTAAATTGCTGTTCTCTTACGAGACTGTTAAACATTACTTTAGTTTTCTGCAGATTAATTTTTAATCCCACTCTTCTGCTTTGCCTCTTCAGGTCAGTGAGCATGTATTGCAATTAGTCCCCTGAGTTACTAAGCAAGGCAATATCATCAGCGAATCGCAAGTTACTAAGGTATTCTCCATCAACTTTTATCCCCAATTCTTCCCAATCCAGGTCTCTGAATACCTCCTGTAAACACGCTGTGAATAGCATTGGAGAGATCGTATCTCCCTGTCTGACGCCTTTCTTTATTGGGATTTCGTTGCTTTCTTTATGGAGGACTACGGTGGCTGTGGAGCCGCTATAGATATCTTTCAGTATTTTTACATACGGCTCGTCTACACCCTGATTCCGTAATGCCTCCATGACTGCTGAGGTTTCGACAGAATCAAACGCTTTCTCGTAATCAGCCTCCTGTGGTGGTGGTGGTGGTTAAATTATATTTCCGAAAAGGGGCCTGAATGACACCGGACTGTTCGTCAAGGTGTAGAGGGCACCTCCCGTGTCGAGACGGGGAGCCCTAGTGCTGAGTTATTTCCTGGTAGCTGACCATGTGATCCTAGCATGCGATCCCTCGCTGATCCTAGCATGAGCCGTCTGCGTGCTCGGTTGGCGAGTCCTCGAGCGGCGGTGTGGGCGGCATCGTTGCCGGTTAAGGAGGAGTGGGCTGTTGCCAAATGATTTGGATTGGTCGTGGGTGTTGGTTGGTGTCTAGTATATGTTTTACGGGAGCCGAAACCCGACCTTTCGCAAAATTATTTATTGCTGCTTTGGAATCGATAATAATGTGATGAAAATGTGTGGAGGCTATTGCCAGAGCGATAGCCGCCTCTTCCACGGTTCCAATGCTTCTGGTTCAAACTGAGCCACTAGCGCGCATTTCACCTGAGGAGTCCACCACTGCGAGGGACGTACAGGTACGTTCTATGTATGCTGCTGCGTCAACATAGACGACGTCTTTGAAGATGTGCAATTTCTGATGCACGGCTTTGGACTATTCGGCCCTCCTTTGTGGAATTCGGAGTAAATGTTTTTAGGGAGTGGATTAACTTTGAGATGAGGCCTCTGATCATGAGCAATGTCTGCTTTAGTGCTTTGCATCGGCTCATAGTTGATGCCGAGGTTCCGGAGGATCTTTCGCCCGGCGGCACTCTGAGCTTATCTTTCGTATTGAGATATAAGGAGCGCTTCCACAAGTTCATCGAGTGTATTGTGCACACCTAGGGCTGGCAACTTAGCGTTGGCCGTTCTTATAGGTAGCCCAAGAGCCAGTTTCTAGGCCCTCTGGATAATTCCCTCTATTTTCTCTTTTTCAGCCGCTTTGAGGAGCCAAAGGTACGGGGCGATGTAGGTGATGCGGCTGAGCACGAAGGCTTCTACCAACCATATGAAGTTGGCTTCTTTCAAGCGAGTGTGTCGGTTGGCAATTCTTTAGATGAGGCGCCTCTTCTGCTGGACGCACGCTTCTAGTTTATGAATGGTTTTGCCGTTGCGCCCGTGGGCTTGCATGAAGAGGCCGAGTACACGGATGGTGTTCACCACCGGGATCGCGACTCCTTCAGCTTGCACAGTGATCTCTGGGAGAGGTCCAGTATCGGATTTGCGGTTTGTAGAGGTTCTGAGTAGGAAGAGTTCTGATTTTTGTGGGGAGCAGGCGAGGCCTCTGTCAGTTACTTTTCAACCGTGCTTGCAGCTTGTTGTAGCTTGGTTTCTATACATCCATCGTTACTTTTAACCACCTACAGGGTGATGTCGTCGGTATACAGACTGTGGTATAGATCTGTAATCTGATTAAGTTGTTCCGGTAATCGGATCATTGCTAAATAAAAGAAGGGGGACAAGACTGATCACTGCGGTGCGCCATGACTTCCGAGAGGAATTTTGTCCGATTGTAGTTTCCCTATCCTTAGTTCCGCTATGCAGTGGCTGAGGAAATCTTTGATGTAGTTGTAGGTCCTCTGGCCTACCCATAGATTCCATCCCATCCCAGAGGCGTGGAAACGCTCTAAGGCAGTCCTGATACCGAAGCAAGGCAAGCCGTCCAGCCTCGATCACTTTCGGCCCATTTCCCTCACATCCTGCGTTGGCAAGGTGATGGAGCACGCGTTCCTCTCTCACATGAACCACCACCTGGAGGACACTGGAGCTTACCTACCCACTATGATGGGCTTCCGGTCACACCTCTCCACTCAAGACGTCATGCTCCAGCACTACCACAAGATTATCAATGACCCAACTAGTGGCAACGGGGCCATCCTCGGCCTAGATCTGGAAAATGCATTTGACAATGTAGCACATGCAGCAATCCTGAGCCGCATAAACAAGCTCAACTTGGGTGAGAGAAGCTACAACTAAGTCAGAGACTTCCTGTCGCGCCGCACAGTCACCCTCGCGATCGGCAGCACGACATACGACGAACACACATTAGGAAGCACCGGCACTCCACAAGGGTCGGTCCCGCTCCTTTTCAACCTCGTGATGCTGGGTCTCCCAGCCTACCTCGACGAGATCGATGGCCTCCATCATGCCTTGTATGCAGATGCCGTCACCCTGTGGGTCAACAAGGGCAGTGACGGTAAGATAGAATGCATTTTACAAGCAGCGGTCTCTGCAGTCGAAACCTGCCTCCAAGACACAGGTCTCCGACTATCGCCACTCAATTCGGAGCTGCTCGTCTACCGCCCGCGCCGCCGGACCAAGCCTACAGCCGAATTGCACCAATGTGACGACATAATCCTCTATATGCAAGACGGCTCCTGCATTCCCCGAGTCCCGAAGATACGCATCCTAGGCATGCATATAACAGCCAACGTGTCAAACATAGAAGCTATTCGCACAATCGAAGGCAAGGTTACAGCGGCTACCCGCCTGATCAAACGCATTACAAACAAGCACACGGGCATGAAGGAGGACAGTGTCATGCGACTTATACACTCTTTCGCAATCAGTCACATCACTTATGTGGTGGCCTTCCACAACTGGAGTGTCACCGAAAGGGAGAAAATCAACACCCTTATACGCAACAATTACAAGATTGCCCTTGGCCTACCGGAGTCCACAAGCACTGCTCGTCTGCTACAGCTGGGGGTATACAACACGCTTGAGGAAATCGTGGATGCGCAAAGAACCTCTCAACTCGAACGCATGTCTCTGGCAGCCACGGGCCGGTACATCCCGCAGAAACTCGGCCTCATCTACCACGTCCAACATGGTCAGAAACAGGTCATTCCACTCGACCTCAGCGACACGCTGTTTGTCACCCCTATCACTCGACACATGCACCCCGAATTTAATCGGGGCCGACGCCAGGCCCGTGCCAAGGCACTGCTGCGCTCCTTGGGTGGAAAGAGGACTACGCGCTTTGCAGACGCCGCAGAATACACACGAGAACAACGGTTCACGGCGGTAGTCGTAGACGTCAGCTCCCGGCTTACGCACGCGTGTAGTGTCGCAACGGAATACCCCGAAACAGCGGAAGAGGTAGCGATTGCGCTTGCGCTTACTAACCCCCTCTGCGAGGTAGTTCTTAGCGACTCACAATCCGCAGTTCACAATTACGCGCGGGGGTGCATTTCCTCCGAAGCTCTCCAGATTCTAAGGAAAGCTGGTCGACAGCATTTCGATAACACCGTGATCATGTGATTTCCAGCACACGTTGCCCCCCCCCCCTCCCCCCTACCTATGACGGCCCCCTAACTTGAACGAGGTATCACACCGCTCTGCGCGAGAACTGACCCGCCGCGCAGAATCAGAGACCGCCTCTTCGAATTCAGAACTCCTGGTTCAAAACACGGGAGAACACCTGGTCAGGTACAATGACATCACCAAGCACTACCAGCTAGGCAGGCGGTTGCTGCCCCCACCTCACCCCATGCTGAAGCGTCGCCAGGCAGTCATCTGGCGACAATTGCAAGCACAAACATTCCCCAGTCCGGTGCGACTGCAGCACATTTTCCCCGCGCAATACCCGACTGCTCTTTGCAAATTATGTCAGGAAACTAGAGCAACGCTTTCACACATGTTGTGGGAGTGTCGTGTTACATCAGCTACAATGGCAGCAGCTCCGAGGGCTTTTGCGTCGAAGTGGGCCGCCGCTCTGCGCAGCTCCAACCTCAAGACGCGAGAGTGGGCTGTCCAGCAAGCCCGAGTAGGCGGCTACGAGGCAAGGCCTCGAAGTCCCCTCATGGGAGACCTGAGCCCGGGTCGTCAAATTTGCCGGATTCAAAATAAAGTTGTTTCCATCCATACCTCTAGATTTAGGTAGCCCTAAACACAGCCTTAATGTCTGCTTTTATCAAAGAACAAGAGGGCGAAGCACATATGCACGCGCCCCAGAGTTCATTAAACACTCGAATTCCAAGACGGGGCGTACATACATACAAGAGATTGAAACCAAGGTGGCTCTGCGCATCCCTGATCGACTGTTGTTCAGTCTATGTCTAAGAAAGCCGAATAGCACGCGTCTCTTATTGGGTTTGGCAAGAAAACCAGCATTCTTTGTCATATTCATATTTTGCTCTCGACACAGTATGTTTAACTTTATTTGCAACAAACTTACAGTATCAACAATTTTTAGGGCCTTAGTTATGTAATTGATTCTTCAAGGCGGATTTTTTAAAAGTTTGGCCATTATGATTGTGCTAATTATTTCACAACTTTGAAATTTTGCAAATATCGCCTTTAGTTCCTTAGCACTCCTTGTCCCAAATCTTATCTCCGCATGCCCCTTAGATAACCCATAAAAGCGATTTAAAGTATGCAATTTAAGTGTAACACCTATTGTGCAACATTACGTGACAGCAAAACATTACAAGCACTAAAGCTTGACTAGGATTTATCTTCAATTGCGTGAACCTTAAATTCAGCTTTCCTACGGAACGCCTTTAAGAAAGAGCAAATGCTTAATGCCTTTTGCTTAGAACTCGCTTCAGACAGGGTAGTCAATGATGACCACAAATTACTTTGAAATTCAATGTAATTGGCCAATGTTCGTGCCTGAGATACTAAGTACGTCACCGGGCACATAATTTCCGAAGTCACCGGAATGTGGTCACTATTTGTGGCATAGTTAACAGTCGACCGAGAGGACACGCAAAGACCTGACCCTGAGAATGTCGATTCTAGAGCGGAAGCCGCTAAACATCTAACAAATGTAGGATGTCCTAAATATTGACATAAGAGATTGATTATTGTCGTGTGACCAATGCCACAGTAGAGTACCACAAGGATGTATTTTCAAACCCCATGCCAGATAATGAGAGTCCAAGTCAACCGCCAGTTTAACAGCATTGCACCTAGTAGACATTACACTTTCCAGAGGTCGTGTGTCGTGAGCCGCTGAAAGATCCTATACGTTCCCGGTGCAAAATGAGTGACATAAAAGTATACTTACGGTTATTACTAGAATTCCGAATTCAGTGGAAAGAAGTTTTAATGCTATTTTAGCTTTGTGGCCCATTCTGGTTGACACTAATGTTAGTAATCCACCGCCTCTTGTAGACCGATCTAAAAGAAAAGAGCGATACATTCTTAGATGAAATCTTTTCCCCGGGGCTTGCCAAGTTTCTTGAAAAATGATTATATCAGCATTTATTTGAGCAGTGAGACACAACAAGTCTGTGGAAGCTGAAGAAAATTGAACGACTGTTCCACTGCAATACCTTTAAGGATGCTATGATGGAGATAGCTCGCGTAGCCCCTCGCGTCCAAATGCATGATTTGTATTCTACTCGGCAGAAGCCGGAAGATATGGAGCAGCGCTTAGGGGCCCTAGTGGAAGAGAGCCGCCCAAGACAAACACGTGGCTACTGAGACTCTCTGAAAAAAAACAACGACCGTCTCCTACCTTGCAGGACGGCCAAGGAGACCCTATGCGCAACATCGTAATTAAACGTGAAATAGAATACGATTAACATAGGAATTAGATTATTAATAAACATGAGAAAGAGCCCTACTATATACATATAACCAACATTTATTCATGGAATCATTTGAACAATCGTGTACACCCGTAAGCAGAAGTAAACGGACTCCAGGGTCGTCGAAAAAACTGAATTTCTTCGTAATTAACACTGATCAATGGAAACTCACGAGTGTACTATAAAACTTGTAATACAGTCTTTAATTTCAAGTTACATTCAGAGAAAGAGGAGAAAATTAGTTTTAAGGCGCAAATCCTGGTCGGTATACTTTTGCTCACGGATGTACATCGACCTTGTCTTCTTTGGCGTCGACGCTTCCCTTTTCACACACTTTTCGGGGTCTGTCTGTCTGTCTGTCTATCACTGGGAGGAGGAGGAGGGGAAGACATAAGTAGAAGGCAGGGAGGTTAACCAGAATAACATCCGGTTGGCTACCCTACACCGGGGGAATGGGGGAAAACAAAGATAACAGGGAGAGAGAGGAAGGAAGGAAATTGCGGTGAGTTCGCTGACGTGTGTGGCCTTACAGAAATTACATTAAAAGTCACAGATGGTCGCACAAGCCCGTCGTCCTTAAAAATGGCTGTGGCTTAGCTGAGGTTAAGCCCAGGATGCGAAGAATACTAGCCTTTATTTTAGTTGTTGAACCACTGTTTAGCCTGGTGAACTGCTGTTGCTTGGCTATATTTGGTTCGGCTAGACGAAGAAACAACTCATGCGTTACTCTGCTTCGCCTTCAAGAGTGGAACGCGACAGCGTTCCCGTCGACCCGCCAAGGGGTGTAAGACAATGGGCTTCGGCGCAGCGACTACGCGCCCCGCATTGGACGCGGTGAGCGTCGCGCAACGCAGCGTTCGGCGCGGCAACGAAATGTGCGCCTGAGCAAGAGACGCACGCCTGAGAAACAGCTCGTTTCTAAGGCAACACCGCATTCACTAGAGGCGCTTTTGTACCGCTTTGAAGCATCGTACTCGTGGCTCAGTGGTAGCGTCTCCGTCTCACACTCCGGAGACCCTGGTTCGATTCCCACCCAGCCCATCTTGCAAGAGTTGAGCCAAAGCCACCTAGAAAATCAGTCTCTGTAGCACGCCGCAACCTTCGCTTCTCATTCCAACGAGCAGCTCTGTCTCCAAGAGGCATCTCACCTCGTGAGTGTCTAGCAGAGGCAAGCGCAGCTGCTTATATACCGCCGCGACGCCGTGAGCGACGGCGCGAGTTGGAGCCCCGTTTCTCCTCTGTCGTGACGTCACGGTGTCACGTGGTATTGAAGGCGACACCGCCGCGCCTGAGGAGCTGGGTTGAGCTCTCGTAATATGCTTCGCATAAAAGCACAAAAGCGCCTTCACCGCTTTATGGGCCGACGGGCGATGGGGGCGGTGTTCCAACAGCGCCTGCACAGAAAGTGGCCGATTGTCCAGTTTTGGAAAGCTTTGGCAAGTTCTTTTTTCTCAGGGGTGTATCGTGGACAGTGGCACAGCAGGTGGTCGATGTCCTCTTCTGTGCCACAGACCTCGCATGCTGCGCTCTCAGTTACTCCAATTATTGTAGAGTATGCCTTTGTGAAGGCAACTCCTAACCAAAGGCGACAGAGAAGCGTAACTTCACGTCTATCTATCACTGAGAGTCACTTGGGTCACTGAGCATGTGCCAATGTGTACACACGTGCACATTGGCACATGCTCTTCAACGAACCGCTTTCACGCAAAAATGGGCCACTGTAAACGTGGGATTGGGTAGGTCCCGCTGTTTGAAGAAACTCTTTAGGCCGACTTGGGCTTTTGAGCAGATGTCATTTGGTCTGTGCTGGTCTTCAATGAACATCTTTGACGCCACCTGGGCTAACCAGGTATGTGCCACTAGGAATGTATCGCCTTACATTGACGAAACAGGTGCCTAAAATTTCTCCGATGCTGAGAGGAATCGAGCCCACGTTACAAGGGTTCTAAGGACAGCAACCCGACGCATTTGAAGGCTACGCCACAAATGCACTGGGTATGTGCTTTTTCAATGAACGCATGTCACGCCAACGCTTTAGCAACTTGCCACATGAATGCACTGGGCATGTGCTACGTTTCAATGCTGTTATCAACTTCGGTCAATGAATATGTGCCACTGATTGTGCGGCAAGCGGAGGAACAATTCTGAGCATTCGCAGGCACCGATGCGCCAGGCTTCTCGTCTCGGAAGCCGCACGCAGACTTCTCGGCAGTGCCACTAAATGGGGCAGCACCCGCCGTGGTTGCTCAGTGGCTATGGTGTTGGGCTGCTGAGCACGAGGTCGCGGGATCGAATCCCGGCCACGGCGGCCGCATTTCGATGGGGGCGAAATGCGAAAACACCCGTGTGCTTAGATTTAGGTGCACGTTAAAGAACCCCAGGTGGTCGAAATTTCCGGAGCCCTCCACTACGGCGTGCCTCATAATCAGAAAGTGGTTTTGGCGCGTAAAACCCCATAATTTTTAACTAAATGGGGCAGCGAGTCCAGAAAGAAGCGCGACGAACCCACTTATCGCATGACGCGTTTCTCAGCGCACACACGTGCACCATCGCGCCATACGTTTCGGAGGTCACGTGCAGGCTTCGCGGAGGAGGTGCTAGATGGCGCCGAGTGTCCCTACGGGAAGTGCGAAACAGGAGTTCCGCTGCAGTACACGCCTCTTGCATAATCCATTTCAAAGGCTGCAATGTGTTCTGTCGCTATGTGGATTCCATGATAAAGCACTACCGTCGACAGTCATCGTGAGGTGGGGTCTGCCGCAATTTTAAAGGTTGTCTTCGCCCAAACTAATCTTCCTCATTGCATCTGGGAAGTCAAGGAGGCTGGCCTACGACAGACTGCTTTCGTTCTAGTGGTCACTAAAATAATGCACGTGTACTATATACAGGGTGCTCCACTCAACGTGTGACAAAATGTGAAAATATGGGAGTATGATGCAGCTGACAGAACCAAGGCATGTGGTTTGCCGTCGCTCAGCTAGACCGTATTGTCTTTTCGTGAGCGCTAATTGTTCTTGTGAGCAATCCAGGTATACAACTTCGCGAATGAACAATAAAAAACGATATCCCAGTTTTTAAACTGCACCTAATAATACGTCTAAAGAAGACAAAGTTGACGTGCTATACATCGCTCTGATATATGCCATTAATTTCTGAGTGCGACTTTTTCGAGTCCCTCCTAAGCATTGCAACAATGCACGCAAGCTGTAAATTTGAATATAAATTTTGCCCACTTGAGATGTTCAAACAGGTGCATTTTACAGAAAGGCGGTTTCGGTTTTTTGGTGCCGGATTGCAGACCTGTAAAATTTATGCGTCAAGTATTTTAAACATACCAGTATTTGGGGAATATTTAAAAGCATCGAGGTCCAAAATACAACTTCTTCGACACTGATTAATAGAATTTAGCTTTCGTGGTCAAATGCAACAACTTTCCTACAAATCCATCCAGTAGTTGTCTCGTTATGACCTATCTGCGTTTTACGTGTATTGTAATATAGCGCAATTGGAGCAGCTCGCTTTAAACCTTATGACCTCCGCCGGAAGGGGCACTTCTCTTCACGAAAGAAGGAATAGAACCAGAAATTGATGATTAGAACATAAGGATCGAGAAAAGAGCAGTTTGTCAGATACTGAAGGCTGAAGTAAAACGTAGAATGGACCTTGGCAATTTGAACAAAGCTGACAATTAGAATGCGTGCAAATGAAATGAGAAATATTACGTCATATACCTGTTTATCGATAAGCAGCACAGTTTTGCACTTCATCATGTCACACAGCTCTTATTTTCTTTGCGGGCATTTGTGTCACTATGATTATTATATGCTGTCAATGGTAAAACCGGGAAAAGTTAAAAATGGTAACTTAAAAATATTTAATCCCTTACTTTTGATGGCCACACCACTCTGGAATGTTTATTGTGCTTTTTTAACTGTGTCTGTGAGGGTGGAGTGGGGTGGCCGCAGCGGAAGCTTTCGACCTTGTAGTTTTTCCATTTAAAAGTGATTCTAATTACTTATTTTTACAGTGCCGTGGTTTACCGGGAGGCGATATGAAGATTTTTTTCTGCCGGAATGCAAGGAAAAAGGCGGCCGCACTGTGCGCTGCGCTGGCGCAATCGATCTAGGGAAACGCGCATGTTGCGAGTGCTGTGAGTTACATTATATATTGTTTCTTTAACTATTATTTCGATAGCAATTATACATGATGTTTTCGTTCTTCGGAAACCGCATGCAGATTTCTTTACAGAAAGACTATTAATAAACACATTTTATTGCGCCCTTACTTTTTTAAAATCTTGAATATCACGCCTAATTTGAGATATTCTTAGTCGAATTTCAACGCTGAACACAAGCAATATCAAGACTGAGCGCGCGCCGGAGCTACGTCAGACAACACGCTTTGTGACGATGTGAGTGAGGAAGTTTCAATGATTGCAAGTCGCGGCAAATACTAATGCAGCATATCGCGGCAGATGCTTGCCAGGCAAAACGCGCCGTGTCGTGTATCTGCCGGATGTTCATATTCAAAATTCAACGCGCTTTTCGTCATCAGGCGTTTCTGTCTGATGGATAACACTAACGCTGCGCTCGGTTTCGGTTGAAACATGATTATGAATTTTTTTAATTAGGTGAAATTTTCAAGATTAAAAAGATGAGGGTGCATTAAAATGTGACTTCCTCTATATTTGACATTTAAGCAACTGTCCCGAGGGTTGAAAAAAAGGTAATTGACGATTGTTCGTTAATTCTTCTGATACTCACGTTGTTAGCGGCAAAATATGATCGCCTTAAGGTCAAACGAATTTGCAAAAATTCCCCGATCGCTAAGCTCATAATCTATATACAAAAAATCCGCATATATGGTTTAAACAACATGGTGTACGGACGCTCCTGGCAAATTTTCACGGTGTTCGCCACCATTACCGTCACTGTGCAATGTTCCGCAAATGGTTCGGTAGGTTATTCTAAAGCAGTTTGTCCCCTTAAGGGTGTTCTGCTGTGTTAGTTATAGACACGCAAAAACAACCTTCAATAGCTTTAGCTACAGCTAATATCAGCAGCCATTTATGACTTCTGGGCCTAGACGTACATCTGCGCTACAGGGAGTTCGTAGCGACCGTGCTATATTCGTCGTCCCCGCTCCGCGGAATACCAGTTTGCCTCGTTCTCAGTGCCTCTACGTGCGGGTCATTGCCCCCTTGCTGGCCCGACGGCGGCGTCACCACAGCCATTCGGCAAACCTGCTTTTACTTTTGAATAAAGCCAGCCGACTCTCCGTTCTCAAACAGTCAAAGCGCCTATTATTTGCCTCCGCAAAATCAAGCTCCCAAGTTCATGCAAGCGAACTTCAAAACTTTCGACTTTAAGCTCAACACGCATCTGATCTGAGTGACTTTTTCTGTATTCTAACGCCGTGAATCGCCTTTCCCTCACTTAACCTCGCATGGTCACCGCACCCTCCCTCGCCCTCGCCTCACAACGTGCGCCCCCCCCCCCCTCACCTCATTCTCACCTGAGGGTTAGGGCAGATGAGGGTGTCCATGTCAGGTAAAAATATATATTTTTCTCTGAGCAGCCACAAATAACTTCTTTGTAGCTGACGTCCAATCCACCTCCGCGACCAACTTTCATAGACCTGTTTTAGATTCGTCTTTCTAGAATTTACTTCCTCGCTATTTTAGTACATGATCTTTACCCTCGTAAAAGGTGGCAGTTTACTATTTTCTATTGATACATTCTTAAACATTTCTGAAAAGACTTCTTAAGAGGAAGCTTTAGCTCGGGCCCAACTCCGATGCGGCCTATTCAAATACATATAAAATGCAAAAACGTTTTTCTGAAATAACCCCTGGACCGATTTTAATGAAATTTGCTGCATTTGAGAGAGAAAGGTAAATTCTAGTGACTGTTGGAAACACAATTTTGATTTACTGTTTCACTTTTGTTTAAAAAATTTTCAAATATTAGACGGTTTGAAAAAAAAAGAAACCAGAAGCACGGAGTTTACAAATTCGTAGCTCTGCATCAAGAGCAGATATCGCGGTTCTGTAAAAGGCAACCGTTAGATCACTCGAAGCGGACAAATTCGATATGTCATTTTACATCTTGCATGAATTTGTTAAGTTGTTTACAAGGGTTCTGCGCAATCTGTACTTCCATATTAATACATTTTTTGATATTCATGTGTAACATATCAATTTTGTCCGCTTTAGATGTGCTATTAGATGCAATTCACAGAAGTGTATTGTCATTTTTCGTTGTTGGGTTACAGAGTTGTAAACTTGATAGTTTGTGTTTTGATAATTTTTGATTTTTACCAATTTTTATTAAAAAATTGACGACCTAAATCGAAAATTCCAAACCAACAGTCACTAGATTTTAAGTTTTTCTTTTAAATGCAACAAACCTTGCCAAATTTGGTGCAGCGGTTGCCGAGAAAAACGAATTCTCCTTTTACATGTATTTACATAGCAGCGCCGGAGTTAAAGCTTCCTATTAAGGTAAAGAATAAAAGGTGAATGCATATGAATAAATAGGCAGAGTATTACGAGTCATGATTTCTTCCATGTTTAACTTATGTGAATATTTCTTTTCTGTTTCATTGCAGACCGAACGTAACTTGGATGATGGCAATAACAGATCACGCATTTGTAGCAACTTTACCTTATGATGGTGGTGGTGACCTATCCTGGATGCTCTATTGAAGTAATCAGAAGAAATTAGACAAAATAAAGGTTGGCAAGCATAGTTCGTTGATAAATATACTCGGAATCTGGCAAGAGGTTACGAAATTATTATTACGTAAACGGGTTCATTGTTTTGGTATCTTTATACGGGGACTTCTCTCGTCGCAGCTATAGATATACCAATATACCTTGACATCGGGCAAAGGGAAGGGGTCTGGCAAGCGGCCAGCATTTCCTCCTCTCTGACTTTCGCGAGCCGGCAAGGTGCTGTTTGAATCTGCTGTTATCGCGGGCTGTCGAAAAACTTGGGAAGATTTAGCTCGTTTTGGTAAATATGTACGCGATGGTTATTCATACAAGGAGGACGGGGAACCACCATTATATGCCGTAGCCTTCGGGTGCAGCAGTAACTCTGTACAGTATGTAGAAAGTTATCTTGGCTGCGCAAGCATGCGACGTGCATTGCCGGATGCGATATGTGTAGCTACGTGTTGTGACCTATTTTGGCTGTAAATCGTGACGAAAGCAGCGCATAAGCAGCGATAAGCAGTACCGGCGTAAATTTGATAATCTTCTGACTGTTTGATTGCTTGGCGTAGGAAATGAATGTAAATGCGCTCGTGTACAGCCAACCCAATGCAACTCCGAAACAGCTAAGCGGCACCTGTTATAGAACGTTTGCGGCATCGTTCTGACGCACTTCATGTCTACTATGCTGCGGCTGCATTAGCGTCCTGTGTCAGGCCGATGAGCCAAAACAGTGATCATTGTGGTTGGTAACCCAACATGATAAGATAACCAATGTGCTTCAACATTGCCTATTTGCCCTTTCAAGCGATGATATCTGAAAGTGACCACAAAAAAGAATGCGACGGCTACTTGTGAGGACACAATTGCCGCGAAATTGGTTAGCCCGTAGGATAGGATGGGCCCAAAAAGACCGAACAAGAAAATCGGTTTTCATCCTCTTCCGGCCTGTGCGGTTTGAAACTCACTTATCAAGATTGATCAAATGGCTAATTTGGTCATCGTCTAACGCTAAGGAAAATGTGCCAAGACACCTAAGCACCTATTGAGATTTGTGAATGCGAAGTCATTAAGGTCCTCTTGAACGCCGCTGATGGGTTCTTCGAGTTAGCTTGGCGCGTTTTCATTTCCCCTTACCGAGGGGCAGTCAGAACGCAGCCGAGAGCTTGCGCGGACAAAGAACGCGAGGATAACACAGGCTTACCATAGCGAGGGTGACGTGGCGTCATGGCGATGCCCTCTCCCCTCAGGCAAGATCTGGCGCGCTAATGAGCCAGCAGGTGTTTTACTTTCGCCTGCTCTGGTGTGACGAGGCGCAGCTTGTGACCTGGCGTCGCAACCAATGGGAACTCCATCGAGGCGCGCTCATGCAGTGACGAGTTTAGGTGCCGTTTTGCTGCCGCAGCTGACGGACGCCGGCTATTTCGTTCAATGGGTCATTTGACGCTTTCGCCAAAAAAAGAACAGCCGGGTTAGCGTTGCAATAAAACCGCGCTTGGTCATGCCGCATGCTCTTTCCATGCGCTGTAGAACAAACTTCTACCGCGGATCCTAGCTGACGTCAGTCAGGCTGTTCAGCAAAAAAAAAAGCAACGAGTACAAAGACACTGTGCAAGATACAATTACAATATCTACGGTGTTTACTCGCCAGCGTTTCCGCGATCAAACACCGTCGATCTTAATATTGCGTCTTGCATCAAGTCTTCCAAATCTTTTTTTTTCTTTAATGCGAGATGATTACTTGGCTCATTGTGCAACCCAGCCGTCATCGGAAAGGGCTGGAAGAAAAGCTGTGGCAGAAAAACGGCACACAAATTACGTCGCCTTCACATAACTAAAAAAATTCAAAGATTTCTAATCACTTCTTATGAGTTGTGAATGTGAAACCCATGTCCAGTTTAACGCCGCTGAGTAGACCTTCGAGTTTTGCGCTGCGATTAATGTTATTGAGTTTTGCTGCGGGGTACGTTACCGAGTTTTGACACTACCCAGTTGAAAAAGACAACAGGAATTCCTGTCGCAACTACAGAAATTTCTGTTGTACAACAGGATTTTTCTGTAGTAACTACAGATTCCTGATGGAGCGACAGACTTTTCTGATGTACAACAGACATTTGTTGTTGCTACTACAGAAGTACAGTCTGTCGTATGTCTGTTGTTACAACAGAAAGCTGAAGCTCTACAACAGATTTTTGTAGTACTACAGAAATTTCTGTTGTACAACAGGATTTTTCTGTAGTAACTACAGATTCCTGATGGAGCGACAGACTTTTCTGATGTACAACAGACATTTGTTGTTGCTACTACAGAAGTACAGTCTGTCGTATGTCTGTTGTTACAACAGAAAGCTGAAGCTCTACAACAGATTTTTGTAGTACTACAGAAAAAATTGTCATCACTACAGGCACCCTGTTGTCCCAACAGAAATACTCCTGAAGTAACCCGAAAAACTTCTGTAGTGCTACAGAGAGCTGTTGAAATACTACAGAAACCTATTGTGGCAACAGGCCCCCAATTGTCACAACAGAAGTGTTCCTGATGTAATGCGACCAACTTCTGTTGTACTACAGAAAAATGTTGTTGTACGACAGAAACCTATCATTGCAACAGGCCCCCAGTTGTCATAACAGAAGTGTTCCTGAAGTAATGGACAAACTTCTGTTGTACTACAGAGAACTGTTCCACAACCTGAAACCTATCGCCGCAACATATACCCAATGATGACAACAGAAGTGCACTGAAATTGTGTGATGCGACAAGCTTCTGTAGTGCCCGGTTGAAAAAGACAAAATGAATTCCTGTCGCAACTACAGAAATTCTGTTGTACGACAGAAGTTGTTGACATTTCTTAATTGGGAGACATTTCTGACGTTACGACAGAAATTCTGATTTCGCAACAGAAGCATTCTGTCGCGACAACAAGAGTTCTGAAGTCGGAACAACAGCTTTATATCCTGACAGCGACTCCGACGTTACGACACCAATTCTGACGTCGCAGCAGAAACATTCGGTCGCGACGGCCAAGAGTTCCGAAGTCGCAACAGAAGCGCTTCCCGTCACGGTCCTTTAAAATTGTATGTTTTTGCATCGGTAGTGTACACTGTACTTTTCTCCTGCGCGGTATTCAATCGCACTTCTCTGAAGCCGGCAATGCTGACACCGATGGCACCGACACCGGTATTAAAGTCGACGTGGCGAATAGTTATAATTGTGCCGTGACGACGCGGCACCAGCAACGCCCTACCGGCCTCCTCTAAATCGGCCGCTGATCAAAATCATACCATCTGCGGGAATGGCTGCGTATCCGTTATTTTTTTTTTTGGTAAGATGTGGCACACAGGCCTGTGGACTTACATGTGCTGTTACACTGACACATTAGTTAATTTCCCAGGAATATTTCACAAGCTTATGCGAAGCGGAAAAGAAGATTTCGGTTGTTCCACAAAGTTGCGTGAAAAGCTGTCTCGCTCGGGTCTCATTAATCTGATACAGTGCTGCCGTGAGAAGCCAGTATGCTGTCAGAAAGAACTCTCATCCACGAATGTTTATGTAGATATTTTGCATTGAACACACGAATTATATGCGCGCTCAAAAGTGTAAAGAACGAGAGACAACTGTCGAAACTAGCAGTAATAACCCTAAAAGTCAACGTTGTCTATTTCTGAATTTCTTATTTAATATGGATATCGTACATCAAAATCGATGTTCTAGCACTGCACGATGTACTTGTCGATGGTACGAACACTCTTGCTCTTCTAGAGATGCGGCACTTGACGCGGTGGAGTGATAGCGGATCTTGGCTCTCAAAACGCAAATGTAAACATCAGCGCATCAGCACGTCGTACTATTCACATGGCCAAAACGTACACTCGAAGACCATGTCAGGGGTGGTGCAGTGGTAAGATGCCGGGCTAGGAATCGAGAGGTCGCATGTTCGAATCCTAGGCAAAGACGTTTTTTTTTTAATTTTTTTTTTACTTTTATGTTTTTCTTTTTTGTGCTAACAAATTTACATAATCTTACGGACGTCTCTGTCAATTTTTAAAATTAAATATTGATCAAGAACTACAGAACTTTCTACTACAGGACGTCACACTACAGACAACAGAACTACAGGCAACAGAACTACAGGCAACAGAACTACAGAACTACAGACAACAGAACTACAGAAACAACGTCCCAAAATACAACAGACTGGTAAAATTTCCTGTTGTGTTTTTCAACTGGGTAAACTGGTGCGTAGGTTTATTTTTTGTACAGTTTCTGTGTTAGCATGTTGCCTGTAGACCGGAATCATTTGGACGATATTGCTGAGAAATCAAGGACGCCGCACGCCACGGACGTCCTGCGGAACGAGGGACAAGCGAAGTAGCAGCAGCCACCAGCAGGGCATCTACGCCACGCCCCGCGGTGTTGCGTCGCCGTAACTGCTCCGTCGAGGCGCGCTTGTGACGTGGCGTCGTGGCGATGCCTTCACCCCTCACGCAATACCTGGTGCGATAGTGCAGTAGCAGGTGTTCCGTACCGTCCGCTCTGCTTCGTCGAGGCTCAAGCCAGCAAGCACGAACAAGCGTCACAGTTAATGGGATTTTAGGTACCCTTTCGTGGCTACAGACGCCGCCAGCCTTTTCACTCAATAGACCATTTGACACTTTCGCATCAAAAGATGGCTATGGTGAGGATTCAATCCTCTGCCCCATAGCCGCTGCTACTGCTTCGTGGCCGAGCGTGCTAACCAGTGCGCCATAATTCTTTATTTTTTATTTCATGATATTTATTACGAATACAATACCTACTTGCGTAAAGTACCTACATAGCCACCAAAATAGCCATAGCCGCGTCTACAAGCACAAAATAAACGCTTCACAATACAATTATTACAGTAAACAGTTCTCTAATAAGGAGGCAAAAGGACACGCTGCGTCGACAATGGATGCCAGTCTGGTTGTAAATCTTTTGGATCGTAAAAAGATTGCAGCTGTAAAATCATCTGAATTAAATATGAATGCCGAGACACAAGTGGTTCTGCATTCGGATCTAAAATGCGAGTTTTCTATAAACTGTACAAAGTCAAAGGTGCAGCATGTCAAAAGGCACATCTTCACATTTAGGTGCCATAAGGTATCGTATCGTATGAGGATTTACATCAAGATCCTTTTTTAAAAGTCGTATGGAGAATGTACTAAAACAAGATGGTGTCCTTGCAGTAAAAAACAGCGTTCTGTAGTT
Organism: Dermacentor albipictus; assembly: GCF_038994185.2. Classification (NCBI taxonomy): domain Eukaryota; kingdom Metazoa; phylum Arthropoda; class Arachnida; order Ixodida; family Ixodidae; genus Dermacentor; species Dermacentor albipictus. The sequence goes on along the minus strand of NC_091827.1, from coordinate 24,642,305 downwards.
TTGGTTCCACTTCAGAGACGACAGTTAATTGAAGATACATATGTGTCTTTGTCACTTAACCAGGCATTAACAAATAGCATTTCAGTACGCACTTTATAGATGAATGTATTGGAGTGGTGGAGAAATAGGCATTTTACAGACTCGTGAAAGCACGTCATGTCCAGCTAAGCCGATGCTCAGCGATCGGTGTTAGGGAGGTTAAAAAGCACATCAATTGGATCTTTATACAAATTTTTGCGCGAGATAGAAAATAAGTATTCATTTGAGAACCCCATTGCCAGAGAGTGCACGGAGAGGTGTAATTCACGCATGAATCCTTGCAAACATGGACGTGCAGCAAAGTTTGTCAAAATGACCAAATTTGGTAAAACGTTGACGACATAAATTTGCAAGAACAGTAAGCAATGGGTGAGAACAGGCTCGAAAAAGGGAGAAATAAGCATTTTTACGATTAAGGTGAGCCAGGCCAAGTCCGCCTATAATAATTGGTCTGAAAATGTTGTCACGCCTCAATGGCTCTTATACGTTGATGAGCAAATAAAAATTGCGAAGATTCCGCGAATTCGCTGAATGTAAATCCTGGGAAAATGAAATATCTACAGCACATAGAAGAGTTTTGTTGCCAAAAATAAATTCCATGCTTTAGCTCTGCCAAAGATTGAGAGGTTCGGGCAATGAATGTTCGGGCATAGCGCCTTAGGGTTGACACTTGACTTATTTGCATCCAGTGTAACGCCCGGGTATTTTGGTGGCTCACAAGACCATTCAATACCAACAAACTGTGTTGGCTCGAAGATCCATGAACCAAACTACAGCCCCAATCTTTCAGCTCAATTCGGTCGTGCACCAGAGGTGGTGCGAAATTCCTCTATCTTGGACACCCGAGTCTTGATACTGAACTTGTCCGTGCAAAAGAAAGCGAGGTCATCTGCATATGCCAGCGCTTTTACCTCTGTCCCATAAATACTGAAACGATGGCTATTACTAGAGTGAACTACGTATAAACACGGTGGTTCTAAATAGCGGGCAAGAAGTAATGGTGACAAGGGACAGCCTTGCCTCATATAGGAACGAATGGACACAGGCTTGGACAGGTGACCATTAACAATTAAACGAGTTGAACAATCGTTATAGCACAGCGTCACACCTCTAAATACAACGGAGCTGATGTTAGCACGCTCGAGAAAAGAAAACGGAAAATAATGACGGACCCTATCAAACGGCTTAGCTAAGTATACTTGGAGCAGTGCTAGTTAGCCATGAGAACTTGAACAGTGTTCCATTATTGTACGGGCAATGCCTATGTTTGTATTGAGCGGCCTTTTAGACCTCTGGTCCCGTGAGAGCCAGTAAGAACCGACATTGCAAATTGTAGTCTGTATGACAGCACCTTTGCAAAAATTTTATAGTCTACCTTACAGAGTAATATGTCTGTAGGCTTCAGTAGATCTCAGTTTCTATTGGTCTGTGTATTTTGGAATGAACATTTTTTTACTTCTAGTGAATGCTTGAGGAAGAGCATTCAGATCAAAGCCAAGTCCGAAATTATTGAGTAACACGAAAAGGAGTACGGACTTATGGCTCCATAAAGCTCGCCTGCAATGCTATCCGGACACGGCGTCCTTGATATCGATAATTCGTCAATAGCAAATTTTTTGTTGAGTGAAAGAACCATTAATGACAGCACACTCTTGTTCAGTTAAAGGGGTCGCAAAAAACACAAAACGTGCTATCAGATTATCATTTTTTTCATAAGGGGCACTAAACAATGCAGTGTACCAAACCTCAAATTCGGAAATAATTTCCTTTGTATTAGAGACCAAGGACCCGTTGGAATAAATATCTAATATCCACCTGCTTTTTTCATTGTGCTATTCACCAAGTAAAGTATGTCGTGTGGGTACCTCAGAATGCAAAGTACAATTATTACGCGATCGAACATGGGCACCTCTATAGCGCATTGTGTCATATTCCTGAAGTGCGTCTTTAACTCAAGTGCTGTCCGTACACGTATCTACACCTTCTCTCTCCCTTCTCTCGCTTCCCCTTCTCCCTTCCCTCGGCGTAGGGTAGCCAACCAGACTATTGACTGGTTAACATCCCTGCCTTCCTATATTACTCTCTCTCTTCCTGAAGTGCACATTTCGCATTAGTAATTTCGTTCCTATAAGAACCCGGTGTCTCGCATCCTAGGTCACAGAGGGTATAAAGACTTTTCAGTAAAGTATTTTCTTCAGATTTTCTCTAGAAGGACCGCACAGACTCAGTTTAAATCGCAGCTGACCAAACTTCTTGTTTCAAAATCTCCCATGAGGCAAATAAAGGCATATCAGCAGCAAAACAAATTTAGAGTTCCAACCACGCACGAGAAATAAAGTAGCCATCATTCACAAGTTAGAAGTTAAGTTTCCAGAGCGCCTAGTTTGGTCTCAAATTTGAGCGAAGGTTTTGCTAATCTGCGCGATAACAATGCAATGATCTGAAAGAGAAACAGCTTTTGTTTTACAAGACATTCAGGGGATATAAGAGCAGATGAAATATAAATGCGATAAAGTCGTGAGAGGGTACTACCTTGTGCATGTGCATAACAAGGGAAGCTGCTCGATACCCCTCTGTCAAAAAGCCCAGCCTTCTCAATCACTGCGCGCAATCGTTGCATCGCGCAGTTATCACTGTTATCCCAGCTGTAACAGGCGACAGTGACAATTGCCTTCGGCCCCGTGCACGCACTTCACCTATGCCTGGCGAGCGATTCAATAGATGGCGTAACGATCGGCTGCGGAGTAAAAGCTTTACTGCGGAGCAAGCGTGGCGAACTGCAGCCGCTCTCTCTGCCTTTCGCGTTGTCGGCGATCCGCACACGCCGATGCCGGAGCCCATGGCTGACGTCGAGGAATAAGACGCAGCGCACTTCAGGTACCCATCGGACGACTGCTACGACATCTCCCGGAGTATGAGGGGGAGAACGATGAAGAACCCAACGAACCCGATGAAGAAAAGTAGTGTCACCACCGTGGTGCCGCTCGGAAAAATACTGTGATCACCTGGCAAATGGGTGTAATCGTATGAAAAGGGGTGTCATCGAGAAAGAACGCTCACAACAATGTGCAACTAAACACTGCGTTATTGAGAACTACGCAAATAAAACTCAGTTGAAAGATCGCAATATGGCTGATTTGTCGTCTTGCGTCGTTGAAACCTCATAAGCACTGGTATTACACTCTGGAACAACGCAGCAGCACTAAACTCAGCAACTTTTTGCCTCAATATTAAACTCAGTGCCATCATTTATTTTATTTGTTTATTTTTTGAAAGTGCCCAAGAACAGCTTTACACCTTAATATTAGTGCACTTGTGCTACACAAAGAACACAAAACCGAAAAACAAAACAGGATATCTCAAACAAAAGTGGCACAAAGCGCAACAAAATTTGAATTAATCAAAGACAGAAGTCAGATAATGAGCAAGTGGTAGAGCTGAAGGTATCAAGATCATGATGCAAGGTATTTTGTTGTGCTACAAGACGTGTTATAGCGTTGGATGTGCAAGAGGAATTCACGTAGAAAATGCTAGGATTACGCAAGTTAGGGCGAGGCAGGCAGAACGTTACAGCTAACAATAACAGCGGACAGGAGAAGTGATTGTGAATTAGTTTATACAAAAATAAGTAATCACGCTATTTCCGCCTTATTTCTAGGGGTCTCATATTAAACATCTGCAGTACGCGCTCATAGGCATAAAATACACGGCGTCCAAGAAATCGCTCGTAGAGGATACGAATGAAACATCGCTGAACACATTAAATTTTTTCAACATTGGTCAAATTAATACATTTTCATACAACTGAACTACACTACAACTTCGAGCAGACAAAAGAATACTAGAGAATAAGGCAGTTCACATTCGTAAAGGTTTTAGTCATCCTTGATATGAGGCCCAACTTCCCGTAGCATGCATTAACGATGCTTGGAACGTGTTCTTCGAAAGTTAGCCGGGAGTCAACCAATATTCCTAAGTCGCGCGTAAAATTCACTCTTTTCAAACGAATTTGATCAGGTTAATATTCGTATAGTAAAGGGTACATTTTGCGATTAAAAGATACAGCAAGCGACACACTCAGCGATACGTAATGCTCTGGCATTTACACATCACAGGAACTGCTCAGGTGGCCTCATAGTTTTTTTTCTCTGAGGAGCTTGGCTAAGGTTAGCAGGGACACCCTATATGATCCACCAGCTACCACTACTTCGGATGTTCGCACAGTCCACAGCCGGTCGCACAAGTGTAGTTCACACTGTACGATGTGCTTTTATTACTCTCAAAAACCATTTTATTCTCGGGCGAAAACCGCGTCCTACAAACGAGGTAGTCACGTAATGTATCTACAAAAAACGATGTCAACGCTTGTCAAAGCCAACAGCAGAGCTTATTCTATAGCGGAACAGTACCCAGACTGCTGAGATCAACGCCAGTTCCAAGATATTCATTTACAGAGTGTCGAATGAAATACATTGGCTTCGAGTTACTTTTCTGTTGCATTGTCTGGAACTGCAGTTTGTTAAATATGCCTTGTAAACTCAACCGCTTTGATTCGTAAATTGCAAGATGAGCGGTAAATCAGTTAATCAAAAAAGTTAATCTGTGAATTCTTGTTAGCCGATTATACATTCTCATTCCTCGTACGTATAATGTCCGCCGCTTAGAGTAATCCAGCTCCAGGACTAATATTACACCGTCTGCCACAGCCATCTTTTTTTTTCCAAGAATTTCTCAATAAATATAACAAGGAAAAAAAGAAATAAAAACGATGTGTGCTAGGCGAGAGGACATCGAGGCACCTTACTCTAAACTAATAAAACCAATTATATGATTTTAGGACACACTCCAGTATGTTTTGTATATTGAATGGGTTTACTGATTTAATGAATTTTAATTATTCGGTTTCCTGCATGTATGTCTACGCTATACGCTTTAGAACGCATACGAAAAAAATAAACCCAATTATTTGCTGCGATCTATTTTTTGCTTGACCTTATTTTCTTCTTCCCGCATTGTAACGAAACCCGCGATTCAAAATATATACGAATCAAATCAAATTTAAAAATATACGAATAAATATATACGAATCCTACGCACCATGTGATACGGTGGACGCGAAACTTTGGTGATGTAGGAAGCTTGTATTTATCCTGTAAGTGTTCACGTTCATGGTACATCAATGCAGGTACTGGGGCCCTATAACGCAAAACTATTCCAATATGTTTCTATTCCAATCTCCTGACGTCAAATTTGCGTAACCACCAACGCAAGCACCGGGCGGTCACCCGCAGGGTTGTCTGAACAGACCAATCAAACGCCCTCTTTTGTTTGCTTGAAAAACGAATAACATTGCCTACACTGATCGGCTTGTCGTATCTAATTGGCTGAGAAGGGGCGAGGAGAACGCTCAAGTGGAGAGGGATTCGATGGGGCCGAGCCACTGCACTGAAAGTCGATAACCGGATGAAGCGGGTGGTGCCGGCGTCTACGATTGGTCGGCTTTCCCTTACTTAGCTTGCGGTGGCTGGTCGAACATCGCAGCGGCATGCAACGGAAGCTCAAGAATGACGCTAAAACGGACCCTCAGCAAAGAAGAGTTGGCAAAATGAGGGGGTAAACGTGCCGAAAGTGCTCGAAAACGTTACACGGCCACGCAAGAAGTTTTATTATACGCAAATACACCCATGCTCCCCGGCAGGTGCGAGTAGCCAGCGTCTGAGCGATAGGCGGCAACCATCTTCTATTCCTTTTGGAACGGGGCAGCATGCGGCTATTCCGAAGAAAATTCAGTTTTGTTCGGCATATTAATGCATCTTTATCGCGTACACGTCACTTTGACGCGGTGAGTTCTTGCGGGTTTGTGACGTCACGTGACAAGCAGGGGAAGTGGGTGCAGCCCGAAAACTTTTTACCAATAGCCGAGGGCTAATGGCGGAAAGGGGTCGAATCAGAAATAACTGTTTTTTTTCTGTCAAATCATGAATAATCAGTGTGTACACATAATATCAGATGGGAAGGTATCGCGGCTTTCGTGACGTCGCATGAAAGACAGGTGAAGTGGGGGCGGTCGAAAAAATGTTTTGACCTATCGTGGAGGGCTGATAGCAGAATTGGAATAGAAAAGTTTGGAATAGTTTTACGTTATAGCGCCCCTGGGCTACGTTTCTTGAATGTCCCGTTTGCGTAATGTATGTACCATTGAGGTGACTTCCTAATTCCCTAAACGAGGCGAATGATGGCCACTGCTTCACTTTAGAATGTATCCATAGCCGCGACAAGGTTCCATCATACCCTCGATACCGAGACCCTGTTGGTGTCGCGGTTTAGGTAGGATTGCAACTAAAGCGAGTCCGTGTACTGAACCGTATGAAATGATTTGCGGAAATTACCTAGACGTAAAGTGAGAGCACCTGCCAAATCAAGAAATGTGTGCTTACTGGACAGATGAAGTTCGCTGGCACCACTCAGCTCTAGATTGAGTCACCCTGGGAGCTGAATAAAACAGGGTGGGAAGCAACATCTGCCAGTACGCAGTTTGTCCTTTAATACGCACATCTCTGCTCCTTTGCGATTGAAGCTTATATAAAGTGCCAGCTAGGGAACCTTTAGACTGTTTGGGACCCTTGTTGTCATCCGTACCAACTGCATTTAGCGAAAAAACACGCGCATCATTCTGACCAAATCTTTAGGGCTATGCTTGAGGCCTTGTTATCGCGCTCCCGAAGTATCACTCTGTATTAGATTGAGTGCTTCTTGTTCCGGCTTTTCATGGATATTCGTGTGCGTTAAATATGTATTTCCATTGTTTTTTCTCTCTCTCCTTTCCCTTTGGTAATCCTCGCTGCTCTTGCGAGTTCTTATAATGGATATAACACTAATGGCACTTCTGTGCTTTCTGAGAACGTCTCGCTTGTGTCAGTGCCTTTGACTCTGTAGTGCTGTTCGCGCACGTCTTTCTACCCCAATCTCTCTCTTTCTCTCCCTTCTTTCGCAGGGTAGTCAACCGGGCTATTGACTGGCCAACATCCCTGCCTTACTGTTACCTCTGTCTCTCTCTCTCTTTCTCTCTGAAAATCAATAAAACTGACATGAGCATTGTCACTGAAAAATGACAGATAAATAAATTAGCACAAAATCACATAAGGAAAATCAGGCACACACACGAGCATTGTTTCATAACTGTGAGTTTATTGATGAAAATGAAGTGCGACAGAAGTTCTCTCATGTCGTCGGTAATGCGCTACCGTTGAATCAATATAGCGACACAATGTATTGCTACCGTCAAAGTAACTTATGTATGAGACATGTATTGCAGCGGGACTGCAGTGTTGCGTTTCCTAACACTCGGTGCTACCAGGCGCCGCCACCTCGAAGCCTGCGCGTGACCTCCTAAATGCATCACATGCCGGTGTGGCCGAGCGCTGAGAAACATGTCATGCTGGAACCGGGCTCCTCTCGCACTTCAGTTTTCAGTTCAGCTTTATTAACTTAAAGACCCCTTTCTGGGGGGCACTGCATAAGGGTTGAGTTTTTAATTGTATACCAAACTAGCAAGGAAGATTACCATTTAAGATGATCACTAACACAATCTTGAAAAGTGACGTTGAAGCGATGATGGCGATGTCCCAACGAAGGCCGTTCCAGTCTGTAGCTGCTGGATAAAAGAACGAGGCGGAAAAACTAGTAGTACCTGATCATGGGCGGGCAACCTGAAATGATTGACTGGTGTGGTGAGATATGCGTGTTGCAGCTGTTATATAAGGTGGCTGAATTAGTGAAGAATGAAAAATTTTATGGTAAAGGGCGAGAGTGGCAATGCGGCGACGCAACGAAAGGGGCTGTAATTCAGATTTAGCTTTCAAAGATGAAATACTGATGTAATACCAGAATGAATAGAATGGAAAGAACAACCCGCCTAGTAATTCATTTGAGTCGTGACAGTGCTATTGGAAGGCCGTGTGCTTACGAGGTGTGCCGAAAGTGTGCATAAGTGCATTTGTCTTGGGGCTGGTCCACTATATGTAGGTGTACGAAATAGCAGCTCAAGCCAAGTCGCAGGCCACTGAAGCATCTTAGGCTAATAATTGGGTAAAGTGCATGTGAATGTCGCGATGTGTATAATTTCAAGCTATGTCATAATGGGTAATCGTTCTAGTGGCCATGCACAGATTCGCGGTACAACCACCATAACCGCGTGGGCGGGAGACACATATTTTTTGAAAAGGGATTGTTCGTAAAGATAAGAAATGTATGTTGTGCTGCAGAGGACACAATAAGTATGCCAGGCCAGCTTGTTCTCACTACGATATCTGCGCAATGTTGTTAAAGTACATACGATAGTAGCCTCCAAGTAATCGATCACTTATTTTGTAATTCCTCAATTACTTCCGTGGGGCAGCGATTTGCAACTGTAATCAATTACATTTTTGCGTGAGGTAATTGTAATTACATTTTCTTTCTGTATCGTGCAGAAGTCAGCACACAAGCCTCTGACTTAAACTGGTGTTGAAACATCTCTTAAAGGGGTCCTGAAACACTATTTGAACGTAATAAGAAAGCGTTGCCGATCTGCGCACTTGAGTCAAGTATTATTGCACTGAAAGAAGCAGGAAATTTACAATTCCGTGTCAAAAGTAGTGAAAAATCACTTGCCCAATCACATGCAAAGAAATAGTGACTAGGAGAGGGAGGACAAAGAGCCGCGTCAGTGGAAAGGAAATCTGGGCAGCTCTTGTAGGAATCGTGCAGAGAGTCCGCGCTAACCCAACCACTGGCATCGTGGAACCCTGCGAGCATATTTTTAGGGAGCGCTTTGGCAAAGATCTCGGCCCTGACCAGAGGTGGAAGGGACATGTTTCTCATGAGGGGGCCTAAGCTGTATTCCCAGTTGGGCAAGAGCACGTCTTTCTGTCGTTGTAAGCGCTAAACAGTATAGCTGTGCAGTTCGGTGGGCTTCAGTCAGCTCACCTACCGTGTTATGAACGCCCAGGAGAAGCAGCTGATAGGTGCTGGCATAGCGAGGGATGCCAAGTGCTGCCTTGTAGGCCTTTCGGTTGATGGAATCCACCTGGGTATGTGAGAAAGCGCATATGTGATCTGACTGAGAATAAATGACGGAACTGGATCAACTTACAAAGGTCTTTTTCCTTAGCCCCGTGTTTGCGAATAATACCAATGCGACCTGCTATCTGCTGCGCCGCTGCTTTCAGCTCCGTGATGGATGCCCCATTGTGCGTGCTGTTTTGCAGCAGCATTCTTAAGAGGCAGATGGTCTGCCCCTCATGAGTGCTGACGCCGTTTAGGCGAATATGAAGGGTGACAGGCCGGGGTAAAGGCTAAGCACAGCGTTTGGTTTTGTTGCGAATTACGAGAACCTCGGCTTTGCTGGTGGGCCAGTCAGCCCCAGGGCCTTCATATGCGACTGCATGGGGTGAACAGCGGCTTGAAGGGCAATCTGAATGTCCCCATCACAACCTTTGCAGGTCAAGATGGGAACATTGTACGCTAAGAGGGAATGAGCCATATTTGAAATGAATGCCAGCTTCGCAGGAAGCTGAACCTTTGTATAAAGAGCAACGGAGAAATGCCCCGCGGAGTTGTGCCCCGCGTTGAGAGAAAAATACACTCACTGGTAAGTTCGCCGAATGTCATTTGTACAGTACGCCTGGTCAGGAAAATCCCGAGAATGTTGTATGCACGGGAATACGGGTTGGTGGAATTTAGATTGGCCATGATGGCGGCATACTTTCGATGGCGACCTAACACCGTCGAACGCATTGCTGACATCAAGCCCAGGAATGGCCCTGGGGGCCCTCAAAGAACGGGGGTCTAGGATATCGTTCTGCACTTGGTGCAGGATGTCATGCGTTGACAGGTGGCGCCTGAAACCAAATATGGTGTCAGGAAAAAGGTTATTATCTTCCGTGTCGGTGATAAGCTGTTTAAGAAGCACCTGTTCCATGGCCTTTCCAATAGAAAATAACGCATAAATTGAGCGAAAGTTCTGAAGACTGAGAATCTTCCCTGGCTTCGGGATGATTGATCAGGTTAGCTGGGACTGCTATAAGTGGCACTTCGAGGTACCGCAGCATTTTGTTAGCAATGCCGTCAGCCCCAAGAGTAGAAGTGATGCGAAGTTGGTCGAGAACGGTGACAATTCCGGCTTCTGTATTGTCGGCATCGAGCAACGCATTAGGCGCACCCAAATGTTGGAGAGTGGGGTCATTATCTTCATGGAGATTAAGATACCATTGCTGAAGTTCTTGAAGAACCTCTGCGTCGGTGCCAGGGCATGGATGTACCAATTAATGAAGGCGGTATTTAGACGGGGCTTTGGTCTGCGCAGAATGGACAAGGCGGCGGGTCCAACTGCCCGTTAAGGCTATCACAAAGTTGATGCCATTGTGTGCGATCTACGTAAGCCGCGTGCTTCAGAATCTCGCGCTCCATCGCCGTGATTTTTGAGCAGGACGGTAAGATCGTATTTCTGCCGAAGTCACCGGTGCTGGAGGATGGCCTGAGCAGACCACAGGTGGGCGAGATGGAAGTCCAGCACCGGTTGGTGAGCGGCTGTTGGGAGGTCAGCTGTAATGGCCTTTGCGTCCTCAAGAAGCGAGGCGGTTTAATCAGAAAGATTGTCAATTTCACTGGGTGTCATACGCTCGTGAAGGTGGCTAGCTTGTTCCGATCAGTGTAAGAGGCTACGAAGGCACGAGCTTTGTGCATGGCTGTGGAAATGATGATGGACAAGATGTAGCGGTCACTTCCCAGACTCTGGAGGGAGTTCGTCCCGTTAACGCGCGACGCGTGCTTTACCAGGCTCAAATCCGGTGGTTTGATACGAGAGACATTGTTCCCGATTCACGTGTGATGCGAAAGATCATTAAGGACGGTGAGGCCAAGATATCTGATGTACTCCCAGAGCTTAGTAGCCTTATGCTCGCATTTGGTAAAGCTCTAGAAAGTGTGGCGGGCATCGCAATCGCCAGCGATTATGAGCTGGAAGCCAGCAGCCAGACGCACGACTCCGCGGAGCAGAAACGAAAAGCGCTTGTCCCGAGGGTACCGTAGACCTTGAGCACAAGGAGACTGGTCTGTGCGCTGTTAGGAGGAATTTAGACAAGCGTATGAGCTACTGCAGAGACAGCAACATTGTGCAGTATCGCAGTGAGGCTGCAAGGAACTAAAATGGCGGTGATTGGCTGGGAGCCTTGACTGATGAGTTGGTTGAAGGCGGTGCATACCGCAATTTGGCTGGTGTGCCACTCCCCTGTAGAATCAAAACATCGGATGGACCACCGGAGTGCCAAATGAATCGCTGCAGATTGCCCCACTTGGAGCGAAAGCTGCTGCAGTTCTATTGCCAACCATGAATCGAATCGTTGCTCGCCATGCCTAATGAGAGGTGGTAACCGTGCTGGACGGCTGTATGGGCGGTGTTGAGGAGCGCTCAGGGAGGAGTGGCGGCAGCAAAGTCTTCTGCAAGATGGAGACAGAGGGCTAAGAACAAGAGGTCGTAATTCGGGGTTCCGAGACAGCCTGCACGGGGGTAGAGTGGCGTAACCGATAATTCGCGTCGCGTAGTAGGGAAACGCGAGATTGATGAATGAAGCAGGGACCTGCTCCTGAAGCTGGGTGAGGAAAGTTTGGAGAAGTTCCAACTTATGTACCCATGTGACGAGATCAGACTTCTTCCATGGAACCTCGGCGGAGGCAGGGAGCAGTGCAATGGCCCGGCGCCTTGGCCTCGGGTAGTATTCGCGTTCATAACGGCTGACACAGGCTGACAGGTGACCATTACCAACAAAACGAGTTGAACAATCGTTATAACACAGTTTCACACTTTTAAGTAAACCTCTTGCTGGGCTATAGTTGGTTTACTCAAGTAAAACTCTTGCTTGAGCTAGTTGGTTAGAACTGAATAAGGACACAAACAACGCCGGTCCGGTCGTCGCTCCTGTCGTTTGTGGCAATACTTGTCTTTTGCGTCTTGCCTTTACTCACACACACCTTTAAGTACAACCGAGCCGACGTTAGCATGCTCGGGACAAAAAAATAGAAAAGAATGATGCACCCTATCAAGCGCATTAGCTAAGTGTACTTGGGGCTTTGCTAGTTGGTCATGAGAACTTGAACAGTGTTCCAATACTGTAGGGGCGATGTCTATGTTTCTATTTAGTGACCTTTAAGACCGTGGGCCTGGTGAGAACCAATAACAATCAACATTGCAAATTGTAGTCTGTTTGATAGTACCCTTCGAAAAATGCATAGTCTGCATTACATTGTAATATGTCCGTAGACTTCAACATGTCGCAGTTTCTCTCTGTCGGTGTATTTTAATATGAACACTGTGTGACTTCTAGCAAATGATTGAGGAAGTATCCAGATCAAAACCAAGACTAAAAAATATTGAATAACACGAGAGGAAGTAAGTGTTTAAAGGCTTTATAAAGCTCGCCTGAAATGCCATCCTGACACGGCGTCCTTGATATCGGTAATTCGCCAATAGCTAAATATATTTTTGTTGAGTGAAATAACCACTGATGACAGCACATTCTTCTTCAGTTTAATGGATCACGAAAGACTCAACACGTGCTCCAAGATGATTATTATTTTTTCCAGAAGGCGCATTAAATAAAGCCGTGTAGTAAGCCTCAAATTCGGAAATTATTTCCTTTATGTTATAGACCAAGGACCCGTTGGAATAAACGCCTAATATCAGCCTGCTTGCGCTAGAAATGGCTGCTTCTTCGAATAATCCAGCTCACAGACAAGACTAGTGCTACCTGCCATGGGCGATTTCTAATAATTCCGAAAAACATAAAAATGATCAGTTCGTATATAAACCAGACTTCATACACATACACGTTTCTTTATTTTTAATTTTTACGCTCCTAATGCTAACCTATTAATATCTGAAACGTACGGACAGTTGCGACGCTTGAACTTGGTGGCGTGGACGATACCACTGGTTGGCGCAACGGACGACGTAGTGTGCATTTCTAGAATAATTTCGTAGTTGACATCAGTCACTCGACAAAGCACGCAGTGTGGACTTGTGTAAGAGGATAGTAGTTTGCCAAAAGTACCTGACTATAGTGAGGGGGACCCTTCACTATAGCCATAACACTATAATGACGGGGTAACAGCCACCGACCCAGAACTTGTGGAATAGTGGACGTCGTCTGTTTCTATGGCGCCGCGCAAGAGGATTGGGATTATGGTCGTGTGGTCGTGGCTTCAAACCACGTTGCTGCATTGTTATTTTCATTGTGTCACTTCTGCAGTACTTGTCATTTTGTTCTACGCTTCACCACCACGCCTGACAGGGAGCGCCCCTGCCAAGAGGAGCGAAGCGACCCGTTACGTAGCCCTGGGGAAGGATCGTGGTGGCCTTAGGTATATGCTGCTTTAGCCGCCACTGACCAACGACAAAATTAAGAGCCCTTCCACTATGGGAAGATAGAAGACCAGCGAAGCTGTTAAGGGCTTGACACAAAGGTGACCCAGAATATTCAACAAAGGTACGAAGATATTTGTTGTCCTAAACTGTGGTCGTCGTGGCGATATACGTACGCACACACATTCGCGTATCGCCTCTGTTATTAAATGTGTCCGTCACGTGAGACAATGAATGGCTCATGCCCCTTAAGCAATGGCTCATACCCCTAAAACGCCGCTCCACATTACGACGGCAGAAGTGAGTGAGTGAGTGAGTGAGTGAGTGAGTGAGTGAGTGAGTGAGTGAGTGAGTGAGTGAGTGAGTGAGTGAGTGAGTGAGTGAGTGAGTGAGTGAGTGAGTGAGTGAGTGAGTGAGTGAGTGAGTGAGTGAGTGAGTAAAAACTTAACTGAGTTTTAGTAATTGTGTTTTTCTGCGGCTGGGACGGTATCTTCAGGGGAGTCTCCCTCCTTGTGTCTTCCCCGGAGGTGTTCACTAGCTGCTTCGTCCGTCCTCAATCGGAATGGTCGGCGGCCCTCAGTCCAGGGCTCCGCTGGCCTCTGCTGTCCGTCGTGCACGCCACACAACGATGTTTCGTCGTTGTCCAGTGAACGCTGCGAAGACTGAAGAATATTGAAATTCTATGCTCGAATGACCAGCGGCAACGGAGCCAGCTGTGGAAGGCGACGACGTTTGAGCCATTGCTGATGGTGATAGTTTTTTTGCCCAATGGACCCAGTGCGGAAGAAGACGACGACGACGAACGCGAGAGCAGTGGCACTAGCGCGTTTGCGTGGTTCGCGGAGAGAATGTTTTAGCAATTCTTTTTGAAAAAGTTGTACAATACATTTTTCAAAAACATCTGTTCGTATCGTTGTGTTTGGGACCTCTTTGGGTCCCACGTGTGACAAGGATAGTTCAAGGGCACGTTACAGGTCCCCGAGCCCACAGGGTTATGTGCCATTAAGCTTGGACGCTTTCTGCACTCTCACCAGGCCCGCCCCACATGACGATTTGTTTTTGTCAACATCTCGGGACACATTTTTTCCAGATCTTAGCCATTGACAGTTTCGCTGTAATAATGACGCGTGGTTACGTTGTTACTGTGCGACCCAGCGACACGGATCAACCCCTGACAAGCGAAACTCCGTTCACATAACATGCGGTAGAATAAAAGAGCCCCCTCACTGGATGGCGACCAAACCAAAAATGCGATCGCGAAATGCAAGCAACGAGGCGGCGGAGGTCACAACAGTGCTCCTGGGTCTCTCGAAAGACTTGCAGGCGAGCGCGTGCAAGTTGCGAGCATGGTCAGGCCGAACGGTAACGAAGACGAGGAAGTCGCGAACTACGTGTCACACAGTGCGTGCAAATCGCCGGTAGGGGGCTATTGCAGCCGCCAAGTCCAATCACACGGCGACACGGCTTAGTCAGCGCTCGGTCAGGCCGGTGTGCTCTGGGCGCACCGGTGGTGTGGCCGGCTGGGCGACGCTTGGCTGTGACCAGCTCGCTCGCTCGCTCGCTCGCCTTGCCCTGGCCACCGCAGTTTCGCAATAAACCCAGAGATGTGCGCCGCCGTTGATGCCGCGGAGAAGCCCAAGGATGTGGATGACACCGCCGGCAATACCGGCGACGGGGCCATGGTCACCATCTGGTCAGAAGCGGCGCTGCTCTTCGACGACAGTGGCCAGCGGCATGACTTCGCGCCTCGCCCGGCGTCCAGGGCCATGCCTGGACTGCGAGCACAGAGGAAGACCCGCCAGTACTGCGACGTCGCGTTCCAAGCGCCCGACGGTTCGGAGACCTGGGCACATGGGTTCGTCATGGCTGCCAAGTGAGTGTCGATCGTTCCCGCTTCCCTCTTTTTTCACTTGTCGAGTTGTCGCGCATGCACTTGCTTGAGCACCCGCTGCAATACTGCCAATGTAAATACTAAGTTAATTGTAAAATAAAAGCTAGTTGTTTCAAGCTAAAGATTTAGCTATGATTGGGCAGCGAAATCAGGATCAACCATAAAATTTGTTTTAAAGCCGTTCATATTCATCCTGAAGTCAATGACACAAAGACTGCTTTGTAAGAAAAAAAAACACCCGAAGTGCTTGAGGGAGTAGTGTGCGAGTACCGCTTCTTCGTGTTAAATGCAGCGCCGCTGTTTGCAAGCGTGTCTACAGTTGCCGGCGTCTTTTTCACTTAAACCCGAAACGTGCGGGTTGAGTCTGCCGTCGGGTGCGTCTATAGTCGGTGACAACCTAAGAATTACAAGGTTATGTCGTGCCGCGCTGCGTATTTACAACATGAAAACGTTGCGCAATCCGATGAGGGCGAATAATACAACCTTTCAAAAATTGCATCCGAAATTGCTCGGTGCGACTGACCAATGTCGGTGGCCAAGGCCATATACCAGGGTCATTCAGTACTTCTGATTAGTCAAGGACCCTGGTTATATGCACACTAACATGAATACAGTTTGTGTGGATACGGCAGCCAATCGAGTCTGCTTATTTTCATGACGTCAAGTGGTTTCGAATCTTTAAAACAACCGTTCTTTTTTTTCTTACAAAGCGGTCTCTGTGTCACTGACTTCAGGATGAATCTGAACGTCTGTAGGGCAAAGTTTATAGTTGATCATGATTTCACTGCGCAATCATAGCTAAATTTTTAGCTTGATACAACTAGCTTTTATTTTACAATTAACTTAGCATTTACATTAGCAGAGCGAAGTCATTAAGTCCTGAGCGGATTCGAGCAGACTCGGCTCTCTTTCAGAGGTGAAAGACAGGTGTACTGCGTTTTTGTAGGAGGAGCTTGTTTGTATTGTCACCGACTACAGACATCCCCAGCTCAAACAGCTACCGCGTTTTAGACCAAGTAACGAGCGCGGTTTTTGTGAGGCAGACAGCACAAGTTTCCTTTCCGTTAATTCCATCAGAGCAAATTCAAGCTGAATCGCCAATACTTTGTCGGGCTCACGTGGCGTTGCACGTCGAGGCGACCCGTGCGAAAAGGAGGCGTCAGCTATATGATATAACGACGCGCCATCGTGTTTTCTTTTCCCGCCGGTTATCCAGCGACCGGCCACCATCCCGGCTCGTGTACTCATTTCCATACATTTTACCAAGAGGTTCGCTCGAGTATACCTGATCGCCAGCTGGATCGCCAGTGTTGGTCTTACTCGATAAATAACCCGGCGACCCAATTTCGGCTTGGTAAGCCCACCCGATCGGAGTTTGTCGAATTCATGTATGCATGCGATCCAGGAGCCGGCTCGCAAAATTGATTTGAAGCGAATGCCTTTCCTTGGCTCTTTCGGCCGTTTTCGTTTCGTGGTGGCGGACGTGTCGGACTTTCATCTTCGATGTAAAGCTAGTTACGGGACCCGTTCATTCCCGAGGGCCGATTACAGGTCTTTGAGACTCACGTGGCTGTCGTGCGAGAACTTTGCAGCGTCTGCAAGTTTAGGTGGCTGTGGTCGGTGGTGGCACTTGCCGCCTCTCCCTGCCACCTGGGCTGACGGTTGCGGTGCGCGCGTATTCATCGCCAAAATCCGCTGAGCGTCTCTTGTCGAGACGCGCCGTTTTTCTCGTCTTGCAGGCTCATTACAGCTTCGCTTAGACTGACTCCCACAGTGCGGGAGGTCTGCATGATTTCTGGTCTCTGTGCAGTAAGCAATCCAGCGGAGAAGTAAGCCCACGGTGCGCAGCCGTTGTCGTGGCATCGTTAATTGTCACGCTGTCGTCATTTCCATTGTCGTCATGCCATCATGGTCATGCGGCCGTCGCCATCGTCACGTGGTCACCCCCTTCACCGCCGTAATGCCATCGTCGTCATGACGACGTCGTGCCGTCTACCAAACTTGTCGACAATAACTTGAGCCGGCGTTATTGAATACCGTTATCGACGTCATCGGAGCTGCTTTCGGAAGATTTGCTAGTTTGTCCATTTCATTTCCGCATAAGCTATGCGCTTACTTTGACAACCACCTATGATATTTTCCGCAACAATTTTTCTAGCTTCATCCTAACTATAGCGCACCGGGACGAGCAAGCGGATGGTCGAATCAACCCGCTTGCAGGTTGAAGCCGATCGTGAGGAAGGAACCGCCTGTTCAAGTCGCCCTCAATGCCTTCCAGTAGCCACGCTTATATCCGATCTAGAAAAAAAATTCTAGTGAAAAAATTGTCCGGCCGATATATGTCATTCGGTATGGCAGATGGTGTGTCGCGTTGACTTGTACATGGCTGAACTCGTTGGACCCATTCACTTAACGAAATGCATACAAACCTGGTCGGGTCGGCCTGGATCAACCCATCTTCTTAACCAACTCTGCCTCGGTGATTTTTGTAAATGAATTACGCTATAGTGTGCGGTGTTACATCGCACACTAGCGGAATCTTGCTCACTCGTGCTACGAAGCTCGACGTGGAACTCTAGTTAACGCATAAAGCATAATCATCGGGTTGCGGCGACTCAAAATAGACGACGGAATGCACGAAGAAGGCGAGCAAAGGTCACATATATTTGCTCTGTCGAGTTACTATAAACTTGATATCTCTATCAATTAGCTTATAGTTTTAAGAGTTCCAATTACTGATTAGGTTTCATTTATTCTCCTCCAAACTCTTGTTGTTTGTTTAACCGTTGCACCACCCATGTCGTGGCCGACCCCCATTCTTGCGCCATTTCACAGAGGACCAACCAATCATCCTAGATCAGACGTCGCGCGCGCACGAAAGAAAAAACGGAAGTGCTTGCGGTGTTTTTATAGTTGACAGTACCCATTTTGAAGGTGGGTAGAACGAGGGTCACGCGACTTTGTGCACTCATTTATGCTGCACCATTTGAGCGATGAGCACCGTTTCATTCTGGTGACGAAAGTAGGAGGGAGAGCTAAGCTAAGGTCAAGACGAGAGTTGCCAGAAGGTTCTTTGTTCATCGTAGAGACACAAGGCTGACGCACTATGAAGCCATTATCGATCATTTCGCACGCAGGTATTCTGGCTGCTACGAGCTCTTCGTTCTTGCCAAGGAAGGCATGAGCCCCGAACAGGAGTGGCCCCTGCCTATCAGGGTGGGGGTGCAAGACCTGGACCGCGAAATGATCGAGCTGCTTGTCGACTTCGCCTACCACATTCCTCTGCACGAGCGCGTCGGCCTGCACAATGTCGGCAAGGTGCTCGAGCTCGCCGAGAAGCTCAAGGTGAGTTGTAGCCCCGGACAGGGGGCCAGAATGAAATAAATGTTTCTCTCTCTCTGATGGTGAATCGTTTGCAGCGAAGGCGCTTCTGAGGCTTCGTCTTGAGGAGACGGCATGCAGAGGAACATTGCCGCTAGCATGTATAGTCATGTGTCATGATCTACATGCTATAGTCATGTCATGACCCATGACCCATAGAACGATGATCGTTCTATGGGTCATGGGTCGAGGGTGTGGCTTTCGTTGGTGGTGGTAGCGAAACGCGACGATGGCAGACCTCTGGAATGTTTGAACCGGTGTTTATTTGAACGCTTGAGAGACGTAGGGGGAAGACTTTCTTCAGAAGCCATGCCCTACCTGGTCGTGGTATAGCTCATGGAGTTGTAGAGCCCGTAGAGAGTGTAACGACGGGATGTATAGTCGCAGAGAGCATGTTGTAATGCAGCAAGGAGTAAGCAGGGACCTTTGAGTTATGGTTTATGGCTAGCATCTGGTGTGAGGCAGAATATAGCATTTAGAGAAAATATATTATGGTGACAATCGTTCAATAACGGATGGTACAGTTACTTGCCCCGGTTTATAAAACTAAAGAAATTAGATTTTTCATGAGTTGTGTCTGAAACATGGCGATTATGGTGGCACCTGGCCGGCTTGCGTCACCTGCATTACGGCAAAGCATGGCCTTCGATGTCTAATGTAGGTATCACAAGAGATGCCCGCAAAGACAACTTCGCATTTTATTTTGTTGAGAAACTAGTGGTATAGAGTTGACCATGCAAAACAATTAGATAAATGCAATTTTCCTCGAAATTTGATAAAAGAACATCTCTAACTTAGCAGCAGTAACTACGAAATAATAAAAAGTTGTGCTCAACTTTTGCCGAATCGTTCGTTTTCGGAAAGAACTCCGTACGTACAGCCCGCTTGATGGAGCGCTTAACTGCTTGCATTTTGCGGCTACAGAAATGTTACCGAACAACGCGTCTGTCCAAACAGCCCTCGCGTGCTGTCAAACACGGGGAAAGCACAATGTGCATCGCAGGCGCAAATCAGCCGGCGCTGAACGTGTCACTCAAAACGCGTCGAAGAGCAGCAGCGATATTCTACGTCGTCACGATCAAACTGTCATAACTGAGCTACAAGACGAAGCAACAACGCTACCGCGAATAATAGCAAGTACACTCTAAACAAAATTACACCTCTTGTGTCGTATCTATAGCCACACAACGATTACCGTCATCCGTCTTGTCGGAATTTCCTTCCTTCCTTTAACGCTGCGAGCCTGGAACTTGCGAGCCCGCTTGCGCGTTATCAGAATGACAGAGCATTCTCGGCAGGAAAGTAGAGTGCACAGCGTTTTCAAGAAAGGAAACGCAGGCAAGGCAGATGATGATTATCGTTGTGTGGCAAATATACACGCCAAAGGTTTTACATTTGTCTAAGAGTGTATTCTGAGAAGCGGCAAACGTTGGTTTTCCGACTTACTTGATCCTAGGATAGGCGATCGGTGTTGTTCTTCCTTTTTTTTTGCACGTGCGCTGAAGATGGTTATGCGGCTGTCCGCTAGGGGAAAGAGTGGCGCTGGCGTCTCGCCGCAAACATTACTTTGGGAGCCCCGTTGTATATACGAAGTTTGCCGAAGTGCGCAAAGACTTCACCTAAAAAATGTGATTTTCACAACGCAGGTAATCCGGTTACGGGATCATTGCCTCAGCGTTCTCAGGCGAAACCTTGAACCGGAAAACTGCATCGAAATTTATCATCTCACCTCGAGCCGCGGGCACCCGGACATCGCTGGAGAAGCATTCCGCTATCTGATTCGGAATTTCCGCGAGGTACGGACACTGAAGGTGGATCGTTTTCAACAGAATAACGCGTCATAAGTACAGCTCGCATTTCGCCATCGACGTTGAAACTTGTGTTCACGCACTTGGAAAGAAAGAATAGTTGCTTGGAACTTCACAAAGATAATGTAATAATTCAAGTCTAAGGACATCTGGAATGTCCAAACAGGAAGATTAGGGAAATAAATGTGTTACACGTCATTTATTTGTTTTTTTATTTACACAATACTGCAGGTAGCAATGTTGCCCAAGCAGGAGAGGGTTTACAAAATATGCTTTTTTAACAGTTTTACAAATGAATCATAACATGTGCGTTCAACAACACATTCTGGTAAATGATTCCATTCTTCGCTCAACGTACGTACGTAGCGAAGTTAAGCGACGTCGCTTAACTTCGCTCAATGACGATGGTGCTAGTTCCCTTCAGTAGCTTTTACAGCGAACTGTTCGTTACTGCTTATGCTGCAGCCCTTGGTGATGACCCCACAGGGGTGGAACCGGATGTCTTGACCCATTTACACACCACAGAGGCCGTCTATGGGTTGCGCAGGTGTGGAAGAACAGCACCCAGTTCGGGGACCTGACACCAGAGGAGCTTCGTACCATCCTGGAAGACGACCGACTGTGCGCATCCAGCGAGGTGGAAGACACGTTCAGCGCTATCCTCGAGTGGATCTCCGCCGACGTGGCCGAGAGAAAAGCCTACCTCGCCAAGTTTCTGCCGCTCGTGCGCTTTCCACAGTGTTCCGTCATGTGAGTGCACCCCGCCAATGTCATCCGCGTCTTTGTAAACGAAAGCGACGGCCAATGGCGTAGCCAGGTGATGGCACACTGGACACGTGCCCTCACTCTTCTTCGAAATTTCTGCGTTATTATGACGCCTCCCCAGCCCTCCTTCCTCTTCCTTCCTGGTCAAGTGCGTAACCGCTCCCCCCCTCCTCGTCACCCTTCCTAAAAAAAGATTCTGGCTACACCACGGACAACGGCTGCACGGTGCATCGACTTTGTCATCGCTCATGGGATCACACTCATTTCATGACCTCTCAGTGAATCGGGACACTGGACATATTTACACAGTGGGACAGCCGCATTTGTGGGTGAAGCTTGTACCGACTATAAAGTGGGGCTACATTTACTCGTTAATTAAAGACAGCTTTATTTAATTAGTTGGCATCGACGAGGGAAGCCATGGAAGTGGGGAAGTGGTTCCGATTCATGCTTGTCGCGGGAATGAGAGAAAGGAAATGAGAAAAAAAATGCAGATTGTTGTGGTGAGATGGCCCGATAACACTGTACGACGGGCGAAACTGTGTGAAACGTGTTTAGAAGCGTGAACTTGCGCGCGCCACTGCGGCCGCTTTTTGTCGAGTCACAAGCGCTGACGCATAGGGCCGGCCCGGTGGCGTATTTCCAACTGCTTGTAGGTACAGCGGGGCGCGACGCTTGCGGAGACGACGGACGTTTGCGCGCATGCGCGAGTAAGAGCAGGTGCGAGAGAGGAAATGTGGGGAATTTTGCTCCTTGAAAATACGACTCTGCCTAGGTACTACGGAGGAGTTTCTTGGCGCGCGTTGTATGCGCTTGTCCCTAGGCATGCCGGCAGAAGTCGCGGGGCGCGGTGGTGCTGAACTTACCACCGCAAGTTGGCAGCTCGAGGCAATTATATTTATTCGATCATGTTTTTACTAATGAAAACAACGTGTCATTATTTCGCATTATTGGCGGCCCCTCCAGGACACCAAAGCGGCAACGGGGACATCAAAGCTAGAAGGCGTGCCAGGGGAGTATAAAATCGTCTGTCCGCTATCGCGGACAGCCAATTTTTTATGCGAACAGTCCCTGGCACGCTTCGGCCTCTGCGGCCCCAACCCACGGGCCGCCCTGTTTCCAGCTTTGATCCCCCCGCTACCGCTTGGGTGCCCGGAGATCCTGCGCCGCCTGCTTTAATATAACCTCACGAGCTCTCCTGAGGCCTCCGTTTGCCGGTTACATGTGCCCTCCCGGAGCAGTGCTTGTAAAAATCCGATCTATCGCCGCGACGAAAAAAGCGACCCGCGACTTATACACACCAGTCAGAACATTATCTCTTCAGACACAGTGATCACCAAGCGGCGTCCGCGCCCGCTGCCTCACCGCGCGGGCAGCCAGCGGCGGAGCGTATAAACCAACTCGACCGCACTCCGCAATGTCGGCATGTCTAGGGACAAACGAATACAACGCGCGCTAAGAAACCTCCTCCGTACTGCCTAGGCCGAGTCATATTGGCGGCGAGGAGTTACGGAGTCGCCCTCTATCGGAAGCGCCTCGCTGCCGTAGTATGAGGGATCACGTGGCACGCTCCTCATAGGTTTTGCTGTCAGCGCTCACTGAAAACACCACGCGCGAGCTCTCCCGGACATTTCTGTAAGTACTTTCGACAAGAGAGAAGTTTCTTACTGTCTAAATAATAATCTTGGGCAAGCTGAAAGCACACAATCGTTTACAGCCGCTATCTCTTTACCGAATACGTACAGTGAACGCCACTGCGCGGTCGCCGCGATGGAGTCGCCCGAACCGGCTTCTTGCGTGAAAGGTAGGTAAACGCTGAGAGCAAACTATGTGAAATATGTTGTTATAGAGTTGTATAACTAAATGGAGCGTAATAGAATGAAGCCTCAATGCAGCGATCGCGCAGATTCGCAGCGACCGACTGCGCGTCTGCATACTTGTCCACGCACGGTTTCGCTTTCTCCGCGCGCGCGTTTTCGCACCGTGCCATGAGCTTTAGGCCGCAGAATATGAGCATTTGACAGTATACAGGCAACCATTGTTGCGTGGGCGCTATCAGAGCTGTTCAAAAATAATTTCATTGTAGAGACTTCGACGCCTACGGGGACTGTGAAGTGCCGTCGCGACAATGCAATCTTTTTTTTCTTCTAAGTTCTTTAACCTTTCAATACTATTTCTCGAGTTGCGTCGCACTGTATGTTTATCGGCGTTCTCAGCGTGCAATTTCCCGCTGCTCCTTTTTTGTAATCCAGTGCATTAATTCATAACACAAACATGACCACATGCCACGCTTTCTTTAAATGTGCTTCTTACCGCTGCCTTTCCACTCCACTGAACTTGCCAGTATCTATAGTATCGACAAGTTCATAGACCAAACCGTCATGACATTAGTCGGGCAGCGGACTCGGGCGAGCGTCTCAGTGCGCGTTTTCAGAACATCGCAGACCGGGCGCCGTAGAAGAAATCTTCCTCGCGTCTGTGCTTGCTGCATACCCGAGTTGTAGCCAATGACAGTTTGCCGGTTTTATGTTTCGCGAGCCAAGCTTCACACAGCTTCTTGTCCTGCGGCTACGTGTGAATAAGGCCGACCCCTGCCTCCGTTACGTGCGTCCGGCCCTGCGGCACCGAGCAGTAGCCTGCCATGTTGCGCGCCTTCAAAGGCAGCCACTACCTATTGTAGTGCTTTCAAGCGTTGTAAAGGAGACACTCGAAGCGGGAAAATTTCGCCACTAAATGAAAACCGCAGATTACGAGGGAATTTAAACTCGTTTTCAGCTCGCTTCGGCGCGCCCGAAGCAGCCGACGCGGCCGCTATGTCCACGTGATCCCTCCTAGCACGTCACGCCGACGGTGGCGCCAGCTTTTCCCGTGGTGGAGCTCGAGGCCAATATTCAAGGAGCAAAAGCCCCCAGGTTTTCTCTCTCGCGCCCGCTCTTACTCGCGCCTGCGCAGAAACGTCGAGCTCCGTCAAAAGTGCCACGCCCCGCTCTACCTACTAGCAGTTCTAAAAACGCGGCCCGGTGGCGAGCGCAACGAGTCATTTTTTTTTTTTTCTGGGGTGCACCTTCTCGTGGCCAATCTTCGTTGTTTCTTTCTTTTTACGAACGGTGCATTCTACCGCAGAAAAGCGTGACAGAAGACGCGCTCTATAGAAGGAGACCGGCAAGACGACAATGGACAATTGATTTCCGCTGTATAAACGAAGTTCTGCCCGTTGAAGCCGCCACAGCGCATATCGCAAGAGGGCTACCTCGCGGCTACATTCGGATATCGCCGGCGCCCAAGGAATGAAGCGCGGGAACATGCACCCTTGCAGTCTTGGAGGGACGCGCATGCGTGCAGGCGTTGTCTCGACACCAGGGGTTCACCGCTTGGAGGGGAGGAGGGTCACTTTGCCACGCGCTCGCGCATACCGCAATCTTTTGCTGTTGACTGTACATGCTTTTATGTGACACTTGATGCCGACGGCTTCCTTTACACAGTTTCCTTTATCTGATGTTAAGCAGACAATAGTTTTCGTCGTAGCAAACATGTCCGTGGAAGAAAGGGTTAGCGTTAGATATGAACGTTGCTCTGGTTGAAATCATGCGCACTTTTGTTATGTATTATATTGAAGTGGCTCACCTTTGATAGGTTTAACTGCCGAGGTTTCGCAACAATGCGAGGTGGAGAAGCCAATAGGGGAAAGTGAACCGAGTTTATTGCTAAGGATGTTCTTTCTAGCCATATATGTGCTATTGTTGAATAAAAATGCGGCTACTGTAGGGACCATCTATGGTTAGTTATTGCATGAAAGGTTAGACAATGAAGACTATATTCTGATAACAAGTCCCTTCTATTTCGCTGCACTTTCTCAGCCAGTTCGCGAGGTGCAGGCGACATACTTGCGTGCGTCTCGCGTTCCGTTTTTAGGTGCCTGACAATATTGATAATCACGTCAAATTGTGGTTGCAGCAGCGCGTCCCGTTCGGGCCATCAGAGCCCTGGACAAAAAGCTGCTTCGCTTCGGGCCACTTCACTTTCCACAGCATAGCTTTATTTACGCCTTGGTGCAGGGAGTTTGAGAAAGTCATGACCCACCCACAAGTCCAGGGTGACGGAGACAGCCAGAAAGTGCTGAAAGTGATCTACGAGGTGAGCTGGTCCTTTTCTGCACAACGCGACGCTCGCCGTAAAATAACTTACACCCTCAAAAATGAATATAGGTGTAAATCGGTCGTACACTCTTAAATGTGCACCCTTTGGGTCGTATCTTTCCGGGCAACGATAATCGCCATCTGTCTTGCTTTCATTTCCTTTGTTGAAAACGCTGCGCTCGCTACTTTCCTGTCGAGAATGCTCTGTCTGTCGTGCTGATAACGCGCATGCCGTTCGTGACTGCAGCACCGGGCTCGTAGCGTTAAATAAAGGAAATGCGGACAAGACAGATGCCGATTGTTGGGGGGCAAGATGACCGAAAGGGTGTAATTTTTCTTAAGAGTGTATAACTCGAAACTTTTCGCCCTTTTACTCGTAAAAATGAATAATGGCGTAAATCGGTCATATAACTCAAACCTTTACGCATTTTTACACCCTTAAAGATGAATAAGGGTGTAAATTATCGTGTACCTCGAACCCCTACACTCATTTTGTTACACTCTTAAAAGTGAATAAGTGTAAATCGGTCGCATAAGTACTACCCTTCCACCCAGGTAGGATGTAAAGGTTTGAGTTATAAGATCGATTTATACCCCCATTCACTTTTAAGAGTGTCAGTAATTTTACTGTGCTTGCTCTATTCCTGATCAACACATGCTGCCTGTGATAGCATTGGGCATGCTGTTGGTGACGCGTTGATCGCGACGTAGTTGTATGTGAGCTGTGGGTTCAGTCACAAAATAAGGAATGAATGCTCCTGCATGTACGTATATGTACCGTTATCTGCCGCCAGATGTTTAGACTACAAAACACTACGAAAGGGTCCATGCGAAATCCAAAAATAATGCATATGCGCCTTTATGGCGCATGCATTATTCTGGCGTTATGCTATGCGTTATCTTATGCGTTATGTTATGCGTTATGCTGGCGCATGCGGCGTCGACATTGTAGTCGTGCTCTATAACTGCTCATTTACGGACGTGGTGTATAAAGATCGCGCTACAATCGCACATGATCGGTGCAGTCCGCAAAGTCTCCAAGTGTCATTATAAACACGTATACTCAAATGATAGGTTATTAGTCATCAGACTTTGAAGTCATCAGACTTGACGTAACGGATGAAAAACGCAACAAAAAGATGAAGCTAGGAAGACTGATTTTTTGGCAAGCTATAAAGCTGTCAGTGCTTCCAGAAAATCAGACGTCTCGTAAGGCCTCGTAAGTGAATTTAACGAGCGCGTACAAAACTATTATTGCAGTGACGGTCTATGCAATATTAATTTGCTGATGTGAAGACGCCGGTAAAAGTGTAACCGCAAATTTATAGTAGCTTTCGTGGTTTCTTCTGACGAGATACAACGTGAAAAAAAAAATGGGAAAGCTCGGCGCATCTTGCGTTTATGTGTAATTGTCTTAAGCCAAGCGTTCTTTGGTGCTTGCCCATATGTGAAAGCCAATTGGGTGAAAAATTCGTTACGCTAATAACAGAAAAGCAGGTAGGCGAACGGAATAAAAAATTTTTGCAAATGTAACGATTATGACGCAGATTCAATACAGTGTTTGCTGTTGGGGCACAAGCACATTGTGTCAATCTTTCTTGGGTTGTTGGTCAGGACTGTGAAAACACGCAGAGTGACATACCCATTTTCGCATATCTAGTGACCAGGGTTGACTATTCGGGCAAATACCCAGTGGCACATAACCAGCCGTCCATACTCAACGACTCATGCTTACTACCACGTCAAGGCAGAACCGAAAAAGTAGGCAAAGCAGAGACAAATAAAGGATTGCTTCAACAATGTTTTCGAAGCGTGTGGTTCAGCAACCTGCCTCAAGACATCTTTATTCGGCTGCCGTCCAAGTCTTCTGTGTTCCGGTATTCTGTAAATCGTAGTAAGCACACTGACACACACAAAAAAGGATTTCCATTGACTCCTTCACTTTGCGATGGAGAGTTCTAGCTTCCCCGTGCACGTACCACCCTTAACGGAATAACGAGATGGCGCAGACGTCGAGGGCAGTATAGTCGCTGGTAGCGGAACCTTGCGACAATTGGTGAACGCGTTAGAAGCATCTATGTTAACATGCATGTTCGCATCGGAGGAGGAAAGCAAGTTAACATCGCTGCTGACTATTTACACAACGGGTGTGTGTAAAATTGATCGCCGCAATAACAACTCTGTGTCCTCGCTCGCTAAGCCGTCCCCCGCGAGATGGCGCCACCAACGCAGCCGCTTGCAGCGTGTCTCCGGTAACCTGATATTCGGTGAATAGTTACACGTATACGGGGCAACCTGAATCTCTACCATATTGTTCGAGTATTGTACTAGCCTGATTTCCAATTGTTGACTTTTTTCCTTTTGTATCGAGTATTGCTCTAGCCTGTTAATCGGAGGCATGCTTAAAAACGAGTGCTTTCTCCGTGCAGACGCTCACCCAGCGGCACATGACGGTTGGCGCAGTAGGCGGTATTGACCTGTCCCCAAAGATGTGGACGCCCCGAGTGCCCAAGGACATCCTGTTCGTTTTCGGCGGCTGGGTACAGGGGGCTGTCAACCACATGTACACATACAACTGCCGCGCCAACAAGTGGCGAGCGATGGGCAACCAGTACGCCGCGCCCAGGTAACGTGTACGCTCGTTCGTTCTTGCGTTGAAGCCATTTGTCGCAGGTGTAGTTGTGGCGACGAAGATGTTTGTTGTTGTTGTTGTTGTTGTGTCGGGGTGAGCAGCCTTGCACAGTTCGCAGGGTAACAAAACGCGTTAGGAAGAGTAGCCACTGGTTGATACGTGCACATAGGCATCGTACGCAGACGAAGGCTGCCGTCTGTCAAATATGATGAGGAATGAAGCGGCTTCGCTTTGTCTTTGACAAACCGGCTTGTATCTACGATAAATATTATAAGTGTTTTCGCTGATTTGTCACTTCGTCTGAAGCCTCTTTTCGTGTCATATGTCTAATCAGGCAAGAAAATGCATCGAAAATGAAAATGTGTGTATTGCAATCTCGGAGGCAACAGCCGTGACTTGCCGATGAGCACGTGCCGCACAAACAGATGCTGCACCAAATCGGGAAGACGGGACTTTGCTATCGCGGCCCTCTAGTTTGTTTACCAAGGTAGACGGACACGACGAGACAGCCTTTAAGGCTCGTCGCAGTTAGTAGTATGCGAGGTAATTACGAGATGCTGAAAGCAGCCATTTACAAACTCCCGTTTCCGCTGAACCCCTGGCTCGCTCGCGCTCACGCTTCGCATGTTAGCGACATATCATTTATTGCCGCATTTGCACGAAGTGCTTGCGTGTCTCGTCCAGAAGTGGCTCCATCACACCGTCTGCTGCGACCGTGACGAAAAAAATGGCTGTGGCTTAGGTAAGGTTAAGCCCAGGATGCGAAGCATACTAGCCTTTATTTTAGTTGTTGAACCACTGTTTAGCCTGGTGAACTGCTGTTGTTTGGCTATATTTGGTTCGACTAGACGAAGAAACAACTCATGCATTACTGCTTCGCCTTCGAGAGTGGAACGCGACAGCGTTCCCGTCGACCCGCCAAGGGGTGTAAGACAATGGGCTACAGGGCAGCGACTACGCGCCCCGCATTGGACGCGGTGAGCGTCGAGCAAAGCAGCGTTCGGCGCGGCAACGAAATGTGCGCCTGAGCAAGAGACGCACGCCTTAGAAACAGCTAGTTTCTAAGGCAACACCGCATTCACTAGAGGCGCTTTTGTACCGCTTTGAAGCATCGTACTCGTGGCTCAGTGGTAGCGTCTCCGATCCACACTCCGGAGACCCTGGTTCGATTCCCACCCAGCCCGTCTTGCAAGAGTTGAGCCAAAGCCACTTCTCCTCTGTCGTGACGTCACGGTGTCACGTGGTTTCAAGGCGACACCGCCGCGCCTGAGGAGCTGGGTTGAGCTCTCGTAATATGCTTCGCATAAAAGTTTGCTCGTCGGCGAAGCGCCGGCGCTGCCTATCAGGGCCAAACGTACACCCGGCCACAAAAGTTTACGGACCACGGCATCGCAGAAAACGTTCAATTTCCAAGCAGCCTGCAGCAGTAGCCAGTAGAGCTGCATACGAAAATGTTCTTAACATGTTCTAGCCGATGCTCGAAATGAAAATACCAGGTTGCGTTGTGAGGTTGTGGAGATATTCAGCTTTTTCTCAAATTTCGTGGTCCGTAATATTTTGTGGCCGGGTGTACTTCCAGTGTTAGCCCGCTACACTGGTTGCCGCCAGCGTGCGATTAAATAAAACGCGACAGTCTTTCAGCGTTGCGGCTCATTAGGAAGTCGTTCGCAAATTTTCGTTCATCGGTCTCGGGCACATAGGTAAATGTGCTCGCGTTTGAAAGGCGCTCGCCGACCCACCGGCTGCTCTGTGCCGCGTCCACTGCAGGGCGTACCACGGCGTCGCAGTGATCGACCAGTGCATCTACTTCGTGGGCGGCTTCAACGGCCGCGAGTGCTACCACTCGGTCATCTGCTTCGACGTGTCTCTGGCCAGATGGAGCTCCAAGTCGAACATGTCGAGCCCACGCTGCTACGTCAGCGTCGCCGTCCTCCAGGCAAGCACGGCCGACGAAAGGCAGCCACGCACTTTTGCTGCGTATCGCCAGCTTTTTAAAACAGCTTGCGTTAACTGCAGTATACGTGTTTGGGCTATCCGTATGTATACCAGGTATTCTTTTCTACGCGCACTTTTAAAGCGAAAGCTTTACTGGCCGCGAACTTGCGATTTCGCCGTGGCCGTGCTCCGAGGAGGCACATGACGTCACACCGAGTTCCTCGTCGTTGCGCTCGCCTCCGCTCGCTTCGCCAGCTGCGTGGCATGCATGATAACATCTCGGAGGACTGAAAAAGATAGCTCGCGTGCGCCGCAACCACAATTGAGGTGGCAGTATGGACGGCGACAATTCTGATAAGGAGGAGGATGTCTGGAATCGACATCGGAACGAGATGAAGAGGAAACATATCGCCCAGGAAACAGACAAACAGCGCGCCGAACGACTGGCTAAATGCCACAACATAGCTAGACAACCAGGCTAACCTGCACTTGCAATCAAGATTAACCAAGGCTAACCATGCTATGCCTTAGCTTTCGCTAGGTATATCCTGGCATAGCCGAGCTAAGACACTGCCATTTTTTTTGTCTGATAGGTGAGGTCGGTAGGCGAAAGAGGGAAGTCATGTAGCTTAACTGAAATCCTAAGCCTAGCATCACTTTTGAAATGTCCGCTCCCAAAAGCTGCTAAGCGATCCCGGCCTCGGTGTTCTAGTTAACATGGTCACGAGCTATTACTAACAATTTAAGCTGACATGTCTTGAAAGTCATGCTAGTGTTAGGATTTCTGCTAAGCGTACGTGACTTCACTACTCCTCGGCTTCAATGTAATCTTGTTTAACCAGCATATTTTAGTTAATTACCAAATTTTCTTTGACCTCTTTCTTTTCTTTTTTGGTGCTATGATCACTCAACCACGTATCCATAAGCAAGTACGGCAGGCGCCTGTATATATGACACTTATTTTATGGTGCCGCATCAAAAAAAAACATGTGTTATATGTTCCTTATTCATACATAATACTGGGACGTATGGAACATAAGGAGCATGTGTAGCAACAGCCATGTTCGTAGCGACGCCTTCAAGAGCGGAAATTTTGGCCTATTTGAGGTTGGTTATTCATGATTTCCAGTAACCGCACTGTGACCTTTTAGATCAAGCACTACGTGACCCTTGCGCTTGAAAAGGACGTTCGACATGCGATGTCATGGCTGCCAGTGGCGCTGGCTACCACTCCCAGGGCTAATTCTATACGCACATGCACAAATACCCAAGAAAAAGCTGGAGGACGCTTAAGCTTCGCCTTTAACAGTGGAACGCCATAGCATCCAAAGATACCTTACTGCTTCTCGCGCTTCGCGGCAACTGGAGAGCATGTAACCGTAATGTTTCCAGGGAAACGCTAATTCGCAAACGCTATGCACGAAGGCGGGCTTTCTGGTAGAAACGCGGCCTCTTGCGTGGGTGCGCCATGCGGCGGAGGCGAACGTCATCTTGAGGTATGGCAAGGAATCGGGCGCGCCGCTCCGTGGCCCCCGAGATACTGTTGCTCCGGTGCGCGCCAATGGCGGACGCCGTCGCTGGTCTATGAATGGTAGAAACGCTCGAAAAGTGGCTTCCTTGAATTTTCGCGTGACACAATTATGTTTTCTCGTATATCCAAATTACAGTCCGAGAGCCATCATGTCTATAGGTTGTGTGCATGTCGTATTTTACGATTTTCGTGCGTATTTTAGCTTGAGAACTTCAATTAGTTCAGTAATTTTCTTGCGCCGCATGGAGGGCCTGGGCATGGGTGGTTAGAAAATATTTTAGCCGAAGCGACGCCGGACACCGGAGGGCGGGAGACGACGGCCTCCACAGTAGCTTAAATGGTGTAGTGCACAGCCTGCGCATATTGCGGAACACATGGGGAGCCTTCCATTTTCATATTTATTTTCTTCATTATTTCTACATCTTTAATTAAAACGTAACAGTCTGTTCTCGCTACGCCTTCTCTGGCATTGTTGTTTGTTGTGTTCACTGCGTTCCATTGCAGAGCCCAGGGCACAGAGAACCGGCCGATGCCTGCTTGATCTATAGACCAAATGAGGCTCTTGCAACCAAGGTAGCCAACGACCAACTTCAGCGAAATTTCGGATCGCGTAAAAAAACATTTGCCGTGATAATGTACAGTTGCAGAGAGGATGCAGCGATGATGGGAACAGGCACATCAGAAACTCTCGAAAACCCATATTTCATCGTGCTGAAACTGTAAAAAAAAAATACCCCAATTACAGATGGCCGGGAATGACGTGGAACCTAGACTCGGACTGACTCGAGTCGTAGTTGCTGCTCGGTAATTTGCCTAGTAACTTGCCTGGCGCACAGCCATATTTGCTCCTGTCATCTGCTATACGGGGAATATGAACGCTAATAATTAAATATGGGAGACGTGCGCATAGAAGTTTTAATCGAATACGAATCGAATAGCGTCAGAAGCATCTCGAATAGGAATCGAATACTGTCAGAAGCGAACAGAATCGAATCAAATATCGAATATACATTGCAATAGCTTACGAATATTGCAGGGTCGTCTGACGATTTCTGTCAGAAATGTCTTTTTTTTAGATCCTAGTATTTTCAACACTATGAAAGTTGTCATTACACTGCACAACATAAAGCATGTCTTATTAAAGCACAACGGGAGAGTTAGGAACAACTAAGCATTCTGTACAAGAACTCAGGGTTCTTCAGAGCACAAGTTGCCATACATTATCAAATAATGTTTAGAAATAACAAATACATATTTCGTCCGATGAATAGACGCAGATATTGTATGTTCAAATAATACCAAACAATCCCCACTGCGGAGTGACATGTCTAAACAACGTATTACTTCGAGTTATTGTGGTTAACCTGAAAAGTCTGGCTGTCTGTGCGATACTGCGTACTGAAGCACGTTCCAATTTGAATTGGTTGGAAGTGATTCCATTTTTGCGTCAATTATGTCTCTGACCACGCACAGTCGACTACGTTAAGTATTCTAGAACCATTCAAAAAAATATTCTCATTTTTTTCTACAGTGCCTATTCTATTCGAGGATCGAATCGAATACGAGAGTATTCGATTCCCGATTCGAAACCTTGGGATATGCGCACATTCCTATATTTAGTGTGCCTGCGGTTGCCGCTAAGCCTCGTACGGCTTTGTCGCAGCCACACCTTAGCGATAACTTTGGTTTTGCGTTATTGTCAAACTGAGCTCGAACGAGATTTGGGCAGCAGTTCTCTAAACGGGGCCTGTCGCGTTGTCTCGCAGGGCTACATCTACGCCATGGGCGGTTTCGACGGTCGCACGCGCTTCAGGACGGTGGAGCGGTACGACATCAAGAAGAACCAGTGGTACCCGGTGGCCGACATGAACGACAACCGCAGCGACGCCGCCGCCGCGGTGGCACGCGGGCGCATCTACATGTGAGGCCGTGTTCGTACTCTGGTCTGCATGCTGCGCTTGAAACGCGCGCACCATAGAGTTTCTCACTATAACACCTAAAGGGTAATCTGGCGCCACCGTCTATGCGAGTTTCTTAAGGGGGCACCGTGCCGTCATGGGAATGACGGTATATGTGTCTGCGAGGCTCGTGTTGGCTGGTGTTGTAAGAGGCTTCGTCTAAAACGTGGATATGGCTACGCAAATAACGCGTTCTCAAAGTAAAATCTTCATAAAATGTTTCCATTCACGCATAATACATCTTTACTCACCCACGATGCATGACCAAGCGAAGAAAAGCCAGAACAGACGACCAACTGTTTCAAAGCGAGCGTGAACCTTGTCGTCTGTCCTCCAACTTTAGCGGCGCACTGATACTTTTTACGTAACATGTAGTCGTACACACAATAACATGTTCTCATAGTTAAACAAAACATGTTTTCGCGTAATAATAAAGCTATAACAGCTTTTGACGTGCTGTTTTAGTAGAAAATGAATCATTGTGACAGACAGAACGGTACTTGCCAAGCGCGTCTTCAAGGTGTCCTGTCTCTACGAGAACGATGACAATCCGAAGTCACAACATACCGGCATTCCCATGCATGCCACAGCGCAGCAGCGCCAGATTTCCCTCTAGGTAATGTAGTGAGAAACTCTATGGCGCGCACGAAAGGAAGGAACAGACGGCACGAAAGGAAGGAACAGACGGCACGAATGGAAGGAACAGACGGCACGAGCGTTGCCGTGTAGTTTCTGTCGCGGATTTGCACTCGCATTTTGTCACAAGAGGCGCGTGGCAAATTAAGCGGGAAGTAATAGAGGCGTTCCGCAATGAAGAGGTGGCCACAGAAAAAGAATTCGCCTATCTTAGCAGGGCGTGTCATGGGATCGACTGATATACTAAAGACAGTCGGCGTTTGTTTTTGTGGTTTAAGTTATTCCTCATTTCGTCGTGTTAGCTTCGCCGCAACGCGGTGCTTGTACGGTTCCTTAAGACTAGGTGACTAGTTTTCACCGCCCCGTTTCCAAGTGGATGTCATCGTCATCCAATTCAGTGAAGCGTAAACCTTCCAAAAGCGCTTGGATTTAATGGGGACGGACGCATGAGCCGGTCAGCATTCCGGATAAGCAAGACACGTTTAAAGTATATTGGTGGGGGAAAAAAAACAGGGAAGAGATTGGTACGACCGGATCCGTTACAGCCATAAGTAGCGGTACAAGATAGGGAAGTTCTGAAGAAGGGGAGGAAAAATGGTTAAGGAGATGTATACAAAAATGCCAGGATGAAAATCATGTATAGCATAACTGATTAACACAAGCAGGCTACTATTTGTCGCCGCCCCGTTTCAAAGGGAATGCCAAAAAATCATCATCATCACCATAATCATCATGAAATAATGGTCCTTCTATAAAACTACCAGTTGAGAGTTGGCACCCGTGTCATTCGGTAGATCACTGAACTGACTGATTTCAATGAATCTATCCCTGTATTCAGAGTACCGACTCGGAGCTCTTCCTGGACTCCGCGCGACGAGTGCTCTAACAATTATAATGCAGAACGTGCATTGAAATTGAAGCGAACTCTTCAGCTGGTCACATTTATTAGCAGGTGTTCTGCGTTCTTCGTATATGAGCTCACGTAGAATAGGACCGAGGAAGTGGACTGCATCCCTATAGCGTACTTAACTGCAGTGATGGTAATTGTGATCACTCTCATTCTCACGCAGCGTGGGTGGCTTCACGGGTATGGCGATGTTGGACACCGTGGAATGTTACGACCCGTCGACCAATGTCTGGACCCGGGTGCTCACCATGGGCTCGCCACGTAGTGGCCACAAGGCAGTCGTCCACAAGGACATGATATACGTCATGGGTGGAACCAGCGGCCTTGTGCGACTTTCCTCCAGTACGCCTCTGCTCACTCGTTAGCACTCTAAACATGGTATCTGAAGGCAGCACAAAATGGTATTAAAAACTTGCGCTAGGCAATGTTCACTTCTATAGACCTCGCATTACAATAGTTATCATTTTATTATTACGCTGGTCAAGGTACCTTTGTTGAAGGCACATTTATTCTTATCTAGGGCAAAGAGCACAACTTGCTAAAGATGTGAAACATAGGCGAGCTATGACGTTCGTGCGGTAAGTTTTATTCGCATGAAGCGAATGAACGAGATAAGCACAGTGAGCACCCACCTTCCGAGGCTATTCGGGGCAGTTCTCCGCATAGCGAGAGAGAAAGAGAGAGAGAGAGAGGGAGAAAGGTTAGTTTCTCGCGAAAGGCAAAGCGTTGATAGCGATAGCAAAGTATTACACGATTACACGAAGTTAGGTTTGCAGTTCATCGGCCGTTTAAGTTGCAGTAAACATTCTGAAAGTAAACGGAGCTTGAAAAGGGGCCTAGTTGGTGCAGCTTCAGCGTTCTGTGGCGCTATGGCAGGCACGGTGACACGCGTAGTACAAGACAAGGAACAGGACAAGTGAAGCCCAGACTACTTTAAAGAGGGAAGAGGGGTGGGTAAGGAAAGTCCGAGGCACACGTAATGAACACGCACATGTAACACTAGCTTACTAATAAATTAACAAGCATGGTGTCGCATGCGCACAGACAAACATGAAGGCATGTTATTCAGCGACCGCGATCAGCACTCCCACACTAGCATGATGAAGAGCGCCGGCAGCAAACGAGCGAACGCTTCATGCTGCCTATCGCTTCAACGCGTCTCCAATTAAATCTTGCATGCTGCAAATGACGCCACCTCCAACACGCGGGAAGACTGTGCACATGAAGCTACCGACCATCTCGGCTCGCCTATGGTTTGCACCCACCGCAGATCGCCTCCAAGATAGGACGCGCGGGCCGCGCATGCGCACAGCCGGGTCATGCGCAGCCACGGCCTGGCTAGAGGACGAGACGCGCGCTCACCTGCCCCCCTCCTTCCCCCTAGCGCGCACTTGATCACGTGACCTCCAACTCGAGGCCCTCGTGGGAAAACGGTAAACGCGTTCAAGCCACCATTCTCGGCTCACCCTCGCATATTTTCTCTCGTACCCACAGCAAACGGCGCCCGGGCTGTGATCTTATCGCACTTGGACTTCATACAGAACATCATGGCGACGGCGAACATTCGCCTGAGTTTGCATAAAGTGTTATCGCAATAAAGGAAACGCTAGGTGACCCCGAACTTAAACACGTTTTTGGGAATGATCAATAAACCCGCCGAGGCCCTGTGGAATGCTCCCCCGATTACCTACGGCGCGTATTACCAGTATGGCAGGCAGCAAAACTCACACAGTTTAACTTAAATGTAAGAGCGTTTGCCTTTGTCGTAATCGAGCCGATTTCTGTGCTTATTATGACGCGCCAGTAAACATGATGGCTGCTGGCTGGGCTTTATTTGTCATCATGACAACGTAGATATAGCCTTTAATATCGAGCACGTTTCATACACATACACGTCTTACGACGTCACTGCGAACATAAATGCTTAAGAGCGACACCTAGTCGTTGTTTTTATTAGGTGCGAGAAGGTCTTGCGGGAACTTCGGGCGTGTTCGTCAGCAATCATTTCTTTGTGATTTGCTTTTCTTTTGTGGCTTACGAATTCATCCTCTCATTGTACGATGTTCATTTTTTTCTGTCGCAGGAGCGCGATTTACTACAGCGTAACTGATTCCGATCGGTTCCCCTTCGCTAAATAAATGCTATGAACTGTACCACGAAGAGAGATTACAGGAGCCACCAATGTACTTATTTAAATAAGTCTTGTCAAATCAGAAATAAAATCATGTACTGACAACATCCACCGACCGCTTATTCACAACAAAAGCTTCAGAACTATATTCAGTCGCAAATGAGAAAATTAGGGAAATACTGCTCCCCCTGCTGCCTACAACCCCACCCCCACCCCAAAAATCGCGACGAGCCCTCTTTCCCCACCCTCTGTGCTTTAGGAAATACTTCCCTCATTGAGACCACCGGCACCCGCCCAGTGTACGCTTCGTTTGCACGACTTCGACGCGAGCAGGTCAAGTCTAAAGTCATGCAAGCTGACCCAGCCCGACCCCATCGCGTTTATGTGCATCTAGCACAGCAGGTTAAGCGATTCAAACCGACGCCTTCCTTTGCCTGCAGGTGGGTTGACCAAACTCACTTCGACGTTCAGTCGTCTCGTCCCGATAAAGTTTACACGAATCCGACGACCAGTTTTCAACCCGACCAGTCGACTCAACCGGACTTTATCAGGTTCATGTCAATGTCCCTATAAACCCCATAGTTGTCCAGAAAACGAGAGAACGCCGCAGTCGTGCGTGAAGCGCACATGCAGCGAAAATATCTGCGTGTAGCAATAAGGAAGACAACACAGGAAGTGGTCGTCGTTCGAAAGGGAGTTGGGAGAGTGATTTCCTTGACCAACACATCAAGCGAGCTGCCTTACCATCGTGTTCATCTCAATGTCAACGCCAGCCATACCGCGAAACGGGCTTGACGAACAAAACACTTCTCGACTGACGAGATTCCACCCTTGCAGAACTTGATTATCGGGATTCTGGAAACAGTTACGTTTCAGTCGCTTAATACTGCCTGAGTGAGTCATGCTAGTGTTACCTTGCACCCTATTGGACTGAAGTTAATTTTTTTCTAAATGTTTAGAAGGATAGGTAGAACCTAGGGTGCCCAGTGACAGTGACAGATAATGAAGCCAGACAAGGCATAGGGGAAGTTAATTGTTCTGTTTAATTGAAATGTAGAAAAAATAATAACGCAAAGGAAAATCAAAGTGGACGAAAATACAACTTGCCTCAGGTTTGGACCAAGCTCGTATCTCAGCATTGCGCATGCGGTCTTCACTTGTGGCAAGTTATATTTTCGTCCACTTGCATTTTCCTTTATCTTTTTCCTTTATCTTAGGAAGAGAGAGAGGAGTGGTCGGGGAATGGAAAGACTGGCGGAGAAGTAACATTGGGCGTTTATTGGTTGACGCTAGCGATGACGTCATTAAGTCCCCGACTAGGCCGGCTGTTAGCAGCGGAGTAAACGCAAATCCTTCGCTCACACCGATATCACTGTTCGTGGCATAAACGCTGTTTTCTGCATCTTTAAGGAGCATAAGGTAGCAGCCCACAACATGCTAGCGTGAGTAAATCTCCATTCTTACTTTATTTCAATAAAGAAGACGAAAAAAAATGCGACTATAGCTTTGATCGATGAGTACGCCTTGTTTGTCACAGCAGGTTTCCGCTTCGCTGAGCATATTATTATTATTATTATTAATATTAATATTATTATTATTGTTGTTGTTGTTGTTGTTGTTGTTGTTGTTGTTGCTGTTGTTGTTTCTTTGCCTCTGATGACGACGGACCCCGCCTTCTGACGCGTGCTTGCGGCTTTTCCTTCACTGCTTTCCAGTGGTGGCGTTGGACGTGACACGAGCTCGCTTCACGGAGCTTCCGGCCATGCCAGTGGGGAAGAGCAACTTCGCTGCAGTGGTTCTCGAAGGTCGCATCTACACTATCGGGGGATTCAATGGTAAGCCGAGCCTACATACACGCCCGCTCACATTACATGCGGCATCGCTAGCCTTTTTTCCTTTATTTTTTGCCGATTATTGAATCGCTTCAGGCACATGCAGTCGAGAGCTAGCCGAGGTAAGGGCTCGAACCTACAAGGTTACCACGGAGAAACAGTAGCTAAGAGAGGACTTTGATAACGCAATGCGAGAAATTATAGAACTCAAACAGTGCAGCCGGAACATGAACACTGAAGTAAAAGGCCTCCCGTTTGTTATTCACGAAGACCTGTAGGGAAAACGATGCAGAAGGTGGCTATGCATCGTAACTACTCTTTCTGAAGGTGACATCGATATATTCCATAGGATGCTGTACTACGTCAAATCGGAACCAGATGTCGTCGTGAAGTTCTAATGTCGCTCAGCTCGTGACAATGTGCTTTCTGCTGCCAGAGAATCAAGACTGAACGTCAGTTTGCTCGGGTTTGAGGGTGATGACCCACTATATGTTGAGCATTTCTGTGTTGAAGACAAGGCATTCAATTAAATAAAGCTCGCAAGCTCAAGAAAGAGAAGAACTGGAAGTTCGTTTGGACTCCTCAGGGGAAAATTTTAGCCAGAAGGACAGGAACTTCCCCAGTCCTTCACGTGACGCGCGAAAGGGATCTAACGAAAATTGTGTAAACGTGTACCGCATCTTAGCATAAACTTTCCATCTTCATGTACTACTCATTTAGTGACATAGACAAAGTAACGAAAAATAATTTTTCCATATTCCACTGCAACATTCGTAGCGTCTGAAGAAACTAAATACTCTACTAGCTCATCTCTCCATGCATACATTTGCTTTTTATGCCATTGCATGAAGTGAAACTTGGCTCAGGGATAGTGTATTGGTGTCTACACCTGGTGATAAGATGTCATCGCTTCCAAAAAACTCACGCACTCGTGGAGGTGGTGTTGCACTCTTTCTTACACATTATACCTTCAAGGTTTTGTCCACTGCGTCTCCTAGCGACGAAGACACTGAAGCACTGTTCATTAAGCTTAGTTGAGGTCTTGTTAATGGTGGGGTCTACTGCCCTCCCAACTCGGCAATGGCATCGTCTTTAGGGCAGTTCGAATCTCCTGGCTACAGTATCTCAAGCAAATCGCGGCCATATTGACGTTGTTGGCAATTTTAACGTAGATTTAAGAAATGATGCGAATCATAACTATAGCTTTCTTCCGCAGTCATTCAAACTCCACAATCGTATAACTGAGTCTACTCGAGTAACCGGCACACGTACTTCGTTAATTGATCATCCTCTAACGAACACTGATACCGGAGTGTGTTCTCGTGTATCATCATAATTATCATCATCAGCCCATTCATGTCCACTGCAGGGCGAAGGCCTCTCCCTGCGATCTCCAATTACTCCTGTCCTGCGCCAACCGATTCCAACTTGCACCCGCAAATTGCCTAATTTCGTCGCACCATCTTGTCTTCTGCCGTCCTCTACCGCGCTTCCCTTCTCTTGGTACCCATTCTGTCACCCTAATGGTCCAACGGTTATCTAGTCTGCGCACAACATGACCTACCAAGGCCACTTTTTTCTCCTAATGTCTATTAAAATGTCGTCTATGCCCATTTGCTCTCTGATCCAAACCGCTCGCCTTCAGTCTCTTAAAGTTATGCCTAGCGTTCTTCGTTCCATCGCCCTTTGCGCGGTCCTTAACTTGTTCCCAAGTTTCTTTGTCCCCCTCCAAGTCTCTGCGCCTTATGTCAGCACTGGTAAAATGCACTGATTGCATACTTCCCGTTTCAATGATGACAGTAAGCTCCCAGTCCGGAGCTCATGATGTCTGCCGTATGCGATCCAACCCATTTTTATTCTTCTGTGAATTTCCTTCTCATGGTCAGGGTTCCCTGTGATTAGTTGACCTAGGTAAACGTACCTCTCCGCGGACTCTAGAGGCTGATTTGCGATCTTGAACTCTTGTTCGCTTGCCAGGTTATCTATCATTATCTTTGTCTTCTGCATATCAATTTTCAGCTCCACTCTTACGCTCTCACTGTTAATGTCCTCAATCATTTGTTGTAACTCGTGTGCATTGTTGCTGAATAGAACAATTTCATCAGCAAACCGAAGGTTGTTGAGGTATTAGGTATTCGCCGTCGATCTTTACTCCTAAGCTTTTCCAGTTTAATAGCTTGAATACTACGGGGGTGCGCCCCTCTGTCAAGCCAGTCATAGGCTTTTTGGGTGGACCCCTAACATCCCTGATGTAGAAATAAAGGTATTTGTATTTGTACTTCTTCTAAGCACGCAGTGAATAGCATTGGAGAGATTGTGTCTCCTTGTCTCACCCCTTTCTTTATAGTGGTAAACAAGAAAAGTGGGTATCTTCCCACTTTTCTTGTGTAGAAATATGGTGGCTGTGGAATCTCTGTAGATATTTTCCACGGTATTTACGTAAGCCGTCTGTACTCCCTGATTACGCAATGTCTCAATGACTGCTGGTATCTCTACTGAATCAAATGCTTTTTCGTAATCTATGAAAGCCATATAGAGAGGCTTATTGTACTCTGCAGATTTCTCAATAACCTGGTTAAGTACATGGATATGATCCATTGTAGTAACCTTTCCTGAAGCCGAGCCTGTTCCTTTGGTTGACTAAAGTCCATTGTTGCCCTTATTCTATTGGAGATTATTTTGGTAAATATTTTATATATTACTGGGAGTAGGCTAATTGGCCTATAATTTTTAGTTCTTTAACGTCGCCCTTTTTATGGATTAGTATAATGTTTGCATTCTTCCAGTTTTCTGGGACCATAGCAGTCGATAGACACTTCGTATAGAGAGCCGCCAGTTTTCCTACCATTATATCTCCTCCATCTTTGATTAAATCGACTGTTATTCCATCCTCTCCTGCCGCTTTTCCCCGTTTCATGCCTTGTAAAGCCTTTCTGACCTCATCTCTAGTTATAGGAGGAGTTTCTGTATGTTGTTCATGATTGTTTCGAATAGAGTGCTCCTGAGTCCTCTGGGTACTGTAAAGGTCAGTATAGAATTCTTCCGCTGATTTTATTATTCCTTCGAGATTGCTGATGATATTACCCTGCTTATCTTTCAGTGATTACATCTTGGTTTGCCCTATGCCAAGTTTCCTTCTCACTGATTTCAGGCTCCGTCCATTTTTAACGACTTCTTCAGTTTTTCTCACGTTATAATTTCTTATATTACTTATTTTCGCTTTGATGATCAGTTTTTACAGTTCCGCGAATTCT
This sequence comes from Dermacentor albipictus, assembly GCF_038994185.2. Taxonomy (NCBI): domain Eukaryota; kingdom Metazoa; phylum Arthropoda; class Arachnida; order Ixodida; family Ixodidae; genus Dermacentor; species Dermacentor albipictus. Next base: position 24,600,070 of record NC_091827.1, on the reverse strand, counting down.
ACCTTATCTCTTAAGTTGGACACTTTCATTCTTTGTCATTTCTTTATTAGGTCCTTTGTTACTTGGGAGAGCTTGCCTCCTAGTTGCCTCGGTGCCTTGTCTCCCACTTCAATTGCTGCCTCTGAAGCCAGCCTCGTTACAGTTTCATTCATTACCTCTATGTCATCATCATCATCTCTCTTTTCTAAGGCTGCATATTCGTTTACAAATACCAGCGTAAATTTGTCTGCTTTTACCCTTACTGCCTCTACGTTGACCTGTTTTTTCTTAACCAATTTAACTCTTTCTCTCTTCAAATTTAGGTGAATCCTAGTCCTCACTAAACTATGATCACTGCACTTTACCCTACCTATTACTTCTACATCGTGCATTATGCTGGGATCAGCAGAAAGTATAAAGTCAATTTCATTTCTCGCTACACTATTGGGGCTTTTCCAGGTCCATTTTCTGTTGCTACGTTTCCTGAAGAAAGTGTTCATTATTATCAGTTTATTCCTTTCTGCAAATTCTACCAGCATCTCTACTCTAGCGTTTCTAGAATGGACACCGTAGTATCCAATTGCCTGTTCACCCGCCTGCTTTTTCCCCACTTTTGCATTGCAGTGCCCCATTACTACTGTATACCGCCTTTGCACATTTCTCATCGCTAATTCAACATCTTCATAAAACTGATCTACTTCCTCATCGTCGTGGCTAGATGTTGGAGCGTAGGCTTGTACTATCTTTAATCTATACTTCCTATTGAGTTTGATTACGACTACTGCTACCCTCTCGTTTATGCTGTAGAATTCGTCAGTGTTACCCGCTATGTCTTTATGGATTAGGAATCCTACCCCGCATTGCTTCTTATCATTGGGACCTCTATAGCAGAGGACATGGCCGTTATTCAGCAATGTGTAAGCCTCAGCAGTTCTAATCTCACTAAGGCCGATAATATCCCAAACAATGTCTGATAGTTCTTCGAAGAGTCCTGCTTAGCTAGCCGCACTCGAGAGGGTTCAGGTGTTAAACGTTGCAAGGGTCAGTTTCCATGGGCGGCCTGTCCTGACCATTCTTAGCACCCTTTGCTGCGTTACATGTCTGACCGCCGCCTTGATCAGGTGCTCCGCAGCCACTGGAGACTGAGCGCAATTGGTTCATTGAGATCGTTTCAGTAGGGAGGTTGTGGTCGAATACTGCACCAGGGAGGCCAATTCCTGTTCTGGTGAGGGAGTGTCTTTGTTCAAGCTTAGTGGGCCTTCCTAATTTGGTTGTACCTGGATTAGTATAGCCCCACTCGCTCTCGGCGTCTTTCGCTGGTGTCAGGCGCCACTCCGAGCCTGTAGATGTAGTGCACTGGAGGATGTCATACGTGAATACACCATCGTCAAAAAAAAAGGGGGGGGGGGAGGATTTGAACTTCCGACTACCGCAACCGAGCCTAAGAAATAGCTCAGTAATATAATCCCGCAAGTGACTAGGCTACCTGTCAACGATAAGTACGGCCCAGAGGGCCTTACATGCCTAAGAGATCCGCTCATTTGTCCGCCCTTTGCGGGGTTTTGCTGATCGGCATAGGTTCTACGACGTAGTGTCAATTTTCGGTTGTCCTAGCCTTTTGTTTCCCGCATCTTACGCGTGCACGTGGTACAGAGCGCGCCGAGGTGCACGATATATTTTTGCTGAATTTGAACAGCGTTTAACTCTTGTGCGTAAAAATGGAAAAGAAAGGGAGAAGTTTTTCAGCGCTTACCGAGAGGTCCCAAGTGTCGTATGATCCGCTCGTCGCGTCCGCTTGTCTCTTGTCGTCCGAAAAACTCGCTTTCCCGGTTGTCTATTCACAATGTTTCCTAGCATATTGATAAATGATAAAGCCATAGATGGAGCATTTCTAGTGAATTGTTAAGCCGCGCTGCTGGCCGTAATGGCGTTCAAGGCCGACCAATGTGCGTTCTGACCGCATAGATGGCACTCAACTTCTGACGTATACAGCAACCCTATAGCTGACCACACGCCTATATTCCTGGTATGCAAAGATCAGAGGTGTGGAAGAGCCAACCGCATACGCTAACAGATTACGTCATGTTCCGCGACATGTTATGCCAAACAGGCTTTTATGCTACCTGTGACCATGATGTCAATCTGTATCTCCATGACTCCTGACAGGGTTCGCAGTCGTATCTTGTCTCGCTTGGCACCATTTGTCAAGTGTATGCAGTGTTGACCACAAGCTTGTTTAAAAAGAACCTCTTAAAATTTTGATAAGTTAGGGGGGCCCCGAACCACTTTTTATCGAAGTGGAGAAAGACATTTGAAGTGAAGAACCACTTTGCCGCAAAAAGTACTTCAATGCGTTCAGCAGAAGCAAAGTTATCAGCAATCAAACGCGGCCTCAGCTGTGCTCCCCTTTCTCCTCCAATGCCTTGCACTGCGAAGGCTACGGCGGAGACGTCACCGTGACGCGCAGTTCAAATTTCCGATTCGGTGCCTATGCCGCGCTAAACTCAAGCCAAGTGCGGCTGTCCTCAGAGAGCCGCGGTGCACTTAGCCACTGGACTCGTGGCGGCACCTCGCGGCGGCCACGGTGTAGCAAAACGCAGCGACCAATAGCGGCCGCGTATCGGAGTGTGCTTTATGACGAAATAAAGCACACGGAAAAGAGCGAGGATCATGGGGTTTTTGAAACGAGAGCGTTTGAGAAAAAGGTGACCGCGCTCCGATTGCGAGCTCCACGGACCGCGTACGACAGCAGAACTTGTCGGAGATGTTCACAACAGCGTATGCTACCCGCGGACTATGTTATTTCACCAATCCCGAGGGGTGTTTCAGGGCCCCATTAAGCTTCAATAGTTCTTCGTGCATGAAATAACATTGTGTGTGTCGTTCTTCATCAAATCTGTTACACGATTGACCCTTCTTCATCCCTTAACAGGAGCGACAACTGTGTCGCGGGTGGACCGGTACGACATCGAAAACAAGAAGTGGTATCCGGCTCCCGAGCTCAGCACGAAGTGCAGTGCAGCCTCAGCCTGCGTCGTTCACGATGTTGGCAACGTTGGTAGGTGTCATCAGCATCGTGAGCATGATCAACATCCCATAGTTATACCCAGTGTTTGCCATACGCAGTGATGTTTAGGATTGTGGCATTAAAGATAACGAGAAAATTGTGGCTAATAGAACAATTACCGGTTGACGCTAGCACGTGTAGAGAGCAATTGGGAAGATTGAGGAACCAGGTAACCGGTGGTCTTCCTAGAGCAGCGGGGTTGGCACACAAGAAATAGAAGTTGCACCTTGGAGCAATGGAAAGGCCATGGAAACAAACATACACGGACCCAACGCGCATGTCGGTATCTGGCTGAAGCGATGCGTTCCTGAAGCGGTTAACGCTCCAAAATTGCGCCGTGCTTTGTAGCATAGCGATTACATGACTTCACATGGAGTCCCCCACAAAGCGACCCACGTGACCGTGGACTACGCTGTATCCGATTAGATTAGCAACAGCAGCCTGGTTGCGCTCACTGCGGGGCAAAGGCATCCCCCATACTTTTCCAACTATCCCGGTCATGTGCTAATTGTGGCCATGTTGTCCCTGCAAACTTCTTAATCTCATCAGCCCTCCTAACTTTCTGCCGCCCCCTGCTACGCTTCCCTTCCCTGGAATCCACTCTTTAACACTTAATAACCATCGGTTATCTTCCCTCCTCATTACATGTCCGATATATGCCCAGTTTACTAGTGATATACTGCAGGACCGGCCCATTCAACTTACTTGGCGGGAAACCGACAGAGCCGAGGAGGAGGAGGTGGTGGTTATATAAGAAGAGGGGAAACACGGCAACAGTCTAATACACTAGAGGACACCTCAACGGAGGTGACCTAGCGGACGCACCAGGCTTTGATTACACTTTGAAGCATAACACTTTGAGCATAACACTTTGAAGCGACGCCACTTCGGGACTCGATCGGCAAGCCGTTGATCGTGCTGCGCAGTTCTGGACACTCGTTTCTGCTTCGGGCAAAATGAAATTTTCCGCTTGAATGGTGCATGCCGCATTGCGCGTATATCGGTGATATTTTAGCACACAGTGTTTCTTCTTTCACCTCAGTAAAGCTGGATTCGATACGACGGGACGGATACTGATTCATTCAGCGGACAAACATGGTTCTTGTCTCGGTGTTGCCGCGTCGGGCCAAGCACAACGGCGGGACAGAGAAGCGGCTTCACAGCGCTATTGGTCGCAGCTCTTGAGCCACGGCACTCTTGCTTGCGAACTGAATCTCCAGCTATCCGTCCCTTCGTCCGAATCCTGTTGACGAACTTTTTTGCCCAGCATATTCTTTCTTTGTTTCTAATCGAAAAGACCGTCTCTACTTTCCAGTCCGTCCGTTCGTCTGTCTGTCTGTTATGCCTATCTGTCTGTCTGCTACGACTCTTTGTCTGTTATGACTGTCTATCTGTTATGACGGTCTATCTTGTCTGTCTGTTATGAGTGTCTGTCTTGTCTGTCTGTATTGACTGTCTGTTTCTGTCCTGTCTTCTTTTCATGACAGTTTTATCTCCGTTTCTTCCTTGATTTCTTTATCTAGCGCCATGGTTATGAGCCAGCAGCGTTGCGCTCACCTGCGGAACGAAACTCCAGCGACCAGCTTCCCCTGCCGATTCAAATTAAAAACGTTTTCGTTGGACTTCATAACGTTTATATCTCATTTTCTTCCCTCATTTCACTATCTGGCTTCCTGGATTTGCAACAGGCCTTCGTCCTTTTAATCGCACGACATGGAAAACGCCGGCATAGGCCTGCGCTGAAGTTTTGAAAGGAGTGTGGCGCCATCTGCTGACTTGTGGCGTGAAACTGAGTACTACAGGGTCTGACTCCCTGCCTTAGTTGGCTGCGTAGCTATATAGAATGTGAAGCATTGTTTCCTTTTTTTTTATTATGTAGCTCTTAGAAGAAGAGCTAACAAGTTATATCCGTCGTGGTTGCACAGTGGCTATGGTGTTGGGCTGCTGAGCCCGAGATCGCGGGATCGTATCCCGGCCGCGGCAGCCGCATTTCGATGGGTGCGAACTGTGAAAACACCCGTGAACTTAGATTTAGGTGCACATTATAGAACCCCAGGTGGTCGGAATTTCCGGAGTCCTCCACTACGGCGTGCCTCATAATCATGAAGTGATGTTATAAACAGGCATAAGGTGCCTCAGAAAGGCTGGCCAACGTTTCGATAGGAGGACCGGTCTTCGTGAAACGGGGCCTCGTGTATCCTCGGCATGTTAGTTTTAAAGGGTTAGTGCAGTGACGTCACTTGCGGTTGGTGTCGGTGGCGGCTGGTTGTAAAGGGAGAGACATCAAAGAGAATGGGCGCTGTCGCCTGATCACTGTGAGCGTGGTTCCCAAGGCAAGAGGACGAGAGTGGGAAGGCGGGGAGGAAAGAAAAGCAGAGAAAGAAAGAAAAGGGCGCACCGACAAAAAAGGGAAAGAAGAAGAAAAGGGGGGCTTGGGGGAGGGGGGATGTCGGGGAAGCGAGAGGTTAGGGAGCATTCAGGGGTGTCGTTGGCGGCGTGTTTTTGTGGCTTTAGAAGAGCCGGTCAGGCGGTCAATGCATGAGTATTAAAAAATGGCTGTGGCTTAGCTAAGGTTAAGCCCAGGATGCGAAGCATACTAGCCTTTATTTTAGTTGTTGAACCACTGTTTAGCCTGGTGAACTGCTGTTGCTTGGCTATACTTGGTTCGGCTAGACGAAGAAACGACTCATGCGTTACTCTGCTTCGCCTTCAAGAGTGGAACGCGACAGCGTTCCCGTCGACCCGCCAAGGGGTGTAAGACAATGGGCTACGGCACAGCGACTACGCGCCCCGCATTGGACGCGGTGAGCGTCGAGCAACGCAGCGTTCGGCGCGGCAACGAAATGTGCGCCTGAGCAAGCGACGCACGCCTGAGCCTTAGAAACAGCTCGTTTCTAAGGCAACACCGCATTCACTAGAGGCGCTTTTGTACCGCTTTGAAGCATCGCACTCGTGGCTCAGTGGTAGCGTCTCCGTCTCACACTCCGGAGACCCTGGTTCGATTCCCACCCAGCCCATCTTGCAAGAGTTGAGCCAAAGCCACCTAGAAAATCAGTCTCTGTAGCAAGCCGCAACCTTCGCTTCTCATTCCAACGAGCAGCTCTGTCTCCAGGAGGCATCTCACCTCGTGAGTGTCTAGCAGAGGCAAGCGCAGCTGCTTATATGCCGCCGCGTCGCCGCGAGCGACGGCGCGAGTTGGAGCCCCGTTTCTCCTCTGTCGTGACGTCACGGTGTCACGTGGTATTGAAGGCGACACCGCCGCGCCTGAGGAGCTGGGTTGAGCTCTCGTAATATGCTTCGCATAAAAAGACACAAAAAGACATCAGTTGAAAGTGTAACTTTAGTAGCGTAGCAAAAATGCATCGAGCAATTTTTAAGAAGTTAAGGTGAGGACAAGGAGTCTGGGGTGTAATGCATGGTGTAACTGGAAGGCATCGGCATGGTATTTCTGCTGGCGACATTAAAGTGGTTAATTACAATTGTTATGGTAACTTGCCATCCACCGTTCCATTGACAAGGTGTCAATTAGGAAGTTCTCGATAATTATAAGTATAAATGAACTAAGGTATTTTCAGCAAGTTACAATTAGCGTGCCAAATTCTTCTAGCCGTAAAAGATGGCCCAGGATACTTGAGTACTAGTACCATGTGATCACCTTCTCATCAGCACTAAGGTCTCTAGGGATCTTAAAGGGGCGGTCTACCATTCGGAACATGTCTTCAAATTACAGTAGGAATGAGAAGATTGTGTGTCATATTAACGGAAACAAGCATGCTTGTCTCAGATAATGAATTAATGCAATTTTTAATTGGGCTCTGAAGGTTGGTAAAAGTATGACATGTGGCGTCGTTCAACGGTGAAACAGTGCAACCAATCTGTGCACCATCACGTAATCAAGAAGCCGGCAGGGAGAGTTATTTTGCTTAGATACAATATTGTACAGCCTGAAATTATATTTTATGGGCTTATGCTAAGTTTGCTTTGCCTGAGAGAGCGAGTTTTTTCTCAATTTTTTTTCCATCTAGCGCTTGCTGAAAAGTGGCGCCGACTTGTGCAAACGAACGGAGTCACGGTGAACGGAATGGTGCATTGATGTATGGCCTCTGAGATTGCCATCGAGCCCAGTAATCGGTGTTGTCGGCGCCCGTACAAAGTTTTAAGAAGACACAGAACTTTAGTTTTAAAAATTTCTGCTCGCTTTCCAGAGAAATAATTGCAAGTTTAGACATTTACAGTGGTAGGCTTTCTATTGCGCTACAAAATTGAAGGTCCTTTCCGCACTAGATTGACATCTTCTAACTTACTACCTTTGGTTGCGTATACAGCAATTCTATTCCGCACAAGAAAGCAGCACCCTCACCCAGGCTCATTGCAAGACGTCAGGAAAAAGTAAAATAAACAAATAACGAATGCAAAAAAAGTTTGCGGGAGAGTCGGACAGGTATGCTTTACTTGGGGCGCCCCACCCGAGATCGCAAGTACCCTTCATGTTGGTATGTAGAGAGTGGCGATAGCTCTTGTAGCGTCGTGGGAAAAACACATGCGCACATAACTTATCTGTTGCGATACCTTATGTACCACATTTAGGAGGTGGACATCTCCAAATTGGCCCAAACATTAGGATTTCTGCGAAAAGCTCATCAATTCAATACCGATCCGCCTCTACACCGCAAGTGAAACATTGCCTAGTTATTAGCATCAGTACGAAGGAAGGAAGGAAAAAGTGGAGAAGGAAAAGCAGGGAGGTTAACCAGTTTAGCTTAACCTGTTTGCTACCCTACACATGGGAGAGGGATAGGAGGAGAGGAGCTTGAGCGTGCTGTAATCGGTAGAGCGCGCTCTACGCGCTCCAGCCTGGAAGATGTGCGCGGTAGTTCGTGCCTGCTATGGGCTTCCGGCAAGGTAACGTGTTCCCGCCGTCCTTGTACTTTCACCCTTTCAAGGTGCAGTTGGCGTGTTGCACGCGCTGTTTGGTTTCGCATTAGCACTCTTTGTTTCGCGCGAAGCGGAGAAATGCCTGCACAATTTCTGCTTGCCAAACGCCCTGGTACGTAACCAAATAGTGGCATTCCTAGGTTGGCCACCTTATTCGTTGGCTACGTAATTATGAATTACTCGAGTCGAAAGCCTCTCCAGTTCCCCTGCGATGTGCAATGAATTACTGCAATCGGCATACCGTGGAGCAAACAAACAATTCGTCTTGTGCACTATCTCTGGTAGCAGCGCGAACAGCTTGCATTACAAAATGTAAAACGCTGCGTTGCGGCCTACTTCGCCGTTCGGCGAGTACCTCGAGCTCATCATCGTCGATCAAGAACTGCAACAGCTTGTCAGCGGTACCACGTTCACAAAGCGCGTGAAATGCGATAGCGAAATGCGGAATGGACAGAACACTCGGCAATTGACGCGTTGGTCTTCCCAGACGCAGTCGTCCAAAATCGCCGCTAAACTACGCTCCAAAGGCGTCGCACCCGAGTTCACTCGAGAGCGCTCGAGTTAAATACTTGAGCGTGATGACCTAATGCGCCCATTGTTTGAAAACAAGGCACAACAGTCATGACTCCCCCGGCGTTCTTTCAAAGAAACCGCGAATAACGCCGTTTGTCACGTGGCCAGCAAGCACTTCGTCTTTCACCCGCATGGCGGCGCCACGTGGTCGCCCGAACACTCGTCGGCGTTTTGTAATCAACCGCCAAACAAAGCAGGGCTTGAAGATGCCCACCGCAGCGATACTCCCAACTGTTGTGCGGTGTCGACATCAGCAAAGCACGGAAAACAAAACCGGAAAACAGGCACAACCACTCTTTGATCATTATATGGCAGCAGCTTCCCTCTCCTCTTTCCCTCCTCCTAAACGGTCGCGCTGGCGTCTGGCATGGCTAACATTAGAGAGTTTTAGCCCAGCGGGTTTACGGCCAGCGGAGCGGAGCGGGCGAGCGGAGACGCGACTGCGCATGCGCACCACGCTGAGGCGGCCAGCGGTTTTACGGAGCAGCGTTTACGCCCGCTGGAAAGCACTCCCCAGCGGAGGGTATACGCAGCGCGCGAGCGTGCGTAAGGGCGCGCGGGCGTGTATGGGAAATGCAAGACGGCAGCCGCGAACATGAACGCCGGCAGTTCTGCATCGACGACGGCGACTGCCGCGCTGACCCGTACATTAGTACTCAGTACATTATTAAGAAATAATGCACTGAGAACATGTAATATATCTTTATTCAACATTTCTTGCATAATAAAAGCAAGCGTAATTCAATTTCATTTTTCAGTAACTCCTATTCGAACCACTAGGTGGGGCAGCAGAGCGCCCCGCTCTTTACCCCGCTCGAGCGGGTGATCCGCTGGGCTAAAACTCTTTTTTCGCGAGCCGCTCCGCTGGCGCAACGGTGGAGACCGCTCCGCTCCGCTGGCCGTAAACCCGCTGGGCTAAAACTCTCTATTACGGGGGCGTTGTGCGTCGTATCGCCAGCGAAAGGCTGTCAGCGCGTCCTCCTCTCCAACTACGACAACAGCAGCTGCAGCAGCTGAGGCGAAGGAAGGGTGCGGAGGCGGCAGCGGAGGCTGAGGGCCAACGCAGACGGCTAGTCGCGCCGGGCGCTTGTCACGTGGTCCTCGACGGTGGCAGACGACTGCTGGCTCGGCGAAAAGCTGAACACACGCACACGTGCACGCGCGCGACCGTCTGCGACGCGAACGGAAGGACTGCTTCCGAGCCCGGAGCACGCCGAACTGCGCACTTTGGCGATCGTCGTGCGAGAGCAACGGAGCAGCATCGGTGAGTACAACGTTACCAGTCCCGGTTGGCCTACAAAGTCAGGTGTCCCCACCTGTCAAGAAGTTTCTTCCTGCCGTTTACTTCGCGATGTTGACCGCTTTGGTGGTTTCTGTCGATACCGTTGTTCTTTGCCCTTTCGTTCAAGCTGCCTTGGGCGCCCAAAATTTTTCGCTGGTCTAAGCGACTTTCTTTTTATTTATTTTTGGTGTGCGGTGCTAGAGCCCTGGTTGTCTTAATCTCAGAATTAAAGAGCCAAACAAACGGTTCCTTTCTAAATCGTTGATGGTGACCGTTATGGTCGCATCTTGGATGCCATTTCTTTGTTTTCCCTTTCAAGACATCATAGACGGCGATCTTTCTTTCTTTTCCTTTTTTTTCACTGATAACGAGTGATACTTGTTTATTTTTCACATGCTGTGCGCGTGTGCGTGGAGCGTGGGGAACAGGTGCCCGAATTATGTTATACGACCTGCGTATTGCCAACCTTTCACACAACTGTCTTCGGTTCATACGTAGTGCTCTTCGCTGTATCGGTTGGTATCTTTCAGTGACCACTCGCTCAACTTTAAGCTCCAGCGGGGTGGACGTGTATAGACCTAATCTTATCCTAACAGACGAGGCGCCTACGTGTGCGTAGTGTGTTTGTGTAGGCATTATCTGTCCAAGTTCATCCGGCATTCTGCAGTCAAGAGAGTCGACCCAGACAGCTTCTCGCTTTGTGTGCATAACCGCAGTCTTCGAGTGCTTCAAGCGCCAAAGCCGAATTCCTTCCACGTTGGAAGCGCGGGTTGACAGGAAGAGCCGCTGCATGACTTTGCGATTCAGGCGCATGAACTATACTGGCGTGTTGCGAAGAGTTGCTGCAGGTTATGAGTGGTGCGGGCTTGATTGCACAGATAGTAGGTGACTTAAATTAGTTCTGCAGACGTGAATGCATGGATAATACGTAACTTTAATAAGGCTGCGTGGGTGACAAGAATTTGGGACAATTAGGGGATCGTTGAAAGACATGTAGCTGTGTAGTTAAGGGGTTAGCAGGTCATTGCAGCCTACGAAAGCTTACGCGGGTTGGAATGTTCTCGCTATAAGGGACCGTAAGCTTTAATGGCTTATTCATATCTCAGATAACATCAAGGAAAAAAAAAGATGCGATAAACCACGTCATTAGTAGGCACAGAAGCGACGTCTTGCCATGTCTGCAGAGTATATCGGCGCCCACTAACGAAAGCCCATAGTATTGTACGTGAATTCTCTGCGCTACCCAATGTTGTCTGTTTGTATTCAATTCTAGAAATTGTAAGCAAAAACGAACCTTTGACTGTGTTAGCTTTGTGGGAGGGGTGAGGTCCTTGAACCAGTACTACGGGGCTGTTTTCTCCTCGCACCAAGCGCAGGGAAAAAAATATAGAATAAATGAACCGCATAAGTCAAGCGTATATATCCTGCCACACGTGTATGGGTATTGCCGGAGTACGATATGTCAGCAATCAACACGCGAACGTTCATTCACAGCGCAGATTACTATATAACGAAAAGGTTTTCCATACAACGAATTTCGCTTTCCCTGTAAAGAAACAATTTGGCACAATTTAGTATGACATCGCTTTGTAACATACATTGTATGATCACAGCACGCATTAGTCATTGTCAATATTTCAAAAATTGCTATATATTTCACGCAATACTATAGCCATGTTACAGCCTCCGTACAGCCATGTTGCGTCTATGTCTTTTCTCTTTAACCACACAATGGACTACATCACCCGCCGTTGTTGCTCAGTGGCTATGGTGTTGAGCTGCTGAGCACGGGCTCGAATCCCGGCCAAGGCGGCCGCATTTCGTTGGGGGCGAAACGCGAAAACACCCGTGTACATTAAAGAACCCCTGGTGGTCCCAATTTGCGGAGTCTCCCACTACGGCATGCCTCATAATCAGGTCGTGGTTTTGGCACGTAAAATCCCATAATTTAATTTTTTTTTAATTGACTCATTGGCGCTCTTTGGCCACCATTAACCCTTGCGCCCAAAAACTGTGTATGTCTGTAGCATAGCCATGGCGTGCTCTGCCAGACCAGTGAAGCATCAGCGTAGTCAGTAGAACAAAATGAACGTTTATTCAAAGTTGTAGAGCGTATTTATAAGTAGCCGAGGGGCGGGAAGATAGGAAGGAACACGTGTTAATAGTGATAGTCCGAACTCTGAAGGATCGCCAGATGAGGCGGTAAAAGGTGCGCGCACTTCGAAAAACACACGTCAAGTTGCAACAACATCATCGCCATCAGCACCGAACTAAACAATGATTGCTTCCGCCTGTGTACAGTGGCTGTCTGGCTGCTTTTGCAGCTGCAGATATGGGCTGTACTTCCGCGTTTCGAAAAAAGACGCATACTATACGTGGCACGTTCCTAATAGCGTGGCAGCTACAGTGTGCACGAACCAGTGTAGGCGTATCACGGGATCCGGCAAAGCCAGCCTGCAGATGCTCCCGTGCACACCCCGTGTGCGACGTTTGGCTTGGGCACGGGCGTGATGGATCGTTTCGAGCTTTCCGCTGCCAGCTTTCACGAGTTCCAGGCACGGAGCCTCGGCTCTTTCCTTTTTTTTTTCTAGTCAGGAGGGCTGGAAACGGGGCGATGACGAAGCAAAACAAACCAACGAACAGGAACGGGAGTGAAAATTTTAGAAGATTATGCGTTTTTACATGCCAAAACCACTTTCTGATTATGAGGCAGCAACGAAAAGGAACGGGTGAGAAAATGTAAAAAAAAAAAAATTATGGGGTTTTACGTGCCAAAACCACTTTCTGATTATGAGGCACGCCGTAGTGGAGGACTCCGGAGATTTCGACCGCCTGGGTTTCTTTAACGTGCACCTAAATCTAAGTTCACGTGTGTTTTCACAGTTCGCACCCATCGAAATGCGGCCGCCGCGGCAGGGATTCGATCCCGCGACCTCGTGCTCAGCAGCCCTAGACCGTAGCCCTTGAGCAACCCCAGCGGGTGAGGGAGTAAATTCTTCACCGTAAAAAAAAAAAGAAGAATCGAAAAGAAATGGCTGCAACATACCTACTGCTTCACATCTGCAGCTCGCGACGTTCGCAGAATTCCGCGAAGGAGTGACGTAGGGGACATTGACTCTGGTCGTATTTATTTGGCACCGATTTCTCATAATCTAGGAAGGGACGCCGACCACACCAGATAAACGAATAAATACGATACATTTGGACTCGCATACTACGGAGCGATGCATGACTCCCGTACTAGAGCCGAGGCGTCTTGGCTTCTTTTCTTTTTTGGCGGATTGTACATTCGCTTTCGACTAACTGTAACCCCGACCGGACGCTCGAGCTGTCAACCAAACTCTTTAACTTCAGTGGTTGTGCAAATGAAATTACGGGGTTAAGCCTTCCAAAGCAATGCGCAGGCTGTGGGAGTCTTTCTTTTTGCAACAGCGCAAAGGCCTAGGACTACACGAGAGAGAGAGAGAGAGAAAATGATAAATGAAAGGTAGGGAGGTTAACCAGAACTGAGCCTGGTTGGCTACCCTACACTGGGGAAAGGGAAAGGGGGACGGAAAGATGAAAAGAAGAGAAAGTCCACTGGAGATATCAGTCGGTCTCTCAGTCCGAATCACAGGCGCTGACTCAATCTGGTCGCTTTCAAATATCGCAGCAGCGCTTTTGTGGCCTTTTGTAGCTGCGATATGCGAGGCCATGATCCCAAGATCTTCTTCAAGGTGAACGGCTTTCCATCTAGCTGATTGAGAGCTGTGCAGAGGTCTTGCCTTTCATTTTCATAAGATGGGCAGTAGCGAGTACACATACACAGCGATGTGTATGTGCATTCGTTTTGTCCTAGTCCTTTGCACTGTTGTAAAAACAATGTCACACCAACTTGCCCAAGCTTCAACAGTGTCTGTGAGAGCAACGGCGAGGGGGGGAAGGGGGCGCTGGTGATCCGAATTAATGGCAGTCTCCCGTATAGTGTCCTTTTAACGTGGCCCTAAATGCCAAGTACACGATCATACCTTTTCATTCCGCCCCGATTGGAGTGCGACCCCCGCGGCAGGGCATCGAACCCACGATCTCGTGCTCGGCCCTTTAACGTGGCCCTAAATGCCAAGTACACGATCATACCTTTTCATTCCGCCCCGATTGGAGTGCGATCCCCGCGGCAGGGCATCGAACCCACGATCTCGTGCTCGGCCCCATTGAAAGCCGTAGCCACTGAGCCAACGAGTCGGGCAGTGATTCTGTGAAATTTATTTATTTTTATTTCATACATGCTGCTTGCCTCCATATGGAGACGGTTGCAGCACATGGGAAAATACATTACAACAAATTATGAATGACAAACTAAACCTTTACGCATTGAACGATCGAGGGATGATAAGGAGGGGAGAGGGGAGGGAGATATTCAGCAAGATCGCTGCTACGAAACTTGGACGTAGAGAATTACCTGTAATTAATTACTTGTAGTCCGTTACATTCCTTGGCAATGTTGTGATTTAACAATTTTTATCCCCGCACGTGCCGCTTATACGAGCACTTTGTGGAGATGTCTCGACACGTTTGACTCACCACTTCGAAGCGAGTTCTAACTTCGCCCTTTCCTCTTAAGTTAGCAACCACCCAGAGGGGAGACCGCGTACTTTCGTGTTGAGTGAAACATTGTTCATTTTCGGCGTCGTCAGCAATGTTGTGATTTAATTTTTTTTCAGTCAGTGACGCTCACTGTAATACAGTTAAAATATTTTTCGGTAAACAATTAACTGAAATTAGTTAGTTTATAGACGAGACAAGCTGCAACAGGTGACGCAGCTTTGGGAACCTGAATTTTAGGGGAACTGCAGTATACAGCGTCCGACACCATGCGACACGGCTTTCTCGCGAATGCGCGTGTTCAGATGGGTAAACCCGACAGCTCGATATGTATTTCCCATTGTCAACGTTGCGCCAGATGTCGGCCGACGATTTGAACCGGTGCTGGTATGCCTCGATGTAACGACGGACACTGAAGATGTTAAGGCCGGTAAATCATCTAGAGACATTTTTTTCAGAGTTTTTCATTGGCCCATCCGGGAGCGTCTTCTTCAAGTCGCAGCAACAATGAGGCGTTGCGCGTCACAGGGGAGGACCCAGATGCTGAGCAACGACATTCTTGTGCGCAAGATGTCGCTGCCGATGTCTTCACGACAAAAACGGGGGAAGACGACCAACGAAGTTTTCGAAAAGCACATGTTAGTAGAGATGAGCAATGTAGGAGGGACTGTAGAAGAAGCACTGAACGGGCCAGGCCAGCTCGTTCTAATTAAGGTATCTGGGCAATGTTATAAAATGCTCGGAAGAAAGTCACGTAGAAGTAATCTATTACTTATGAGTAATTCCTCAAATACTATTGTGCACGGGGCAGTAATCGCTAACTGTAATCAGTTCCATGTTTTTGAATGAAGTAATTGTAATTGTAATCGGCTGCTTCTTTTTATGAAACGTGTGCAAGTCTGATTTCTTCAAAACTTGCCTCTGCTGCACCGCTCGATTCGATCAATGCGAAGACGGGAGGCAACAGCGACGGTGTAACCGTGGAAGTAGCAAAACGACGTGGGACGGAGGCGCATGTGTGAATTAGCATTCCATAGCCGTAGTGTTATCGCACGAAGAACTATAGGTTTACTTGAAAGGCGGCAGAATACTACGGAGTTGATTGGGGTCATACATATTTTATTGCATGATTTATTTTGGCGATCGCGGTGTCACAGGCGTGTACAATTTTTTTTCGTATCTAATAATAAATCTCAGGCAGGAAGACGACATCCAATGTTAGATCGCATTTCATAAATGACGCTTCGTTTGGGCAGAGACTAATGTGCGTGCCCAGGTAGGCGCCGTCGGGCTGGAATCGCAAGTTTATCGAGTATGTTTCCTGAAGCATGCAAAATCGGCAACAGCAAATTTGCTGAAGAAGCAAGTGCGATCTAAAGGAAGTGTGTGGCAATTGCCGGTCGCTGCTGTTCCAAGTTTGCTGCACCTTGGGTGCTGCGCTGAAGTTAAACCAGTTATAAGCACACATACCTATTCCAACAAAGGTGTGAGTTCAGGGGCAGAGTTTTAAGATTGCGTGCCCCTCCACCCTTCCCCCCCCCCCCCCCCCCTATCCCAATCGCGAGATTTCTACGAATTCTAAATCTCACAGGTTTAGGGTTGGCAGGTACGCAGTGACCGCCTGTTTTTGTACCGGCTCGTCCTGTACGAACTTTGTCAATGCATTTTTTTTTTGCTATTCACTAATACTTGATGTCCCAAATCTATGCCCCACTCTCGGCTGCCTCTGAGTAACAAAAACGGATCTGAGAGACTACACTTTTGCGGGCTGCGTGCGCCGGAAGTGATTGTCGAGCCGGAAACGCGTCATGACAGCCACAAAATAGCTCAGTCAATCACCCTGCCGTTTCATCCTGTTCCGGTGCCAGATATGCACGCATTTGCGCAGAGAGCGTGCTGCTATAGTTCCTGAGCCTCTAGAAATGGGAACAGTTTGAACAAAATCTCGCAAGCATTTGCGAACCTATAAAATCAGCGCGCACCTTATGAGTAATATTATGCTTATGCGTAGTCCAGTAGTTCGCGTATTCTGTCTTGCAAATGTATGTGCATGAATATTTCCACGTGCAAAGCCCTATAGCCTGCAGTAGCAGCCGCTGTTGTTATATACCGTACGTTGCATAGCGTACGTTGCATACCGTGCGTTGCATACCGTACGTTATATACCGTACGGTATATACCGTACTTGATTAAAACACGTTGGCGAGCTAGTTGGTTAGAATCCATGATAGAGTGTATAAGCGGGACTGAACGAGGACGTAGAAAGCAACAGATACGAATACAGATACTTATAAGATGCGCTGTCTCTGTGTGTCTGCTTCTTTCTACGTCCTCGTTCACTCACGCTTACACACTCTATCATGGATATGCCATACGTTATATGTACGGTATATGTTATATAGCGTACGGTATCCCACTGCGAGCATCAGATCGCCGTTTCAATACACTTCCACGGCAGCCACATTCCGTTGTGTGAGAAATGCGAAAACGCTTGTGGCGACATATATTTATATGTGCGTTCAAGAACCTCAGGTGGTCAAAGGAAACGTGAAGCTCTACAATCAATCAATCAATCAATCAATCAATCAATCAATCAATCAATCAATCAATCAATCAAGTCTCAAAGTCGTGTTGTACGTATGTGTAGGGAACTGGCTTGGTCAGCAGCGATATGTGAGCTTTTCTTGTGTTTTGAACTGGAAGAAAAACGCGCGCTCCAACATCGCCGGACAAATCACTCTTTCGAGTGCTTTCATCACCGCGTGCTTGATAGTTTACCCGAGCTCAGCGGTAAATTGCGTACCCGACCCGACACGCCGTGTTGAGACGCTGGGTGACGCAATAGCGGTTGTAACGAATGTTCGCTCCGATGCATACGCGTTGTTCCGACCAACGTATAAAAAAAAACGAAATTGTACGCCGTGAGACATTGGTCAAGTTCCACGCATGGCGCGTCTGTCGTCACGTTACTCGCAGATCGTCTTCCGAGTGTGCGTGACTCATTGAACCTCGTGTATAGAATTATCCGAGCACGGTTATCGATGCCTTCGGGCATATGGTTTACTCGTGCTTCGAGGTCGCTGTTTGGGGATATATTGCAGCTACGTGACCGCGACGCGCGTGCGTTTGCATAATTACGGTCCGAATCGCCTATGGTAATTGCCGAAGTGCAGGAAGTTGAGCGAGAGCCGGTTTATAAAGATTCATGCATGGCAGAACTACGGAAAGAAGCAAACGTACTGACGGGGGCTAGAAGGACCTTCGGACTCGCACACAACACGTGCACACTCGAAGTTTCGTTTTATTTTGAGTAGAATTAACGAGTGAAAGGATTCGATAGCAGAGAGGCAGAGAAGTACGGTGCACATGGTAATCTAAGCTGGGGCCCTTATTCTTAATCAAATAAGTCATGCTCGGGAATCGCTCGCTCGACATGCACAACCCGACGCCTAACTATACACACCCACTGCCAAAGCTGCCACCTGATAGTTGGGCACACATCTCACAACGCAAGCGACAGTTCGTTGGTGAAGCCTCGTGCGTGTTCAATTTTGTAGGAAACTCTATAGCGTGTTCTTCCGACCTCGGCTGCCGCATTACCATGGGGGCCAAAGGAAAAAGAACAACACCCGTGTACTTAGATTTAGGAGCACGTTAAGGAAACGCAGGGTGTCAAAATTAACCCGGTGTCCTCCAATACGGCATCCTTCAAGTACACTGTGCATTTTCGAGAGGTTAAACCTCAGAATTAAATGTTTATTCTAACCTCGTGACGCATCCATTAACGGAGTTTGAACTCGCAATTTGCCATCTCCGTTGACAAGGGCATACACTTACCGATCGAACAGGTATATATAATTTTTAGGTTGGGCGGGGCGGTGGGGGGGGGGGGGGTATGTTTGTAAGCGTCCACCTAGTGGACATGTTCATTTTGTCTGCTGCCGAAATGCTGATTGGCTGGCTGCGTACACCAGCCCAGCCAATCAGAATTTCAGCAGCATATGAAGTATAAATCTCCTCTAGGCGGACACTTAAAGCATGCCCCCCCCCCCCCCCCTACCTTTAGTACGACTGGCGCTTCATTTTAGTGGCGGACACGGGTGCTATTCCTTTGAACACACGCGAAATTCCGCCTTGTTGGTGTTTTGAGCCAATCACAAACGTAGTAGCCGCCAAGTCGGCCAATCAGAACCGACAAGATGGCGGAATTCGACAGTATGTCCGAATGTGACATTGTGCTGCGGAATAGGAAGGCCACAGTGGCGTAGCAACAGGGGGGGCCGGGGGGCCGTGGGCCCCGGGTGCAAGGGGCCAGTGAGGGGGGGGGGGTGTCATATACGTCTGAAGACACCCCCCTTTCCGCCGGCGACACCCGGGGACGGGGGTGACAGAAGACCTATGGGCCCCGGGTGCCAGACGACCTAGCTACGCCACTGGAAGGCCAGCACACCAAAGCCAAGGTCACGGCCAGTGAAGTGCAGTTTGAGTGTTTTCACAGGCTTCCTACTGAGCAGCAAGAAAGGGAGTGGCTGACGGCGGAAGGAGAGAGGAGGGGGCGATCTGTGGAGCTTCTAATCAGGCACGGATTTCCGGTACTCGACTGATCTACTAACGGATAACGGCTGTCGGTGAATGTCGCGGCGACTCGTTATCTGCATGTCGCTTCCTGCAATGCCCTGACAACGCACCGGCGCCGCTGGTTTGTGCACCGATATGTGCACGGCTACAGCGGAAAAAGTGGCAACGCCTTTAAAGCTCGGAAGAACGAGTCCCGCACTCGCGTGTTTTGTTTTCATATAAGCAACACCATCATATACCTGCAACCTTCATTGCTGCACAACATCGCAACGTGTTCCTTATCATGACGTCGCGATAATGTCGACCCCGGGACCCGCATTGCGAGACAAATTTAGTGTCAATTCAATTCAATTTATTTTTTGTATATAGCACAAGTACATTTGTACATAGTACACAAGTATATATACAGGAGTAAGTCTGAAGTCAAAACACTGTAAGGGCGAGTCCTCGTGCTAATACTTACAAACACAAAACGCAAAATCGTTCCATCAAAGGGCAAATTATTACAGGCCTGATAGAAATGTGAGCTTATAAACATAATAACAAAAAATCCGCATACGAATACTACACAAAAAGTATATACTAAATCGGGTTTACATGCATTGCTGGAAAGCGCGCAACTCGAATTTAAGTGAGGCAATGGCAGAATATTATTTTAAGGTTAGCCAGTAAGGTATTCCATAGTGAATTTAAGGCGAAATCGACAGCGAATGTCCCACAATCATATTTCTTCGTTTAGGCAAGAAAATGTTATTTAACCAAATTATTAAAGTGTTCAAATTAAAGTATATTGTTTCGCAATCTTCACACTTTGACTTCATTCAGGCATGTGTAAACATACGCAACGCATCGTGCCAACGAACTGAGGCTAAATGTGATCCGTTTTACGTGCAAGAAGCGTGTGGTGGTGTTTCTACAACTTATGCAAAATATGAGTCACTAATCCCTTACGCGTGAGGTAGAGTTCAGCACCAATGCTTACCGGAGCGACAACGTCCTCACAATGCGCCCCAGCTGGGCTTAATTATCCATTTAACACGCGCTGATGAATGAAACCCTTGAAAGTGATCGATCGGGAATGCGATTCCGTCTAGCTCTTCGCACATCTACGCGTTCCATTCAATCTTCCTTGACACTTCTACGACGGCTTCGAACAAAACGCTGCGTCTTTGTACTTTTCACGCTGCTAACTCTGACTTGATGGTATCGTCTATTTTGGTTAAGCGGAAATTAAAAGGCTTAAACCGTTCATTCGTTATCTGTTCCCTTGAATTCAATTATAGAAATACCAAAGGAAAGGTAATTGAAAGTGGATGAAGAGACGATTTGCTACAGGTTGTGGCCGAACTCGCATCTTCCTTATCAAGCGTGGAATGGTGAAAGATGGAGCTACAGCGGCGGCTATCGTACGGTACATATTAAAATATTGCCTATTTGTTTGCCTATGCAGTGGATCTCTAATCGACAGGAAGACGGCGACGTGGATAAGAGAGCAAACGGGGAATAGCCAGTATTCTAGTTTATGTTAATAGGAAGGAAGTGGAGTTGGACAGGCCACGTAATCGGTGGCGTATACGTGGCCGCATCAGTAGCTTAGTGGCTATAGCTTTGCGCCGATGAGCTCGAGGGCGTGGGTGCGGTCCCATGGCCGCGGCGGCCGCATTACTAACGGTGCCAAATGCGGAAAAGAAAAGAAAACAAAAACGCTTGTGTATTTAGATTTAGGTTCAGGTTAGGAAGCCGTTCCCTGAAGGTCGACATCAATCCCGAGTGCCCCACTATAGCGTGACTCATAATCAGATAATGGTTCAGGCACGTCAACTCCAGAATTTACAGAGGCAGAGAGAGAAATGGGTTGGTAGAGAGATTCTTGTTTGGGAAGGAAGAAACATGGGGTAAAGTGCAGCGCAGTAACTGTCTCTCAGATGAGGACACCTCAACCGCGCTGCACAGAGGGGATGGGGTAGAAAAGAGTGGTGGAAGAGACAGGGAAGTAGCAGCAGCAGGGAGGTTAATTTAGGCGGTGATATGTTAGAATTACCTAATATTGATGCCAAATGAAGGGAACCGCAGTGGAGGACGGCGGAGAGCTAGATGGCGATGATTAAATTCGATAATTTGCGAGGAATGGATGAAGTCAACAGGGGCAGTAGAATATCGCCGGGAGAGACCTTCGTGCTGCAGTGGACATTGTAATGTCCACAGTGTGTGCGGTCGCGCAGACAGCCGAAGCGCTTTGGAAGATGACGAAGACGAGCGGCAATCCTCGGCGCGAATGCCCATGCCGGCGCAAAAAAAAAAGAAAGAAAAAGTAAGAAACAAAGAAAAGAAAAACGTTAAGCACCAATCAGCGCGCACCACGGGGTCCAGAGAGAGCGTAAGGAAAAGGAGGTTGGAGGAAGATGGATAAAGAGAAAGAGAGCGAAGGGTGGAGAAAGTGAGGACACGTCGATGGGACGCCCGAAGAAGTCAAGGCGTCTTCGGTACAGGAACAAACCGGACACATGGTCCACAGTCTCCGGAGCGCCCACCCAGTCGGCGGTGTGGTTTCCGACGGCGGGGTCTCCTCTTGGTAGCGGTTGGCTACCGTTCGCTGGCTGCCATAGACCCAGGGGAGGCGAGACGGCGGACGTTGCGGAGGTGCAGTATCGGTGGGCTTCTTGGGCCGGTACCCGCAGGACTTCCACCCAGCCACGAGGTAGGGGCGCGGCAAGCAAGCGAGCGACTCCTCAGAGGCCACAGCGACAGAAGCGGTATACAAAGTTCAAGGCACGACGGCAAGTACGAGCAGCGACCTGCGGTCTCAGATCACTCACCAATACTCGCCGTTGAACACCTCGTACCGATACCTGGTGAACTCTACGTGTTTTCTGCTAGGCTCATTGCAATATCGATTAATTTTTGCATGTTTGCGCTTGTAGAAGCTTTTTCCGTTTAACTGTACGAAGTGTTGTTAATAGTGCATGTGTACTTCCGTGTTTGTGTGCGTGTGCGTGTGTGTGTGTGTGCGTGTGTGTGTGTGTGTGTGCGTGTTGATCTTTTTTACGTGTTTTCTTGGCAACGGGCCCTGTCATCCGTTGGAGACACCGAGACAACGCCCAAAATGGGTGTATATAGCCCGTTTCCCAAAAGATCCTGGCACTAAGGACATGAAACGGGCTGATGACGACGATGATAAGGAGTCGGCTCGTAATGACGGATTGAGACTTTGCGACAACGTGCTCGCGTGTTGCGTTGCAGCATCCGCCGAGCGCGTCAGAAACATGAGCTCTGTTTGGCGTTGCCGCGCGATGTGCGTCAAGATTACGCGCACAACGAATCAAAACGGCAACCAGAGACTCTCGAGCGGCAAAGATAGTGGCCGTGCCAAGCCTTATAACAGTATCCCCCCCCCCACACACACACACATTACCCACACACACATTCTTGCACTTTCGCTGCTGCGGACTCTCTCCACTGTGGAGCGGTGTCTCGAGAGGCGTGAGGTCAGCCGTTATGAGAGTCGCGCAAGCCTGGCCGCTTCTCCGGCGTATCGGGCGGAACGTATAAGGGCACATTCACACCGGCGACTTGAGGAGGTCGCGCGACCAAGTTGGTCGCTTTGCGACCAGTCGCAAATGGTCGCAAACGGTCGCCTTTCTCGAAAAGCGACCATTTTGGGCGAGTCGCGCTCTGCGCGATTTTTCAGTCGCGCGACCGTGGTCGCAAAACTGATAAACCAATCAGCGGCGCACCGGAAGTGATCTTTCGTGTGTCTACATCCGGCCTCCTCCGGCGTCTCATTCAAATTCCGCGTAGATTCAGAGAGTTCCCGCTGAGAACGATAATCGCCGGGATTGCGAATTGCGGGTCGCGCTCAGCGGGGCTTGCCGGTGTGAACATCAGTCACCTTCGGTCGCTTTTTGATTGCGAGTCGCAAATGGTCGCGCGAACTCCTCAAGTCGCCGGTGTGAATGTGCCCTAAGAGTGCCTGTTTGATGGGTCTCTGTTCACTTTTATGAATCCTGCATAGGGTTTGCTGCACGTATATCTTCGCGCTCATAAATGGGGTGCTCGTTCCACAGCGCAACTTAGCAAGGTGCAGTATTCTACAGTGCTATATCCTTTTTTTTTAAAGGGCCACTGTTAGATATGGAGCTGTTTCCTGCGATTACTTCGAGTTCCCCAGACCACATCGGATTGCAGCACAGCTAATTGAGGAATGCAGAAGCAGGAAAGCGCATTCCAGAGGAGCGGCCGAGCAAACAAGTTTAAGGCAACAAGTTCACGTGCCAACAAGTTCGTGCGCCGCCGGGATTAGCAGGTGGGCATCCGACAATGGAGCATGAGCAGCCCTCCCCTTCTCCTCGTTAGAAGTGCATTGCCAGTCTGCGAGGCAAGACCACAGAGAGCCGCCAGGTGTGACACCGCGACACGGGCGCCTACCATTGGCTGAAAGTGGCGTCATCGGAGCGGACTCTCCCATTGGTCAAACATGACGTGACTTACAGTGCTCGAAGGGTTTATAAGAAGCCTTCCAGAGAGACCTGAGCATTCTGGGACATGCCCTGATTCCCTGATTCACCTCTCTCGAACTTCTTGCCGCGGGCCGCAGCGTCCGAGTTGCTGCTGGCCCGTAATGTCTGTACGACTGTTAATTGACGCTCACCTCCTTGTACATAATGTAGAATAAATCCCTCCCAAGTTTGGGTTTTCATCCCGAAGTCCGTCCATCAACCCCTACATCTGGTTGGCAGCGGTAGGATCGCCTCCGAATGCATCAGCTGGTGGCAGCGCTACAGATCAACCTTCGTCGAGAGAGATCCTAAGGAACCGGGAAGAGCGAAGAAGAGAGAGCCTTCGTTGAAAGAGGTCCGAAGAAACTGGGAGTAGCGAAGAAGGAGCGAGCCTTCGACCCAGGGAGTCCGGAGGAACCGGGAACAGCGGACAAATGGACCGGATGGCAGGGTGCTGCAACCGTAAGTGAGCGCGTGGTTTTTTTCCTTATGATTCGCCAGACTCAAAGGTTGTGTGTTCAATTTTGATAGTTCTGGGAATCGGGAGTTTGATGCATTGTGTGTTTGCACAAATTAATTAAGGAAAACAGTTTTGACCACCTGTCGGGGCAGCTGCCATGGATCTTAGAAGGTTGACGAGGTTGGACTTGTTGTTGGTGTGCGACGATTTGGGAGTTGAGGCGGACGAACGGATGGAAACGCCAGCTATCATAAAGGCGATTAATGATAGTGGCAATGATGACAAAAGCATTGAGCTTGCTTGGGAGGTGATACAGGAGCCACGGGAGCGGGAGCGTCGTGTACGTTTGCGAGAGCGTCGTGAACTTAGGAGTAAGCGTCAGCGTGAAGAACGCGAGAATGAACGGAAGCAGGAGCTTCAAGAACTTACTCTTAGGTGTCAGCGTCACGAACGTGAGAATGAACGCAAACGTGAGTATCAGGAACGTAAGCTTGAGCGTGAGCAAAAGTATGAGAGAGAGAAGGCAGCACTGATCAAAGAGATACAGTATTGTGATCAGTTATTGGCACAGAGACAACGGCTGAATTCTGTAGGTAGTACAGAGCGAAAGAATGAGGAAGCACCTAACGGATTTTCGCCAGAAGCCGACGAGAAGAATAGTGCCTGTGAGATTGGCTGCCGACTCATAAGTAAAGGGAAAAGGCTAGCTGCTAACGATGCCTTAGTGGCAACAGAGGCCGTTAAAGGCCGCAAGGAGAGCGACCAGGTGCTGTGCCAACAGATGACTGTAGAGACAGCTAGGCCAGCTGCGAACTAATTGGCACAGTTACCGCGTGTGTGCGTCGCTGGTAATGTTAGCGAGGTTGCTAGCAAAGAAAAGGGTACTGTTGACCCGACAGAAGCGAGCACCCCTGTAGAGCCAGATGTGCGTGCAGAAGTGAAGTGCGAGCTGAGCGGTGCAGTTGAGGGTAATTCTCAGGATTGCGAGCTGCGTAGCTCAAGAGAATACAACTGCATTGTTCAGGGACCGGTGCGGCTCTCCGCCAGTCTAGATAGCCTAGATAGGGATGGTTCAGTTATTAATCATTCGGACTGTGCGCGTGAGACAGCGATCGATACCGACGGGCTGTGTGCCGATGCACAGCGTGAGCTGGGCAATGTAGTAGAGGGCAGTTCGCAAGAGTGCGAGTTGTCTAACTCGAGTAAAGCCTGCTGCATTGTTCCAGAGTCGGTTGAGCTGTCCGCCAGTCGAGGCAGAGAGAATGTTGATTTAAAGGAAAATCAATCAGACTGTGCGGGTAAGAGACCGATCCGGGCCGACGAAATGTGTACCGGCCAGCACGAGGCACGAGAAGGCGACATGAAAACGAGTGCAAAGAGAAAGCGCCGTAAAAAGAAGCGCAGTAAAAACCGAAAGTCGGTAACTAATGAGGCGCCGCCAAAGATGGCGAGAAACCCAAATGGGCAGGGCGCGAGGAAAAAGGTGCGGTCGTCAAGGACGATGTTGACGCATCCAGAATGGTCGAGCCACCGGTCAAAGGGGCACCGCGACGAATGCTCTGCACGGACGCGGACAAAGGGCACGAGGCTGTTAATCTCCTCGTCGTTCCGTAGTTCTTTTCATAGCTCAGCGTGCAGTTCGAAGAAACGCAATGTGGCAGGACGAGACCAGGTGGGGAGTAGCGACGCGGTCAATCGAGTTTGTGTTGAAAGCGGGGCGCCAGGACGCAAATTGGCAAGAGACCGTAACGTCTTGGGGGAGCTGATAGTAAATCAGCCCTTTTGTTGTTTCTCGGCAGCCAGAGTAGCTTTCAAGCCGCGCCCACCCCGAGGAGGGCTCAGAGTATGAGTCAGACATAAGCGTTTGGAACGGAAGGCCAAGAGAGCTTCCGTAGCAAAAAAAAATAACGTGTTTTGTTTTTATTTTTGAGCATCGGAAAATTTCGCGATTTGAGACTAGGTTTTCTTTCAATATGTAAAGGTATGAGCTTTGTTTGTGTTTTCGTTTGAGAAGCTCGAGATTTGAAAGATGCGTTTTAAGTAAACGTGTAGTCTCGCGAGATGCTCATTAATAAGTAGATAGGCTTTTTTTTGTGTGTGTGAGTAACCTGAAGGTCAAGGTTATCGTTGAGAGGCCTATCGTAAAGCGCGTGTGTTTTAGTTAACCTTCTTTCCTTTTTAAGTGTTTTGAATTTTCTAAGGTTAAGCGCGTAGATTTTCAGTGAGTGCATGATTTGCACGGAGAAGCGTTCTTAGTTCCATTAGCGCGTGTCCTGTGTGGACGGAAGGAAGCAGATTTATGACTGGGTTGCTTGTGTGTGGAGGGCAGCCGTGTTCTGACTTCTTTAGTGAGCGTGCGTGGAAAGAGTTAGTAGAAGACGCATCATTTTAAGGGTTCTGCGGAGTGTATAAGTCCCGCAACTTAATTGTTCGTTTACGTCACGTGTCCTGTAGGACTTTCAGGGAAGAAACGTGAGTAAGCGTAAATGAAAAGTTTGCCTACAACGCAAGTACGCGTTTTGTTTAGTGACCACAAGGCTAGTGCGCTTGTGATTACGTACTTGTGAGGTTGACCAGATTGTTCAGTGGCACCATTACGTGCGATAAGTACGCCACTGCGATAGATTGGAAACATGCTGTTTGTGTAGTTAGGCCACTTAAGTTATGTTCGGCTGTTTTCATTTGTTGTTTGCATCGTCAACGACCCTTTTGTTTTGCAACAACAATAGTACTCTGGTCTTGTCGGCAATCGAGGAGAAATGGATAGCTGTTTGGAAGGGTGGTTGGAACTGCTTTGTCAAAATTGTGGAACTAAAAGATGAGGGTTGATTTTGACTCAGTAATAGCCTGGCGAGTCAGGGGTGAAGAGCCTGCGCTTACGCGTGGTGCAGCGCTGTGTTGTTTGGTTTGTTTGACGTATGTTCTCCAGGGCCCAGGATCCCGAGGGTTGTCAAACGAGGCTCGACCCCAGTACCCTGCAGCTTCTTTCAGCGTTCCTCATGGCCAGCGAATTGAGTTCACCGGCCATTCAGAACAACCGGGGCGAGGACGAGCTGTTAGATATGGAGCTGTTTCCTGCGATTACTTCGAGTTCCCCAGACCACATCGGATTGCAGCACAGCTAATTGAGGAATGCAGAAGCAGGAAAGCGCATTCCAGAGGAGCGGCCGAGCAAACAAGTTTAAGGCAACAAGTTCACGTGCCAACAAGTTCGTGCGCCGCCGGGATTAGCAGGTGGGCATCCGACAATGGAGCATGAGCAGCCCTCCCCTTCTCCTCGTTAGAAGTGCATTGCCAGTCTGCGAGGCAAGACTACAGAGAGCCGCCAGGTGTGACACCGCGACACGGGCGCCTACCATTGGCTGAAAGTGGCGTCATCGGAGCGGACTCTCCCATTGGTCAAACATGACGTGACTTACAGTGCTCGAAGGGTTTATAAGAAGCCTTCCAGAGAGACCTGAGCATTCTGGGACATGCCCTGATTCCCTGATTCACCTCTCTCGAACTTCTTGCCGCGGGCCGCAGCGTCCGAGTTGCTGCCGGCCCGTAATGACTGCACGACTGGTACTTGACGCTCACCTCCTTGTAAATAATGTAGAATAAATCCCTCCCAAGTTTGGGTTTTTTCCATCCCGGAGTCCGTCCCTCAACCCCTACACCACCAGAAAAAAACATTGGGCTGTATTGTGCAAGTGTGACGAAGATTTAAAGCCTGCACGCCGAAGGTGATGGAATGTCCAACAAGACGGAAAGTAAGTCCGGCGGATCATATGACCGGGCAGACGAAATGTCCAACTAACACGGAATATATGTCCAACCGAGACGGAATAGGTGCAACCTAAACGGAATGTCCAACGAGTCTGAATGTTGACGATCGGACGTACCGCTTCTTTCTACGTTCAGGCTCGTTGGACATTGAGGCTGCAAGCGTGACGGCGACAGTATGGCGTACCCGAGGAAGCAGGTGCCTTGATGCCGTTTGTCTTCCCGCGCGCGCCCCGCGTGTAGGAGGTCACGTGATCCGCTGCGTTTCAGAGGCGCGACGCAGAGGAACGGTAAAGGGAGCGGCAGCGCGGAACGTTCGCTCCGGGCGAAGCACGAGCGCTCCCTGCTGTCGATGGCGCTCAACACGCCAGCGTTGTGAGCGCGAATTGTTGTGTCTTCAAGTACGCAGCAGCCTACTTGCAGGAACACATGTTTATTGCCACTTGCAATACAACGGAAAAGAACCACAAGGCACTTACGTGGCCGTCTTATATAGCTATACAGTGCCACTAACCAGTGACATCACAGACACACACACACACAAGCACGTGCGCTCTATCTAAGATACACAATTCAAGACTTCAGTGGCGTCAGAGTGCCACTACAGGTTTTATCTAAGAAGTGATGACACAACACGAATGTTCGCGGTGATATAGTGAACTCTGTTCATGTGTGTGCCTCGGCGCCTTGATACCACGCGTGCCTGTAGTTAGTAAGCGAATGTTTACTGCAATTTAGTCTGCTCCTAAGACTATGTACCGCAGCCTTATTTCGTGTAATATTCTAATACATTGCTATCACCCTTCGGGCGACGCCGCGGCTTCTTTTTTTCGTGATGGCGCTCAGGAACGAAACGCTCCGCGCGGGCCATAAATAAGCGAATGGCAGCGCGCACCCCTTGGGTGCAAGTCGCGCCCTTGTTTTTCAGAAGTTTCTTTTGTAATAGTTGTCGGACGTGTGTGTTGCATCCTGGTTCGAGTGCCACGGTGCGGGAATCACAACGTCTGCCGACGTTAAGCCGCGCTAACGATGGAGACGTTCGTTACGGTGGGGAATGAATGGCCCCAGCTGCGCGTATAACGCGTAAAAGTAATGGGCCTCCTTTATCGGTACGTATGAGAGAGAGATGAAAAAAAAAAGAAAAGATCGTTTCACGCGTTTCAGAATCGGCATACGAATAATAGCATCTCGTACGTTACAGGTAATAGCTCTTCATTTTACGTCCGTGCGCGTCCTGGTCGAGCCCGATAATTGCAACAGCAATCCGTGACGTGTCACGTGATGCGCCGTACATACAGCATGAAAATTAACGATTTCTTCGATCGTACGAATGCACTGTTGCGTACGCTTGAGGGGCTATACGCGAAGTTGCTTGGGCCCCACTATTTCTAAACGGCTCATTTCTTACCTTGGCCTTTGTTTTGGTGTGCCTGTCTCTCTCCGAATTCGTGGGACGTATCCGGAAAATCGCCGCGATCGTGGTCTCTTACAGCTCCCAAGCCTGACCAAACCGGTAATGTATGAGAGCTTGCAAGCGCTGCAATGACTTTGAAATGAGGGCACATGCTTGCAATCATTATTATTATTATTATTATTTGTTTTGCACACATATACACATATACACAGGTAACAGGAAAGGGAAAGCGAGGAGCAGGCTGGCAACTGCCACCGGAAGGGGCACAACGCCTGCCTACTCTTCTGAAGGGAGGCGACAGCAACACAGAAATGGAAGATAGGAAGGGGGGGAGGAGAAAGGAAAAAGGAAAGGAGAGCAACAGGACAAATCTAAAGACCAAAGTAGAACACTGCAACAGGACAAATCTAAAGACTAAAGTACAACTCTGCAGCCGGAATTAAAGTGACGCCGCGTCGAACAGCCTCCACAATTATCAACCACGTCCATGGCTAGTTCGCTATGCGGCTGATTGTGTTCTCCACGATGAGACGCCAAGTAAAGCTGCACGTAATCACCGTTTCACGTAAACACCTGCACGTAATCACCGGTTCACAATACACACTACAAGGTGTTTGAACCCGCCACCTCCCATCTTCGAAGGAAGAAACGTTAGGGTACAACACTGATCACACACAGTAGGGCCGGTCACTGAAGGTCACGCTAGCAATCATGGGCATGGCTGTCCGCAATCATGCACGGGGCTGATCATTTGCGCTTTCGCAGGGTAGCGAGCGTAACTATTGCAGGCGGGGAGCGTGGTATTAGGGCCGTTGGCAGCTATGTCCTTCTTGCCGACTTTCTTAATAGTCTTGTTTCATTTTTTTAACTCTTGCTTTCTTGCCGAACTTCAAAACTGAATTTTTCGCATCGCAAATTTTTCCTCTGGCTTTCTTCATAACTTGCGATACTGGTATTTTTTGCATGTTGTACGTATGTGGGAAAGCGCGAACCTTATTCGCTTGTGTCTTGTTGCAATTCACCGATCCGTACTACTTCCAATGCCGCTTCCTCACGAACTAAAGAATACTCGGCTTTCTTTTTTCCTTTTTTTTCTTCTTTTCTTCATGCGTGTGATGGGAATCTTACTGAAATGCTGAACCTTTATTCACCGTGATATGTTTGTTCGTATCTCTCGTTCTCAGTATGTCCTTTTTGATCAGTTCTACGCATATTGCTCCCAGACTCACCAGCCCTATCAGTAAACTAATGCGGTATCTATAGGAAGTGCATAATATGTATTATTAAAATGAGGAAGGAGTTCTCTGCATCCAATGAAATTATGACGTGCAAAGGATGAGATTTCGTAGTTACTTTCTGAACATTTTGAAATCTTCGTTCCTGTTGAGTCATATATATATATATATTTGAATACACGGAGGGGCGCACTTCGGAAAATTGCATGTTTAAGGGTTTAACGTGACGGCCGTCAAAGTTTATTCTGACGAAGTCCGTGCCACGGCCGCAATGTTAAACCGTTGAACATGCAATTTTCTGCAAGTGTGCCCCCTTCGTTTCTTATTATATTATTATATGGAGACTATAGAATATGGAGACCTCCCTATTCACTGTTGCAACGTCCATGCCATGGCGTGTGACAACTGAAGCGTGTTCTTTTGTTGCACAAATGTTGGCCGCATGCGCTTCCCGATAAACATGGCGCAGAGAGATCTGCTCTACAGAGCAGTTCATTTTGACTTAGTGTGTGTGTGTGTGTGTGTGTGTGTGTGTGTGTGTGTGTGTGTGTGTGTGTGTGTGTGTGTGTGTGTGTGTGTGTGTGTGTGTGTGTGTGTGTGTGTGTGTGTGTGTGTGTGTGTGTGTGTGTGTGTGCGTGTGTACGCAATGATCTAGGAGAGGAGGGCATCGTTCCACGGTTCCACGGTAGAAATGTGATGCAACTGTCGAGGGTGACGCAAATGGTGTTGACGTATGCCGCCAAGCACAGCCATGACTTCCCACGCGATGCAGTTACCGATACTGAAAACATCCACCGCTGCGTCATCATCGCTGCACAATTGCTGCTCGACAGCTCTTCCGAGAGTTAAGTACAACTGCACGCACAATAGCGTTTTACGAATGTGATCCATTCACTGCAAGTGCTCGCGTACTGAGCTGGTCAGTATCGCGCGAGTACTGATTTGCGACGCCTTTCTTATCATCAGGTTGACATTCAAGTGCACATTGCGAAAAAAAGCATTGTATATTGTGAATCTACTTAGATAACTAGGTGCAGACACATACAGACATCAGGCGGGAAACGGTTAAGAAACGCCACTTCTCTGTGTCTCCTTGCAACGTCATGGTAGGTGCAATTAAGTGACGGCGTGTGAAAACAACGCGCTTGAATTTTGTCGGCTCAAACTTAAAGACTTTGGTCAATTCCGCAAATTGTTCTGGTCTTCAAATATGAATTGCATATTATACGCAGTTTGTACCGTGCAGTATATTGGACATTAGTTTTCCAGCAGTATAGTAGTAGTAGTAATCGCAGTAGTAGTAGCAGCATTAGTTGTTGTATAGTTGCATATAGAAGTATATAGACTGTAGTAGTCGTAGCAGGAGCAGCATTTGTAGTATTAAAAGCAACAGCGCTGGTAGTATATAGTTGCAGTATTATGATTGCAGTTGCAGCACCAGCAATGGTGGTAGTAGTAGTAGTAGTAGTACCACAAACAACAAGAACAATAGTAACTCGTTCGGTACAATTAACGCGCATGTCGACAAACGTACGGGCATCTCGTCACTCGAGTGCACAGGCGGGCAAAGTTGGCCTTCACGTTGATATGCCCACACCGCGAGTACCGGCGCTGTAGTTAACGGCGCATTCATCGACTGTTGCTTGCGCAACGGCCACCACACTGTTGCGCACGAAACCACGCTCGACTGCTCGCTCGCACGCCGCTGCAGAGGCGTCGTAACGTGTTTCCCAACCTTTGCCCCCCACTCCCCCACCTCCCCCGCAAACGCTAAGTGTCGCTCTGAAGGCCGGGAAAACAAACAAAGGGAGGCGCCAGGACGAGACTTCAAAAGCGTGGGGAGAGAGAGAGCGATAGAGGGAGAGAGGCAGGGAGGGAGGGAGAGAGAGAGAGACATGGAGCAATTGACGCGGCGGCTCCGTGCCAGAATTGCTCGTGCTTCGGCCTCGCGTCTCGGACACTGGGGCTGCAACGTGTCGTCTCTCTCTCTCTCTCTCTTCTACCACCTCTTTTCCTCTCCCACCTTGCTGTCTCCTCTAGGAATTGTACGTCACCTAAAGTGCCAGACTTCCTCTTTAAACCCTTTGAAGCGTGGCGATGGGGCCTAAATTGTCTTGATTATGGGATTTAAGAAAGAGACGGAGAGAGGAAAAAAAAAAGGAAAGGCAGGGGGTGATAGGGACACTAAAGGCAAATACAAAGTCGACGTGCACTGTTTAAATCCATTTCAGAATCCTCGCAACGCTTGTTTCGTGTCAAGGAAAGACCTAGTTCGCGAGAGAATTGCATCTGAAGCGTCCGAATAACTTTTTCGAAATTCAAATCTCCCGCCACCCAACCGGGAAAGTGGTGACGTTGTGTACACCCTTTGCTGCCGTCGGTGAGTAAAACGGCGCCCGACAGGCGCGGTATCGAGCAGATCGAGACAGAGCGACAGAGCGGTGAATTCGCCGCTGCAGCTGCTTTTTGGACATGTGGCGTACACTCTAAGAACAGTTTACACCCTTTGGCGTGCCCCTTCTGCCACACAGCAGTAATCGTCATCTGCCTTGATGCGTTTCCTTTCTTTAACGCTGCGAGCCCGGAACTTTCCAGTAACGAACGGCACGCGCGTTATCAGCGTAGAACAGTTTACACCCTTTGGAGTGCCCCTTCTGATAACGCGCGTGCCGTTCGTTACTGGAAAGTTCCGGGCTCGCAGCGTTGAAGAAAGGAAACGCATCAAGGCAGATGACGATTATTGTTGTGTGGCAGAAGGGGCACGCCAAAGGGTGTAAACTGTTCTTAGAGTGTAGACCGTTCGGGCATAACGCGACATCACATGAACGTTGAATTATCTGCTACTTGCAGTTTGCGCGCGTTTCGCAAGTTAGTAAAACGGGCGCAGCACTGCGCGACTACGAAACTAACGAAATGCGAAAGCGGGGTGGGGGGGATGCACAGTCGAACGAAAACGAAACCTTTCGACCGCCAGCGTCGTCAAGGGTAACTTTAATGAGTCATTTTTTCTAAATGTGAAATGGAACTGGACAAGTAGCATTTTATTTCATCTTATAATACAATACTCACCAGAGAAAACGACATAACCAGTGCATATTTGAACGCCAGAAGGATATACCCACCGCCGAGTCCCAAATTGAACAGGAGGCAGGCCGTCGCCTGGCGACAACTCCAGACGAACACCTTCCCTAATCCATTCCGTCTGAAACGTTATCTTCCCAGATAAGCATCAGTACGGCACGTGCAAATTGTGCCAGGAAGGACCAGCAACACTCCAACACATGCTGTGGGAGTGCAATGTAGTTATAGGGGGGATGGCAGTTACTCCGGAGACCCTGTCGTCGAGGTGGGCCGCCGCTCTGCGCAGCTCAGACCTCGGAATCCAGACGTGGGCAGTCCAGCAAGCCCGTGAGGCGGCGTTGAGGCAGGGCCTTGACGTTCCCACGTGGGAGACCTGAGCCCGGGTCGCGTTAAACCTTGCCGGACGTACGAGAAAGTTGTATCCATCCATCTATCCATCCATCCATAATACAATACTAGGATGCTTTTTCTTTTCCAACGAGGGGTTGAGTACTAGCGAGAAAATTTAACTAAGGAGTGCTTCCGTCATCGGTCAAGTGCTTGAAAGTCCCGAAGGAATATCTAACCGTGTCCTGCATTTACCTCAATTTCTCGAATATTAAGGCGCTGTTGGCGATAATACTGACGCCTTAGAGGTTCTCGAGCACTAATCTATCACTTTAGCTTGACATAATATTTGCCTTTAGTGTCCCTGTAACTTTCTGCACTTTGCAACCGTGCTTGTGGGGAGGGAAATGGTGGACTGAAAGAGAGGGAAAGAGATAAGGCATGAGTATGGACCAATCGCACGCACTAGATAGCGCCACCCGTGTCTACAGCGAAGCACTCGAGTATGTATCGTTCTCGCGTAAACATTTTGAAGATGCCAACACAACACCTTGGAGTGGTGGTGTTGAGGAGAGCCCGAAGGACGATACGAGAATGTTTTTGTTTACGCTCCGCTTCCCTCAGAATACGCCGGCGCGGAAACCGAACCGGCCACTTCATGATGGACAGCACAGAAGGCCGAGCCAACCCGGCAGATGCGATGAAGGCCGTTGGTGATGGCGCTTGTGATATGTTGATATCTGGAAGTGACTGCTTCGTGCGCATTACCTGTCGTTGGCCTTGTATACTGCTTTCGAGAGCGTTTATGCGTTCCGGAGTGCTTGGACAAGGAAATTTGAGCTGTCCTCTATATACCTAAACAGCTTCCACTTCAAAGTCGGTTATCCCCGCCCTCTGTACGCCGTAGTCGATTAGCGACCGCGACGTTCTGCGACCGCCCGCCTTTAATGACTGCTTGTTGCGCCCTGCAGTTGGCTTCGCATCTGTCAACAAGCTGTCCCGTTTATTTTTATTTTTTTCGTTTTGTTCCTTCAAACTGGGTGCGCCGGCCCTGCACGGAGGAAAATGTCCTGCCACAGGATGACCTCGCCTACATGAGTAGCGAAAGCCGGGCGATCTAGTGTTCGTAACGGCGCTAGCGCGTAGCGCGCGATTGCGTGTAGAAAAGGGACAGAGACGAATTAAAAAGTGATGTTACGATACGCGGCCAACTCGCCTAGCGTTGTCGAGATCTACTGTTGTTGACGCTCCTGAAGGCCGGCATGTGGGTGCGCTAGCTTATTATAAATCTTTGCAATGACAGCTCCCTGGGCGTCGCCGTAATGTCTCCTCCGGATTGTCGGGAACCCACGTGGCATCTAAGCGCTGTAAAGACGGCGTGTACATTCCGGCGCTCGCCTCATCGAAAAAAAAAGTGTAGTACATGTAGATATACTTGGTTATCAATTTTAATGCAAACAGGCTGATTAAGTAGCTTAGGTTATTTAGGAAAGCTTCCGCAACTGGGAAAGTTACGTGCTGGAATAACACGAAGAAGGCGCCTGCTCCATCCAGTGCACAGATGTTGAGCGCGCGTTAGCCAATCATGGCAGCTGCTAGTGTGATCGCACTCTCCAGGATCGTTATTCTCCACTATCGTGTAGAGAGAGAGTGAGAGAGAGAATGGAAGAAGGCAGGGAGGTTAACCAGACTGAGTCCAGTTTGCTACCCTACACGTGGTGAGGGGAATGGGGAGTGAAAGAGAGAGAGGGAGAGAACTTAAGTGTAGGATGTCTATAGCCGGGCACTCAAGTCTGTTGCCTTCAGGTAGTGAAAAATCGCTCGAACTGCTTTCTGCGCTAATGAACTCCGATGCTACACTATTGTGTAGCATCGGGGGAGCGGCTGAGAGGTGCATTCCTGCACTACCAATCTGTTGGGTGTAAGTTCGAATTGTCGCAAAGAATTTTGGATATCAAAGGCGGCACCGGCGGACATCAAACAAACGACGGGAGGGAACCCTCGAGAGCTATCGCTGTAGAAAAGATACTGAGCTTCACGTTTACGTTTCTCTAAAAGTATGCGTAATAAAGACTGCAAACCACTCGAAGAGAATTCCAAATCGGAAGAATTTGATCTATTATATACCTCCCAAAAATATACCAATAATCTGTAGATGCTACTTCCGCAAAACTGACGTATAAACAATCTGTTTCACTTGAGCTGAACAT
Source organism: Dermacentor albipictus (assembly GCF_038994185.2). NCBI lineage: Eukaryota > Metazoa > Arthropoda > Arachnida > Ixodida > Ixodidae > Dermacentor > Dermacentor albipictus. The sequence continues at coordinate 24,564,087 of NC_091827.1, read as the reverse complement.
TGACGCTTTATACGCCCCGATAACGTTTACGGAATTGCTGTGTATGTTTTTTGGCTAGGAGGTGTGCGTTTCGTGATTGAGTTTCATGGAAATTTAATGGTTTTAGATTTTACATGAAGAATTTCGCTTCCAACAGTCGGCGAAACTTAGCTATCTCAAGCGTGGCAAACTTTATCATTTGATGGGAAAATGTGCCGGGTAATTCATTTTAATTCATGTATTACGATCTATCGTGCATTTTATGTTTTTGAGTGTCTGAATAGGTAAATCGTACTAAATTGGCATCGAAGTAAGGCTTCCTGTTAAAACGCGCTGCTTCGACAAATCATTTAAGCAATATTTATACAGCTGAATGTGTCTTTGATTCTCTCTTGCACGTGACCACCAGGTGTAAGTCTTTGTATTACCCAAATGAAAATTGCCGTTGCTCGTAGGCACTTTGACGTGTTTGCGACGTTTGCATGCTTGACCACAACGCCGTGTCGATACGCTTGTATTCTCTGAATAAGAAAAGCCGTTTACGAATTGCAATTTGATTGTGTTGATTTTGTGACTTGTCCATGGATACCACAATGCGTATTCATGATCTCTTGTTCCTGGAAAAGAAAAAGAAGTGCAGGTGCTTCTGAGCGAGCGATTGTAGGCCTATGAAACGATCTCACTTGACACATGTACCGCATATCCGATAATCTAGTATGATCATATGAGAACACACGGGACCCCACCGTGGTGGTTTAGGGGCTATGATGTTGCGCTGTTAAGCACGAGGTCGCGGGATCGAATCCCGGCCGCGGCGGCCGCTTTTCGATCGGGGCGAAATGCAACAACGCCCGTGTGCTTTGCATCGGGGCATGTTAAAGATCCCCCGGTGTTCAAAATCAATCCAGAGTCACCCCAGTATGGCGTGCCTCATAATCAAATCGCGATTTCGGCACGGAAAACCGCAGAATTCAATTCAGAACACACATGAAACGTACCTGTTCACCACAAGATTATCTGATAACTATCGAACGCGATATTCACTCAGGAGAAAAAAAAAGAAGAATCCAAGTCACTTGACCTACCTCTTCCTTGTTCGTCCTCTTTGAGTTGCGTCAGCCAGCTTCATTTATTTTTCCAGCAGAGAGAGAGAGAGAGAGAGCCAGATAGCGAGGCGTCGCGCACTACTAGGTCAAGTGCACTCGAAATACTTACCACACGACAAGTGGGGTCTCCTGACAGCGATAACAGCTGGCAATCGTAAACAGCGCCACCACCTGCGGATAACAAAAGGGCATCGTGGCCCGAGGTATGCACGAGCGATAAGAGCGTATATCGCATTAAAAAAAGCCCCAAACGCGTACGCCTTGCAGAGATTGCGTTGCTGCCCTTTTTATTCGGTCAGGCGACGGAAACGTCGTCGACGTATTGTGTGACTACGATAAGAAGCAGTTATCGGTGCGGGTATTGCAGTTACAGAAAGTGGCGACGTGCCGAAAATTATCCTGCCGAATGGTGTGAGGAAAAGTGCGCTTGTCTACGGTCGCAACGAACCTTCGCAAGGCTTACTTGAAGAGCAATGAAACGCACAGGATTCATACACTCTAAAAAACGCTTGCACCCTTTGGGGTATATATCTGCCACACAACGATAATCGTCATCTGCCTTGATGCGTTTCCTTTCTTGAAAACGCCGCGCCCGCTACTTTCCTGTCGGGAATGCTATATGTCATGCTGATAACGCGCATGCCGTTCGTTACTGGAAAGTACCGGGCTCGCAGCGTTAAAGAAAGGAAACGCATCAAGGCAGATGACGGTTATCGTTGTGTCGCAGATATACACCCCAAAGAGTGCAAAATTTTCTTAGAGTGTACAAGCATGCATACATGGGCGCGCCATACTGGTTCACAGCTTCCACTGTGCCGGCGAAACGAATCGAGATAACGCGTAGCTCCTCGCCGTGCTAGCTCTACGGGAATGTGGCGCCTTCGATGACGTCACTGCATATCCTTTATAGCCATCGTAACTTTAGCCATCGTTACTTTTCTTTTGCTATGCACGCCAGAACGGAGAAAATCTCAATCTTGCCCATATTTATATGACTGGGCTGTACGACCGACATTAAATGTCACGGGCAACAAAATTTTAAACCTCGTAAAATGCCTAATTTGAGATAGTGTAGATATAAAGAAGGCCACTGTGCGAAATTTGCCGTTTGGAATGCGCACGACCTTCGGCATGACCTCCAAAACAAGCTGACGTCCGTGGCTGCCGGCGGCGAGCTGAAAAGTTTCGGAATCGGCGTCCTGCAACTTACGTCACAACGACAACCACCAGGTGCGCACGTCGTCTGCTTAAGAGGAAGCTTTAGCTCGGGTGCTCCCATCTGAATACATGTAAAAGGAGAATTCGTTTTTCTCGGCAACCACTGCACCGAATTTGGCGAGGTTTGTTGCATTTGAAAGAAAAACTTAATATATAGAGACTTTTCGTTTCTAATTTTTGATTTAGGTCGTAAATATTTTTATTAAGAAGTCGCAAAAATCGAAAATTTTCAGAAAAGGAAACTATCAAGTTTACAACTCTCTAAATCGTCAACGAGAACTCGTATCACAATTACGTGAATTGGATCTAACAGTACATCTAAAGCGGACGAAAGTGACGTGTTACACATGAATCCCGAAAAATTTAGTAATATGGATATACAGCTTTTTCAGGACCCTTGTACGCATCGTAACAAATTCACGTAAGATACAAAATAACATATAAAATTTGCCCCCTTTCAATGATCTAGCGGATGTTGTTCAGAGAACTGCAATATCTGTTCTTGATTCAGAGCTATTAATTTGTAAATATCGTTCTTCTACTTTTCTCCGAACTTTCGAATTTCTGAAACATTTTAAAGCGAAATTGAGGTCCTAAATAGAAATTCCGCTTCCAACAGTCACTAAAATTTAACTTTCTCTGTCAAATGCTACAAAGTTTATTAAAATCGGTCCACGAGTTATCCCAGAAAAACGTTTTTGTGTTTTACATGTATTTGAATACGCCGGGTCGGAGTTGGGCCCGAACTAAAGCTTCCTCTTAAGTGCTGTTTAAAGGCTGCAAACAATAAAACTATGCAGTTACCAGCCGTGCGGCTTTTCCAATGTCGGTTTGGTGGTAATACTGCTAATTCATTGCAAATTTAGTTGAAGTGAGAATTCGGTGCAGTTGGCCTTTAAATGCGCTTGAACAACACCATTGTGTGTGCCTGCGCGCATGACCTTTTATCGTCCTTTCCTTTTCCTTCCCCCTCAAGAATATCTGTCTCTTTGAAAAACGTCTCCATCCATCATCGGGATACTAAGCAGCAACACTGAATCAATTGAGACTTGTATTATTTTTTTTTAATAACTACGTTTTCATTCGTTTAGCATTTCAAGAAAAAGTGTCGGCTTCTTTATACGAAAGAATACCAAATCAGCACGAATCATGGTTTCCATTGCATTTTCCCACATTCGGGGGTTGGTTTAGTACAGTAAAGGTTCTCGGAACTTCCCAGCTCTAGTTTTCGGTTCGCTTTGAATGCGGTAAACAACTATCTAGACGCAGGGAAGACGCTACAAAGATCTGTGACGTCACGATGAGGTGGCAGGAGCACTTCAGGGCGGCGTACGATTGTATTCGGCATGACCGTGACGTCACTAAGGAAAAGAAGAAAAAAAAAAGCCCTGGTAACTTGCCCGCCTTTTCTTTTTTCTTTTTGTCCTCTGACTTGCGTCACTCAGCCTTTTCATTTATTTTTGCATGACAGAGAGCCGATAGCCAAGCCTCACGCACTATAGATAAAGGGCACTCGAAACGCTTACCGTACCACAAGTGGGATCCAATTGTGTGCGATTTCAGAAACGTACAGGGAGAGAAAAAGAAATGTACTCTGCGCTGGAGGACAAGGAAAGGGTGTAGACAAGATGAGGAGAAAAGAATAGACCAAGATAACTTGTCCGCATATTCACGAGGAGGGCAAATGACAGCGACTATGGTATTTCCATTCGGTCCCGGTGCTTTCATAAAGCACACTATGTAAAGCACACACTTTCTAGACATGATGGTCGTGGTACAGCTCATTTTGCAGTCATAATTCGTCGTCGAGAGTGCTGTTGTTTCCTGTCACGTATGTTGCTCCTACCCGCCATGGGCCAAGGAATTGGCCAAGGAATTGGCCAAGGAATGGATACGCGGATAGCAGCGGGGCCATTTCGTGTTGGGCGATCGTTTGCGCGTAATTGAAGAGAATCACGACGGTGACCCGCACACCGTCAAAAGTGTTACGTGAGCTTTTGCATATAAGGGAGACACGGGGCGCGGGTTGTTCAAGACATTGAGGAATTTGACGTCAATACGGGCATTTCAATTGAATTCAATTTTGACGCTGCGTTCGTATCGCCCTTTGTTGAAATAAACTATTTCTAAAACGTGTGCTTACTCTTTGCGCCGTCGGCCATTTTTGGTACCACGTTTTGGTCCCGCCCAAGGTGGTTTAAGCACTTGGCCACGCCGCCGCCGCGTACTTTCGCTATATGGGGCTTGTAAGGCTTCCACATTTAAAAAGCTTGAGTCAAGATACTGTTGGCAGCAGATTCTGTTATTTGGGCCGTCGATTTTTCATTAAGTTGTGGAAGAATTGCAAAACTAAAGAAAAAAGGAGCTAAACTGTTCATAGAGTGTACAACTCTAACTCGCCAATACTGCAATACTGTGTTCAAATACCTGTGTTTGAATAGGGAAAGCGGACTTGGCTTGCATTGCGGGGCGTTTGCCCTCCCGACAGCAGCAGCACGGCGTCAACGAATGCTATGCACGAAGCAAGAGAGAGAGAGAGAGAGACAAAAGGGAAGGAAAGACAGGGAGGTTAGCCAGTGTAAATACCGGCTGGCTACCCTGTGCTGGGGAAAGGGGTAAAGGGAATAAAAGGAGAAGGAAGAGAGAAAAAAAAACAAGAAAAATGCGCACAGTAACGCGATGTTACGCGCAACAATAGTCAATGGCGTTCGCACAATTCACATGTACCTAATAACTTGAGCAAAGCCCTTAAGGAGTTGAGTGCCGAAACCCGTCTGGACCAGTGTCCTAAAATTTTCTCTTCTGTGAAGGGGCGATTGTCCAGTTTTTCGAGCACGGTCACGAGCACTTTTCTTTGCACATTGTATGGCGAACGATAAGCTATTCGTTGCACTAACAGCTTGAATCGCCTAGATAGCGCACGCGCATCGTACGACCGGCCACTGCGTACGACGAGACGTTACGAAAGATGGTTGCGCAATCTTCTCGTGGTGCGATAAAAAAGGTGCGAGATAAAACGTTTAGCTGTGAGCGCTTTCTACGCATACGTGCAAAAGTTGTAGCTGCATTTTCGCATATAATGACGAAGAAAGAGCGCAAGACGGAGGACTTGTGAACGTGACAGGCGTTGTCACGTTGCCACTTGAGCATCGAACACCACGATAGTTGTGTAAGTTCTTTCTTTTTCTTCTTCGCCATGTGATCTGATGACGAAATCAATCAATCAATATTCATTATGTTTCAACAGCATGAAATTCGTGCGTACTATACACAGACAAGGGTCCCATATAGTTTCGGCGACTGTTATTCGTTGGCGTAACTTTTAACTATACTGACGCAGAAAACCGACTTAACGCTTTACCTGTTTTTGAAGGGATGCTATAAAGACAAACACTAAATCAACTTTATTTGATATAGCATTCTTTGGAAACTCATTTTTTAAAGTTTGGCGATAATTGATTATTAGACAAGAACATGGAAAGTTATCGACAGAAATTTTTGAACTTGGCTCCCCCACACGGCGTGCCTCATAATCAGAAAGTGGTTTTGGCACTTGAAACCCCACAACCTTATTTTATTTTTAATTTCGAAAGGTAATTAGCGAAATAAATAACGTCACAAGAGCGCTCGAAGCCACAAGGCCGAAGATTAGACAAATCCTCGTACTAATCGTAATTCCCATACTATGCATGATCGAAGCGCCAGAGATCCCTGTTAAAATTTTCGTTGCGAATTCTATGGCTACGTCATCATCATCATCATCAGCCTGGTTACGTTCACTGCAGGGCAAAGACCTCTCCCATACTTTTCCAACTACCCCTGTCATGTACTAATTGTGGCCATTTTGTTCCTGCAAACTTCATCTGATACGCCTACCTAACTTTCTGCCGCCCCCTGCTACGCTTTCCATCCCTTGGAATCCAGTCCGTAACCCTTAATGACCATCGGTTATCTTCCCTCCTCCTTACATGTCTTGCCCATGCCCATTTCTTTTTCTTGATTTCAACAAGATGTCATTAACTCGCGTTTGTTCCCTCACCCAGTCTGCTCTTTTCTTATCCCTTAACGTTACACCCATCGTTCTTTCCATAGCTCGTTGCGTCGTTCTCAATTTAAGTAGAACCCTTTTCGTAAGCCTCCAGGTTTCTGCCCCGTAGGTGAGCACTGGTAAGACACAGCTATTATACACTTTTCTCTTGAGGAATAGTGGCAAGATGTCGTCCAGGATCTGAGAATGCCTGCCAAACGCACCCCAGCCCATTCTTATTCTTCTGGTTATTTCAGTCTCATGATCCGGATCCGCGGTCACTACCTGCCCTAAGTAGATGTATTCCCTTACCACTTCCAGTGCCTCGCCACCTATCGTAAACTGCTGTTCTCTTCCGAGACTGTCAAACATTACTTTAATTTTCTGCAGATTAATTTGCAGACCCACTCTTCTGCTTTGCCTCTCCAGGTCAGTGAGCATGCATTGCAACTGCTCCCCTGAGTTACTAAGCAAAGCGATATCATCAGCGAATCGCAAGTTACTAAGGTATTCTCCATTAACTCTTATCCCCAATTCTTCGCATTCCAGATCTCTGAATACCTCCTGTAAACACGCTGTGAATAGCATTGGAGAGATTGTATCTCCCTGCTTGACGCCTTTCTTTATTGGGATTTTGTTGCTTTCTTTATGGAGGACTACGGTTGCTGTGGAGTCGCTATATATATCTTTCAATATTTTTACATATGGCTCGTCTACACCCTGATTCCGTAATGCCTCCATGACTGCTAAGGTTTAGACAGAATCAAATGCTTTCTCGTAATCAGTGAAAACTACATATAAGGGTTGGTTATATTCCGCACATACGGCTACGTATATAGACGAGGCAACCTAAAGTTTGCCCGCGCGGCACCAGCGCCGAATGCTCCCCTAGCGGACCAATGGAAGTTTGGAGGGTCGTCGCTGCGCTGGCGCGCGCCCGTGTTCTGTACGGCGGGAGCGCTCGTGCGCGTGGTTTTTGCGATGCCGAGTGCGACCTCATCAGCCAGGAAAGGTGGCACGCAATACTGATGTGTTGTTGATTGCCACAGCAGCCTCGAAAACACGAAAGGTCCTACGCCGCCCGTGAAGTTCTACAGATTTCCTGGGAAGTGGGACGATAAGGACAGACGACAAGCATGGATAACTGCAGTGCGCGGCCGAGTCGAGTAAGTCTCATACTTTCGCATTCGCGTGTAATATCTTGAAAGCGGAATAGTCATATGCCTGTTTTTAGTGCACGGCCGTTTGTTTAGTCGTGTCGCGTTGTTGAATTGTGGTGGCATCCGCCGTTTGTTAGCGGTAAATGCAGGCGTGTTGCGCCGCTAAGCTCTACGACGCGTGCTCGATTCCCAGCCACGGCGGCCGCATTTCGATAGGGGCAAAATGCAAGAACACCCTTGTTACCGTGTGCTTTGATTTTTGTGCACGTTAAAGAACCCCCAGAGCTTAAAATTATTCCTGAGACTCCCCATTACAGCGGGCTTCATATTGATTTCGTGGTTTTGGCACGGTTTTGGCACTTGGAACCTCCGAATTTATTTGATTTCACTGTGCCTTCCCTCGCGATTGGCATGGACGAGCTCAAGAGAGTTATTTCCTTTTTCCAAACGCTGCAACTTAAATTACTAGTTGTGCAGGTAACGAAAGGGGCCGCGCGCTACTTGTGTGTGGTATCAGACCGTATTTAATGCAAGCCGCGGTCGTCGCGTGCGTCGGGAAGCGGCAGATCGGATAGCAACCGCTCGAGACGTGCGCGTTATGTTTGTTGTTTCCCCATGCTTTCTAAGTATCTAAGTGTGCAAGTATCGTAACTTGTAGTGGTAGCACTCTTGTAGAATAATATATGCACACAATCACAGGAACGTTACCTTTGCAAACATATTATTGGGAGTAATTTAATCCCCACAACAAATAGGCATACATACTGTTTCACTCATATGCGATGCAGATGGAAGCGGCGCCAAACAGACCAATGGCAATCACAACAGTCTTCTCAGCAGTCAGCACCACTGGGACATGTGCTTTCCTACTGCAGCGACGCAGCTCTTGAGCAGCGGCAAGACACGTGTGAAACAGACTCCAGAACAAGCCTTTGTGAAGTGACGGAACCATCAAGAAGCAGCCCAATGGATCTGCAGTCACCGAGTAGTATGACAACAGAAGTTTCTGCTGCCAGTGTGACTTATGTTGTAATTGAAATAAAAGTGGCTAAATTTCTGAACATGGTGCGTACCTCTAACTCGACGTCGTCTACGATCTTGTCGGACACCTGTGACACGCACTTGGCTTTCACTATCACATCACCGTCCACAATTAGTTCAACGCCGTACACGTTCGGAAGCAGACGCTCCCCTATCGTGAGGTTGCCGCCACGAAAAAAAAGCTGTCGGCGTCGGCAGCCTTCTTGCAACCGCACGGCAATCTTTGCATGGCTGTTGCGCAAGCAGGCGATCTGCCGCCGTCGAAAACGGAGCGCCGTGAGCACGAGCAGCGAAGAAAAGCGCGGACAACACAATGTAAACAAAGCGGAGACTGCGCCACGGCGCGACCGCCCGACTTGACGCTTCCACATTGGGGGCGCTGTCAAGAGGCGCAGTAGCGCCGCCTGGCCATGGTTTTCTTGTCTATATCCGTAACTACGCGTGTTTCCACGCAATCTGCTCGCAGCGCCCCCTTGCGCACATGCAGCGGTTCCATACAGCGCGTAGACGGGCGAGCACACACCTGCAGGAAACCTGACACGTCTGGCGTGCTTCTTCAGACTCGCCGCTGTGCCGTGCACAGAAGCGATTATGAGTATAATAAAAGCGTCGCGTCCGTAACTACCCGTGTTTCCACGCAATGCGCTCGCAGCGCCCCCTTGCACACATGCAGCGGTTCCGTACAGCGCGTAGACGGGCGAGCACACACCTGCAGGAAACTTGACACGTCTGGCGTGCTTCTTTAGACTTGCCGCTGTGGCGTGCACGGAAGCGATTATGCGTATAATAAAAGCGTCACGTCCGTAACTACGCGTGTTTCGACACAGTGTGCTCGCAGCGCTCCCTTGCACACATGCAGCGGTTCCGTACAGCGCGTAGACGGGCGAGCACACACCTGCAGGAAACCTGACACGTCTGGCGCGCTTCAGACTCGCCGCTGTGGCGTGCACGGAAGCGATTATGCGTATAATAAAAGCGTCACGTCCGTAACTACGCGTGTTTCGACACAATGTGCTCGCAGCGCCCCCTTGCACACATGCAGCGGTTCCGTACAGCGCGTAGACGGGCGAGCACACACCTGCAGGAAACCTGACACGTCTGGCGTGCTTCTTCAGACTCGCCGCTGTGGCGTGCACGGAAGCGATTATGCGTATAATAAGAGCGTCACGTCCGTAACTACGCGTGTTTCCACACAATGCGCTCGCAGCGCCCCCTTGCACACATGCAGCGGTTCCGTACAGCGCGTAGACGGGCGAGCACACACCTGCAGGAAACCTGACACGTCTGGCGTGCTTCTTCAGACTCGCCGCTGTGGCGTGCACGGACGCGATTATGCGTATAATAAAAACGTCATGTCCGTAACTACGCGTGTTTCCACACAATGCGCTCGCAGCGCCCCCTTGCACACATGCAGCGGTTCCGTACAGCGCGTAGACGGGCGAGCACACACCTGCAGGAAACCTGACACGTCTGGCGTGCTTCTTCAGACTCGCCGCTGTGGCGTGCACGGACGCGATTATGCGTATAATAAAAACGTGATGTCCGTAACTACGCGTGTTTCCACACAATGCGCTCGCAGCGCCCCCTTGCACACATGCAGTGGTTCCGTACAGCGCGTAGACGGGCGAGCACACACCTGCAGGAAACCTGACACGTCTGGCGTGCTTCTTCAGACTCGCCGCTGTGGCGTGCACGGAAGCGATTATGCGTATAATAAAAACGTCACGAAGGAACGCGATCGGCTTTTTTTTATGGTTTCGTTAGCGCATCATGAACGACGCTGCGCCATTTCTGACTTGTGTACATCGGCTTTGGGCACGTAGCTTCGAGGAAGTTGAGTATACCCGTGACCTTGGCCTTGGATCTGACGGAGTACACCCTCGTAGTAAAAACAAAAACAAAAAAACACGAGCGTGCGCTGTAATGTATGGCTTCGTCTTTGTAACAAACACGGGCTCTGCATAGCACGATCTACAGACGCCTGAACCGCTGGAATGTGCGCGGAATATAGTGGCTCTAACAATCAGCCGACGTCCGATTTCCTGTAGTTGCAGTCTCAATGGCACGTGCTACACAGGCCGCTCTTCGAAGAACAGAATTAATGCCGACAGTTATCTCATTGCGGAATGACTTCCAGCTAGACAAACGTCATTTGAGCACAGCGATGCTGTGTTTGAGTTATGGTTGCCGCGGGGTAAACCTCTTGCATCTGAATCTCGGCACGTGACTCATTAATTAGGCCAGGGAGTCGGCATTTAACCCATGTCCCAGCCATCCCTCAAAAGACTTTCCACCTGCGCAGGTTATCTCTTCACTTAATGATTAATTCGAAAAGTGGTGAAGGGAGAGACAATTCCAGCAAGCACGCGGTCTCTGTTGTATGCGTTGAACTCAGATTGATTGATGATTAATGGAGTTTTATGGCGCAAGGGTCAGGGATGGGCAAAGAGTTTCGTTCACAGTGAGTGAGTGAGTGAGTGAGTGAGTGAGTGAGTGAGTGAGTGAGTGAGTGAGTGAGTGAGTGAGTGAGTGAGTGAGTGAGTGAGTGAGTTAAACGTCTCGAAGCTGCAGTTGGTCTATGAGATACGTCGTTGCGGAGGTGCTCGGAATTAATTGTTAAACCACCACGAGTTTTTCTGAAAATAACACATAAGCGAAAAAAGTATTTCAGCTCTATTGGTGTATTACCCTTCGATAACACGAAAAGAGAAACTGTATTATATATCATTACAGGAGGCCATAGGTAAGCCACAGATGACACAAAAATGAAATGCCGGTGCTGACGCCGCCTTGGAAGTTCTCGCACCGGCTCGCCGTAATATGGCATGTCGACGGCGTCTGTCCCGTGGCCTGTTAACCTCTAATCCTGTGAAGATCGGGCTGCACTGTACTCTAAAGTAGCCAAACATTGAATTTTGCAACTTTGGAGAACTATATACTACGGCGCCACAAGCAACGTTAAGGTACCAGGGTCTTTGTTCTGTAAGCTTTGGCCTCCGGACCGCCTAAAATACGAATACTTTGCAATCCGGGACATCGCACTGACATGCCGGCGTTGAGGCTTCCACGCAAAATTAGTAACAAAAAACAAGCACAGAGTCTTAGAGCTTCATTTTCTTCTTCATTAACTAGAATATAGTTTTCATCGAATACCTGTATTAGCTGCAGTCCAAACTGACTTTAGGTTTCTCTTAAGCGGTTCCTTTAACGTACAATGAACAAATTCGTTAGCAGTAAAGCGCGAGCGTCGACTGGCCCGCGGGTCAGCGACGAGACCAGCAAGAGCAAAAGAGGTCAGCAAGATATATCGGCAAGATCACGCGTCGCGCCGTTAGAAGGCGCTGACAGGCCGGCCGCTATTGGGAGCCTACATACAAGCTTTGTAAACAGAGCTTGCATGTAGGCTACCCATAGGCTAGTCTACGTTCGTGCGGTACTGCTAAAAAATCGCTCGACTGCATACATTTGGATCTAAGTTCATGCGCGTTCCTTTCACTCGATTGCGCTCCCGTTGGAATGCGGCCACCGCGGGTACATCCCGCCCGTCGTGCCTTGTTCTCCACACCAGAACGCGTCACGTTCGCTGAGCCTTCGGGGCAAGGTTACACCGCAGCTCAGTGCGCTCGCATGTACGTGTTTCTGTTCCGTCGTTCCTGTCGCATACATAGCCTCGTGACAATTCTCGCACGCGCAAACCTATATATATGCGTAAACGCCCACGAACACGTTACAGGCAGCTGCGTATGGGGGTCCGGTGCAAACACGGGCTGTAGGAAATTCGCAGTATACATGCACTAACCAGCAGCCCTCTTCGGTAACGCTATCCCGTCAGGGTTTGGTGCCAAGGTGAGCGCGCCGCGTTGACCCCGTTTTTAGCATAACGCGTGCAACACGTGCCTTCCGCTACGCGCTGCCCGGAGGCATCGAATGCGCATATGTACCCAACTGTCTCTCACCTGCATTGAGCGTACCCGCCGTGGTTGCTCAGTGGCTATGGTGTTAGGCTGCTGAGCACGAGGTCGCGGGACCGAATCCCGGCCACGGCGGCCGCATTTCGATGGGGGCGAAATGCGAAAACACCCGTGTACCTAGATTTAGGTGCACGTTAAAGAACCCCAGGTGGTCAAAAATTTCCGGAGTCCTCCACTACGGCGTGCCTCATAATCAGAAAGTGGTTTTGGCACGTAAAACGCCACAATTTAATTTTGCATTGAGCGTACGGATAGCGCATCGTCTAAAGTATAGCGCCAAGGCGGCACAAAAGCACTGCTGGTGTATCTGAGGTCCGCGGACCCTTAACGAAACTTTGCAAATGCATTTATTGCGTATTTAATAAAGGGAAAGTCAGACATCCACCCGTTCGTATAGCAACTGCTATTGCGTATATGTGAGTGTATCTCTCTCACTGTATCTGCTGTTTGCGTTTTTTTTACGTGACCACTGTGCATGCCATAATTATAACCCATCCCCTGAAGCCGCATGCCAGGTGATCAGCCAGGCTAACATCTCCGACATATATAATTAAACTTTGTGAGTCCCTCGTTCTCTCTAAGATGTCAAGCAGGACGGAGAGAAGTGGCGAAGGCATGTTGCTACTGAGGACTGGTGGTAGTTTATTCGCGTAACGGAAAACATATGCAGTTGTACAGGATGCTCAGCCAGAAATAGCCATAAGCCCCTCTGCAACTGACGTTTTCGACAGGTGGCGGCTGCGAGCGAACGCAGACTATCGAGCGGATGAAGCAAGAAAAACTATAGATTCGCATTCGCGCTGACACTTCCTCTTGGCCTTATCGCGAGGCAAAGGTGCCCGAGATTGGCTAAATGGTTTAAAACTATAATACGCTGACCATGATGCGACGACGCAACGTGATAGCGCTCGAACGCGGCAGCCCGAACATTAATATGGGTTTGGGCTTTTGGCTAGGCAAAATTGTTCGCGTAACATTGGGACGATCGATGTGGACGCTAGTAATTTATTTGTTTTTACATAGTAGATGTGATAGGGCTATTGCAGGAGTGGCAGTGGTTATAAATATGGAAAGATGGAAAGCAGTTCAAAGAATGGTGATGCAAGTAGGAAATGACGATTCAGTGGTTTCGCTAGGCAGCCCTAGCGGCAGGTGTAGGCGAAACTGGTGGGACTAGCAGATTACCCTGAGACCATGCCAGTATTGAAATAGTCTCGTTCTGGCGCAGGGTGCTATTTCGTCTTTCCGTACGCTGGCAATGTACAGCTATTGGCATTTGTTTTGATATAGGAGGCATGTCCCCAGTAAAAATGCTCACCACGAAAGTTATAGCTTTCGCGACGACTTGAAAAAATTAGAACTGTGTTTGCTGTGCAATGCTGCCTAATAGTATAGTGGTCCAAGAGGAAAAAAAAATTCGCTTCCTGTCTTGGTAGACAGATATGTGGCCTGCAAGATAATATGTATATATATATATATATATATATGTATGTATGTATGTATGTATATATATATATATAAGAAGCAAGCCTACACGTTTGCCATTTCGACACCCCTAAGCCCGACGTATTAAAAAAGAAAACGACGCACCGAAGAAAGATGATGAAAGCAAAATCTCACTACCAAGTGTTTATTTTCTTATACAGCAATAACACAATCACAGGGGACTCCCATCATGAGAAGGACATTTACGGAATAATAAAAATGGGTTGGAGTGCACATGGCAGGTATTGCGAAATCCTGACTGGGAGCTTATCACTTTCGCTGAAAAGAAAAGTATGCAATCGTGTACAATCGTTGATTTCTGCTGGTGTTTAACATATTGGGCAGAAACTTGGAGATTAACTAAAAAGTGTCATATGTACCTCTCTGTGCATATATCTTTAATCACAGTTACTCGCTCGACAAACAAGTTCCATTGCCATAGACCTCGTGAAGTAGCTGCGTATATATCTTTAGTGTGCATCTACAAGATTTGGTGTTTGCAATGCGGCATAGCTTGCGCATTGCTTCACAAGTACGGTACGCTGGCTGGAGTGTTATATAGAGGCGAGAACGTGGAGTGCAACTTTAGCTACGTGTAACGTAAAGGGTGGCATCGTACGGGATTATGAAAAGTCACTATCGCGGTCATCATGGGTCTTCACAAGAAATGTCGCCGTCCGTTATCATGACTCGTGGAGCTTGAATATCAGGTGGTTTCTTTTGTTGGCCCCGTTGATCGCGCCGGGCGCGTGGTAAACCCGAAATCGGAACTTATCTTTGGCCCTTTATCTCTAGCGGCGTTGGAAGTGAGCCATGACCGCAGCATAATGGGCGTGCAACATGCCCCTGACATGACGCACACCCTCACCGAAATACTGATTGATCGTGCTCCTCGATTCAAGTCGCCGAGTGAGAGAGATATAGAACCCGGACCCGGAATTGGCTAGAGCCCAACACTGGAGCTCAACCGCAATTCTCACTCCCAGCTTCTTGTTTTAGTGCGCCAGTAACGCACTACGTTATATACACATATATAATAGGTCGCGCGCAAAAAAAGTACAGGTGCAACTGGCGACTGTGCAGGGCAGCGGGCATTCCTTCAACACGAGATTCAGAGAACTTGAATGTGCAAAGGTTTAGTCTAGTCTACCGACCATTTCCCGTAGGCATGAAAGAATGCTGGATGTCTTGGTCAGAAATAATGCGCCGTTTTTTATGTCACCGGCGCCCAAGCGCATGATGACGTTCGTACTCTGCTGACGAGTGTCAAAGGCTCAGGGAACCGCTATTAGTTTGCAACAGGATCTAAGGCCGAATTCGTCCAGTTTTTTGTTCCTGAGAACTGCTTCTCACTGACCTTGGCAAAACTATGTTTGCCAACTTGATCTCTTTTATAAGTAAATTGAGATATTTCATAGCTTGTATATAGACTTCGAATAGACAGTTTTGCTTGATTACGGACCCGTCCTTTTGACCAGTATGGTGTGCAGACTCTCTCAGACAAGTCGTTAACAGCCCTAGTTGCTTTTGCCCACGTGTTCATATAGTGTTTCTTAACGCGTTGTTCGCGCAAACTATGTGGGTAGTAATGGAGAGAAAGGTTGAGGTGGTAACAAACATGTCGGTGCACATTCTGTAGACTTTATATAGCAAAAGAACTGCAGCCTTTCCTCTATTATGCTCATAATTTGTTAGGACGGGTCGGCCGGAGGGAGCATTGTTTTAACGAACCACTCGAGGTTTGTGAATATTGTTAGATATGGAGCTGGTTCCTGAGGCTACTTCGAGTTCCCCAAACCGCTTCGAGTGGCAGCACAGCTAATTGAGGAATGCAGGAGCAGGAAAGCGCATTCCAGAGAAGCGGCCGAGAAAACAAGTTTAAGGCAACAAGTTCGTGCGTCGCCGGGATTAGAAGGGGGCCTGGGACAATGGAGCTCAATCGACCCCCTTCGTCTTTGAAGAAGGCATTTGCCACCGCTGCGGAGCCGAGTCACCGGGAGCAGGTGGGCATCCGTCAATGAAGCAGGTGCACGGGCGCCCCCCCCCCCCGCTCCTTCTCCAGCCTACAAGTGGATTGCCAGTCTGCGAGGCAAGACAGCAGAGAGCCCCGCCAGGTGTGACCCCGCTCCTTCTCCAGCCTACAAGTGGATTGCCAGTCTGCGAGGCAAGACAGCAGAGAGCCCCGCCTGGTGTGACACCACGACACGGGCGCCTACCATTGGCTGCAAGTGGCGTCATCGGAGTGGACTCTCCCATTGGTCAAACATGACGTGACTTGCAGTGCTCGAAGGGCTTATAAGAAGCCTTCCAGAGAGACCTGAGCATTCTGGGATATGCCCTGATTCCCTGATTCACCTCTCTCGAACTTCTTGCAGCGGGCCGCAGCGTCCGAGTTGCTGCCGGCCCGTAATGACTGTACGTCTGATACTTGTCGCTCACCTCCCTGTATAAAATGTAAAATAAATCCTCCCAAGTTTTGGGTTCTCATTCCCGAAGTCCCGTCCTCCAACCCCTACATCTGGTTGGCAGCGGTAGGATCGCCTCCGAATGCATCAGCTGGTGGCAGCGCTACGGATAAACCTTCGTCGTGAGAGACCCTAAGGAACCGGGAAGAGCGAAGAAGAGTGAGCCTTCGTCGAAAGAGGTCCGAAGAAACTGGGAGTAGCGAAGAAGGAGCGAGCCTTCGACCCAGGGAGTCCGGAGGAGCCGGGAACAGCGGACGAACGAACCGGATGGCAGGGTGCTGCAACCGTAAGTGAGCGCGTGGTTTTTTTCCTTATGATTCGCCAGACTCAAAGGTTGTGTGTTCAATTTTGATAGTTCTGGGAATCGGGAGTTTGTTGCATTGTGTGTTTGCACAAATTAATTAAGGAAAACAGTTTTAACCACCTGTCAGGGCAGCTGCCATGGATCTTAGAAGGTTGACGAGGTTAGACTTGTTGTTGGTGTGCGACGATTTGGGAGTTGAGGCGGACGAACGGATGGAAACGCCAGCTATCATAAAGGCGATTAATGATAGTGGCAACGATGAGAAAAGCATTGAGCTTGCTTGGGAAGTGATACAGGAGCCACGGGAGCGGGAGCGTCGTGTACGTTTGCGAGCGCGTCGTGAACTTAGGAGTGAGCTTAAGCGTGAAGAACGCGAGAATGAACGGAAGCAGGAGCTTCAAGAACTTACTCTTAGGTGTCAGCGTCACGAACGTGAGAAGGCACGCGAACGTGAGAATCAACGTAAGCTTGAGCGAGAGAAAAAGTATGAGAGAGAGAAGGCAGCACTGATCAAAGAGATACAGTATTGTGATCAGTTATTGGCACAGAGACAACGGCTGTCTGTGAATTCTGTAGATAGTACAGAGCGAAAGAATGAGCAAGTGTCTCGCAGATTTTCGCCAGAAGCCGACGAAAAGAGTAGTGCCTGTGAGATTGGCTGCCGATTGATAAGTGAAGGGAGAAAGCTAGCTGCTAACGATGCCTTAGTGGCAACAGAGGCCGTTAAAGGCCGTAGTGAGAGCGACGAGGTGCTGTGCCAACAGATGACTGTAGAGACAGCTAGGCCAGCTGCGAACAAATTGGCACAGTTACCGAGCGTGTGCGTCGCTGGTAATGTTAGCGAGGTTGCTAGCGAAGAAAAGGGTACTGCTGACCCAACAGAGGCGAGCACCCATGTCGCGCCAGATCTGCGTGCAGAAGTGAAGTGCGAGCTGAGCGATGCAATTGAGAGTAGTTCTCGGGATGGCGAGCTCCGTAGTCCACGAGAGAACAACTGCATTGTTCAGGGATCGGTGCGGCTCTCCGCCAGTCTAGATAGCCTAGAGAGGGATGATTCAGTTAATAATCATTCGGACTGTGCGCGTGAGACAGCGATCGATACCGACGGGCTGTGTGCCGATGCACAGCGTGAGCTGGGCAATGTAGTAGAGGGCAGTTCGCAAGAGTGCGAGTTGTCTTACTCGAGTAAAGCCTGCTGCATTGTTCCAGAGTCGGTTGGGCTGTCCGCCAGTCGAGGCAGAGATAGTGTTGATTTAAGTGAGAATCACTCAGACTGTGCGGGTAAGAGGCCGATCCGGGCCGACGAAATGTGTACCGGCCAGCACGAAGCACGAGAAGGCGACATGAAAGCGAGTGCAAAGAGAAAGCGCCGTAAAAAGATGCGCGGTAGAGACCGAAAGTCGGTAATTAATGTAGCGCCGCCAATGATGGCGAGAAACCCAAAAGGGCAGGGCGCGAGGAAAAAGATGCGGTCGTCTCGGACGATGTTGACGCATCGAAAACGTTCAAGCCACCGGTCAAAGGGGGACCGCGAAGAATGTTCTGCACGGACGCGGACAAAGGGCACGAGGGTGTTAATCTCCTCGTCGTTCCGTAGTTCTTTTCATAGCTCAGCGTGCAGTTCGAAGAAACGCAAGGTGGCAGGACGAGACCAGGTGGGGAGTAGCGACGCGGTCAATCGAGTTCGTGTTGAAAGCGGGGCGCGGGGACGCAAATTGGCAGTAGACCGTAACGTCTTGGGGGAGCTGATAGTGAATCAGCCCTTTTGTTGTCTCTCGGCAGCCAGAGTAGCTTTCAGACCACGTCCACCCCGCGTTCGACTCAAAGTATGAGTCAGACGGAAGCGTTTGGAAAAGGAGGCCTGGAGCGCTTCCGTAGAAATGAAGTGTTTTGCTTTTTATTTTTGAGCATCGGAAAATTTCGCGATTTGAGACTAGAGTTTCTTTCAATATGTAAACGTATGAGCTTTGTTTGTGTTTTCGTTTGAGAAGCTCGAGATTTGAAAGATTTGAAGAGTTTGTGTAAACATGTAGTCTCGCGAGATGCTCATTAATAAGTAGATAGGCTTTCTTTGTGTGTGTGTAAGTAACCTGAGGGTCAAGGTTATCGTTCAGAGGCCTATGGTAAAGCGCGTGTGTTATTTAACCTTTTCTTTTTAAGTGTTTTTGAATTTACTAAGGTTAAGCGCGTAGATTTTCAGTGAGTGCATGATTTGCACGGCGAAGCGTTCTTAGTTCCATTTGCGCGTGTCCTGTGTGGACGGAAGGAAGCAGACTTTATGACTGGGTTGCTAGTGTGTGTGTGAGGGCAGCCGTATTCTGACTTCTCTGATAAGTATGCGTGGAACGAGTTATTAAGACGCATTATTTTAAGGGTTCTGCGGAGTGTGTAAGTCCCGCGAGTTTAATTGTTCGTTTACGTCACGTGTCCTGTAGGACTTTCAGGGAAGAAACGTGAGTAAGCGTAAGTGAAAAGTTTGCCTACAACGCAAGTACGCGTTTTGTTTAGTGACCACAAGGCTAGTGCGCTTGTGATTACGTACTTGTGAGGTTGACCAGATTGTTCAGTGGCACCATTACGTGCGATAAGTACGCCACTGCGATAGATTGGAAACATGCTGTTCGTGTAGTTAGGTCACTTAAGTTATGTTCGGCTGTTTTCATTTGTTGTTTGCATCGTCAACGACCCTTTTGTTTTGCAACAACAATAGTACTCTGGTCTTGTCGGCAATCGAGGAGAAATGGATAGCTGTTTGGAAGGGTGGTTGGAACTGTTGTCGAAATTGGGGAAATAAAAGATCAGGGTTGATTTTGACTCAGTAATAGTCTGGCGAGTCAGGGGTGAAGAGCCTGCGCTTACGCGTGGTGCAGCGCTGTGCTGTTTTGTTTGTTTGACGTCTGTTCTCCAGGGCCAAGGATCCCGAAGTTCGTCAAACGAGGCTCGACCCCAGTACCCTGCAGCTTCTTTCAGCGTTCCTCCTGGCCAGCGAATTGAGTTCACCGGCCATTCAGAACAACCGGGGCGAGGACGAGCTGTTAGATATGGAGCTGGTTCCTGAGGCTACTTCGAGTTCCCCAAACCGCTTCGAGTGGCAGCACAGCTAATTGAGGAATGCAGGAGCAGGAAAGCGCATTCCAGAGAAGCGGCCGAGAAAACAAGTTTAAGGCAACAAGTTCGTGCGTCGCCGGGATTAGAAGGGGGCCTGGGACAATGGAGCTCAATCGACCCCCTTCGTCTTTGAAGAAGGCATTTGCCACCGCTGCGGAGCCGAGTCACCGGGAGCAGGTGGGCATCCGTCAATGAAGCAGGTGCACGGGCGCCCCCCCCCCGCTCCTTCTCCAGCCTACAAGTGGATTGCCAGTCTGCGAGGCAAGACAGCAGAGAGCCCCGCCAGGTGTGACCCCGCTCCTTCTCCAGCCTACAAGTGGATTGCCAGTCTGCGAGGCAAGACAGCAGAGAGCCCCGCCTGGTGTGACACCACGACACGGGCGCCTACCATTGGCTGCAAGTGGCGTCATCGGAGTGGACTCTCCCATTGGTCAAACATGACGTGACTTGCAGTGCTCGAAGGGCTTATAAGAAGCCTTCCAGAGAGACCTGAGCATTCTGGGACATTCCCTGATTCCCTGATTCACCTCTCTCGAACTTCTTGCCGCGGGCCGCAGCGTCCGAGTTGCTGCCGGCCCGTAATGTCTGTACGACTGTTAATTGACGCTCACCCTCCTTGTAAATAATGTAGAATAAATTCCTCCCAAGTTTGGGTTTTCATCCGCGAAGTCCGTCCTCCAACCCCTACAATATGCACGCGCACTGGCTCGCGTATCTTTATAGCCGCTTGCGGTGCCAATAATTTATGGGCACAGAAAACAGTTTCATTACGTTTCTTACTTTTTTAAGACTCACTAAAGGCACACTGCGGCAGCACAGATTCAGAATATTTTTACTTCTTTGAGGCAGTTTTGTAACATTTACAAGACGTCGACTCGATGCCCGAACTGTGTACAGGAACGTCAGTGATTGGAGCTTGAACTATCAAATCGCCCATCCAGCCACTTGAATAATATACCCGATGTAAAACATCAGAAGCAGTAAAAGCATGCCAGAAGCTATGAAAGAAGTGAACCCTCGACATTACAACAGATCGGCACAGAAGGCGAACGCCCATCTTCCAACTTCTTCCGCCTATGCATTTCGCATGTATTATTTAAATTGTTAGCAAATGTTCAATAAGAAGTGTCTCAAGATACATGCGACACGTTTTAATAAAATATTCTCTTCAGTGCTTTTGCATTTGGTCTACTACGACCCCATAAGAAAACTAGAGGCTTGGAACAAAGAACCAATGACGATTCGGTCTCCAGCATGGGAGCCTTCTCCGAGATGGCGGTAACAGCAGTTTACTACAAGCACAGTGCACTGTGCTACTAGCCTCAACTTCCGGTGTCGCCAATTTGGAAAACGCTTCCGTGCAGGAGCTGAAACGGGTCATCAGTGTGTGTGTGTGGTTGTTGTTTTTTTTTTTTCGAGCTTCTAGATTTCTTATGTGGTCGGTGTCCGTGTTCAAAGAAACCTGTTCCGTGATAACCACTGACCCGAGGAGATTTCATCAAATCTAAGATATAATATGTGCACTGTTTCGAGGTGGGCCTTATGGGAACACAGTGCCGTCTGTCATATCGTCTGCTGAAGTGAAACCGTAGGGAAACTTCTGTCGCTTCGCGCACCCGTTGCCACAACGGCTACAGCGTTTCAGCACGTTGATTTCACTTCTCCGACATGTCCATCATGTCACGCTCTGACCGAGGCCGACTAGTGCGTCAAGCGACCAGTCTGTTGAATTTTCAGTCATTTGATCCACTGCCCATAGCTTTCCACATGGTTTGTTAGAAAGTCTGTAGGCATTAGTTGGCAAAATGTTTAATACATCTAAGCGCTGTCTATGTATACATTCTGTAGGCGTTGTTGCGAAGTATCTGTAGAAATTACATAGGTTGCCTAAATAAACTTTTCTGGCGGTTTGGTTGGAGGCCTTTTACTCGAGCGTAAGAACTACTAGTAGAAGGCTACAGCTTGGGAACCGACGGAGACAGAGGAGGAACGCAAAGTGCACAGACACTGCTCTGAGTACTGTGTGCGCCTCCTTTGTCTTCGTCAGTTCCCGCACTGTAGCCGTCTACTACGTTCAACCAACAAGCCCAACTAGTTACTCTGCTCAACTTCATTGTAAGAACCACGTTCTTAGGGCCTGTTTTTCAGTGGGAAGACAGTGTCGTCTGCTAGAGGGAGTTGTCGGGCATTGCATCCCTTTGATCTTGCTCCCGTTTCTGCAATAGAAAGCAAACTACGAAGCACAGCGAGGCTTCTGTGTACACATACACCTGCAGACGCGTCTCTCGCCTTAACAGCTACAGCATTGCATCGCATTGTTCTCACTTCCTGCTCGTCGATTGTGTGACAGCAGAGAGGCTTGTGTTACACCCTGACCGGGACTGACCAGTCTGTCACGTGATCTGTCCAAGGTCGGCCGCGCGCTTTCTCCCGGTCGAGGTCTGGCGGCGGGCGGGCGCGCGCGACTTTGCGTCCGCTTCCGTCGTCGCCGAAATGCGGGCCAAGGTCGGAAACAGAAGAGAGAGAGAGAGAGAGACTCGTCTTTTTGTCTTTTGCGCAACGGCTGATAAGGCTGCGTGCAGGGACTGGCTGCAATGGAAGTGGAGAGGAGGGCGGGAGAGAGGAAGCGGAAAGCGGCGGTGTCTGTGAGGAAGAGTAGACGCCGGATGGCGTAACGAACGAACGACGCCCTCGCTTGAAATAGAGGGCTCTGATCTTGGCTCCGCGCTGTAATGGCTGTTTGCGACGAGCCGAGAGAGGACAAAGAACGCGTCACAACGAGAGAGGGGGCGTATGTACGGCGCGTGGGCAACCCTATCTTTTACAAAACAAGGGCGACCACTACTGCGCGTTATCAGCGACGGGCAAGCAAGGGGACGCTCTACCTTGGGGCCACCTTTTCGACAAGGCAGGCTTTTCCTTTGTCAGGGCAATGACTTGATAAGACTGCTCTTTCTCACTTGAATTGCCCTGACGGATGCTAGTTCCTCGTTGAGTCGTTGGCTCCAGGCTGAGGCTTTCGTTGTTGGCTCACAGTTCATCATTGTTGGTCAAAATTCCACCTGTCTATGAACCTTTAGTCTTGGTTGCATTACTACTACACGAAGAACGATCAACTGCTTATCTTGTATTTCACTCTTTCTTTTTTGCAAGACTCCTAGTAGTATTCCGCGACAATGTATTTGTTCGCTTCGCTTTGAGTCGCAAGACAGAGTCATCATACTTCACAAGGAGGTGTAGTTACTCTCGAAAACAGAACTATATACAAAACAAGCGTTGGGAATTAAAAATGACCTCTTTATTTTTTCCCCATTTAACAGTTGGGGAAAGGCCGCAAACTAAAAGCTACAAAACTAGCTTGAGCGCTCCTGAGGGCCAACATAAATAAGTATATGGCATAGAAACAAAAAGCACAGACATGTCAAAGCAATACCATAATGAATTCACATAAAATAACACTCAATCGAAGTAACTGGCGCAAAAATAAACATTCATATAAGCATTCTTCTCTTGACAATTTACGCCTCGCAGTAAATCCCACGAATGAAATTCCACACTTCGATTCCAAATTTCGGATATTCGCACACGCCTTATAGAAAAAGAGAGTGAAAGAGAACACGTGAATCTCACTAGCTATCTGGTGGAAGGGGTTGCGCATCGGAAAGATCTCGTCTTCGATCATAATGCGGTTGTCGCAGACCAAAGTCTCAAATAGAACTTTTCTATAAATGCGTAAGCGTTCGATCAGTATTTTAAAATTTGAATACTCAGACAAACCTTAGTTATTAAAAAGTAAACCTAAACTAACAGGACAATCTAACTACTATTATTGAAGTGAGTAGGAGCGCTGTGGCAGTCTGCTTGGTGTAATTCAGTGACTATTCAGCTTCATGCAGTTATCTTGAAGCCAACTCAGAAAAATTACTAACAGCTGTTGCACAGACCTACAAATGCAACAAGGTTTCACTAAACAACGCTGCTTGACCTTCTAACAAGAGGCCGTCCGTCGCCGTGCCAACGTTGTTATACGCCCTAGGCACGGCTCTTACGTTAGGGTCAATAAATCAACGCTCTTTCATCTACCCACGAAGGCTTCCCGCTTCCTTTGCCTGTTTATCTCGAACCACCATGCGGTGTTCGCGTCCTTTTCGGTTTGTTTTCTTTAATGTCTGTTTTTCTCTACGCAAGGCTCATAACACATGTCTCGTCACAGCTTCCCGTCAGCGCATAATCATCCAGCAGGAAAAAAGAAGCTCGCACATATATTATTGCCTTGTCTTCTATGCCGAGCCGTCGCCGTTCTTGTGGCCCGCCCTGCCGTACACTATGCCGTTTTATTATCCTGTCCAGCTAACCGAAAATAAAAGAAAAAGGTTCCCCAAGGATGCGCTTGCTTCCTTTCTTTACAAGACAGACGCCTTCCTTTAAGAAGCTAATGTTCGAGCGACGTAGCACTTTCCTCTTCGCTTGTATGGATATGGCTGGTTTCCAAGTGGAAGCGTGGTTCGATATCGTTTGGTGAGGAACGTCTCTATTTGCGCAATAAATTGTCGCGAGTCCCTGAAAGGACATTAAGCTGCGCTCTGTCACTAAACTACGCTTCTGCAACCGCAAATCAGCCGCGGCAGTTGCTCATAGGTACGGCCGCGGTCTGTTTGTGGAAACAAAAAAAGTGTGTGGGGGGAGGGGGGAGAGGGAGGGGGTGTCTCCAAGGGTTCACTGGGATTGATGTTGGTCAGTTGCGTTTCCGCACTGTAAGCAGTCTCAGTGTACGCTCGGATATATATATATATATTTTTTTTGTTAGGCCCGCGCCTGGAGGTGCCTTTTTTTTGTTTGTTTTCTTGAGCGTACTTCTTTGAATAAGTAAATCGGAATTAGTCCTCGAGCTGAAATTTTCTCGAGGAAGCTCTAGTTCTCGGCCGAATCCAATACTATTATTCAAGCTCACCTGAAACGCGGAAATGCTTGATGAGACCACCGCGCCGCCCCATTTGGATGAAAGTCGCTGTATTTAAGGGATAAAGGTAAATTCTATCAACTCTATGAAGCAGAATTCTGATTTGGTTGCTCGGAATTTTTCATAAATATTCAGCAAAAATTGATGAGTTTATATATGTGTGTACGTAGAAACACTACATATACAAAACTGTAACTCTGAACCAAAAACGCGCGTACCACAGATCTACTGTATAAAAATGTAATATGCATATATAAATAAAAAAAAGAACACTGTATCACTCCAGGCTTACTTATAGTATTACTCGTTAAGAGTCCTGTAAGGTGAATCGACGAGCAAGTCAGGTAAACTGAAGAGGTTATAAATTTTTACTTGTTCATGGTAAGTGCGACTGACGTTGCCACAGAGGTAGGCATAACTGAGGAACCTAACGAGTGGCATTCAAGAGAGAAATGTAAGCGCGAATGACCGTGGCAGGTGCGAAAAATTGCGTTGCCGTGTCTGTCCTGGTCGACCCTGTCTTCGTTTCGCGTTTCAGCTGTACTATTTATGGAACACCGACTAGCATCTCAAGCAGACAAGTTTGATATATAAATTTATAGCTTATGTTAAGCTCTTACAACGCTTACGAGCTTCTTGCGAAAATTCTGTTCATAACAGTGTCTCAAGCGGAGAAATATTATATATCAATTTCTAACTTACGTTAATTAATTGTTACAACGTTTATGACGCTTTTCGCGAAAATTCCACTCAGGCTAGCGTCTCAAGCGAACACTTGTGATTTATTAATTTACACTTTGCGTGAAATCGCTACGTTTTTTACGAGGGTTTTGCAGAAGTCCTACTCCCAAATATATTTGGACTGATGTGCATAATGTAACAATTTTGTCCGCTTCAGATGTAGTATTAAGTTAACTTTAAGAATATCTGATATATTGTTAATTGCTTAGGCAGATTTTTAAACAGTAAGTTTTAGGAAATCTTATAATTTGCAAGAATATTTCTTAAAAAAAACTCACGGCCTCAATAACAAAGCTGCTTCCTATAGTGACTAGATTTTAACTTTTCCTTTTATATACAACAAACATCATCAAAATCATATCTGTGGTTGCTGAGAAAAGTTATTTTCTCGTTCTTGTGTATTTTCATAGCAGCTTCCAAGCTGAAGCTTGCTCTTGGGCACATTGTACACCAGGGATACAGTCAAGGGTACTTGAAGTTTCGTGCCTGTATGCAAGTTAGCCAACATTGTTCTTGCGACAGAAGTTAGGGCAGAGCTGCATCTGTCAGCAAATTACCCTACCAGAAATCCCCCTCCTCACAAGAAAAACGCTCCTGCTGGGAGAACAAACTTGGAAGCGTTCAGTGTTAGAAAAGTAAAGACTAATGCATAAGCCAACCCGACAATAGCCCTTACAGATAAGTAGTTCTCGTATCTGTGTGGCACTACACGTTGGATGCCGACACATGAAAAGGTATGTTTTGTAACACATGAAAACCTTTTTTTTTTCCATTCGTTCCAGCCTTGATATGGTGGCACGTGTACCTAGGTCAAATATTTATTTGCACCACCCTTCAGGTTAAACTAGTTAAAAGTCTGCGCATGCCTTCGGTGCTTCCTCCCTTGTACCCGTTTTTTCGTCGCCCAGTAATAGCATGAACGAGTCCTTTAATATCGGTCGACGAACAAATCGCGGGCTGCCGGCGAGGACAGAAAAGTTTTCGTGTACTTGATGGGTCCCGAGCCGTTCAAGTTGCCGCAGAGACAGGTATAATAGGAGTTGATAAAGAGCAGCGTCAAAGAGCAAAAGAAAGACGGGGGACGACCAAGGCATATAGCAACAAATGATTTTCCGTGTTCTGCCCTGGTCGACCCAGTCTTCAGCCCGCGCTTCAACTCCACTCTTTACTAACTGCCACCTAGCCCGCTCCCCAGCATTGGCTTATTGAAGAGCATTGATAAACACGGTGGTTCACGGTGATGAAGCCTTTGTGCATGACGGTTGAGCCTTTGTCACTCGCTGAACGCAGTAGTCCGCTGCCGCTGATGTAAAGTGGTCGATAAACAAGATAAGGGTACTGACTGTGTTCTTTTGTTTCTTTTTTTTTGCTTTTGTATTGTTTCAGGAAAAAGCAGCCAAGTCTACGGAGAAAGAGAGAGAGATAGAAACAAAGGCGACCAGGCCCAGAAGCACTTTCACTCGGCGCGGGGGAGCATGTCCGTCTCTTGGCTTCCAGCCAAGGCAAACGGAGCGCAATAAGCTGTTGCACCGACCCACCAAGCAGTCATCGTGCAGACCCCTCTTTAGCCAGTAAGAAGGCAAACAATACGACGACCTGGAGGTCGCTCGCACTTGTGTCTCAGCCTTGGAAGGACCGAGTGCTAGTTTCGAGTGGCGAGCATGCTGTGGAAACTGAACTGATTGAACTCTGTCGTGTCCGAGCGTCTACTTCCCATTGGGACGTGTTGCGAAACGGGATCACTTCTCGTTGTGCCGGATAGTGCATACCACGGATGTTGAGAAAACGACGAGGAATTGAAGGGTCGCTACGTTCCAAGGGTGTGCGCTTGATCGAGGCATTCTGTCTGATGCGACGTCGTACAATCCTCCAGTGAGGGTCCTTTCGAGTGCAACACTTCGATTTCCATTCCGTTCATTCCAAAAAGACTCCAGCACTGCCATCCGCGGAACAGTCGTCACCGTTGCTGCTCACCGTCAAGGAATCGGAAGTTCATCGTGTCGAAGTTCTCGTGTTCGTCATAACTACACTTTCAGACGACTTCACTTCCCAGCAAAGCCAGCACCGCAGGATCTGCCGTATGTCGAGTATTTTGATTCGACTGTACCGAAGCTGTTCTTGTGTTTGTTGCCACATTGCATTCCAGAGTGAGTTTCGTTTTCTGCCGCCTACGCCAGTGTTCCCTTCATCGTTACGTACTCTGTGAACACCGCAGTTCATACCGCGCAGCCATGTTCCCGTTCGCGATCGAAATCCTCCTGTGTGTCGTCAAGGTCGTGGGCACCGTCTACGACGTCGTCACGCTTCCGGTGTACACCGTCCTTCAGCAGCCCTGGGTGTACTGGAAACGGAAGCGGATGTGCTTCGCCAAGCCCATAATCGAAGGAGACCCGTCGTCCCCCTACCGCCTCCTGGACAACTCGGAGCTGGAGAACCTCAAGGGCGTCCAGACACTGGACGAGGTCGCGCGCAGGGCCATCCGGTCTTACGCCAAGCGGCCAGCGCTGGGCACGAGACGAGTGCTGGGTCGAAACGACGAGGTTCAGCCTAACGGCAAGGTGTTCAAGAAGCTCGTGCTGGGAGAGTACGAGTGGCTGACGTACGAAGAGGTGGGCCGCAAGGTCGACCTGACCGCTCGCGGTCTTCTGTCCATCGGCGCGCGGTCGCGACAGTTCGTGGCCATCCTGGCCGAGACGCGGGCCGAGTGGATGCTGACGGCGCAGGCGTGCTTCCGCACCAACATCCCGCTGGTGACGCTGTACGCGACGCTGAGCAACGACGACATCGTGAGCGCCGTCAACGTGACCGAGGTGACGCACCTGGTCACCTCCTCGGACCTCATCTCGCGGGTGCTCAGCGTCGTGGCCAAAATGCCGTCGCTGACACACATCGTGTACATGGAGGGCCCCAACGCCAAACCGCCGGCTCCGTTGGCTAAGGGACCACAGGTGAGTGCCTAACAGTCAAAGCAAATCGAATCTTGCTTTTACAGTGTACATGCCGGATGGTAACTTTCGGCTAAAAGCTGCACACGTAACATGACGTTTCCCAGAGGACCCTACCAGACAATAGCGGATCAAAGAGTGTGTGCGCAGTTGCAACAGTGCACATAACTAACTAAAGAAGGGAACGAACACTGCAATAGCTTGAAATGTGAATACAGTTCTTTTGAAAAATCAATATAACTTAATTTAGCATTGTTTTCCTCCAGTGGGAACGTAACAACATAATTATCTAACACACCTACAATACAGCCTGAAGATCTTTGTGCAGTAGCATTCGAGGCCTGTAGGAACACTTGCGGAGTGTGTTAGAAACAACTGAAATGCCACTGGCAGTTATTGTAGGCAGAAAAGTCTGAACCAGAGTTGCAGACAATTATTGTAACGGAACGCTGAACACACTGTAGAGGCAAGGACAACGTGGGTGCGTTTTGTGTAGGTGGCATGGTGAAACCAGCACGAAATACTTGTCATTTCTTCTTTTCGTGTGCGTTTGTCTTCCGAACTGTGTCATAGTTCACATAAGAACATATACTACTGAACACAAACAGTGCAAGTGATAAAATTGGAAAGCTCAGTATCATGAAGCGCTGTGAACTCATGAGTACCTTCCACGATCAACGTTGACGTATCGAGCAGGGGCTTCAATTCACCTGCGGCACGGCTGACGTCAGTGCTTCAAATAATTTGATCGAGTGCAGCCGACAATGGCGGGAAGACCATGCCCACTTCGCGACCGCGAAAGAGTCCCCTCAGAAGTCCCGACTCTGAACAGGAATTGTGGTCGTCATGAAGCCCTTACGTCGCACGAATTCAAAGAATGATTCAAAACGGAGATGCCTGGTTGAAACACTCGTGGCGAACTTTCTTTCCTACTTTGTTCCTTTCCTTCTTTCTAGTGACGTGATATAGACGTTATTGCTAAGGTTTGAGAACTCGAACAGTGATTTAGGCTAAATAAAACAGGTTCTAGGCAAGCGAAATTTTTGAGCTGCCGCTGTAATCTAAGCTGCCGCTGTAATTTTAGCTACCGCTTCCTGTGCGGTTTTTCTGCGTGCACATGCATAGACAGTGCCGTGTAAGCTGGTCGTTATCGAGGCGCCAGTAGTTTCTGAAAAGCAAGAGCGTTGAAGCGTGGGGTCGCCTGTTAAAAAAAAAATTAAAATAAGAATAAAAAAAGAACAGCAAGGATACGTGGCCTAGCTTAAGTGCTCATTGAGTAGTTCAGACATGCAAATCAAAATGCCTTGCTTGCATCCTATCACAGATCTATAGTGCGAAGCAACACTGTCCGTAAGCTTTGGCTTTACCCTTGTTATCTGCATAAGCGAGCTCTCGTTATATATATATATATATATATATATATATATATATATATATATATATATATATATATATATACATATATATATACATATATATATATATATATATATATATATATATATATATATATATATATATATATATATATATATATATATATATATATATATATATATATATCGTGTATAGCGCACATATAGGGATTTATCTGAAGCAGAGTTTCTCCATGTATGTGTAGCGGTTAATCGTAAATGCTGTACCATTATTTCGATGCGTACGATTGTCTTTATTGTCATCCTGTGCAACCTCTTGCCAATGTTTGTGCGCTACGGCGTTCACAGTGTATGGCGGAATGCAAAACAGAAGTCCCTTCGGATGTACAGCGTGAAACCGTCGACATTGAGGTCACGATGACGAAACCGATGTTTAATGTTTGTCGAGGGACGAATGGTTGGGGGACATCAATGCAGAGAGAGAAGTATGTGACGTGAAAATCGCTGGTGCAGGTTTATTGTTATTGCCCCTTTCACGAAAACTGTAGTGCGCATGCGCACGGGCCTGCGTGACGTGGCCTTTCCAGGCGATAATATCGACACGGAAAAAGAAACCCATTTTTGGAGGGAATCCGGCTGTTTGGGAATCCGGCTGTAGCTGTGAGACTGCGGTTTGAAACCACCGTCAGGCATGTGATGATTTTATCTTTGTTGTGAGTTATCTGTCAAGGCGGCAGTGGCAACGCTCAGCAATTGTAGGCCGGGAGCGTTCGCAAAGGAAGTTTCGCTTTAAAACCTGTAACGAATTCGGCCGCTACAGAAGAAGGAATTTCTGCAGGGATAATGCAACAAACTCCACTCCAATGTGCTGAGAATTTAAATCGGAATTTCGTGCTTCATCAGTGACTCGAGCAGCGTTGAGTCCGCCAGCGTTATCGCCGAGATCGGGGATGGCCGTGAACGTTGGAATAATCGGGAAGAAATAGAATCGGGCCACGGCGGCCACATTTCTATGGGGGCGAAATGCGAAAATACCCGTGCACTTAAATTTAGGTGCACTTTAAGGAAACCCAGGTGGTCGAAATTTCCGGAGTCCGCCACTACGGCGTGCCTCATAATCAGAAAGTGGTTTTGGCACGTAAAATCACATATTTTTTAGTAAATAGAATCAAGCGAAGGGAATCCGCATACTTGGCCCCAAGTTCATTTAGGATGTCAGAAAGCTTATAGAGCCGGCAGGGCATTCGTGATATCCATCACCATGGTTCACAGAGAAATTCCATAGTTTTTCTAAAGAGTGTTTATGAAAGGCTACCTGGGCTTAACGAAAACTGTATACGATGTCAATGTTATTTTTGAAAGGGTACGGAAGGCAGTCGTAGAATATACGTACACGAGAAGACTGAGGACAACACAGATGACGACAATCAACTGAAACGTGGCACAACTAGTGGCGGAAAAGAAGGAAGCCATAAAATGCCTATGCTTACGCTAGATGGAAGGCAGCGCATACAAAGCGGCAGTCATGGACACACGTGGGCACCCTCGACGCGTTGTTACGGTTTCATGCATGGTAATTTTTGCATTTCCAAGATACTCAAGGGCTGACTTATGCACATGACACAGTGATATATCTGATTTGTGGTGGTGGTGGTGGTGGTGATGATGATGATGATGATGATGATGATGATGAAAAACATTATTTATCCCTATTTGAAGGGAAGGGGGCAATGGAATAGAAGGTGTGGGAAGGAACTACTTGAAGTAGGCCTCCTGTATCCTCTCAGCCCACTCCAGGATGGCCTCCTGAAGATCGGGCCTCGAGCTGCGCAAGGCAGCGTCCAACTGCTCCTCACTAGATATTGATTGCTTGAGGAAATGCGTGCTTACGTGTTTGTGTCCGTGTTTCGTGCACTGTTAAGAACGTTTGCACCCTTTGGGATTTATCTTGTCTCACAACAATTATGATCAACTATCTTGCCCACATTACCTTACTTCAACGCTGCGCACCCGGTCTGGAACACGCGTTATCAGTCAGACAGAGCACTCTCGACAGAAAAGCAGCGAGCGTAGAGTTTACCGGAAAGGAAACGCAAGCAACACAGATGACGATTATCGTTGTGGGTGTATATAAGCCTCAAAGAGTGCAATTTTTTTATTATATAGTATTTTGGAGATGTTGTTGCCTTTAATTAGCGCCGGCTACTCCTTTTGACATGTGGATTTTAAAGAATTATAATAAATATAGTGAAATCATAACACGAGTTTCAGTAACATAAGTACACTAATGTCACACTATAACTGAAAGACAACTCCACATCATAAGAACACAAAGCCCAGTCACGTATGTACACTTTCTTTAAGAATGTACGGCTGCCATTTATATAACACGAATGTGTGTATTATGTGTGGACTCGGACATAAAATCATTCTCTCTTTTTAATTATGGAGTTTAACTTGCCGAAACCACAATTCTTTATTATGAGGCACGTGGTAGTGGAAGACTCCGGAATAACTTGGAGCACCAGGGGTTCTTTAACGTGCACCTAATTCTAAGTACACGGGTGTTTTCGCCCCCATCGAAATGCGGCCGCCGTAGCCGGGATTCGATCCCGCGACCTCGTACTTCGCGCCCCAACGCCATGGCCACTAAGCAACCACGGCAGGTAAAATCATTCTCGTTGGGAAACACTTGAGAAACACAAGTTGAGAAACCCAAGTTAGGCTCGTTGCACGAACTCCAGCAATCTAGCTTGCTTTATCAAATACAGCCCGATGTTCCGGAGCCCTTCTTAAATCTTCGTGAAGGGTGACTTCTTGGCAACTTCAGCTGCGGCAGGTTCTCGAAGTCACGCTTGGGATAACTCTGATATGCTTGGCTGAATACAGGTTGGTGTTTGTATAATTAGGCTAAATTTACATTTACAAAACATTTCACACCCGCCGTGGTTGCTTAGTGGCTATGGTGCTGGGCTGCTAAGCACGAGGTCACGGGATCGAATCCCGGACACGGCGGCCGCATTTCGATGGGTGTGAAATGCAAGTACGTCCGCGCACTTAGATTTAGGTGTACGTTTAAGAAACCATGGTGGTTAAAATGAGTCCGGAGTCCCCCACTTCAGCCTGCCTCATAAACCATATCGTGGTTTTCGCAAGTAAAACGGCGCGATCTTTTGTTTTTGTTTATAGCAGTTTATACAGCTAATAAATCTAATAACCTTGCTTCGTATGACTATCTAATAATTTGCTGTCACAACGAATGCCTCGCTTTTCAGGCAAAAGTGATTTTTTTAAAGTTATGAATGGTACGGACTTCAGTATTGGGTTTCAGGGAATGGTTCAAGCTTTCTACAGTGGGTCGTCATCCTCTGTCGTTAAACAGGACCACGTTCCCTAGCCTTTAACGGTGGGTCGTAGTGTCGGCCAGGGAGAACTGTTCTCGCATGCGTTCTACGTACTCGCAATTTAACCACTCCTGTACAGTTTTCTATTTATCGACAGGCGACTTTTTGGCGACAATTGACGACATTTTAGCGACTTCAAAGTTAGAAAGAGTGCTTTAGATATGTATGAGCTCCTAAAATGCATTTTATTATTCAAAAGCTACATGTCAGCCACCGAAACCCGTGGACTTAGATTTCGGTGCCCGTTAAAGAAACCCAGGTGGTCCAAATTTCCGTATTCCCCCACTACGGCGTGCCTCATAATCAGATCGCGGTTTCGGCGCGTAAAACCCCATAATTTATTTAATTTTTAAAAACATCTCACGATGTTAACCGTGCTACTTCTTTTTTAAATTTCTTTAATTCTTTGATGTGCCAGAGCCCCCAAATCAACTGCTTGTAGGAGGCTGCTTAAACGGCGCTGTTCCACTTCCTAAACTCTACGAGCCAGATCGAAGGCCCTGCCCTAAAGTGCGCCCCCCCCCCCTTCACCGGGGCATGCCGGCTTATATAAGCACTGAGCATGCAGCGAACTCCGCTCCCCTGACATTGAGCTGTGCTTTTAAATCTTCAAAAGGCTGCGAGTTGACCGAGTCTCTGTTAACTTTTGCGGACTCTGTCGTTGACTTTTACTTTCTTCAGCTGTTCCCCACGGGCGCAACTGCCGACGTATATTTTCAGTTTGCCCGAAATCTATAAGCATTCATTTTACCTGCGCTGACTTGCTTGATATGTAACTATAGATAACCGACGTTTTTGTTTTAAACAATGCGACTTGATAGGAGAAGTGCTAGCATGGAAAATGTCGAGCAAAGAGCTTATCATGCTTCAAATTCCGTGTGTTCTTTTCTCTGCGTTTCCCATCCTTTGGCAGCCAGTCCCTTAAGCTAGACCATCGGGTTATCTGCTCCAGGCATCGCATGGCCCGCCTAGCGCAACTTCCTGTCGGCTACCTCCGTTTGTTCTCTAAGGCACACCGCCGTTTGCCTGTCTCTGAACGTTACACTGATCATATTTCGTACCATTGTACAGTCCCCGTTCC
Organism: Dermacentor albipictus; assembly: GCF_038994185.2. Taxonomy (NCBI): domain Eukaryota; kingdom Metazoa; phylum Arthropoda; class Arachnida; order Ixodida; family Ixodidae; genus Dermacentor; species Dermacentor albipictus. Next base: position 24,529,716 of record NC_091827.1, on the reverse strand, counting down.
TTAGACTCTTCTCAAGCGTGCTGCTGCTTTATTAAGCGTTATGCTGCGAGCGGCTGTGATCGTGTGCTCTTTCTCTATGTCCGTCTTATCCTTTATTCTCTCCCGCACCCGTAGTCCAGTGCACTGCAGCAAACCGGATTTCCTATTTTAATTAATCTCCTTCGCTGTTCTTTCTTTCTTTCGTGTCTCTCTACCTTTCTCTCCCTCCTTTAATTGTATAACGACAGTGTCCGTGCTTAACTTACCGTCCCATGCCTCTCTTTACGGGAGGACTTGCCTCCTGAGTTGAAATTTCTCGCACCTTCTCGCAGGTCATCCCATTCTCAAGCCTGGAAGAGAGGGGTGCCGACCGCGAACTCGAGGAGTGCTCGCCTTCGCCGGACGATGTCGCGATCGTCATGTTCACCAGCGGCTCGTCGGGGATTCCAAAGGGTGTTATGGCGTCGCACAGGAACCTCATCTCGGCCATGACCGGCTTCGGCGTCGTGTGCGACCACTTTGGGGCGTACACTAGCGACGACGTCTACCTCGCCTACCTGCCCCTGGCTCACATGCTCGAGCTGGCGGCCGAGACCCTTCTCTTCGGCGCCGGTGCGCGTATCGGCTACTCGTCCCCGCTGACCATCACCGACAACTCCAGCGCAGTGGCCAAGGGCTGCCGAGGTGACGTGACCCTTCTTCAGCCTACAATATTTGTCTGCGTGCCTCTCATAGTAGACCGTCTGCGCAAGGGCGTCAACGAGGTCGCCGCGTCGAAAGGACCCGTCTTCAAGGCCCTGTTCGACTATGCCGTCCAGTATAAGAACTTCTGGCTCGACCTCGGCTTCGACACGCCGTTCCTAAACCAGCTAGTCTTCAAGCACGTGCGCCTCTTAATTGGTCCCAACCTGAAGGTCCTCGCCTGCGGCTCGGCGCCCCTGTCAAGCTACACGCGCCGGTTCGTGAGGGCCTGCATGGGCTGTCGCGTCATCGAGGGCTACGGCATGACCGAAACCAGCGGTGCGGCGACCATCATGAACGCCGACGACGCTAGCGCGGACCGCGTGGGGGCGCCACTTCCCGGCTGCTACATCAAGCTGGTCGACTGGGACGAAGGCAACTACCGGACGACGGACAAGCCCAACCCTCGCGGCGAGGTCGTCGTCGGTGGGCCCTGCGTCGCCAAGGGCTACTTCAAGAACGACGAGCTCACGAAGGAGTCGTTCAAGGAGGAAGGCGGTATCCGCTGGTTCTACTCCGGCGACATCGGCGAGATCTTTCCCGACGGCACGCTCAAGATCGTGGATCGCAAGAAGGACCTGGTCAAGCTGCAGTTCGGCGAGTACATCTCGCTGGGCCGCGTCGAGTCGGTGCTCAAGACGTGTCCGCTCGTCGACAACCTGTTTGTGTACGGCAATTCACTGCACACTTACCTTGTGGCGCTCGTGGCTCCCAACCTCAAGCATCTCCAACGCATCGCGCGAGACCTGGGCAGGGGCGACAACGTGTCCGATGCCTCACTCAGGGAACTCTGTCAGGATACCGAGGTAGTCAAGGCCGCCGAGGAGGATATTCTTGCGTACGCTCGCTCCAGCGACCTCTTGAAGACCGAGGTGCCGGGAAAGGTGAAACTGTGCGCCGAAGAATGGAAGCCGGACTCGGGTCTTGTGACGGCCACGTATAAGATTCGCAGGAAGCCCCTGCAAACGTTCTACCAGCGGGACATCGACGCGATGTACGGGTCATCGGAGGCGAGCAGACTGCGTCGTGCGTGAGATCGTGCGCGTGTGTACATCCGGTTCGGAGGACCATGTGGTGCGCCTGTGTGATGTTGAAAAGCTGAAAACGGACAGAAAACAGCGGATACCAGGCACTTTCTCATCGTTATGTAAACACTGGTAGAAGGGCTAACGCGTCCTTTCTAGATGTGTAACTGTACCCTTCTTCTTTAGAAAAGCAAAAAGGTGGACTGAATAAACCGTCCCAGCCACTAAACTTGGTGCATCGAGTTGTTGTTGTTGTTGTTTGTTTGTGTGTGTGTGTGTGTGTGTGTGTGTGTGTGTGTGTTTGTGTCTGTGTGTGTGTGTGCGTGTGTGTGTGTGCGTGCGTGCGTGCGTGCGTGTCAAGTGGTTACGGAAGCACGAGGCGATGGCGAGTGATCAGCTGATAGGAGCTGGATAAGTGTGGCCCCTTCGCAGTCCTCTATCATGATCTTTTCTTTTTCGCGGTATGTAGGCACAAGGAACCGCCACAAGCTGCACTTCGCTGTTCTTCCACAACAAACAGATAATGCCGTTCTCGATACGTTCAAGTCTAGAGTCGATAAGATGCATTTAATAGCAGCCCTTGGTTCCCGGCGATAGAGGCGACTGCCTGAAAGAAGAAAACAAACGTGTGCGCCTTGTGCGAGATTAATTGTGTTCATCGATTCGACAGACGATTCATCGACGCATCTGTCGTGTTACGACAGTGTGGCGACCTGACATGTCTCTGTAACACATGCGTTCTCCGTCTGTGCAAGCGAGTAGTTACAGCCATGCTATTCGCCATCTTTTTTTTTCTGCCAGCTTAGCTTGTGCTTGTAGGGAGTAAACGCCCTTTATCGTGCATTGGGTGCATGTTAAAGAACCCCAGGTGGCCGAAATTAATCCGGAATTCTCCACTACGACGTGCCTCTTAATCAGATTGTGGTTACTGCACGTAAAACCCCAGAATACAATTCCTGTACTGATGTGCCTTCTGAAGGCCAGAATACACTAGTCATACCTGGTCTAAATGATCATAGCGCTGGCCTTTGCGAGCTGAACTTGCGCCATGTTAAACTTATAGATAGCGGGACAAGGTGTATATGTAGCTATAAGGAGGCGAATACTGTGATGACAACAGAAGCACTTGACCATTGCGAGGTTGTTTTTGAGACGCTATCAGAAACGCCCGATATAGAAGATAAGTGAGTAAGGTTCAAAAGTAAACTGTCTGAATTACTTCGACGTGTTTCCTCGTGGCTGACGTTAGCTAGACGCAGCAAAAGTAAGCCTTGGTTCACAGGTGATTTGCAGAGATTAGTCCGCAAGAGACACAATGCATACACTAAATTTCAAAAAGACAAGAGAAAGGGCAAAAGAAAGCTTGCAAATACAACTAAAGCGAACGAAGCCATAAAAGAAAGCAATGGCTAGGTACTTTGAAACCGTAGACTTCAGAATAAAAGATCGCCCGAAAGAACTATTGCAGATATTGAAAACAACAGAAAGGCCTTACCTCGTTATTTTACATCGGTATCAACTGTGTAATTTTCTACTCATGCACAAACACTTGCGAATTTTCCTAGAAGAACTCGTGATGCCACTATAGAAAAAGTTGTGTTTAGCCTGCATGCATGGAATTGAAGTTATTTTTAAAGCATTATATCCTACAAAAGCCAGGGCTCCAGAAGAAATACCGAATGCTTTGTTATCACCATGTGCGCGCTCAGTTTCAAAATATTGATATCTGCTCTTTACAAAATCGATCGAGCAGGGCATCATGCCCTCTGATTCGAAAAGGGCTAGTACCGGTGTACAAATATGGACCACGAAATTAGGTGTTCAGTTGTGGCCTCGTGTCCTTAATTAGTACAGTGTGCAAAGTGCTGGAACATGTTTTTCTCTCAAACTTCAACATTTAAAAGAGAATCTCCTGGTAAACAATTGCCAGCGTGGATTCCGCAGTGGATTTTCCTGTGTCAAGCAACTCACAGAATTAATCATGACTTGGCAAGTGCATTGGAAGTTTTCGATGTCGTGCAGCATGATTTCTTAAGGGAAAAGTCATGGTATCGTATTCACACTACAGTAATTAATTGAAGGAAACATTATCTGCAGCTTACACGTTTAAGGTTTGTAACAGGAGAGAAATCGGGTGAGGCTGACGTGACGTCAGGGGTACCACAAGGGTCGGTACTTGGCTCACTGCTCTTTTTGATTTATGCGAATGACATTGTTAGTGATATTAAATCTGTGCGCATGCTCGCAGAGGACTGCGTAATGTATAGGTTATTGATAATTTAACTGGTTGTGAGACATCACAAGGTGACATTGACAGGATCACACAGTGGTGTTTAACATGGCATATGAACCTTAGAGTAAAAAAAGCAGTGCACATGTGTTCATCTAAAAGAAAAGGAACAATTTCCGTCTAATTATAATAATAATGGCTTGTTGACTGTGTCAGATTGAAATATTTGGTAATGTATTTCACGACTCACTTATCTTGGACATGTTGCGCTGACCACAGTACTGCCAAAGTACCTCGGGTTCTAGGTTTAATGGAAAAAAAACGCAAAACTATTTCCAGTCAGAGTGAAGGCTTTACTGTATCTGTCCACTGTCTGATCTTGAATATGCTAGCAGGGTTTGGTACCCTTGGACACGAAAGAACATAGACAAACTGGAAAGAACACAGGGTAAGGCTGCACGATTTGTATTTAAAACTTAGACGAAATTTTCGTGTAACAGAGGCTAAAAAGAAAATTGAGTGGGACATGCTGCAAAAACAACGTTTAATTCATAGATTGAAACGATTCTACAATGTTTTTCATTCAAGGACAGGTATTGATAACATTAACTATATACATATCCCCGACTACGTGTCTATGAAAGTTGATCGCGAACTCATAGTGAAATGAACTTTATGTAGAATTAACGTTCTTAGCAAGTCCATTTCCCCCAAAAGCACTCGAGACTATAATCGGTTACAAAGTGATATCGTGAAAATAACTTCAAATGATATGGTCGTACAGTCACTTCATGACGTAATAGTGCAGATATGAACATGATGTGGTGTTTTATACTATATTGCGTGCATTATGTATCTTCTTTTTTCTTTTATGTAATCCCCCTCCACTGCAATGCCTATCGCAGGCACTGGGTATACTTTAGTGAATTAATTAATTAAACTTCGATTGTTTCTTTTTACATCATCTCGTCTTCCCTGCACTCTTCCCTGCGGGAGCCTCTCAGATGATCAAGCTGGTTCGAAATCCAAGCTGACGCTGCTGATCACAAAGCCCCGTCACCATAACACTGTACATGTTCGCCCAGTAATGATATGAATGAGTCCTGTAATATGGGTCGACGAACAAATCGCGCATTACCTACGAAGTAAAAAAAATTCCAGTACATGATGGTCCCGCACGGTTGACGTTGCCAGAATTGAAGTTTTTAATGAGCAGCATTGAAGCGCGAAAGAAAGACAAGGAGGGGGGGGGGCGGAGCGAAGGCACATAGGAACGATTGATTTTCCATGTCTATCCTGGTCGACTTCGTCTTCAGCTTCCGCTTCAACTCTACTCTTTATAGAATGCCACCTAGGCCGGTCCCAAGCATTGAAGAGCAATGTGGTTTGTGCGGGACGGTTGAGCCTTGGTGATTCGATGGACATAATTGTCCGCTGCCGGTGACCTAAACTGATCGATGAATAAGAAAGGTACGGACTGTGCTCTTTTTTTGCGTATGTTTTGTTCCCAAAAAAGACCAGACAAGCCTACGAAGAAAGAGCGAAAAAAGCAAACGCGACCGGGCCGAGAACCTAACAGTAGCACCGAGCGCGGGTAGCATGTTCGTCTCTTGGCGGCCAGTCAAAGCAAACATAGCGCAATGGGCTGATGCGTTAACCCACCAGGTCGTCATCCGACACACTCCTCACGCGAGACGTATTTCTAGATGAGACAAAGAAGCCCTCTCGAGTGCTGCCGCGATTAGAGCTCCGGTCTCATTGTTTTGTCTCTGTCCAATCAGTGAGAACCACCGCTACGTCACGTCACTGCAGTTGGCGCCGAGAGGGCCAACTTTTGCCAGTAACAAGGAAAACAAGACGACGACCCGGATGTCGCTCGTACATGTGTTCCAACCTAAGAAGGACCGGCTACCATATTCGAGGGGTGGACGTGCTGTGGAAACTGAATTGATCGAACTGTGCCGTCACCGAGCGTCCACTCGACATTGGGAGTCGTTTCGAAACCGGATCCCTTCTGATTGTGCCGGATAGTGTATGCCTCGGATGTTCAGAAACCGAAGAGTTATCTGGAGGTCGCTTTGTTCCAAGGGCTTTGCGCTTCATCGAGGCATCCTGTCTAATGCAACATCGTAGAATCCTCTAGTGAGGATCACTTCAAATGTAACAGTTTGAGTTCGCTTCAGTTCATTCGAAAAGACATCAGCATATCCATTTGCGGAACAATCGCCACCGTTGCTGCTGACCGTCAAGAACTTGGAAACTCATCGTGTCGAAGTTCTTTTGTTTGTGAGAACTACACTTTCGGACGCCACCAGTTCCCAACAACAAAGCCAGCAAAGCAGGATCTGCCGTCTGTAGAGTAGTTCGATTCGGCAGCGCCGAGGGTTCCCTTCTGTTTATTCCCAGATTACATTTCAGAGGGAAGTTCATTTTCTGACGTCTGCTCAGGTATCTGCTTCGATCTTCGCTTCATCGTGTGCTACTCCGTCAAAACCGCAGTTCATACCACGCAGTCATGTTCCCCTTCGCGATCGAAATCCTTCTGTGTATCGTCAAGGTCCTGGGCACCATCTACGACGTCGTCACACTCCCGGTGTACACCGTCCTTCAGCAGCCCTGGGTGTACTGGAAGCGTAAGCGTATGTGCTTCGCCAAGCCCATAATCGAAGGAGACCCGTCGTCCCCCTACCGCCTCCTGGACAACTCGGAGGTAGAGAACCTTAAGGGAGTCCAGACGCTGGACGAACTCGTGCGCAGGGCCATCCGGTCTCACGCCAAGCGACCAGCGCTGGGCACGAGACGCGTGCTGGGGCGAAGAGACGAGACGCAGCCCGACGGCAAGGTGTTCAAGAAGCTCGTGCTGGGAGAGTACGAGTGGCTGACGTACGAGGAGATGGATCGAAAGGTCGACCTGACCGCTCGCGGTCTTCTGTCCATCGGCGCGCGGCCGCGACAGTTCGTGGCCATCCTGGCGGAGACGCGGGCCGAGTGGATGCTGACGGCGCAGGCGTGCTTCCGCACCAACATCCCGCTGGTGACGCTGTACGCGACGCTGAGCAACGACGACATCGTGAGCGCCGTCAACGTGACCGAGGTGACGCACCTGGTCACCTCGTCGGACCTCATCTCGCGGGTGCTCAGCGTCGTGGCCAAGATGCCGTCGCTGACACACATCGTGTGCATGGAGAGCCCCGATGCCAAGCCGCCAGCTCTATTGGCTAAGGGACCACAGGTGAGTGCCTATCAATCAAAGCAAATCAAATCTTATTTTTCCGCTACAGGAGGTCGCTACAGTCGGTCGCTGGGAATTTCTGCAGGAATAACGCAGCAATTCCACTCCAAGGCGCTGAGAATTTAAATATGCATTTCACGCTTCGTCAGTGAGCCGAGCGGCGCTCCGACGACGTTATCGCCGAGATCGGGTCAAAAGCGTGGCAGTTTGGGCGAATGTTTATGTCGTGACTTTTTTAGGCTTGTAGCGCAGCTCAGAACGAGCAAAAAAGGAAAATGGAAGGGGTAATGAAAAGGAACGGAGAACAGGGTGAGCGCTAACTTCTAAGTGACGGTTTATTTCGTGAATCCGAAGGCTCCTTATACACTCGGCAAACCATGTGACATGTAGAGACAAGAACACAAAACCAAGCAATAAAAGCAAAAGTTACCATGTGAAAAAACACATTCAGACTGCCTATGGCGGCGGTCCGAGATACGCCAATTCGTTGCTTGATGACGATAATGAAGGTGAGCTTACACATGCATGGCCAAAACCTATGACAGCTCTTGATTCAATCATTGCTCTTGTAAGCTGATTATGACTACGACCTAGAATGACGCGTTCTTCTAAAACAGGTTCGCAACCACACGTTTTGCAGTGCTGTGCAAGAAACCCTCCAGCTGTAATACAATTCTTAGCATTGTAACAATGTTCGCGCAGCCTATCATTCAGACATCGGCCAGCCTGACCGACGTAACGTTTTGCGCAATTGAGCGGAAAACAATAAACAACACAATGTGCGCAATTAACAAACTTCTTTTTATGATTCTTATCACAGCTAGGAGGAGCCTCCTTATTCGGATTAGTGAGCTTGCAAATGCTCATAAGCTTGTTAGGCGCAGAAAACACCACACGAATATTCGCTCGCTTGGAGATTTTCTTCAGATTATGTGAGGCTGTGTGGATATACGGGATAATAGTTGTCCTGCCCCGAGTAGTTGTAGGATTATCTCCATGTCGGTTGTCTTTTCTAAACTATCTTAGAATCAGTTCAGCTACTGGCACTTGTGAGGACAGGGGAAAACCAGCCTGCGAAAGCCGTTCGCACTGAGGAGCAAAGCTAGAAAAAACGGTATGGATTTTTGCAAAGCATTATTTAGGCAAGGCTTAGCAATGCTTCTCTTGACCAACTTGGAATGAGCCGAATGAAACGGAAGAAGTGGTTTGTTGGCACGAGGTTCATAGTACCAACACGTATGGATATCGGAACAGTTCTCGGATCAGGTATCAGATGTCAGATATCGGATCAGTTGGAAGTTAGCGCTCAACCGGTTCTCCCTTCCTTTTCATCACCCCTTCCACTTTTCTTTTTTGCTCGTTCTGAGCTGCGCTGCAAGCCTAAAAAAACGCCGAGATCGGGGATGGCCGTGAACGTTGGAGGAATCGGAAACGAACAGCCTCGAGCTAAAGGAATCCGTGTATTTCACTTGGCCTCGAGTTCACGTAGAATGACGGAAAGCCGATCACGCTGGTAGGGCACTCATGATACCCGTCACAAAAGTTCGCAATGAAATTCATAGTTTTTCTAAAGAGCGCCTATTGAAGGCTGCTTAGGCTTAATAAAGATTGCATAGGATGTCAGCCATATTTTTTTGGAAGAGTAACGAAAAGGCAGTCGTGCAAAATACGAACACAAGAAGACCGAGGACAATAGAAATGCCGACAATCGACTGATAGGTGGTAAACCAGTGCGGGAAATGAAGGAAGACACAACACATATATGCGCATGCTCGATGGAAGACAGCACATACAACCAGGCATTCATGGACGCACGTGGGCACCCTCGACGCGTAGTTACGGTTTAGGCATGGTAATTTTTCCTTGCATATATGTCTCTTGCATATATGCAAGAGACTTGAGGGCTGACTTACGCATGTGCCACAACCATACTTAATGTCCTTACGTCCTTAATGTCCTGCGTCCTTACGTGTTTGTGTCCGTGTTTTGTGCACCTTTAAAGAAAGTCTGCACCACCCGCCGTCGTTGCTTAGTTTCTATGGTGTTCGGCTGCTAAGCACGAGGTCGGGTGATCGACACCCGGCCGCAGTAGCCGCATTTCGATGGGGGCGAAATGCGAAAACACCCGTGGTACTTAGATTTAGGTGCGCTTTAAAAAAAAACCCCAGGAGGTCTAAATTTCCAGAGTCACATACTACGGCGTGCCTCGTAATCAGAAAGCGGTTTTGGTACGTAAGACCCCATAATTTTTTTTTTAAGTTTGCCCCCTTTGGGGTTTATCTTGTCTCACCACGATAATCCGTAACTGTCTTGCCCACATTACCTTACTTCAACGCTGCGCACCCGGTCTGGAATGCGCGTTATCAGCCAGACAGAGCATACTCGACAGAAAGGTAGCGAGCGCAGAGTTTACCAGAAAGCAAACGCAAGCCAGGCAGATCACGATTATCGTTGTGGGAGAAGATAAGCCTCAAAGAGTGGAAACGTTTTTTAAGAGTGTAGACGGCTGCCTTTTCCATACCGCGAATGTGTGTATCACGTGTGGACTCAGGGTATAAAATCATTCTCGTTGCGAAACTCTTGAAGTTAGGGGAGTTACAGGAATTCCACTCATCTAGCTTCCTTTGTTAGAGAGTTTTTGGTTGGGGGACAGAAGCGGACAGAAGCGGGCACAGAAGAACTGGGGCCACGGTACTGTGCATGCGAAGACCCCTACGTCTGGGTGGGCGCATGCACTCTACCGCTTGCGCCCCCTAACCTGAAGCTGTCTATCAAATGCAGTCCAACTTTTCGGATTCCTTCTGAATTCTTCTTAAAGGTTGACTTCGCAGTAACTTAAGCTACTGCGGTTTCTCGAAGTCACCCCTGATGCAAATGTCTCAACAGCTCTGATACGCCGGGCTTACTGCAAACTGGTTAGTGTTTGTGTAATTAGTCTCAATTTACGTCACATTTGCATACGTTGAGGAAAACATTTCAGGTTGCTAACCGCGCTATTTTATTTTTTTATTTCTTTAACTCTTTGATGGGCCAGCACTCCCGAAGGAGCTGCTTGTAGGAGACTACATAAACTGCGCCATTCCACTTAAACTCTAAGAGGAACATAGAAGGCACTGCCCTGCCCCTCCTCCCCACCCTCTTCCCCGGATATGACGACTGATAGTGCTGAGCGTGCAGCGAGCTCCGCTCCTCTGTCTTGAAACCGTGCTTCTAAATCTTCGAAAAGCTGGGGGTTGAGCGAGTCGCTGTTAACTTTTGCGGACCCTGTCGTTGAGTTTTACATTTTTCCCCCGCTTCGCCTCATACACAACTGCCGAAGTATAATTTGGAATTCGTCCGAAATCTGCAAGTGTATATTTTACAGGCACTGACATGCTTGATTTGTGACTCCGGATAACCGAGGTTTATGCTTCAAACATTGCGACTTGAAAGGTGAAGTGTTAGCGTGCAAATGTCGAGCAAGCAGCTTATCGTGCTTAAAATTCCGTGTGTTCTTTTCGCTGCTTTCCAATCCATTGGCATCGATTCCCGTACTCTACACCGCCGGGTTATCTATCTGCTCTCGGCATCGCATGACTCGCCTAGCGCAACTTCGTGTCGGCCACCCCCGTTCGCTTTCAAATGCGTACCGCTGGTTTTCATGTCTCTTAACGTTAAACCGATCATATTTCGTACCATTGCCTAGAAACCGTTGCTTAGCCTCTTCTCAAGCGTAGTATTGCTTTATTAGGTGTGCGGAAGGCTGTGTGTTTATTGTGTTCGGACGGTTGTGTCTATGTCCATCTTATTTTTCATTCTCTCCCACTCCCGTAGCCCAGTGCACTGCAGTAAACCGGATCTTCTATTTTTAATAACCTGCTCTGTTTTAATTTCTTTCGTGTATATATCTCCCTTTCTCTCCCTCCTTTAACTGTATAACGACAGTGTTCGTGCTTGACTCATCGTCCAATGCCTTTCTTGTGTACGGTAGAACTTGTCTCCTGAGAGGAAATTTCTCGCACCTTCTCGTAGGTCATCCCATTCTCAAGCCTGGAAGAAAAGGGTGCCGACCGCGAACACGAGGAGTGCTCGCCCTCGCCGGACGACGTCGCGATCGTCATGTTCACCAGCGGCTCGTCGGGGATGCCAAAGGGCGTCATGGTGTCGCACAGAAACCTGGTCTCGGCCTTGAACGGCTTTGCCGTCATGTGCGACCAATTTGGGGCGTACACTAGCGATGACGCCTATCTCGCCTACCTGCCCCTGGCTCACATGCTCGAGCTGTTGACCGAGACGCTTCTCTTCGGCGCCGGTGCACGCATTGGCTACTCGTCCCCGCTGACCATCACCGACAACTCCACCGCCATGGCCAAGGGCTGCCGAGGAGACGTGACCCTTCTGCAGCCTACTATCTTTGTCTGCGTGCCTCTCATAGTAGACCGTCTACGCAAGGGCGTCAATGAGGTGGCCGCGTCGAAGGGACCCGTCTTCATCGCCCTGTTCGACTACGCCGTCCAGTATAAGAGCTTCTGGTTAGACCTCGGCTTCGACACGCCGCTCCTCAACCAGCTAGTTTTCAAGCACGTGCGCCTCTTGTTGGGTCCCAACCTGAAGGTCCTCGTCTGCGGCTCGGCGCCCCTGTCAAGCTACACGCGACGGTTTGTGAGGGCCTGCATGGGTTGTCGCGTCATCGAGGGCTACGGTATAACCGAAACCAGCGGCTGCGGTAGCTTCATGAACGCCGACGACGCCAGCGCGGACCGCGTGGGTGCGCCACTTCCCGGCTGCTACATCAAGCTAGTCGACTGGGACGAAGGAAACTACCGGACGACGGACAAGCCTAACCCTCGCGGCGAGATCCTCGTCGGTGGCCCCTGCGTCGCCAAGGGCTACTTCAAGAACGACGAGCTCACGAAGGAGTTCTTCAGAGAAGAAGGCGGCATCCGCTGGTTCTACTCGGGCGACATCAGCGAGATCTTTCCCGACGGCACGCTCAAGATCGTGGATCGCAAGAAGGACCTGGTCAAGCTGCAGTTCGGCGAGTACATCTCGCTGGGCCGCGTCGAGTCGGTGCTCAAGACGTGCCCGCTTGTCGACAACATGTTCGTGTACGGCAACTCGCTGCGCACGTATCTCGTGGCTCTCGTGGCTCCCAACTACAAGCATCTCCAACGCATCGCGCGAGAGCTGGGCAGGAGCGACGACGTGTCTGACGCCTCTCTGAGAGAACTCTGTGAGGACAAAGAGGTTGCCAAGGCCGCCGAGGAGGAGATTCTGGCGTATGCACGCTCCAGCGATCTCTTGAAGACCGAGGTTCCGGCGAGGGTGAAACTGTGCGCCGAAGAATGGACGCCGGACTCGGGGCTTGTGACGGCCACGTATAAGATTCGCAGGAAGCCTTTGCAAACCTTCTACCAGCGGGACATCGACGCGATGTACGGGTCATCGGAGGAGAGCAAACTGCGTCGTGTGTGATATTGTTCGCGCATGCACAACCGATTCAGAGGACCATGTGGGGCGCGTGTGCGACGTGGAAAAGCTGAAAACGGACAGAAAGCAGCAAATACCAGGCACGTTCTCATCGTCACATAAACAGTATAGTACAAGGGTTAACGCGCACTTTCCAGGAGATGCACAACATTACATTACTTTCTTTGTAAAATAAAAAAATGTGGACAGAACAAACTGTCACAGCCCCTGAAGTTGGTGGATCGAGATATCGTCTTGTGTGTATGTGTGTGTGCGCGCGTGTGTTTGTGTGTGTGTGAAATAGTTACGGAAGCATGCGTCGACGGGGAGCGATCATTTGACAGAATCTTGATAAGCCTGGTCCCTTCGCGCTCCTGTATTATCTTTCTCTGGGTATATGGGCACAAGGAACCGCCGCAAGCTGCACTTTTCTGTTTTTCCACAACGAACAGATAATGCTAATCTCGACAGGTTCCAGTTTAAATGCGATAAGATACATTCAAACAGCAGCCCTTGCTGCACCGCGATATCGACTCCCCCAAGTGCGTACTTTTACCGGCAGCTCGCGGTCGAGCGCGCCGTGTCACGAGAGGGAACTGCAGGCGGCTCATACCTTTGTGCGCGCCGTGTTCTTGCCGCCCTTGCGTTGAAGGGGCAGACCGTATGAAGGTCACTTCGCTCGCTGCTGCTGCCGCACTTCCTCACACCAGCGTTTTGACAGCAAGTGTCCGCGCTCATCGAGGGTGATGTGTTCATGCCTGTTTGTGCGTGCTGACACCATGCTTGTTAATTCACTTATGGCATCTTCAGCTGGCCGTTTCGGTGCGCTCTATACCAGTCTCGCGAGCGGCGTTGTCTGTGGCCGCTTGAAAGAGGGTGCGCGCCCTGCGTTCGGCTGGTCTGGGGTTCCTCGATGCCAGCGCCACCCTGAACGGCGGCGCTGGCATCGAGGCACCCTAGGCTGGTCCTTTTCCATCGCTCTCCTCCACCTTCGAGCGCTCTGAGGCGCTCCGAGTCCTAACGTCGGAGCAGTCGTCGAGATTGAGGCGTTTCCTGCAACGTCTTCACAGCACAGCGTCGCCGTTGTTGGCGATGGTCCGCCGTAACCTAGGCAACCTGGGCCACTGTATACTGGCGTCTCGGCAACCGTCGCGTCTGCCGGTTTGGATAGGCGAAACATCGGACGTTTGGCACTAATCCCGTGGTTTTTCACCTGCCATTTCCTGCTCCGAGATCGATCCACACGTTCGGCTTGCGCGCTTGTCCTCTAACTCCGAGTTCGGGGAACGCCGGATCTGCCCGCTTCTGCTTCGGAAGATGGAGGCGACCAGTCGAAGATACCATCAGTAAGCGATTGTTTCCGTGTTTATACGGCCGATAAAACTGCTCTCCTTACTTCGTATGGCTGTCTACTAATTTGCTAGTCCAATCGATGCTTCAGCTTTCGGGCGAAACTGCGACTTTTTTCTTCGGTGCCCGCCTAGAAGCGCTTTTTTTTAAGCACACACCTTTGAATACGGAAATCGGACTAGGCCTCGAGCTGAAGCTGCCTCGAGAAAGCGCCATCTCTCGGCTGACTCCGTCGTTCTTATTCGAATAATCGTAAAACGCAGAAATGCTTGCCTGAGACAAATGCGCCGGCCCTATTTTGGTGAAAGCCTGTATTTAAGAGAGAAAAAACAAATTCAAACAACTCTATGAAGCAGAATTTTGATTTAATACCTCGAAAATTTTCACAAATATTGCTCGAAACTTGGAAGGTTTAAAAAATAGATATAGAAGCACTAAATTGACAAACCATGACTCTGCATCAAAAACGCGTATACCGCAAATCTGTAAGCTTTAAGTTTTTTAAAGAATACTGTACCCGTGCAAACTGATTTGTAATAAGCCCGCACATATCAAATAGATCAAACAAGCATCATGTCTCCATTTCTAATTTCTTTTTTTCTTCCCCTCTGTCTCCCCTGGCTCCCCCCGATGTTCTCCGACTTTTCTTTCGGCAGGCTTCACTCCCTCCGCCTTCTTTCTTCATCCCTCCTTCGATGAAATACACATTCGCTATAGAAGCCTATTGTTCATTTTCGTTCGCGCCGATGTACCAGACAGTTTTAATGTTACTCTTGCTGACTTGCGATTTTCACGAGAAGTTACCGTCTTTTATAGATAGAGCCAGTGATTGATAGTCCCTTTCTCGCGAGAACCAAGTCTCCTACCTCCAGCGCTGGTAACGTTGTGCTTTGCTTCGTATAAGTTTCTTTTTATTCTTTCACGGTAGTTCGCTTGGTTGTCTTCTGTCCTTGTTTCTGTAAACTGCACCATGTTGTCGGCTCTCAAGGATGCATCAGCGAGAAAATAAGTTGGTTTTGCAGTTACAGTAAAGAGGGGTGTACATCCTATACCAGTTGAGCGTGATCGGTTATGACGAGATACCGCTGCTTCAAGGCAGTAGTACCATCCTCCTGGGAAACTTGGGTATACATGCTGATGTATTGCTTCAGGTCCCGAATAGTTCGTTCCGCCAATCCATTAGCTGTTCAATAATATGGGGCAGTGAATCTCAGTGTTACCCCATGTCGTTGTGCCCGCTCCTGCAATTTATGGCTTCGAAAGGCTGGACCATTATCGGATACCAAAGCTTTCACGTTGTCAAACGTTTGGGATTGACCAATGAAATCGCGCTGTCGGTATCCTCTCTTCCTGGCTTCGCTTCTACCACCCTTGTGCACTCGTCCACGTACACAAGGAACGCTTGCGTTTTCTTCACACCTTCTGACTTCTTAGGGAGCTCGGCGAAGTCTAAGTGTACAACTTCGAATGGTGTCCCTGAATGTTTTGGCAATATCATTTGTTGGGTTGGCTGTTTGAATTTCACCTTATTCAGTTGAAATTTGCGACATGATCGAACATGTACCTTCGCGTCTTGTCTTATGTGAGGCCATGTATATCGCTTCGTGAACTTAATGTAGGTTCTCCAAAACCGATCATGTCTACCTGAATAAGGGCTATTATGATAGAAATCCAAGATTTTTGACACAAGGGTGGGAGGCACTGCCACTTTCCCCGTCGCTGTGGGTTGGAGTGTTTTAGTTCCTTCACACAGTTTCGCGGCGTTTATTGCTACTTGGTGAACTGAAACAGGCATGACCGCCAACCTCGGCGTAGGATCGGCGTCTTTCATTGAAGCTCCCGGGCGACGAATGACTTCAAAGTCAAACTGCTGAAGCTCGTTCACCCAGCATGCGACTTTTCCTTTAAGTTCCGCCAGTTTCAAAAGGTGTGTCAGTGCTTCATGATCAGTACAGAGATTAAATTGTGTTCCTTCTAGGCAGGAGCGGAAGTACCGAATGATCTTTAGGACAGCGAGAGCTTCTTCATCAGTTATGCAGTTTACTTCCGTCTTGGTTAAAGTGTGACTGTAGTAACCCACCACAAGAAGCTGTTGGTTTGCTGCCCGGGTGGAATCTCGTTGATACAGAACCGCTCCCGCTTCATAATGTGACGCATCTGTATTTAGTTCAAATGGAAGGGAAAAGTAGGGAAGGCAAAGCTCAGGGTCGGAAGAAATTATCTGTACCAGGCTTTCCTGCGCAATCGCATTCTTCTGCCCGTCGAAACGGTACATCTTTTTGCGTCATCCTTGTTGGGCAACGTGTCTTCTTAGCATAGTCTCGAATAAATGCGGTGAAATGGCTGGCTAGTTTCAAAAACACGTGAAGCGAATGGACGTCTGATGGCTTCACAAGCTTAGCGATGCGCTTCACGGACTCTTCTTTGGTATTCTTAGTGGTACCATCTATTACTCGACTCAAAAAAGTGACTGTTCTTAAAGAACTCGCTTTTCTTGAAGTTCACCTTTAGCATGGCTTCGGACAAGGCAGTGAGAACGTGCGCAAGGTGTTCTTCATGTTGCTGCTCACTCTTAGATTGTACAATGATATCAGCTACACATACATTACAGAAGCGACCAATATAAGGGTTCAGAACTGTATTCGTCACTACTTCTTAAACCAACTGGGCTAGTTTTTCCAACCAAACGGAAGACGTTTATACTCGTAAATGTCAAATGCAGTCACAAAGGCGCTGTATTGCTTGGTCTCTTCTTGAAGTGGCATTTGCCAGAAGCCTTTGCACTCATCTATCCTGGAAAAACAGGCACAACCGCCCGTTTTGTCAATGATGCTGTCTATTCGAGGAATTGGAAGTGGGATCAGATGCATATGGTTGTTGATCGCTGTGTAGTCAGTGCACAGTTTGAGGCTACCGTCTCCCCTTGGGACGATTGTGACTGGCGATGCAAACGGCGCTACGGATGGATGGATGATATCAGCATCTAATATCTTTTGAAGCTGCTCTTTTAGCAAGTCTTGTTTTCTCTCGATAGGTTTATGGATTTTTTCCCGAAATATAGCAGTGTCATGTAATTTATAGGGGACTTCAATCTTGGTGGCACCAGGAGGATATCCTCCGAAGCAGAACCATTCCGGGTCGTGTTTCTGAATGCTGTCTCCATTATTCGGCCAGCAAATTCGGTTTGCAGCTGTCATGGGTTTGGAATTATCTTCATCGGGGCTTACAGACACAGTGTCGTCCCAATTAATGATTAGCCTCAACGATTTCATGTCCGGGTGAGAGAGAAGTAAGTCGTCTAAGGCCAGAATTTCCACGTACTGCGACTGATATCTTAGCCTTAAGCTTATTTGCAGCGCTCCTTTTCATGGCCGCCATAATCTCGTACAAAGACTGATCTGCCTGCGAATATGTCTTGAGCATTTGCTCCGCCTCTCTTGAGTATCAATATTGAAGCTCCACTGTCGATAACAGGTCGCAGGTTCTGTCCGCTCACTTCGAGTTGTATGCACAGTAAACTTCAAGAAAGCAGTAAGACGATCTCGTTTCGTTTCGGTTGAACATACTGAGGCTTTGTTGTCAATTGTTTTTGTTTGAACAGTGTCGATGACTGGAAGGCGTCACCGTGTCCTGAGTCGGTCGCACGAAGTCTAATATTTGCAAAGTTGTGGCGATCTTACATCCGAGTTGCTGTACTTGGAATCTGACTCTCTGAATATCTGGTCGCGTCTTGCGGCTCCGCTCAGACCAATAGTGAGGAAATACTTGTAGCAGCTCTAGTTGCGCCTCGAGAGTTACTGGTTTTTTTATTTGTGCATGGTGTTGAAAATCTCTTGGGAGACCGTGAATTACAAGCGCTGATACTGAGCTTGATAATAAATCTGGTTCAGCAAATCGAAGCAGTCGCTGCTTCTCAAGAAAGTCAAGCGGGGAACCACACCTAAAACGGTAAAACAGCGCCTGGTCACATCGCTGTAGCTTACTTCTTCGAAATGTTGACGAAAAACTTACTTTCACATGCACAAAGTTTCGCAAACCTGCTCGAAGAAGCGCAACTCATGCCACTTTCTCGCTACAACACTGAGAAATTGCCGCATGTTTAAGACCTGGTTTTGGTCCGACAGCCACCAGATGTATTTCACTGCGGCCTCATAAAATGTGACTCATCCTCCTGTGTTATCACAAGGCCCGTCGGAAGTTACTGACCGTAAAATTTCAACTGGATGGTCTCTCTTGTGGCGTAAAACAGACAGGAAAGCTACCGCCATGGCATTGTGTTGCGAAAATTGTTGTTATTGCATCGCTTTGTCGTGAAGGAATTGTTGATATCTTGTCATATGACGCTGCAAGACCGAATGGTCGTCCAAGTATCATCTGGTTAAATACTACTACTGGGATATTCACCTTCGCCAAAACTCATTGAACAAGGTCATCGGGCGACTCAGAAGCTCGATCCAGAACAAGATCCAAGAGCTCACCCGTTGTTCTGTCCACAGGGAGGGCGACCGTAGAACCATCCTGAACTTATTGGTAGCCTTTAAATACGACCCGGTCGTTGTACTTCTCCACGAAAAAAGTATTCCACATCTTCGTTCACTTGTCGGCTGTGCCAAAATATGTAATAAGCCCACCACATATCAAACACATCAAATAAGCGTCACGTCGCCATTTCTAAGTTCTTTATTCTTCCCCTCTATCTCCACTGGCTCTCCCCAGTGTTCTCCGAGTTCTCTTTCGCCACGTGTCATGGTTTATTGCGTTACTCGTTAAGAGTCTACTTAAGGTGAGTTGACGAGCAAATAGGTAAACTGAAGAAGTTAGATTTTTTTCTGGTTCATAACTAGTGCGTTTGACGTTGCCACAGGGATATGAATAACTGAGGAAGCTAGCGAGTGGCGTTCAAGAGAGAAATATAAACGGAAATGACCGTGGCAGATACGAACAATGGCGTTTCCGTGATTGTCCTGGTCGACCCCGTCTTTCAGCTGTATTCTTTTTGGAATACCGGCTAGCACCTCAAGAGAGAGAGAGACAAAAGGGAAGGAAAGACAGGGAGGTTAGCCAGTGTAAATACCGGCTGGCTACCTTGTGCTGGGGAAAGGAAGCTGACTGCTCTGATATAGGAATTTAGAGCTTACGTTAAATTGTTAACACGTTTGCGAGGTTCCTGCGAAAATTCTACTCATCACTAGCGTCTCAAGCGGACAAATGTGAGATACAAATTTGTAGCTTGTGTAATGAAGAATAAACGCCGGTTAGCCCGGCGCACCTCCAGCGTATGAAAGGTAACGAAGAAGTGCCGGTTAGTCAGGCGCATCACCAGCGTTTTACGCATGGGGCCGGTTCTGACTGCTCAAGTAAAACTCTTGCTTGGGCTAGTTGGTTCATGCTTGAAGTAGTTAAGGCAAGACGCAGAAGACCGGGACTCAAAAAGAAGAACACAAACGACAGGACTGTCATTTGTGTTCTTCTTCCTGAGTCCTGGTCTTCTGCGCCTTGCCTTTACTACTTCAATCTGACTGGTCGCAGGGTTTTGAATACCGCGCCGAGTTCGACCTCTCACTCCTTTCGTAGCCTGTCAATAAACACTTTGACATTCGCGACGTACACTTAAGTTAAATCGTTACATTTGCGAGGCCTTTTGCGAAAATTCTTGTCACGCTATAGCGTCTCAAGTGGAAAAATTTTATATATAAATTTACAGCTTACGTTAAAGTGTTGCAATGTGTACGAGATTTTTGCAAAAGTCCTAATCACGGATATACTTAGAGCGCTGTGTATATCAATTTTGTCCGCTTTAAATTTAGTGTTAGGTGAACTTCAAAAAATTCTTATATTTCTGTTTGGATTGCTTACGCAGATATTTAAACTAGATGGGCGAGTTTCTTAAATATTGTAATTTGCAAGAATTTTTCTAAAAATAGCTCACAACATAAGTAAAACACCTGCTTCCTATACTCACTAGACCTTAACTTTTACTTCCATAATGCAAGAGGCGTCAAGAAATTATTGGTTTGTACTACCCTTCAGATTAAACCAGTTGCGAGTCTGCGCATGTGTTGTGTGCTTCCTCTCCCTTGTACCCGTTTTTCTTCGCGCAGTAGTAACCTGAACGTGTTCTGTAATATGGTTCGACAAGTAAATCGAGCCCTACCGACAAGGATCGAAAATGTTCCGTTACATGATGGGCCCTGCGCGGTTGACGTTGCCACAGAGGCAGCTACAGTTGAAGTTTATAATGAGCAGCGTTGAAGCGCGAAAGACGGGGGTCGACCAAGGCACGTCAGAACAATTGATTTTCCGTGTCTGTTCTAGTCGACCCCGTCTACAGCTCGCGCTTCAACTCTGCTGCTTATGGAATGCCACCTAGCCTGCTCCATGGTATTGAGTAATTTAAAAGCAGTGAAGAGCGAGGTGGTTCAGGATTGTGAAGCCTTTGTGCAGGAAGGTTGAGCCTTTGTCATTCGCTGGACATAATCGTCTACCGCCGGTGACGCAAAGTGATCGATAAACAATATAGAGGTACTGTCTGTGTTATATATATTTTTTTTGCTTTTGTTTTGTTTCAGGCAAGAGCACCCAAGTCTACCGAGAAAGAGAGAGAGAGAGACAGACAGACAAAGAACTTTATTGAGGTCCTGAGGAGCGCAGCCCTTAAAGCAGCACCACGGGGAGGCCTAGCCTCACCGCCGCATCGTGGGCTCTCTGGACTGCCCGGAGTTGTGGGAGAAGCTCGGAACTCTTGATGGCAGAGCTCCACTCCTCCTCGGTGACTTGATTGGGTCGCCGTAAGGAGGGGCACCGCCAGGGCATGTGATCTAAGCTCCTAACCGATGTGTAGTCCGGGCAGGTAGACTCGAAGGCATCCCGAGCAATAATGGTGAGAGAGAGAGGAGAGAGAGAGAGGGCAGGGAGAGAGAGAGGGCAAAGGAAAGCCAGGGAGATTAAGCAGACATTATCTCCGGTTCGCTCCGGAGATAATTTCTTCGTTATCTTCGTTATCTCCAGGGCAAAAGAAAGTACAAGAAAAAAGAACAACACACACACACACGCACGCACGCACGCACGCACACACACACACACACACACGCACACGCACGATGCAGAGCTGTTTCTGTGGGCACTGTCACGCAGTCTGCGAAGGCGTTCCTAGTGTTACGCAATGTCACCGTCCAATTCTACGTCACACAATGTACTTTCACAATTTGTCACAAAGTCTCGTGTCTTTTAAGTAATGCAGCAGCGCCTTAATATGGGATCTCGCTGTTGTTCGCGTAGGCCACCTTCCAAGGATGTTGTTTTCCGTTATTGGGCGCTTGTCCAATTGGTCTATGGTGGCTCAAGGTGCTGCTCTTTGCGGGTTGAAACGAGGGCATTCATAAAGAAGGTGTGCGATTGTTTAGTTGCACAAGCAGCAGTCGCAAAGTGGGCTGTTCGCCACTCCGATAAGAAAGGACAACGGATTTTGAAAATGCTACTCCGAGTCACAGAGGGACTATAAGGGTGCGGTTACGTCGTGGAAGGTCGGGCGGAATACGGAGCTGTAAACTAAGGTTCAGGGTATGGAGGCGTGCGCTTGTGAATTGATGAATTCCGTTGAGCTAAGGTTAATTCATGCGCAAGTGCAGAAAGTTCTTTTTCGCTGCTTCGGCTCTCGAAAGAGGAATGACAACGCAGTTGACGCCGTCGTGGGCCGATCGGGCAGCTGCGTCCGCTCGATCATTGCCATGTATGCCACAGTTACTTGGGAACCACTGATATATCATGTACTTCGTCAACTATGTGATGGTGGACTTCTCTGATCCCCGCGACGAGCTGCTCATGTGAACCATGGCGCAGTGCTGAGAGTACACTCTGTAGGGCGGCCTTGGAATCACAGAATATTGACCATGCATGGTGTGGTTCCTCCTGAATTAAATGAAGAGCCACACGCAGGGCTACCAGTGCAGCAGCTGTCGTTGATAATACATGTGACGTTTTACAACGAAGCTGTATACCTATCCTGTAGAAGGAAATTTTCGTGTCGTAAGCAAAAAACTCCCCTTACGTGATCCGATCCAGGAGATAGTGCAGGAGATAGTGCACCCGCGGCGGAGGCGAAGCAGGCGTTAAGCACTCCCCATACGTGGGCCGATCCTGAAGATAATGCATTCCCGGGAACACCCGCAGCGGAGATTCAGTTCGCCATTAAGGAGCCCACATTCACCGCTCTCTTCACCACATAATCTTAACCCATAAGAAAAGGGACACCAAAGACTTGAAAAATTATAGACCGATCAGCTTACTTTCCATTCCTTACAAAGTATTTACTAAGCTAATCGCAAATAGGATCAGGAACACCTTAGACTTCTGTCAACCAAAAGACCGGGCAGGATTTCGTATAGGCTACTCAACAATATACCATATTCACACTATCAATCAGGTGATAGAGAAATGTGCAGAATATAGCCGACCCTTATATATAGCTTTCATTGATTACGAGAAAGCTTTTGATTCAGTCGAAACCTCAGCAGTCATGGAGGCTTTACGGAATCAGGGTGTAGAGGAGCCGTAGTAAAAATACTGAAAGATATTTATAGCGGCTCCACAGCCACCATAGTCCTCGATAAAGAAAGCAACAAAATCCCAATAAAGAAGGGCGTCAGGCATGGAGATACGATCTCTCCAATGCTATTCACAGCGTCTGTACAGGAGGTATTCAGAAAGGTTAATGGAGAATACCTTAGTAACTGGCGATTCGCTGCTGATATTGCCTTGCTTAGTAACTCGGGGGACCGATTGCAATGCATGCTCACTGATCTGGAGAGACAAAGCAGAAGGGTGGGTCTAAAAATTAATCTGCAGAAAACTAATATTTAACATTCAGGAAGAGAACAGCAGTTTACAATACGTAGCGAGGCACTGGAAGTGGTAAGGGAATACATCTTCTTAGGGCAGGTAGTGACGGCGTATTCGGGTCATGAGACTGAAATAATCAGAAGAATAAAAATGGGCTGGGGTGCGTTTGGCAGGCATTCTCAGATCATGAACAGCAGGTTGCTATTATCCCTAAAAAAATGTATAACAGCTGTGTCTTACCAGTACTCACCTACGGGGCAGAAACCTGGAGGCTTACGAAAAGGGTTCTACTTAAATTGAGGACGACGCAAGCAGCTATGGAAAGAAGAATGATAGGCGTAACGTTAAGGGATAAGAAAAGAACAGATTGGGTGAGGGAACAAACGCGAGCTAATGACATCTTAGTTGAAATCAAGAAAAAGAAATGGGCATGGGCAGGACATGTAATGAGGATGGAAGATAACCGCTGGTCATTGAGGGTTATGGTCTGGATTCCAAGAGAAGGGAAGCGTAGCAGGGGGCGGCAGAAAGTTAGGTGGGCGGATGAGATTAAGAAGTTTGCAGGGACAACATGGCCACAATTAGCACATGACCGGGGTAGTTCGAGAAGTATGGGAGAGGCCTTTGCCATGCAGTGGGCGTAGTCAGGATTATTATTATTATTATTATTATTATTATTATTATTATTAGTAGTAGTAGTAGTAGTAGTAGTAGTAGTAGTAGTAGTAGTAGTAGTAGTAGTAGTAGTAGTAGTAGTAGTATTCATCTCTTCTTTGGTCATCTCATCTTTTTTCACAGTGGAAGGGCACTGAATTCTGCTTACGCAAGATACTGGAGAGCTTATGCAGGCATGTGCCAGAACGATATTTCTCATAAGCGCGACCTTACCTGTTTGTGTTCGTGTTTTGTATACTCCTAAAAACGTTTTCACCACTTGGGGTTTACCTTGTCTCGCAACAATAGTCATCATCTATCTTGCCAACATTTCTTTACCTTAACGCTGCGCACCCGGTCTGGCATGCGCGTTATCAGCCTAACATCGCATTCTCGACAGGAAAGTAGCAAGCACAGAGTTTACAAGTAAGGATACGCAGGCAAGACAGATGACAATTATCGTTGTGGGACAAAATAAGCTCCAAAGAGTGCAAACCTTTTTAGGAATGTACGGCTGTCTTTCCATGCCATGGATGTGCATATCACGTAACCCCCGTTTAGCACGACTTCCTATCAGCTAGCCCCGTTTGCTCTCTAATGCATCCCGCCGTTTCCTGTCTCTTAACGTTACGATGATCATATTTTATTCCATTGCTCGGTAACCGTTCCTTAGCCTCTTCTCAACCGTAGTGTTGTTTTATGAAGTGTTATTCTAGGTTCTACGAACGGCTGTGATCGTGTGCGTGTGCTCTGTGTCAATGCCCATATTATCCTTCCTTCCCTCCCACTCCCGTAGCCCAGTCCAGTGCAGCAAACCGGATCTTTTATTTCAAATAATTGCCATACTTTTTCTGTTTTCTTTCGATTCTCTCTCTATCTCTCTCTTTAATTGTAGAGCGACAGTGTTCGTGCTTAACTGATAGCCGGATGCCTCTCTTGTTCACGGTAGGACTTATCTAATTCGCTGAAATTTCACGAACCTTCTCGCAGGTCATTGCATTCTCAAGCCTCGAGGAAAAGGGTGCCGACCGCGAACTCGAGGAGTGCTCGCCCTCGCCGGACGACGTCGCGATCGTCATGTTCGCCAGCGGCTCGTCAGCACAGGAACCTCGTCTCAGCCATGAACGACTTCGTCATCATGTGCGACCAGTATGGGGCGTACACTAGTGACGACGTCTATCTCGCCTACCTGCCCATGGCTCACATGCCCGAGCTGCCGACCGAAATGCTTCTCTTGGGTGCCAGTGCGCGCATCGTCTACTCGTTCCCGCTGGACATCACCGACAACTCCAGCGCCGTGGCCAAGGGTTGCCAAGGAGACGTGACCCTTCTGCAGCCTACTATATTTGTCTGCGTGCCTCTCATACCAGACGGCCTTCGCAAGGGCGTCAATGAGGTCGCCGCGTCGAAGGGACCCATTTTCAAGGCCCTGTTTGACTACGCCGCCCAGTATAAGAACTTCTGGCTCGACCTCGGCTTCGACACCCCGTTCCTCAACCAGCTAGTCTTCAAGCATGTGCACCTATTGTTGGGCCCCAACCTGAAGGTCTTCGCCGGCGGCTCGGCCCCCCTGTCAAGTTACAAGCGACGGTTCGGGAGGGCCTGCATGGACTGTCGCAACCTGCGCCGTGGCGAGTATCATGAACGCCGACAACACCAGGGAAAACCGCGTGGGTCCGTCACTTTCCGGCTGCTACATCAAGGTAGTTGACTGGGACGAAGGCAACTACCGGACGACGGACAAGCCCAACCCTCGCGGCGAGATGGTCTTCGGTGGACCCTGCGTTGCCAAGGGCTACTTCAAGAACGACGAGCTCATGAAAGAGTCATTCAAGGAGGAAGGCGGCATCCGCTGGTTCTAGTCGGGAGACATCGCAGAGATCTTTCCCGACGGAACGCTCAGGATCGTGGATCGCAAGAAGGACCTGGTCAAGCTGCAGTTCGACGAGCACATCTCGCTGGGTCGCGTCGAATCGGTGCTGAAGACATGCCCACTCGTCGACAACTTGTTCGTGTACGGCAACTCACTGCATGCATATCTCGTGGCGTTCGTGACTCCCAACTACAAACGTATCCAGCTCATTGCGCGAGACCTGGGCAGGGGCGAAGACGTGTCCAACGCCTCACTGAGAGAACTGTGTCAGGACACCGAGGTGGCCAAGGTCGCCGAGGAATAGATTTTGGCGTACGTACACTCAAGCGACCTCTTGAAGACAGAGGTTCCGGCAAGGTTGAAACTGTGCGCCGAAGAATGGACGCCGGACTCGGGGCTTGTGACAGCCACGTATAAGATTCGTAGGAAGCCCCTGCAAAGCTTGTACCAGCGGTACATCGACGCGATGTACCGGTCATCGGAGCAGAGCAGACTGCGTCGTGCGTGAAATTGTGCGCGTGTGTACATCCGGTTCGAAGGACCATGTGGTGCGCGTGTCTGTGATGTTGAAAAGCTGAAAACGGACAGAAAACAGCATATACCAGAGACGTTCTCATCGTCACATAAAGAGGGCTACAAGGGCTGACGTGTATACTTTCCAGGAGATGTATAACATTACCGTATTTTGTTTTCTTCATGAAACCAAAAATGTGGACTGAATAAACCGCCCCACTAACTAAAGTTGGTGCATC
The DNA here is from genome assembly GCF_038994185.2 of Dermacentor albipictus. Classification (NCBI taxonomy): domain Eukaryota; kingdom Metazoa; phylum Arthropoda; class Arachnida; order Ixodida; family Ixodidae; genus Dermacentor; species Dermacentor albipictus. Next base: position 24,503,594 of record NC_091827.1, on the reverse strand, counting down.
GAGACATCGTCTTTGTGTGTGAGTGTGTGTGTGTGTGTGTGTGTGTGTGTGTGTGTGTGTGTGTGTGTGTGTGTGTGTGTGTGTGTGTGTGTATTTGCGTGTGTGAAGTCATTACGGAAGCATGAGGCAATGTCGCACGATGAGTTGCTAGTACTCTAATAAGCATGTCTCCTTCGCACTGCTCTGGTATTAGTTTTAGTAGGACGTCCGCAACAGTTCTTCTTTTGCCCCGTCTTTTAATCGTGCTACCGTACACCCTTTGAAGACGCATTACCAACAAGCCCACTCTGCAAACCTTTGTCCTGCAGTGGAAATAAAAATGTGATGATGATGAACATAGGTTGATTAGAAATAAATATTATTAATTATATGGAACCACAATCACACTGGGAGGCATAAGGAATAATCTTGACCAACTGAGGTTCCGTAACGTGGCTCTGCGGAAATTAGGAGACCTCATTGCCCAGTGACGTATCACGTGTCGAACTACGTCACGGATATCTAGATTAAAATGCTTCAAGGGTATATTACGATTCGGTGGCACTAGGCACTGTAATTCATGTGCAGACTGAACGGGGAGAATGTGGGGCATGATAACGGCCCATCTGCACAAGCTACTGGTTGACGAATACAAGGCGGTGGTTGTGCCGTTCAGGTTGCCGAGTGGGTAACATGTTCAGTTCGTAAATCATACGTAACTACCGTGGCTCGAACCATGGTACCTACACCACTGAAGAATAAAAAAAACTATGGGGCACCGTGGCTGTAAGGGTCTATAAGCGCCAAGGTCGACTCTACGCGTAGATTGAGTATTAGCACCGGCGTCTGCATCGTCAATGTGCGCATTAACAGCGGTGCCGAAGCAGCACAGGGACTTAGGTGGCTTCGGGTGATTATGGGACCCGGCTCTACTCTCGGTTATCGCAATGTGGTGAATAAGAGGAACCTCTATGCCTCTGTGCACACTATGACTCTCCCTATCTTTCGGGTATCCTGAGGGTGGATGCCTGTTGCATTTGGCGCCGTGGCGCTGAGCGGTGGAAGCGTTAGCGCCCCGACAAAGGCAACAAACAAAACATTTGGTGGCCGTTGAAATGTGCAGGGAGGCCGTTCCTACGTATGTATACCAATCTCCATATGCAATTTTAGCACCCCGCAAATCCCCCCTCCCGCTTCATACCTCCCGGAGGTCCCAGCTATAAGCTTACCGTTTCTTAAACATTCTTTTAGAAAATTATTCTGTGCTTACACGTTTACATTTCGAGTGATGTACGTGAAGAATAAGCGCTTTCGAGAGAACTTATCGGCTGAGAGATTTTTCATAGGTTTACGTTTTTTTTATTTTTCAAGAAAATTATTCTACCCCTATTTGTTTATCTATCGGGTAAACCCGCCTCAGCACGTGCGCTGGGAGGGATTTACGCGAAGAACCAGCGCTTTAGAGACAAATTATTGAACCTCGCTGAGACATTATTTTCCTGGGCTATAGGCTTACCGTTTTTTCAATTTTTCTGGAAAATTATTCTAGCCCTATTTGTTCATTTATCGGGTGAATCGGCCTCAGGACGTGCGCTGGGAGTGATTTACGCGAAGAACCAGCGCTTTCGAGACAAATTATTGAACCTCGCTGAGACATTATTTTCCTGGGCTATAGGCTTACCGTTTTTTCAATTTTTCTGGTAAATTATTCTAGCCCTGTTTGTTTATTTATCGGGTGAATCGGCCTCAGGACGTGCGCTGGGAGTGATTTACGCGAAGAACCAGCGCTTTCGACACAAATTATTGAACCTCGCTGAGACATTATTTTCCTGGGCTATAGGCTTACCGTTTTTTCAATTTTTCTGGAAAATTATTCTAGCCCTATTTGTTTATTTATCGGGTGAATCGGCCTCAGGACGTGCGCTGGGAGTGATTTACGCGAAGAACCAGCGCTTTCGAGACAAATTATTGAACCTGGCTGAGGCATTATTTTCCTGGGCTATAGGCTTACCGTTTTTTCAATTTTTCTGGAAAATTATTCTAGCCCTATTTGTTTATTTATCGGGTGAATCGGCCTCAGGACGTGCGCTGGGAGTGATTTACGCGAAGAACCAGCGCTTTCGAGACAAATTATTGAACCTCGCTGAGACATTATTTTCTTGGGCTATAGGCTTACCGTTTTTTCAATTTTTCTGGTAAATAATTCTAGCCCTATTTGTTTATTTATCGGGTGGATCGGCCTCAGGACGTGCGCTGGGAGGGATTTACGTGAAGAACCAGCGCTTTCGAGACAAATTATTGAACCTCGCTGAGGCATTATTTTCCTGGGCTATAGGCTTACCGTTTTTTTCAATTTTTCTGGAAAATTATTCTAGCCCTATTTGTTTATTTATCGGGTGAATCGGCCTCAGGACGTGCGCTGGGAGTGATTTACGCGAAGAACCAGCGCTTTCGAGACAAATTATTGAACCTGGCTGAGGCATTATTTTCCTGGGCTATAGGCTTACCGTTTTTTCAATTTTTCTGGTAAATTATTCTAGCCCTATTTGTTTATTTATCGGGTGAATCGGCCTCAGTACGTGCGCTGGGAGTGATTTACGCGAAGAACCAGTGCTTTCGGGACAAATTATTGAACCTCGCTGAGACATTATTTTCCTGGGCTATAGGCTTACCGTTTTTTCAATTTTTCTGGTAAATTATTCTAGTCCTATTTGTTTATTTATCGGGTGAATCGGCCTCAGGACGTGCGCTGGGAGTGATTTACGCGAAGAACCAGCGATGTCGAGACAAATTATTGAACCTCGCTGAGACATTATTTTCCTGGGCTATAGGCTTACAGTTTTTTCAATTTTTCTGGGAAATTATTCTAGCCCTATTTGTTTATTTATCGAGTGAATCGGCCTCAGGACGTGCGCTGGGAGTGATTTACGCGAAGAACCAGCGCTTTCGAGACAAATTATTGAACCTGGCTGAGGCATTATTTTCCTGGGCTATAGGCTTACCGTTTTTTTCAATTTTTCTGGAAAATTATTCTAGACCTATTTGTTTATTTATCGGGTGAATCGGCCTCAGGACGTGCGCTGGGAGTGATTTACGCGAAGAACCAGCGATATCGAGACAAATTATTGAACCTCGCTGAGACATTATTTTCCTGGGCTATAGGCTTACAGTTTTTCAATTTTTCTGGAAAATTATTCTAGCCCTATTTGTTTATTTATCGGGTGAATCGGCCTCAGGACGTGCGCTGGGAGTGATTTACGCGAAGAACCAGCGCTTTCGAGACAAATTATTGAACCTGGCTGAGGCATTATTTTCCTGGGCTATAGGCTTACCGTTTTTTCCATTTTTCTGGTAAATTATTCTAGCCCTATTTGTTTATTTATCGGGTGAATCGGCCTCAGTACGTGCGCTGGGAGTGATTTACGCGAAGAACCAGTGCTTTCGGGACAAATTATTGAACCTCGCTGAGACATTATTTTCCTGGGCTATATATAGGCTTACCATTTTTTCAATATTTCTAGAAAATTATTCTAGCCCAATTTGTTTATTTATCGGGTGAATCGGCCTCAGGACGTGCGCTGGGAGTGATTTACGCGAAGAACCAGAGCTTTCGAGACAAATAATTGAACCTGGCTGAGGCATTATTTTCCTGGCCTATAGGCTTACCGTTTTTTCAATTTTTCTGGAAAATTATTTTAGCCCTATTTGTTTATTTATCGGGTGAATCGGCCTCAGGACGTGCGCTGGGAGCGATTTACGCGAAGAACCAGCGCGTTCGAGACAAATTATTGAACTTGGCTGAGGCATTATTTTCCTGGGCTATAGGCTTACCATTTTTTAAATTTTTCTGGAAAATATTCTAGCCCTATTTGTTTATTTATCGGGTGAATCGGCCCCAGGACGTGCGCTGGGAGTGATTTACGCGAAGAACCAGCGCTTTCGAGACAAATTATTGAACCTCGCTGAGACATTATTTTCCTGGGCTATAGGCTTACCGTTTTTTCAATTTTTCTGGTAAATAATTCTAGCCCTATTTGTTTATTTATCGGGTGGATCGGCCTCAGGACGTGCGCTGGGAGTGATTTACGCGAAGAACCAGCGCTTTCGAGACAAATTATTGAACCTCGCTGAGACATTATTTTCCTGGGCTATAGGCTTACCGTTTTTTCAATTTTTCTGGAAAATTATTCTAGCCCTATTTGTTTATTTATCGGGTGAATCGGCCTCAGGACGTGCGCTGGGAGTGATTTACGCGAAGAACCAGCGCTTTCGAGACAAATTATTGAACCTGGCTGAGAAATTATTTTCCTGGGCTATAGGCTTACCGTTTTTTCAATTTTTCTGGAAAATTATTCTAGCCCTATTTGTTTATTTATCGGGTGAATCGGCCTCAGGACGTGCGCTGGGAGTGATTTACGCGAAGAACCAGCGCTTTCGAGACAATTAAATTATTGAACCTGGCTGAGGCATTATTTTCTTGGGCTATAGGCTTACCGTTTTTTCAATTTTTTCTGGAAAATTATTCTAGCCCTATATGTTTATTTATCGGGTGAATCGGCCTCAGGACGTGCGCTGGGAGTGATTTGCGCGAAGAACCAGCGATGTCGAGACAAATTATTGAACCTCGCTGAGACATTATTTTCCTGGGCTATAGGCTTACAGTTTTTTCAATTTTTCTGGAAAATAATTCTAGCCCTATTTGTTTATTTATCGGGTGAATCGGCCTCAGGACGTGCGCTGGGAGTGATTTACGCGAAGAACCAGCGCTTTCGAGACAAATTATTGAACCTCGCTGAGACATTATTTTCCTGGGCTATAGGCTAACCGTTTTTTCAATTTTTCTGGTAAATAATTCTAGCCCTATTTGTTTATTTATCGGGTGGATCGGCCTCAGGACGTGCGCTGGGAGTGAGTTACATGAAGAACCAGCGCTTTCGAGACAAATTATTGAACCTCGCTGAGACATTATTTTCGTGGGCTACAGGCTTACCCGTTTTTTCAATTTTTCTGGAAAATTATTCTAGCCCTATTTGTTTATTTATCGGGTGAATCGGCCTCAGGACGTGCGCTGGGAGTGATTTACGCGAAGAACCAGCGCTTTCGAGACAAATTATTGAACCTGGCTGAGAAATTATTTTCCTGGGCTATAGGCTTACCGTTTTTTCAATTTTTCTGGAAAATTATTCTAGCCCTATTTGTTTATTTATCGGGTGAATCGGCCTCAGGACGTGCGCTGGGAGTGATTTACGCGAAGAACCAGCGCTTTCGAGACACATTATTGAACCTGGCTGAGGAATTATTTTCTTGGGCTATAGGCTTACCGTTTTTTCAATTTTTCTGGAAAATTATTCTAGCCCTATTTGTTTATTTATCGGGTGAATCGGCCTCAGGACGTGCGCTGGGAGTGATTTACGCGAAGAACCAGCGCTTTCGAGACAAATTATTGAACCTGGCTGAGCCATTATTTTCCTGGGCTATTGGCTTACCGTTTTTTCAATTTTTCTGGGAAATTATTCCAGCCCTATTTGTTTATTTATCGCGTGAATCGGCCTCAGGACGTGCGCTGGGAGTGATTTACGCGAAGAACCAGTGCTTTCGAGACAAATTATTGAACCTGGCTGAGGCATTATTTTCCTGGGCTATAGGCTTACCGTTTTTTCAATTTTTCTGGAAAATTATTCTAGACCTATTTGTTTATTTATCGGGTGAATCGGCCCCAGGACTTGCGCTGGGAGTGATTTACGCGAAGAACCAGCGCTTTCGAGACAAATTATTGAACCTGGCTGAGGCATTATTTTCCTGGGCTATAGGCTTACCGTTTTTTTCAATTTTTCTGGCAAATTATTCTAGCCCTATTTGTTTATTTATCGGGTGAATCGGCCTCAGGACGTGCACTGGGAGTGATTTACGCAAAGAACCAGCGCTTTCGAGACAAATTATTGAACCTGGCTGAGGCATTATTTTCCTCGCCTATAGGCTTACCGTTTTTTCAATTTTTCTGGTAAATTATTCTAGCCCTATTTGTTTATTTATCGGGTGAATCGGCCTCAGGACGTGCGCTGGGAGTGATTTACGCGAAGAACCAGCGCTTTCGAGACAAATTATTGAACCTGGCTGAGGCATTATTTTCCTGGCCTATAGGCTTACCGTTTTTTCAATTTTTCTGGAAAATAATTTTAGCCCTATTTGTTTATTTATCGGGTGAATCGGCCTCAGGACGTGCGCTGGGAGTGATTTACGCGAAGAACCAGCGCTTTCGAGACAAATTATTGAACCTGGCTGAGGCATTATTTTCCTGGGCTATAGGCTTACCATTTTTTCAATATTTCTAGAAAATTATTCTAGCCCTATTTGTTTATTTATCGGGCGAATCGGCCTCAGGACGTGCGCTGGGAGTGATTTACGCGAAGAACCAGCGCTTTCGAGACAAATTATTGAACCTGGCTGAGGCATTATTTTCCTGGCCTATAGGCTTACCGTTTTTTCAATTTTTCTGGAAAATTATTTTAGCCCTATTTGTTCATTTATCGGGTGGATCGGCCTCAGGACGTGCGCTGGGAGTGATTTACATGAAGAACCAGCGCTTTCGAGACAAATTATTGAACCTCGCTGAGACATTATTTTCCTGGGCTACAGGCTTACCGTTTTTTCAATTTTTCTGGAAAATTATTCTAGCCCTATTTGTTTATTTATCGGGTGAATCGGCCTCAGGACGTGCGCTGGGAGTGATTTACGCGAAGAACCAGCGCTTTCGAGACAAATTATTGAACCTGGCTGAGGCATTATTTTCCTGGGCTATAGGCTTACCGTTTTTTCAATTTTTCTGGAAAATTATTCTAGACCTATTTGTTTATTTATCGGGTGAATCGGCCTCAGGACTTGCGCTGGGAGTGATTTACGCGAAGAACCAGCGCTTTCGAGACAAATTATTGAACCTGGCTGAGGCATTATTTTCCTGGGCTATAGGCTTACCGTTTTTTTCAATTTTTCTGGAAAATTATTCTAGCCCTATTTGTTTATTTATCGGGTGAATCGGCCTCAGGACGTGCGCTGGGAGTGATTTACGCGAAGAACCAGCGATGTCGATACAAATTATTGAACCTCGCTGAGACATTATTTTCCTGGGTTATAGGCTTACAGTTTTTTCAATTTTTCTGGAAAATTATTCTAGCCCTATTTGTTTATTTATCGGGTGAATCGGCCTCAGGACGTGCGCTGGGACTGATTTAGGCGAAGAACCAGCGCTTTCGAGACAAATTATTGAACCTGGCTGAGGCATTATTTTCCTGGCCTATAGGCTTACCGTTTTTTCAATTTTTCTGCAAAATTATTTTAGCCCTATTTGTTTATTTATCGGGTGAATCGGCCTCAGGACGTGCGCTGGGAGTGATTTACGCGAAGAACCAGCGCTTTAGAGACAAATTATTGAACCTGGCTGAGGCATTATTTTCCTGGGCTATAGGCTTACCATTTTTTCAATTTTTCTGGAAAATATTCTAGCCCTATTTGTTTATTTATCCGGTGAATCGGCCTCAGGACGTGCGCTGGGAGTGATTTACGCGAAGAACAAGCGCTTTCGATACAAATTATTGAACCTGGCTGAGGCATTATTTTCCTGGGCTATAGGCTTACCGTTTTTTCAATTTTTCTGGAAACTTATTCTAGCCCTATTTGTTTATTTATCGGGTGAATCGGCCTCAGGACGTACGCTGGGAGTGATTTACGCGAAGAACCAGCGCTTTCGAGACAAATTATTGAACCTGGCTGAGGCATTATTTTCCTGGGCTATAGGCTTACCGTTTTTTCAATTTTTCTGGAAAATTATTCTAGCCCTATTTGTTTGTTTATCGGGTGAATCGGCCTCAGGACGTGCGCTGGGAGTGATTTACGCGAAGAACAAGCGCTTTCGATACAAATTATTGAACCTGGCTGAGGCATTATTTTCCTGGGCTATAGGCTTACCATTTTTTCAATTTTTCTGGAAAATATTCTAGCCCTATTTGTTTATTTATCCGGTGAATCGGCCTCAGGACGTGCGCTGGGAGTGATTTACGCGAAGAACAAGCGCTTTCGATACAAATTATTGAACCTGGCTGAGGCATTATTTTCCTGGGCTATAGGCTTACCGTTTTTTCAATTTTTCTGGAAACTTATTCTAGCCCTATTTGTTTATTTATCGGGTGAATCGGCCTCAGGACGTACGCTGGGAGTGATTTACGCGAAGAACCAGCGCTTTCGAGACAAATTATTGAACCTGGCTGAGGCATTATTTTCCTGGGCTATAGGCTTACCGTTTTTTCAATTTTTCTGGAAAATTATTCTAGCCCTATTTGTTTGTTTATCGGGTGAATCGGCCTCAGGACGTGCGCTGGGAGTGATTTACGCGAAGAACAAGCGCTTTCGATACAAATTATTGAACCTGGCTGAGGCATTATTTTCCTGGGCTATAGGCTTACCGTTTTTTCAATTTTTCTGGGAACTTATTCTAGCCCTATTTGTTTATTTATCTGGTGAATCGGCCTCACGACGTGCGCTGGGAGTGAGTTACGCGAAGAACCAGCGCTTTCGAGACAAATTATTGAACCTGGCTGAGGGATTATTTTCCTGGGCTATAGGCTTACCGTTTTTTCAATTTTTCTGGAAAATTATTCTAGCCCTATTTGTTTATTTATCGGGTGAATCGGCCTCAGGACGTGCGCTGGGAGTGATTTACGCGAAGAACAAGCGCTTTCGATACAAATAATTGAACCTGGCTGAGGCATTATTTTCCTGGGCTATAGGCTTACCGTTTTTTCAATTTGTCGGGAACCTATTCTAGCCCTATTTGTTTATTTATCTGGTGAATCGGCCTCAGGACGTGCGCTGGGAGTGATTTACGCGAAGAACAAGCGCGTTCGATACAAATTATTGAACCTGGCTGAGGCATTATTTTCCTGGGCTATAGGCTTACCGTTTTTTCAATTTTTCTGGAAACTTATTCTAGCCCTATTTGTTTATTTATCTGGTGAATCGGCCTCACGACGTGCGCTGGGAGTGATTTACGCGAAGAACCAGCGCTTTCGAGACAAATTATTGAACCTGGCTGAGGCATTATTTTCCTGGGCTATAGGCTTACCGTTTTTTCAATTTTTCTGGAAAATTATTCTAGACCTATTTGTTTATTTATCGGGTGAATCGGCCTCAGGACGTGCTCTGGGAGTGATTTACGCGAAGAACCAGCGCTTTCGAGACAAATTATTGAACCTCGCTGAGACTATATTTTCCTGGGCTATAGGCTTACCGTTTTTTCAATTTTTCTGGTAAATAATTCTAGCCCTATTTGTTTATTTATCGGGTGGATCGGCCTCAGGACGTGCGCTGGGAGTGATTTACATGAAGAACCAGCGCTTTCGAGACAAATTATTGAACCTCGCTGAGATATTATTTTCCTGGGCTACAGGCTTACCGTTTTTTCAATTTTTCTGGAAAATTATTCTAGCCCTATTTGTTTATTTATCGGGTGAATCGGCCTCACGACGTGCGCTGGGAATGATTTACGCGAAGAACCAGCGCTTTCGAGACAAATTATTGAACCTCGCTGAGACAATATTTTCCTGGGCTATAGGCTTACCGTTTTTTCAATTTTTCTGGAAAATTATTCTAGCCCTATTTGTTTATTTATCGGGTGAATCGGCCTCAGGACGTGCGCTGGGAGTGATTACCGCGAAGAACCAGCGCTTTCGAGACAAATTATTGAACCTGGCTGAGGCATTATTTTCCTGGGCTATAGGCTTACCGTTTTTTCAATTTTTCTGGAAAATTATTCTAGACCTATTTGTTTATTTATCGGGTGAATCGGCCTCAGGACTTGCGCTGGGAGTGATTTACGCGAAGAACCAGCGCTTTCGAGACAAATTATTGAACCTGGCTGAGGCATTATTTTCCTGGGCTATAGGCTTACCGTTTTTTTTTCAATTTTTCTGGAAAATTATTCTAGCCCTATTTGTTTATTTATCGGGTGAATCGGCCTCAGGACGTGCGCTGGGAGTGATTTACGCGAAGAACCAGCGATGTCGAGACAAATTATTGAACCTCGCTGAGACATTATTTTCCTGGGCTATAGGCTTACAGTTTTTTCAATTTTTCTGGAAAATTATTCTAGCCCTATTTGTTTATTTATCGGGTGAATCGGCCTCAGGACGTGCGCTGGGAGTGATTTAGGCGAAGAACCAGCGCTTTCGAGACAAATTATTGAACCTGGCTGAGGCATTATTTTCCTGGCCTATAGGCTTACCGTTTTTTCAATTTTTCTGCAAAATTATTTTAGCCCTATTTGTTTATTTATCAGGTGAATCGGCCTCAGGACGTGCGCTGGGAGTGATTTACGCGAAGAACCAGCGCTTTCGAGACAAATTATTGAACCTGGCTGAGGCATTATTTTCCTGGGCTATAGGCTTACCGTTTTTTCAATTTTTCTGGAAAATTATTCTAGCCCTATTTGTTTATTTATCGGGTGAATCGGCCTCAGGACGTGCGCTGGGAGTGATTTACGCGAAGAACAAGCGCTTTCGATACAAATTATTGAACCTGGCTGAGGCATTATTTTCCTGGGCTATAGGCTTACCGTTTTTTCAATTTTTCTGGGAACTTATTCTAGCCCTATTTGTTTATTTATCTGGTGAATCGGCCTCACGACGTGCACTGGGAGTGAGTTACGCGAAGAACCAGCGCTTTCGAGACAAATTATTGAACCTGGCTGAGGCATTATTTTCCTGGGCTATAGGCTTACCGTTTTTTCAATTTTTCTGGAAAATTATTCTAGCCCTATTTGTTTATTTATCGGGTGAATCGGCCTCAGGACGTGCGCTGGGAGTGATTTACGCGAAGAACAAGCGCTTTCGATACAAATAATTGAACCTGGCTGAGGCATTATTTTCCTGGGCTATAGGCTTACCGTTTTTTCAATTTGTCGGGAACCTATTCTAGCCCTATTTGTTTATTTATCTGGTGAATCGGCCTCAGGACGTGCGCTGGGAGTGATTTACGCGAAGAACAAGCGCGTTCGATACAAATTATTGAACCTGGCTGAGGCATTATTTTCCTGGGCTATAGGCTTACCGTTTTTTCAATTTTTCTGGAAACTTATTCTAGCCCTATTTGTTTATTTATCTGGTGAATCGGCCTCACGACGTGCGCTGGGAGTGATTTACGCGAAGAACCAGCGCTTTCGAGACAAATTATTGAACCTGGCTGAGGCATTATTTTCCTGGGCTATAGGCTTACCGTTTTTTCAATTTTTCTGGAAAATTATTCTAGACCTATTTGTTTATTTATCGGGTGAATCGGCCTCAGGACGTGCGCTGGGAGTGATTTACGCGAAGAACCAGCGCATTCGAGACAAATTATTGAACCTGGCTGAGGCATTATTTTCCTGGGCTATAGGCTTACCGTTTTTTCAATTTTTCTGGAAAATTATTCTAGACCTATTTGTTTATTTATCGGGTGAATCGGCCTCAGGACTTGCGCTGGGAGTGATTTACGCGAAGAACCAGCGCTTTCGAGACAAATTATTGAACCTGGCTGAGGCATTATTTTCCTGGGCTATAGGCTTACCGTTTTTTTCAATTTTTCTGGAAAGTTATTCTAGCCCTATTTGTTTATTTATCGGGTGAATCGGCCTCAGGACGTGCGCTGGGAGTGATTTACGCGAAGAACCAGCGATGTCGAGACAAATTATTGAACCTCGTTGAGACATTATTTTCCTGGGCTATAGGCTTACAGTTTTTTCAATTTTTCTGGAAAATTATTCTAGCCCTATTTGTTTATTTATCGGGTGAATCGGCCTCAGGACGTGCGCTGGGAGTGATTTAGGCGAAGAACCAGCGCTTTCGAGACAAATTATTGAACCTGGCTGAGGCATTATTTTCCTGGCCTATAGGCTTACCGTTTTTTCAATTTTTCTGCACAATTATTTTAGCCCTATTTGTTTATTTTTCGGGTGAATCGGCCTCAGGACGTGCGCTGGGAGTGATTTACGCGAAGAACCAGCGCTTTCGAGACAAATTATTGAACCTCGCTGAGACATTATTTTCCTGGGCTATAGGCTTACCGTTTTTTCAATTTTTCTGGTAAATAATTCTAGCCCTATTTGTTTATTTATCGGGTGGATCGGCCTCAGGACGTGTGCTGGGAATGATTTACGCGAAGAACCAGCGCTTTTGAGACAAATTATTGAACCTCGCTGAGACATTATTTTCCTGGGCTATAGGCTTACCGTTTTTTTCAATTTTTCTGGAAAATTATTCTAGCCCTATTTGTTTATTTATCGGGTGAATCGGCCTCAGTACGTGCGCTGGGAGTGATTTACGCGAAGAACCAGTGCTTTCGGGACAAATTATTGAACCTCGCTGAGACATTATTTTCCTGGGCTATAGGCTTACCATTTTTTCAATATTTCTAGAAAATTATTCTAGCCCTATTTGTTTATTTATCGGGTGAATCGGCCTCAGGACGTGCGCTGGGAGTGATTTACGCGAAGAACCAGCGCTTTCGAGACAAATTATTGAACCTGGCTGAGGCATTATTTTCCTGGGCTATAGGCTTACCGTTTTTTCAATTTTTCTGGAAAATTATTTTAGCCCTATTTGTTCATTTATCGGGTGAATCGGCCTCAGGACGTGCGCTGGGAGTGATTTACGCGAAGAACCAGCGCTTTCGAGACAAATTATTGAACTTGGCTGAGGCATTATTTTCCTGGGCTATAGGCTTACCATTTTTTCAATTTTTCTGGAAAATATTCTAGCCCTATTTGTTTATTTATCGGGTGAATCGGCCTCAGTACGTGCGCTGGGAGTGATTTACGCGAAGAACCAGTGCTTTCGGGACAAATTATTGAACCTCGCTGAGACATTATTTTCCTGGGCTATAGGCTTACCATTTTTTCAATATTTCTAGAAAATTATTCTAGCCCTATTTGTTTATTTATCGGGTGAATCGGCCTCAGGACGTGCGCTGGGAGTGATTTACGCGAAGAACCAGCGCTTTCGAGACAAATTATTGAACCTCGCTGAGACATTATTTTCCTGGGCTATAGGCTTACCGTTTTTTTCAATTTTTCTGGAAAATTATTCTAGCCCTATTTGTTTATTTATCGGGTGAATCGGCCTCAGTACGTGCGCTGGGAGTGATTTACGCGAAGAACCAGTGCTTTCGGGACAAATTATTGAACCTCGCTGAGACATTATTTTCCTGGGCTATAGGCTTACCATTTTTTCAATATTTCTAGAAAATTATTCTATCCCTATTTGTTTATTTATCGGGTGAATCGGCCTCAGGACGTGCGCTGGGAGTGATTTACGCGAAGAACCAGCGCTTTCGAGACAAATTATTGAACCTGGCTGAGGCATTATTTTCCTGGGCTATAGGCTTACCGTTTTTTCAATTTTTCTGGAAAATTATTTTAGCCCTATTTGTTCATTTATCGGGTGAATCGGCCTCAGGACGTGCTCTGGGAGTGATTTACGCGAAGAACCAGCGCTTTCGAGACAAATTATTGAACCTCGCTGAGACTATATTTTCCTGGGCTATAGGCTTACCGTTTTTTCAATTTTTCTGGTAAATAATTCTAGCCCTATTTGTTTATTTATCGGGTGGATCGGCCTCAGGACGTGCGCTGGGAGTGATTTACATGAAGAACCAGCGCTTTCGAGACAAATTATTGAACCTCGCTGAGATATTATTTTCCTGGGCTACAGGCTTACCGTTTTTTCAATTTTTCTGGAAAATTATTCTAGCCCTATTTGTTTATTTATCGGGTGAATCGGCCTCACGACGTGCGCTGGGAATGATTTACGCGAAGAACCAGCGCTTTCGAGACAAATTATTGAACCTCGCTGAGACAATATTTTCCTGGGCTATAGGCTTACCGTTTTTTCAATTTTTCTGGAAAATTATTCTAGCCCTATTTGTTTATTTATCGGGTGAATCGGCCTCAGGACGTGCGCTGGGAGTGATTACCGCGAAGAACCAGCGCTTTCGAGACAAATTATTGAACCTGGCTGAGGCATTATTTTCCTGGGCTATAGGCTTACCGTTTTTTCAATTTTTCTGGAAAATTATTCTAGACCTATTTGTTTATTTATCGGGTGAATCGGCCTCAGGACTTGCGCTGGGAGTGATTTACGCGAAGAACCAGCGCTTTCGAGACAAATTATTGAACCTGGCTGAGGCATTATTTTCCTGGGCTATAGGCTTACCGTTTTTTTTTTCAATTTTTCTGGAAAATTATTCTAGCCCTATTTGTTTATTTATCGGGTGAATCGGCCTCAGGACGTGCGCTGGGAGTGATTTACGCGAAGAACCAGCGATGTCGAGACAAATTATTGAACCTCGCTGAGACATTATTTTCCTGGGCTATAGGCTTACAGTTTTTTCAATTTTTCTGGAAAATTATTCTAGCCCTATTTGTTTATTTATCGGGTGAATCGGCCTCAGGACGTGCGCTGGGAGTGATTTAGGCGAAGAACCAGCGCTTTCGAGACAAATTATTGAACCTGGCTGAGGCATTATTTTCCTGGCCTATAGGCTTACCGTTTTTTCAATTTTTCTGCAAAATTATTTTAGCCCTATTTGTTTATTTATCGGGTGAATCGGCCTCAGGACGTGCGCTGGGAGTGATTTACGCGAAGAACCAGCGCTTTCGAGACAAATTATTGAACCTGGCTGAGGCATTATTTTCCTGGGCTATAGGCTTACCGTTTTTTCAATTTTTCTGGAAAATTATTCTAGCCCTATTTGTTTATTTATCGGGTGAATCGGCCTCAGGACGTGCGCTGGGAGTGATTTACGCGAAGAACCAGCGATGTCGAGACAAATTATTGAACCTCGCTGAGACATTATTTTCCTGGGCTATAGGCTTACAGTTTTTTCAATTTTTCTGGAAAATTATTCTAGCCCTATTTGTTTATTTATCGGGTGAATCGGTCTCAGGACGTGCGCTGGGAATGATTTACGCGAAGAACCAGCGCTTTCGAGACAAATTATTCAACCTCGCTGAGACATTATTTTCCTGGGCTATAGGCTTACCGTTTTTTCAATTTTTCTGGAAAATTATTCTAGCCCTATTTGTTTATTTATCGGGTGAATCGGCCTCAGGACGTGCGCTGGGAGTGATTTACGCGAAGAACCAGCGCTTTCGAGACAAATTATTGAACCTGGCTGAGAAATTATTTTCCTGGGCTATAGGCTTACCGTTTTTTCAATTTTTCTGGAAAATTATTCTAGCCCTATTTGTTTATTTATCGGGTGAATCGGCCTCAGGACGTGCGCTGGGAGTGATTTACGCGAAGAACAAGCGCTTTCCATACAAATTATTGGACCTGGCTGAGGCATTATTTTCCTGGGCTATAGGCTTACCGTTTTTTCAATTTTTCTGGAAACTTATTCTAGCCCTATTTGTTTATTTATCGGGTGAATCGGCCTCAGGACGTGCGCTGGGAGTGATTTACGCGAAGAACCAGCGCTTTCGAGACAAATTATTGAACCTGGCTGAGGCATTATTTTCCTGGGCTATAGGCTTACCGTTTTTTCAATTTTTCTGGGAAATTATTCTAGCCCTATTTGTTTATTTATCGGGTGAATCGCCCTCAGGACGTGCGCTGGGAGTGATTTACGCGAAGAACCAGCGCTTTCGAGACAAATTATTGAATCTGGCTTAGGCATTATTTTCCTGGGCTATAGGCTTACCGTTTTTTCAATTTTTCTGGAAAATTATTCTAGCCCTATTTGTTTATTTATCGGGTGAATCGGCCTCAGGACGTGCGCTGGGAGTGATTTACGCGAAGAACCAGCGCTTTCGAGACAAATTATTGAACCTGGCTGAGAAATTATTTTCCTGGGATATAGGCTTACCGTTTTTTCAATTTTTCTGGAAAATTATTCTAGCCCTATTTGTTTATTTATCGGGTGAATCGGCCTCAGGACGTGCGCTGGGAGTGATTTACGCGAAGAACCAGCGCTTTCCAGACAAATTATTGAACCTGGCTGAGGCATTATTTTCCTGGGCTATAAGCTTACCGTTTTTTCAATATTTCTGGAAAATTATTCTAGCCCTATTTGTTTATTTATCGGGTGAATCGGCCTCAGTACGTGCGCTGGGAGTGATTTACGCGAAGAACCAGTGCTTTCGGGACAAATTATTGAACCTCGCTGAGACATTATTTTCCTGGGCTATAGGCTTACCATTTTTTCAATATTTCTAGAAAATTATTCTAGCCCTATTTGTTTATTTATCGGGTGAATCGGCCTCAGGACGTGCGCTGGGAGTGATTTACGCGAAGAACCAGCGCTTTGGAGACAAATTATTGAACCTCGCTGAGACATTATTTTCCTGGGCTATAGGCTCACCGTTTTTTCAATTTTTCTGGAAAATTATTTTAGCCCTATTTGTTTATTTATTCGTGTGAATCGGCCTCAGGACGTGCGCTGGGAGTGATTTACGCGAAGAACCAGCGCTTTCGAGACAAATTATTGAACCTGGCTGAGGCATTATTTTCCTGGGCTATAGGCTTACCGTTTTTTCAATTTTTCTGGAAAATTATTCTAGCCCTATTTGTTTATTTATCGGGTGAATCGGCCTCAGGACGTGCGCTGTGAGTGATTTACGCGAAGAACCAGCGCTTTCGAGACAAATTATTGAATCTGGCTGAGGCATTATTTTCCTGGGCTATAGGCTTACCGTATTTTCAATTTTTCTGGAAAATTATTCTAGCCCTATTTGTTTATTTATCGGGTGAATCGGCCTCAGCACGTGCGCTGGGAGTGATTTACGCGAAGAACCAGCGCTTTCGAGACAAATTATTGAACCTCGCTGAGACATTATTTTCCTTGGCTATAGGCTTACCGTTTTTTCAATTTTTCTGGAAAATTATTCTAGCCCTATTTGTTTATTTATCGGGTGAATCGGCCTCAGGACGTGCGCTGGGAGTGATTTACGCGAAGAACCAGCGCTTTCGAGACAAATTATTGAACCTGGCTGAGGCATTATTTTCCTGGGCTATAGGCTTACCGTTTTTTCAATTTTTCTGGAAAATTATTCTAGCCCTATTTGTTTATTTATCGGGTGAATCGGCCTCATGACGTGCGCTGGGAGTGATTTACGCGCAGAACCAGCGCTTTCGAGACAAATATTGAACCTGGCTGGGACATTATTTTCCTGGGCTATAGGCTTACCATTTTTTCAATATTTCTAGAAAATTATTCTAGCCCTATTTGTTTATTTATCGGGTGAATCGGCCTCAGCACGTGCGCTGGGAGTGACTTACGCGAAGAACCAGCGCTTTCGAGACAAATTATTGAACCTCGCTGAGACATTATTTTCCTTGGCTATAGGCTTACCGTTTTGTCAATTTTTCTGGAAAATTATTTTAGCCCTATTTGTTTATTTATCCGGTGAATCGGCCTCAGGACGTGCGCTGGGAGTGATTTACGCGAAGAACCAGCGCTTTCGAGACAAATTATTGAACCTGGCTGAGGCATTATTTTCCTGGGCTATAGGCTTACCGTTTTTTCAATTTTTCTGGTAAATTATTCTAGCCCTATTTGTTTATTTATCGGGTGAATCGGCATCAGGACGTGCGCTGGGAGTGATTTACGCGAACAACCAGCGCTTTCGAGACAAATTATTGAACCTGGCTGAGGCATTATTTTCCTGGGCTATAGGCTTACCATTTTTTCAATTTTTCTGGAAAATATTCTAGCCCTATTTCTTTATTTATCGGGTGAATCGGCCTCAGGACGTGCGCTGGGAGTGATTTACGCGAAGAACCAGCGCTTTCGAGACAAATTATTGAATCTGGCTGAGGCATTATTTTCCTGGGCTATAGGCTTAGCGTTTTTTCAAGTTTTCTGGAAAATTATTCTAGCCCTATTTGTTTATTTATCGGGTGAATCGGCCTCAGGACGTGCGCTGGGAGTGATTTACGCGCAGAACCAGCGCTTTCGAGACAAATTATTGAACCTGGCTGAGACATTATTTTCCTGGGCTATTGGCTTACCATTTTTTCAATATTTCTAGAAAATTATTCTAGCCCTATTTGTTTATTTATCGGGTGAATCGGCCTCAGCACGTGCGCTGGGAGTGATTTACGCGAAGAACCAGCGCTTTCGAGACAAATTATTGAACCTCGCTGAGACATTATTTTCCTGGGCTATAGGCTTACCGTTTTTTCAATTTTTCTGGAAAATTATTCTAGCCCTATTTGTTTATTTATCGGGTGAATCGGCCTCAGGACGTGCGCTGGGAGTGATTTACGCGAAGAACCAGCGCTTTCGAGACAAATTATTGAACCTGGCTGAGAAATTATTTTCCTGGGCTATAGGCTTACCGTTTTTTCAATTTTTCTGGAAAATTGTTCTAGCCCTATTTGTTTATTTATCGGGTGAATCGGCCTCAGGACGTGCGCTGGGAGTGATTTACGCGAAGAACAAGCGCTTTCGATACAAATTATTGAACCTGGCTGAGGCATTATTTTCCTGGGCTATAGGCTTACCGTTTTTTCAATTTTTCTGGAAACTTATTCTAGCCCTATTTGTTTATTTATCGGGTGAATCGGCCTCAGGACGTGCGCTGGGAGTGATTTACGCGAAGAACCAGCGCTTTCGAGACAAATTATTGAACCTGGCTGAGGCATTATTTTCCTGGGCTACAGGCTTACCGTTTTTTCAATTTTTCTGGAAAATTATTCTAGACCTATTTGTTTATTTATCGGGTGAATGGGCCTCAGGACTTGCGCTGGGAGTGATTTACACGAAGAACCAGCGCTTTCGAGACAAATTATTGAACCTGGCTGAGGCATTATTTTCCTAGGCTATAGGCTTACCATTTTTTCAATATTTCTAGAAAATTATTCTAGCCCTATTTGTTTATTTATCGGGTGAATCGGCCTCAGCACGTGCGCTGGGAGTGATTTACGCGAAGAACCAGCGCTTTCGAGACAAATTATTGAACCTGGCTGAGGCATTATTTTCCTGGGCTATAGGCTTACCATTTTTTCAATTTTTCTGGAAAATATTCTAGCCCTATTTCTTTATTTATCGGGTGAATCGGCCTCAGGACGTGCGCTGGGAGTGATTTACGCGAAGAACCAGCGCTTTCGAGACAAATTATTGAATCTGGCTGAGGCATTATTTTCCTGGGCTATAGGCTTAGCGTTTTTTCAAGTTTTCTGGAAAATTATTCTAGCCCTATTTGTTTATTTATCGGGTGAATCGGCCTCAGGACGTGCGCTGGGAGTGATTTACGCGCAGAACCAGCGCTTTCGAGACAAATTATTGAACCTGGCTGAGACATTATTTTCCTGGGCTATTGGCTTACCATTTTTTCAATACTTCTAGAAAATTATTCTAGCCCTATTTGTTTATTTATCGGGTGAATCGGCCTCAGCACGTGCGCTGGGAGTGATTTACGCGAAGAACCAGCGCTTTCGAGACAAATTATTGAACCTCGCTGAGACATTATTTTCCTGGGCTATAGGCTTACCGTTTTTTCAATTTTTCTGGAAAATTATTCTAGCCCTATTTGTTTATTTATCGGGTGAATCGGCCTCAGGACGTGCGCTGGGAGTGATTTACGCGAAGAACCAGCGCTTTCGAGACAAATTATTGAACCTGGCTGAGAAATTATTTTCCTGGGCTATAGGCTTACCGTTTTTTCAATTTTTCTGGAAAATTGTTCTAGCCCTATTTGTTTATTTATCGGGTGAATCGGCCTCAGGACGTGCGCTGGGAGTGATTTACGCGAAGAACAAGCGCTTTCGATACAAATTATTGAACCTGGCTGAGGCATTATTTTCCTGGGCTATAGGCTTACCGTTTTTTCAATTTTTCTGGAAACTTATTCTAGCCCTATTTGTTTATTTATCGGGTGAATCGGCCTCAGGACGTGCGCTGGGAGTGATTTACGCGAAGAACCAGCGCTTTCGAGACAAATTATTGAACCTGGCTGAGGCATTATTTTCCTGGGCTACAGGCTTACCGTTTTTTCAATTTTTCTGGAAAATTATTCTAGACCTATTTGTTTATTTATCGGGTGAATGGGCCTCAGGACTTGCGCTGGGAGTGATTTACACGAAGAACCAGCGCTTTCGAGACAAATTATTGAACCTGGCTGAGACATTATTTTCCTGGGCTATTGGCTTACCATTTTTTCAATACTTCTAGAAAATTATTCTAGCCCTATTTGTTTATTTATCGGGTGAATCGGCCTCAGCACGTGCGCTGGGAGTGATTTACGCGAAGAACCAGCGCTTTCGAGACAAATTATTGAACCTCGCTGAGACATTATTTTCCTGGGCTATAGGCTTACCGTTTTTTCAATTTTTCTGGAAACTTATTCTAGCCCTATTTGTTTATTTATCGGGTGAATCGGCCTCAGGACGTGCGCTGGGAGTGATTTACGCGAAGAACCAGCGCTTTCGAGACAAATTATTGAACCTGGCTGAGACATTATTTTCCTGGGCTATTGGCTTACCATTTTTTCAATATTTCTAGAAAATTATTCTAGCCCTATTTGTTTATTTATCGGGTGAATCGGCCTCAGCACGTGCGCTGGGAGTGATTTACGCGAAGAACCAGCGCTTTCGAGACAAATTATTGAACCTCGCTGAGACATTATTTTCCTGGGCTATAGGCTTACCGTTTTTTCAATTTTTCTGGAAAATTATTCTAGCCCTATTTGTTTATTTATCGGGTGAATCGGCCTCAGGACGTGCGCTGGGAGTGATTTACGCGAAGAACCAGCGCTTTCGAGACAAATTATTGAACCTGGCTGAGAAATTATTTTCCTGGGCTATAGGCTTACCGATTTTCAATTTTTCTGGAAAATTGTTCTAGCCCTATTTGTTTATTTATCGGGTGAATCGGCCTCAGGACGTGCGCTGGGAGTGATTTACGCGAAGAACAAGCGCTTTCGATACAAATTATTGAACCTGGCTGAGGCATTATTTTCCTGGGCTATAGGCTTACCGTTTTTTCAATTTTTCTGGAAACTTATTCTAGCCCTATTTGTTTATTTATCGCGTGAATCGGCCTCAGGACGTGCGCTGGGAGTGATTTACGCGAAGAACCAGCGCTTTCGAGACAAATTATTGAACCTGGCTGAGGCATTATTTTCCTGGGCTACAGGCTTACCGTTTTTTCAATTTTTCTGGAAAATTATTCTAGACCTATTTGTTTATTTATCGGGTGAATGGGCCTCAGGACTTGCGCTGGGAGTGATTTACACGAAGAACCAGCGCTTTCGAGACAAATTATTGAACCTGGCTGAGGCATTATTTTCCTAGGCTATAGGCTTACCATTTTTTCAATATTTCTAGAAAATTATTCTAGCCCTATTTGTTTATTTATCGGGTGAATCGGCCTCAGCACGTGCGCTGGGAGTGATTTACGCGAAGAACCAGCGCTTTCGAGACAAATTATTGAACCTGGCTGAGGCATTATTTTCCTGGGCTATAGGCTTACCATTTTTTCAATTTTTCTGGAAAATATTCTAGCCCTATTTCTTTATTTATCGGGTGAATCGGCCTCAGGACGTGCGCTGGGAGTGATTTACGCGAAGAACCAGCGCTTTCGAGACAAATTATTGAATCTGGCTGAGGCATTATTTTCCTGGGCTACAGGCTTAGCGTTTTTTCAAGTTTTCTGGAAAATTATTCTAGCCCTATTTGTTTATTTATCGGGTGAATCGGCCTCAGGACGTGCGCTGGGAGTGATTTACGCGCAGAACCAGCGCTTTCGAGACAAATTATTGAACCTGGCTGAGACATTATTTTCCTGGGCTATTGGCTTACCATTTTTTCAATACTTCTAGAAAATTATTCTAGCCCTATTTGTTTATTTATCGGGTGAATCGGCCTCAGCACGTGCGCTGGGAGTGATTTACGCGAAGAACCAGCGCTTTCGAGACAAATTATTGAACCTCGCTGAGACATTATTTTCCTGGGCTATAGGCTTACCGTTTTTTCAATTTTTCTGGAAAATTATTCTAGCCCTATTTGTTTATTTATCGGGTGAATCGGCCTCAGGACGTGCGCTGGGAGTGATTTACGCGAAGAACCAGCGCTTTCGAGACAAATTATTGAACCTGGCTGAGAAATTATTTTCCTGGGCTATAGGCTTACCGTTTTTTCAATTTTTCTGGAAAATTGTTCTAGCCCTATTTGTTTATTTATCGGGTGAATCGGCCTCAGGACGTGCGCTGGGAGTGATTTACGCGAAGAACAAGCGCTTTCGATACAAATTATTGAACCTGGCTGAGGCATTATTTTCCTGGGCTATAGGCTTACCGTTTTTTCAATTTTTCTGGAAACTTATTCTAGCCCTATTTGTTTATTTATCGGGTGAATCGGCCTCAGGACGTGCGCTGGGAGTGATTTACGCGAAGAACCAGCGCTTTCGAGACAAATTATTGAACCTGGCTGAGGCATTATTTTCCTGGGCTACAGGCTTACCGTTTTTTCAATTTTTCTGGAAAATTATTCTAGACCTATTTGTTTATTTATCGGGTGAATGGGCCTCAGGACTTGCGCTGGGAGTGATTTACACGAAGAACCAGCGCTTTCGAGACAAATTATTGAACCTGGCTGAGGCATTATTTTCCTAGGCTTACCGTTTTTTCAATTTTTCTGGAAAATTGTTCTAGCCCTATTTGTTTATTTATCGGGTGAATCGGCCTCAGGACGTGCGCTGGGAGTGATTTACGCGAAGAACAAGCGCTTTCGATACAAATTATTGAACCTGGCTGAGGCATTATTTTCCTGGCCTATAGGCTTACCGTTTTTTCAATTTTTCTGGTAAATTATTCTAGCCCTATTTGTTTATTTATCGGGTGAATCGGCCTCAGGACGTGCGCTGGGAGTGATTTACGCGAAGAACCAGCGCTTTCGAGACAAAATATTGAACCTGGCTGAGGCATTATTTTCCTGGCCTATAGGCTTACCGTTTTTTCAATTTTTCTGGAAAATTATTTTAGCCCTATTTGTTTATTTATCGGGTGAATCGGCCTCAGGACGTGCGCTGGGAGTGATTTACGCGAAGAACCAGCGCTTTCGAGACAAATTATTGAACCTGGCTGAGGCATTATTTTCCTGGGCTATAGGCTTACCATTTTTTCAATTTTTCTGGAAAATATTCTAGCCCTATTTGTTTATTTATCGCGTGAATCGGCCTCAGGACGTGCGCTGGGAGTGATTTACGCGAAGAACCAGCGATGTCGAGACAAATTATTGAACCTCGCTGAGACATTATTTTCCTGGGCTATAGGCTTACAGATTTTTCAATTTTTCGGGAAAATTATTCTAGCCCTATTTGTTTATTTATCGGGTGAATCGGCCTCAGGACGTGCGCTGGGAGTGATTTACGTGAAGAACCAGCGCTTTCGAGAAAAATTATTGAACCTGGCTGAGGCATTATTTTCCTGGGCTATAGGCTTACCGTTTTTTCAATTTTACTGGTAAATTATTCTAGCCCTATTTGTTTATTTATCGGGTGAATCGGCCTCAGTACGTGCGCTGGGAGTGATTTACGCGAAGAACCAGTGCTTTCGGGACAAATTATTGAACCTCGCTGAGACATTATTTTCCTGGGCTATAGGCTTACCATTTTTTCAATATTTCTAGAAAATTATTCTAGCCCTATTTGTTTATTTATCGGGCGAATCGGCCTCAGGACCTGCGCTGGGAGTGATTTACGCGAAGAACCAGCGCTTTCGAGACAAATTATTGAACCTGGCTGAGGCATTATTTTCCTGGCCTATAGGCTTACCGTTTTTTCAATTTTTCTGGAAAATTATTTTAGCCCTATTTGTTCATTGATCGGGTGAATCGGCCTCAGGACGTGCGCTGGGAGTGATTTACGCGAAGAACCAGCGCTTTCGAGACAAATTATTGAACTTGGCTGAGGCATTATTTTCCTGGGCTATAGGCTTACCGGTTTTTTCAATTTTTCTGGTAAATAATTCTAGCCCTATTTGTTTATTTATCGGGTGGATCGGCCTCAGGACGTGCGCTGGGAGTGATTTACATGAAGAACCAGCGCTTTCGAGACAAATTATTGAACCTCGCTGAGACATTATTTTCCTGGGCTACAGGCTTACCGTTTTTTCAATTTTTCTGGAAAATTATTCTAGCCCTATTTGTTTATTTATCGGGTGAATCGGCCTCACGACGTGCGCTGGGAATGGAAGAACCAGCGCTTTCGAGACAAATTATTGAACCTCGCTGAGACATTATTTTCCTGGGCTATAGGCTTACCGTTTTTTCAATTTTTCTGGAAAATTATTCTAGCCCTATTTGTTTATTTATCGGGTGAATCGGCCTCAGGACGTGCGCTGGGAGTGATTTACGCGAAGAACCAGCGCTTTCGAGACAAATTATTGAACCTGGCTGAGGCATTATTTTCCTGGGCTATAGGCTTACCGTTTTTTCAATTTTTCTGGAAAATTATTCTAGACCTATTTGTTTATTTATCGGGTGAATCGGCCTCAGGACTTGCGCTGGGATTGATTTACGCGAAGAACCAGCGCTTTCGAGACAAATTATTGAACCTGGCTGAGGCATTATTTTCCTGGGCTATAGGCTTACCGTTTTTTTCAATTTTTCTGGAAAATTATTCTAGCCCTATTTGTTTATTTATCGGGTGAATCGGCCTCAGGACGTGCGCTGGGAGTGATTTACGCGAAGAACCAGCGATGTCGAGACAAATTATTGAACCTCGCTGAGACATTATTTTCCTGGGCTCTAGGCTTACAGTTTTTTCAATTTTTCTGGAAAATTATTCTAGCCCTATTTGTTTATTTATCGGGTGAATCGGCCTCAGGACGTGCGCTGGGACTGATTTAGGCGAAGAACCAGCGCTTTCGAGACAAATTATTGAACCTGGCTGAGGCATTATTTTCCTGGCCTATAATAGGCTTACCGTTTTTTCAATTTTTCTGCAAAATTATTTTAGCCCTATTTGTTTATTTATCGGGTGAATCGGCCTCAGGACGTGCGCTGGGAGTGATTTACGCGAAGAACCAGCGCTTTAGAGACAAATTATTGAACCTGGCTGAGGCATTATTTTCCTGGGCTATAGGCTTACCATTTTTTCAATTTTTCTGGAAAATATTCTAGCCCTATTTGTTTATTTATCCGGTGAATCGGCCTCAGGACGTGCGCTGGACGTGATTTACGCGAAGAACCAGCGCTTTCGAGACAAATTATTGAACCTCGCTGAGACATTATTTTCCTGGGCTATAGGCTTACCGTTTTTTCAATTTTTCTGGTAAATAATTCTAGCCCTATTTGTTTATTTATCGGGTGGATCGGCCTCAGGACGTGTGCTGGGAATAATTTACGCGAAGAACCAGCGCTTTCGAGACAAATTATTGAACCTCGCTGAGACATTATTTTCCTGGGCTATAGGCTTACCGTTTTTTCAATTTTTCTGGAAAATTATTCTAGCCCTATTTCTTTATTTATCGTGTGAATCGGCCTCAGGACGTGCGCTGGGAGTGATTTACGCGAAGAACCAGCGCTTTCGAGACAAATTATTGAACCTGGCTGAGAAATTATTTTCCTGGGCTATAGGCTTACCGTTTTTTCAATTTTTCTGGAAAATTATTCTAGCCCTATTTGTTTATTTATCGGGTGAATCGGCCTCAGGACGTGCGCTGGGAGTGATTTACGCGAAGAACAAGCGCTTTCGATACAAATTATTGAACCTGGCTGAGGCATTATTTTCCTGGGCTATAGGCTTACCGTTTTTTCAATTTTTCTGGAAACTTATTCTAGCCCTATTTGTTTATTTATCGGGTGAATCGGCCTCAGGACGTACGCTGGGAGTGATTTACGCGAAGAACCAGCGCTTTCGAGACAAATTATTGAACCTGGCTGAGGCATTATTTTCCTGGGCTATAGGCTTACCGTTTCTTCAATTTTTCTGGGAAATTATTCTAGCCCTATTTGTTTATTTATCGGGTGAATCGGCCTCAGGACGTGCGCTGGGAGTGATTTACGCGAACAACCTGCGCTTTCGAGACAAATTATTGAACCTGGCTGAGGCATTATTTTCCTGGGCTATAGGCTTACCGTTTTTTCAATTTTTCTGGAAAATTATTCTAGCCCTATTTGTTTATTTATCGGGTGAATCGGCCTCAGGACGTGCGCTGGGAGTGATTTACGCGAAGAACAAGCGCTTTCGATACAAATTATTGAACCTGGCTGAGGCATTATTTTCCTGGGCTATAGGCTTACCGTTTTTTCAATTTTTCTGGAAACTTATTCTAGCCCTATTTGTTTATTTATCTGGTGAATCGGCCTCACGACGTGCGCTGGGAGTGATTTACGCGAAGAACCAGCGCTTTCGAGACAAATTATTGAACCTGGCTGAGGCATTATTTTCCTGGGCTATAGGCTTACCGTTTTTTCAATTTTTCTGGAAAATTATTCTAGCCCTATTTGTTTATTTATCGGGTGAATCGGCCTCAGGACGTGCGCTGGGAGTGATTTACGCGAAGAACAAGCGCTTTCGATACAAATAATTGAACCTGGCTGAGGCATTATTTTCCTGGGCTATAGGCTTACCGTTTTTTCAATTTGTCTGGAAACTTATTCTAGCCCTATTTGTTTATTTATCTGGTGAATCGGCCTCAGGACGTGCGCTGGGAGTGATTTACGCGAAGAACAAGCGCGTTCGATACAAATTATTGAACCTGGCTGAGGCATTATTTTCCTGGGCTATAGGCTTACCGTTTTTTCATTTTTTCTGGAAACTTATTCTAGCCCTATTTGTTTATTTATCTGGTGAATCGGCCTCACGACGTGCGCTGGGAGTGATTTACGCGAAGAACCAGCGCTTTCGAGGCAAATTATTGAACCTGGCTGAGGCATTATTTTCCTGGGCTATAGGCTTACCGTTTTTTCAATTTTTCTGGAAAATTATTCTAGACCTATTTGTTTATTTATCGGGTGAATCGGCCTCAGGACGTGCGCTGGGAGTGATTTACGCGAAGAACCAGCGCTTTCGAGACAAATTATTGAACCTGGCTGAGGCATTATTTTCCTGGGCTATAGGCTTACCGTTTTTTCAATTTTTCTGGAAAATTATTCTAGACCTATTTGTTTATTTATCGGGTGAATCGGCCTCAGGACTTGCGCTGGGAGTGATTTACGCGAAGAACCAGCGCTTTCGAGACAAATTATTGAACCTGGCTGAGGCATTATTTTCCTGGCCTATAGGCTTACCGTTTTTTCAATTTTTCTGCACAATTATTTTAGCCCTATTTGTTTATTTTTCGGGTGAATCGGCCTCAGGACGTGCGCTGGGAGTGATTTACGCGAAGAACCAGCGCTTTCGAGACAAATTATTGAACCTCGCTGAGACATTATTTTCCTGGGCTATAGGCTTACCGTTTTTTCAATTTTTCTGGTAAATAATTCTAGCCCTATTTGTTTATTTATCGGGTGGATCGGCCTCAGGACGTGTGCTGGGAATGATTTACGCGAAGAACCAGCGCTTTCGAGACAAATTATTGAACCTCGCTGAGACATTTTTTTCCTGGGCTATAGGCTTACCGTTTTTTCAATTTTTCTGGAAAATTATTCTAGCCCTATTTGTTTATTTATCGGGTGAATCGGCCTCAGTACGTGCGCTGGGAGTGATTTACGCGAAGAACCAGTGCTTTCGGGACAAATTATTGAACCTCGCTGAGACATTATTTTCCTGGGCTATAGGCTTACCATTTTTTCAATATTTCTAGAAAATTATTCTAGCCCTATTTGTTTATTTATCGGGTGAATCGGCCTCAGGACGTGCGCTGGGAGTGATTTACGCGAAGAACCAGCGCTTTCGAGACAAATTATTGAACCTCGCTGAGACATTATTTTCCTGGGCTATAGGCTTACCGTTTTTTCAATTTTTCTGGAAAATTATTCTAGCCCTATTTGTTTATTTATCGGGTGAATCGGCCTCAGGACGTGCGCTGGGAGTGATTAACGCGAAGAACCAGCGCTTTCGAGACAAATTATTGAACCTGGCTGAGGCATTATTTTCCTGGGCTATAGGCTTACCGTTTTTTCAATTTTTCTGGAAAATTATTCTAGACCTATTTGTTTATTTATCGGGTGAATCGGCCTCAGGACTTGCGCTGGGAGTGATTTACGCGAAGAACCAGCGCTTTCGAGACAAATTATTGAACCTGGCTGAGGCATTATTTTCCTGGGCTATAGGCTTACCGTTTTTTTTTCAATTTTTCTGGAAAATTATTCTAGCCCTATTTGTTTATTTATCGGGTGAATCGGCCTCAGGACGTGCGCTGGGATTGATTTACGCGAAGAACGAGCGCTTTCAAGACAAATTATTGAACCTGGCTGAGGCATTATTTTCCTGGGCTATAAGCTTACCGTTTTTTCAATATTTCTGGAAAATTATTCTAGCCCTATTTGTTTATTTATCGGGTGAATCGGCCTCAAGACGTGCGCTGGGAGTGATTTACGCGAAGAACCAGGGCTTTCGAGACAAATTATTGAACCTCGCTGAGACATTATTTTCCTGGGCTATAGGCTTACCGTTTTTTCAATTTTTCTGGAAAATTATTATAGCCCTATTTGTTTATTTATCGGGTGAATCGGCCTCAGGACGTGCGCTGGGAGTGATTTACGCGAAGAACCAGCGCTTTCGAGACAAATAATTGAATCTGGCTGAGGCATTATTTTCCTGGCCTATAGGCTTACCATTTTTTCAATATTTCTAGAAAATTATTCTAGCCCTATTTGTTTATTTATCGGGTGAATCGGCCTCAGGACGTGCGCTGGGAGTGATTTACGCGAAGAACCAGCGCTTTCGAGACAAATTATTGAACCTGGCTGAGGCATTATTTTCCTGGGCTATAGGCTTACCGTTTTTTCAATTTTTCTGGAAACTTATTCTAGCCCTATTTGTTTATTTATCGGGTGAATCGGCCTCAGGACGTGCGCTGGGAGTGATTTACGCGAAGAACCAGCGCTTTCGAGACAAATTATTGAATCTGGCTGAGGCATTATTTTCCTGGGCTATAGGCTTACCGTTTTTTCAATTTTTCTGGAAAATTATTCTAGCCCTATTTGTTTATTTATCGGGTGAATCGGCCTAAGGACGTGCGCTGGGAGTGATTTACGCGAAGAACCAGCGCTTTCAAGACAAATTATTGAACCTGGCTGAGGCATTATTTTCCTGGGCTATAAGCTTACCGTTTTTTCAATATTTCTGGAAAATTATTCTAGCCCTATTTGTTTATTTATCGGGTGAATCGGCCTCAAGACGTGCGCTGGGAGTGATTTACGCGAAGAACCAGGGCTTTCGACACAAATTATTGAACCTCGCTGAGACATTATTTTCCTGGGCTATAGGCTTACCGTTTTTTCAATTTTTCTGGAAAATTATTATAGCCCTATTTGTTTATTTATCGGGTGAATCGGCCTCAGGACGTGCGCTGGGAGTGATTTACGCGAAGAACCAGCGCTTTCGAGACAAATTATTGAACCTGGCTGAGGCATTATTTTCCTGGGCTATAGGCTTACCATTTTTTCAATTTTTCTGGAAAATATTCTAGCCCTATTTGTTTATTTATCGCGTGAATCGGCCTCAGGACGTGCGCTGGGAGTGATTTACGCGAAGAACCAGCGATGTCGAGACAAATTATTGAACCTCGCTGAGACATTATTTTCCTGGGCTATAGGCTTACAGATTTTTCAATTTTTCTGGAAAATTATTCTAGCCCTATTTGTTTATTTATCGGGTGAATCGGCCTCAGGACGTGCGCTGGGAGTGATTTACGTGAAGAACCAGCGCTTTCGAGAAAAATTATTGAACCTGGCTGAGGCATTATTTTCCTGGGCTATAGGCTTACCGTTTTTTCAATTTTTCTGGTAACTTATTCTAGCCCTATTTGTTTATTTATCGGGTGAATCGGCCTCAGTACGTGCGCTGGGAGTGATTTACGCGAAGAACCAGTGCTTTCGGGACAAATTATTGAACCTCGCTGAGACATTATTTTCCTGGGCTATAGGCTTACCATTTTTTCAATATTTCTAGAAAATTATTCTAGCCCTATTTGTTTATTTATCGGGCGAATCGGCCTCAGGACCTGCGCTGGGAGTGATTTACGCGAAGAACCAGCGCTTTCGAGACAAATTATTGAACCTGGCTGAGGCATTATTTTCCTGGCCTATAGGCTTACCGTTTTTTCAATTTTTCTGGAAAATTATTTTAGCCCTATTTGTTCATTTATCGGGTGAATCGGCCTCAGGACGTGCGCTGGGAGTGATTTACGCGAAGAACCAGCGCTTTCGAGACAAATTATTGAACTTGGCTGAGGCATTATTTTCCTGGGCTATAGGCTTACCGTTTTTTCAATTTTTCTGGTAAATAATTCTAGCCCTATTTGTTTATTTATCGGGTGGATCGGCCTCAGGACGTGCGCTGGGAGTGATTTACATGAAGAACCAGCGCTTTCGAGACAAATTATTGAACCTCGCTGAGACATTATTTTCCTGGGCTACAGGCTTACCGTTTTTTTCAATTTTTCTGGAAAATTATTCTAGCCCTATTTGTTTATTTATCGGGTGAATCGGCCTCAGGACGTGCGCTGGGAGTGATTTACGCGAAGAACCAGCGCTTTCGAGACAAATTATTGAACCTGGCTGAGGCATTATTTTCCTGGGCTATAGGCTTACCGTTTTTTCAATTTTTCTGGAAAATTATTCTAGACCTATTTGTTTATTTATCGGGTGAATCGGCCTCAGGACTTGCGCTGGGAGTGATTTACGCGAAGAACCAGCGCTTTCGAGACAAATTATTGAACCTGGCTGAGGCATTATTTTCCTGGGCTATAGGCTTACAGTTTTTTCAATTTTTCTGGAAAATTATTCTAGCCCTATTTGTTTATTTATCGGGTGAATCGGCCTCAGGACGTGCGCTGGGACTGATTTAGGCGAAGAACCAGCGCTTTCGAGACAAATTATTGAACCTGGCTGAGGCATTATTTTCCTGGCCTATAATAGGCTTACCGTTTTTTCAATTTTTCTGCAAAATTATTTTAGCCCTATTTGTTTATTTATCGGGTGAATCGGCCTCAGGACGTGCGCTGGGAGTGATTTACGCGAAGAACCAGCGCTTTAGAGACAAATTATTGAACCTGGCTGAGGCATTATTTTCTTGGGCTATAGGCTTACCATTTTTTCAATTTTTCTGGAAAATATTCTAGCCCTATTTGTTTATTTATCCGGTGAATCGGCCTCAGGACGTGCGCTGGACGTGATTTACGCGAAGAACCAGCGCTTTCGAGACAAATTATTGAACCTCGCTGAGACATTATTTTCCTGGGCTATAGGCTTACCGTTTTTTCAATTTTTCTGGTAAATAATTCTAGCCCTATTTGTTTATTTATCGGGTGGATCGGCCTCAGGACGTGTGCTGGGAATAATTTACGCGAAGAACCAGCGCTTTCGAGACAAATTATTGAACCTCGCTGAGACATTATTTTCCTGGGCTATAGGCTTACCGTTTTTTCAATTTTTCTGGAAAATTATTCTAGCCCTATTTCTTTATTTATCGTGTGAATCGGCCTCAGGACGTGCGCTGGGAGTGATTTACGCGAAGAACCAACGCTTTCGAGACAAATTATTGAACCTGGCTGAGAAATTATTTTCCTGGGCTATAGGCTTACCGTTTTTTCAATTTTTCTGGAAAATTATTCTAGCCCTATTTGTTTATTTATCGGGTGAATCGGCCTCAGGACGTGCGCTGGGAGTGATTTACGCGAAGAACAAGCGCTTTCGATACAAATTATTGAACCTGGCTGAGGCATTATTTTCCTGGGCTATAGGCTTACCGTTTTTTCAATTTTTCTGGAAACTTATTCTAGCCCTATTTGTTTATTTATCGGGTGAATCGGCCTCAGGACGTACGCTGGGAGTGATTTACGCGAAGAACCAGCGCTTTCGAGACAAATTATTGAACCTGGCTGAGGCATTATTTTCCTGGGCTATAGGCTTACCGTTTTTTCAATTTTTCTGGGAAATTATTCTAGCCCTATTTGTTTATTTATCGGGTGAATCGGCCTCAGGACGTGCGCTGGGAGTGATTTACGCGAACAACCTGCGCTTTCGAGACAAATTATTGAACCTGGCTGAGGCATTATTTTCCTGGGCTATAGGCTTACCGTTTTTTCAATTTTTCTGGAAAATTATTCTAGCCCTATTTGTTTATTTATCGGGTGAATCGGCCTCAGGACGTGCGCTGGGAGTGATTTACGCGAAGAACAAGCGCTTTCGATACAAATTATTGAACCTGGCTGAGGCATTATTTTCCTGGGCTATAGGCTTACCGTTTTTTCAATTTTTCTGGAAACTTATTCTAGCCCTATTTGTTTATTTATCTGGTGAATCGGCCTCACGACGTGCGCTGGGAGTGATTTACGCGAAGAACCAGCGCTTTCGAGACAAATTATTGAACCTGGCTGAGGCATTATTTTCCTGGGCTATAGGCTTACCGTTTTTTCAATTTTTCTGGAAAATTATTCTAGCCCTATTTGTTTATTTATCGGGTGAATCGGCCTCAGGACGTGCGCTGGGAGTGATTTACGCGAAGAACAAGCGCTTTCGATACAAATAATTGAACCTGGCTGAGGCATTATTTTCCTGGGCTATAGGCTTACCGTTTTTTCAATTTGTCTGGAAACTTATTCTAGCCCTATTTGTTTATTTATCTGGTGAATCGGCCTCAGGACGTGCGCTGGGAGTGATTTACGCGAAGAACAAGCGCGTTCGATACAAATTATTGAACCTGGCTGAGGCATTATTTTCCTGGGCTATAGGCTTACCGTTTTTTCATTTTTTCTGGAAACTTATTCTAGCCCTATTTGTTTATTTATCTGGTGAATCGGCCTCACGACGTGCGCTGGGAGTGATTTACGCGAAGAACCAGCGCTTTCGAGACAAATTATTGAACCTGGCTGAGGCATTATTTTCCTGGGCTATAGGCTTACCGTTTTTTCAATTTTTCTGCACAATTATTTTAGCCCTATTTGTTTATTTTTCGGGTGAATCGGCCTCAGGACGTGCGCTGGGAGTGATTTACGCGAAGAACCAGCGCTTTCGAGACAAATTATTGAACCTCGCTGAGACATTATTTTCCTGGGCTATAGGCTTACCGTTTTTTCAATTTTTCTGGTAAATAATTCTAGCCCTATTTGTTTATTTATCGGGTGGATCGGCCTCAGGACGTGTGCTGGGAATGATTTACGCGAAGAACCAGCGCTTTCGAGACAAATTATTGAACCTCGCTGAGACATTTTTTTCCTGGGCTATAGGCTTACCGTTTTTTCAATTTTTCTGGAAAATTATTCTAGCCCTATTTGTTTATTTATCGGGTGAATCGGCCTCAGTACGTGCGCTGGGAGTGATTTACGCGAAGAACCAGTGCTTTCGGGACAAATTATTGAACCTCGCTGAGACATTATTTTCCTGGGCTATAGGCTTACCATTTTTTCAATATTTCTAGAAAATTATTCTAGCCCTATTTGTTTATTTATCGGGTGAATCGGCCTCAGGACGTGCGCTGGGAGTGATTTACGCGAAGAACCAGCGCTTTCGAGACAAATTATTGAACCTCGCTGAGACATTATTTTCCTGGGCTATAGGCTTACCGTTTTTTCAATTTTTCTGGAAAATTATTCTAGCCCTATTTGTTTATTTATCGGGTGAATCGGCCTCAGGACGTGCGCTGGGAGTGATTAACGCGAAGAACCAGCGCTTTCGAGACAAATTATTGAACCTGGCTGAGGCATTATTTTCCTGGGCTATAGGCTTACCGTTTTTTCAATTTTTCTGGAAAATTATTCTAGACCTATTTGTTTATTTATCGGGTGAATCGGCCTCAGGACTTGCGCTGGGAGTGATTTACGCGAAGAACCAGCGCTTTCGAGACAAATTATTGAACCTGGCTGAGGCATTATTTTCCTGGGCTATAGGCTTACCGTTTTTTTTTCAATTTTTCTGGAAAATTATTCTAGCCCTATTTGTTTATTTATCGGGTGAATCGGCCTCAGGACGTGCGCTGGGATTGATTTACGCGAAGAACGAGCGCTTTCAAGACAAATTATTGAACCTGGCTGAGGCATTATTTTCCTGGGCTATAAGCTTACCGTTTTTTCAATATTTCTGGAAAATTATTCTAGCCCTATTTGTTTATTTATCGGGTGAATCGGCCTCAAGACGTGCGCTGGGAGTGATTTACGCGAAGAACCAGGGCTTTCGAGACAAATTATTGAACCTCGCTGAGACATTATTTTCCTGGGCTATAGGCTTACCGTTTTTTCAATTTTTCTGGAAAATTATTATAGCCCTATTTGTTTATTTATCGGGTGAATCGGCCTCAGGACGTGCGCTGGGAGTGATTTACGCGAAGAACCAGCGCTTTCGAGACAAATAATTGAATCTGGCTGAGGCATTATTTTCCTGGCCTATAGGCTTACCATTTTTTCAATATTTCTAGAAAATTATTCTAGCCCTATTTGTTTATTTATCGGGTGAATCGGCCTCAGGACGTGCGCTGGGAGTGATTTACGCGAAGAACCAGCGCTTTCGAGACAAATTATTGAACCTGGCTGAGGCATTATTTTCCTGGGCTATAGGCTTACCGTTTTTTCAATTTTTCTGGAAACTTATTCTAGCCCTATTTGTTTATTTATCGGGTGAATCGGCCTCAGGACGTGCGCTGGGAGTGATTTACGCGAAGAACCAGCGCTTTCGAGACAAATTATTGAATCTGGCTGAGGCATTATTTTCCTGGGCTATAGGCTTACCGTTTTTTCAATTTTTCTGGAAAATTATTCTAGCCCTATTTGTTTATTTATCGGGTGAATCGGCCTAAGGACGTGCGCTGGGAGTGATTTACGCGAAGAACCAGCGCTTTCAAGACAAATTATTGAACCTGGCTGAGGCATTATTTTCCTGGGCTATAAGCTTACCGTTTTTTCAATATTTCTGGAAAATTATTCTAGCCCTATTTGTTTATTTATCGGGTGAATCGGCCTCAAGACGTGCGCTGGGAGTGATTTACGCGAAGAACCAGGGCTTTCGACACAAATTATTGAACCTCGCTGAGACATTATTTTCCTGGGCTATAGGCTTACCGTTTTTTCAATTTTTCTGGAAAATTATTATAGCCCTATTTGTTTATTTATCGGGTGAATCGGCCTCAGGACGTGCGCTGGGAGTGATTTACGCGAAGAACCAGCGCTTTCGAGACAAATTATTGAACCTGGCTGAGGCATTATTTTCCTGGGCTATAGGCTTACCATTTTTTCAATTTTTCTGGAAAATATTCTAGCCCTATTTGTTTATTTATCGCGTGAATCGGCCTCAGGACGTGCGCTGGGAGTGATTTACGCGAAGAACCAGCGATGTCGAGACAAATTATTGAACCTCGCTGAGACATTATTTTCCTGGGCTATAGGCTTACAGATTTTTCAATTTTTCTGGAAAATTATTCTAGCCCTATTTGTTTATTTATCGGGTGAATCGGCCTCAGGACGTGCGCTGGGAGTGATTTACGTGAAGAACCAGCGCTTTCGAGAAAAATTATTGAACCTGGCTGAGGCATTATTTTCCTGGGCTATAGGCTTACCGTTTTTTCAATTTTTCTGGTAACTTATTCTAGCCCTATTTGTTTATTTATCGGGTGAATCGGCCTCAGTACGTGCGCTGGGAGTGATTTACGCGAAGAACCAGTGCTTTCGGGACAAATTATTGAACCTCGCTGAGACATTATTTTCCTGGGCTATAGGCTTACCATTTTTTCAATATTTCTAGAAAATTATTCTAGCCCTATTTGTTTATTTATCGGGCGAATCGGCCTCAGGACCTGCGCTGGGAGTGATTTACGCGAAGAACCAGCGCTTTCGAGACAAATTATTGAACCTGGCTGAGGCATTATTTTCCTGGCCTATAGGCTTACCGTTTTTTCAATTTTTCTGGAAAATTATTTTAGCCCTATTTGTTCATTTATCGGGTGAATCGGCCTCAGGACGTGCGCTGGGAGTGATTTACGCGAAGAACCAGCGCTTTCGAGACAAATTATTGAACTTGGCTGAGGCATTATTTTCCTGGGCTATAGGCTTACCGTTTTTTCAATTTTTCTGGTAAATAATTCTAGCCCTATTTGTTTATTTATCGGGTGGATCGGCCTCAGGACGTGCGCTGGGAGTGATTTACATGAAGAACCAGCGCTTTCGAGACAAATTATTGAACCTCGCTGAGACATTATTTTCCTGGGCTACAGGCTTACCGTTTTTTTCAATTTTTCTGGAAAATTATTCTAGCCCTATTTGTTTATTTATCGGGTGAATCGGCCTCAGGACGTGCGCTGGGAGTGATTTACGCGAAGAACCAGCGCTTTCGAGACAAATTATTGAACCTGGCTGAGGCATTATTTTCCTGGGCTATAGGCTTACCGTTTTTTCAATTTTTCTGGAAAATTATTCTAGACCTATTTGTTTATTTATCGGGTGAATCGGCCTCAGGACTTGCGCTGGGAGTGATTTACGCGAAGAACCAGCGCTTTCGAGACAAATTATTGAACCTGGCTGAGGCATTATTTTCCTGGGCTATAGGCTTACAGTTTTTTCAATTTTTCTGGAAAATTATTCTAGCCCTATTTGTTTATTTATCGGGTGAATCGGCCTCAGGACGTGCGCTGGGACTGATTTAGGCGAAGAACCAGCGCTTTCGAGACAAATTATTGAACCTGGCTGAGGCATTATTTTCCTGGCCTATAATAGGCTTACCGTTTTTTCAATTTTTCTGCAAAATTATTTTAGCCCTATTTGTTTATTTATCGGGTGAATCGGCCTCAGGACGTGCGCTGGGAGTGATTTACGCGAAGAACCAGCGCTTTAGAGACAAATTATTGAACCTGGCTGAGGCATTATTTTCTTGGGCTATAGGCTTACCATTTTTTCAATTTTTCTGGAAAATATTCTAGCCCTATTTGTTTATTTATCCGGTGAATCGGCCTCAGGACGTGCGCTGGACGTGATTTACGCGAAGAACCAGCGCTTTCGAGACAAATTATTGAACCTCGCTGAGACATTATTTTCCTGGGCTATAGGCTTACCGTTTTTTCAATTTTTCTGGTAAATAATTCTAGCCCTATTTGTTTATTTATCGGGTGGATCGGCCTCAGGACGTGTGCTGGGAATAATTTACGCGAAGAACCAGCGCTTTCGAGACAAATTATTGAACCTCGCTGAGACATTATTTTCCTGGGCTATAGGCTTACCGTTTTTTCAATTTTTCTGGAAAATTATTCTAGCCCTATTTCTTTATTTATCGTGTGAATCGGCCTCAGGACGTGCGCTGGGAGTGATTTACGCGAAGAACCAACGCTTTCGAGACAAATTATTGAACCTGGCTGAGAAATTATTTTCCTGGGCTATAGGCTTACCGTTTTTTCAATTTTTCTGGAAAATTATTCTAGCCCTATTTGTTTATTTATCGGGTGAATCGGCCTCAGGACGTGCGCTGGGAGTGATTTACGCGAAGAACAAGCGCTTTCGATACAAATTATTGAACCTGGCTGAGGCATTATTTTCCTGGGCTATAGGCTTACCGTTTTTTCAATTTTTCTGGAAACTTATTCTAGCCCTATTTGTTTATTTATCGGGTGAATCGGCCTCAGGACGTACGCTGGGAGTGATTTACGCGAAGAACCAGCGCTTTCGAGACAAATTATTGAACCTGGCTGAGGCATTATTTTCCTGGGCTATAGGCTTACCGTTTTTTCAATTTTTCTGGGAAATTATTCTAGCCCTATTTGTTTATTTATCGGGTGAATCGGCCTCAGGACGTGCGCTGGGAGTGATTTACGCGAACAACCTGCGCTTTCGAGACAAATTATTGAACCTGGCTGAGGCATTATTTTCCTGGGCTATAGGCTTACCGTTTTTTCAATTTTTCTGGAAAATTATTCTAGCCCTATTTGTTTATTTATCGGGTGAATCGGCCTCAGGACGTGCGCTGGGAGTGATTTACGCGAAGAACAAGCGCTTTCGATACAAATTATTGAACCTGGCTGAGGCATTATTTTCCTGGGCTATAGGCTTACCGTTTTTTCAATTTTTCTGGAAACTTATTCTAGCCCTATTTGTTTATTTATCTGGTGAATCGGCCTCACGACGTGCGCTGGGAGTGATTTACGCGAAGAACCAGCGCTTTCGAGACAAATTATTGAACCTGGCTGAGGCATTATTTTCCTGGGCTATAGGCTTACCGTTTTTTCAATTTTTCTGGAAAATTATTCTAGCCCTATTTGTTTATTTATCGGGTGAATCGGCCTCAGGACGTGCGCTGGGAGTGATTTACGCGAAGAACAAGCGCTTTCGATACAAATAATTGAACCTGGCTGAGGCATTATTTTCCTGGGCTATAGGCTTACCGTTTTTTCAATTTGTCTGGAAACTTATTCTAGCCCTATTTGTTTATTTATCTGGTGAATCGGCCTCAGGACGTGCGCTGGGAGTGATTTACGCGAAGAACAAGCGCGTTCGATACAAATTATTGAACCTGGCTGAGGCATTATTTTCCTGGGCTATAGGCTTACCGTTTTTTCATTTTTTCTGGAAACTTATTCTAGCCCTATTTGTTTATTTATCTGGTGAATCGGCCTCACGACGTGCGCTGGGAGTGATTTACGCGAAGAACCAGCGCTTTCGAGACAAATTATTGAACCTGGCTGAGGCATTATTTTCCTGGGCTATAGGCTTACCGTTTTTTCAATTTTTCTGGAAAATTATTCTAGACCTATTTGTTTATTTATCGGGTGAATCGGCCTCAGGACGTGCGCTGGGAGTGATTTACGCGAAGAACCAGCGCTTTCGAGACAAATTATTGAACCTGGCTGAGGCATTATTTTCCTGGGCTATAGGCTTACCGTTTTTTCAATTTTTCTGGAAAATTATTCTAGACCTATTTGTTTATTTATCGGGTGAATCGGCCTCAGGACTTGCGCTGGGAGTGATTTACGCGAAGAACCAGCGCTTTCGAGACAAATTATTGAACCTGGCTGAGGCATTATTTTCCTGGCCTATAGGCTTACCGTTTTTTCAATTTTTCTGCACAATTATTTTAGCCCTATTTGTTTATTTTTCGGGTGAATCGGCCTCAGGACGTGCGCTGGGAGTGATTTACGCGAAGAACCAGCGCTTTCGAGACAAATTATTGAACCTCGCTGAGACATTATTTTCCTGGGCTATAGGCTTACCGTTTTTTCAATTTTTCTGGTAAATAATTCTAGCCCTATTTGTTTATTTATCGGGTGGATCGGCCTCAGGACGTGTGCTGGGAATGATTTACGCGAAGAACCAGCGCTTTCGAGACAAATTATTGAACCTCGCTGAGACATTATTTTCCTGGGCTATAGGCTTACCGTTTTTTCAATTTTTCTGGAAAATTATTCTAGCCCTATTTGTTTATTTATCGGGTGAATCGGCCTCAGTACGTGCGCTGGGAGTGATTTACGCGAAGAACCAGTGCTTTCGGGACAAATTATTGAACCTCGCTGAGACATTATTTTCCTGGGCTATAGGCTTACCATTTTTTCAATATTTCTAGAAAATTATTCTAGCCCTATTTGTTTATTTATCGGGTGAATCGGCCTCAGGACGTGCGCTGGGAGTGATTTACGCGAAGAACCAGCGCTTTCGAGACAAATTATTGAACCTGGCTGAGGCATTATTTTCCTGAGCTATAGGCTTACCGTTTTTTCAATTTTTCTGGAAAATTATTTTAGCCCTATTTGTTCATTTATCGGGTGAATCGGCCTCAGGACGTGCGCTGGGAGTGATTTACGCGAAGAACCAGCGCTTTCGAGACAAATTATTGAACTTGGCTGAGGCATTATTTTCCTGGGCTATAGGCTTACCATTTTTTCAATTTTTCTGGAAAATATTCTAGCCCTATTTGTTTATTTATCGGGTGAATCGGCCTCAGGACGTGCGCTGGGAGTAATTTACGCGAAGAACCAGCGCTTTAGAGACAAATTATTGAACCTCGCTGAGACTATATTTTCCTGGGCTATAGGCTTACCGTTTTTTCAATTTTTCTGGTAAATAATTCTAGCCCTATTTGTTTATTTATCGGGTGGATCGGCCTCAGGACGTGCGCTGGGAGTGATTTACATGAAGAACCAGCGCTTCCGAGACAAATTATTGAACCTCGCTGAGATATTATTTTCCTGGGCTACAGGCTTACCGTTTTTTCAATTTTTCTGGAAAATTATTCTAGCCCTATTTGTTTATTTATCGGGTGAATCGGCCTCACGACGTGCGCTGGGAATGATTTACGCGAAGAACCAGCGCTTTCGAGACAAATTATTGAACCTCGCTGAGACATTATTTTCCTGGGCTATAGGCTTACCGTTTTTTCAATTTTTCTGGAAAATTATTCTAGCCCTATTTGTTTATTTATCGGGTGAATCGGCCTCAGGACGTGCGCTGGGAGTGATTAACGCGAAGAACCAGCGCTTTCGAGACAAATTATTGAACCTGGCTGAGGCATTATTTTCCTGGGCTATAGGCTTACCGTTTTTTCAATTTTTCTGGAAAATTATTCTAGACCTATTTGTTTATTTATCGGGTGAATCGGCCTCAGGACTTGCGCTGGGAGTGATTTACGCGAAGAACCAGCGCTTTCGAGACAAATTATTGAACCTGGCTGAGGCATTATTTTCCTGGGCTATAGGCTTACCGTTTTTTTTTCAATTTTTCTGGAAAATTATTCTAGCCCTATTTGTTTATTTATCGGGTGAATCGGCCTCAGGACGTGCGCTGGGAGTGATTTACGCGAAGAACCAGCGCTTTCGAGACAAATTATTGAACCTCGCTGAGACATTATTTTCCTGGGCTATAGGCTTACCGTTTTTTCAATTTTTCTGGAAAATTATTCTAGCCCTATTTCTTTATTTATCGTGTGAATCGGCCTCAGGACGTGCGCTGGGAGTGATTTACGCGAAGAACCAGCGCTTTCGAGACAAATTATTGAACCTGGCTGAGAAATTATTTTCCTGGGCTATAGGCTTACCGTTTTTTCAATTTTTCTGGAAAATTATTCTAGCCCTATTTGTTTATTTATCGGG
The DNA here is from genome assembly GCF_038994185.2 of Dermacentor albipictus. Classification (NCBI taxonomy): domain Eukaryota; kingdom Metazoa; phylum Arthropoda; class Arachnida; order Ixodida; family Ixodidae; genus Dermacentor; species Dermacentor albipictus. Next base: position 24,462,431 of record NC_091827.1, on the reverse strand, counting down.
TGAATCGGCCTCAGGACGTGCGCTGGGAGTGATTTACGCGAAGAACAAGCGCTTTCGATAGAAATTATTGAACCTGGCTGAGGCATTATTTTCCTGGGCTATAGGCTTACCGTTTTTTCAATTTTTCTGGAAACTTATTCTAGCCCTATTTGTTTATTTATCGGGTGAATCGGCCTCAGGACGTGCGCTGGGAGTGATTTACGCGAACAACCTGCGCTTTCGAGACAAATTATTGAACCTGGCTGAGGCATTATTTTCCTGGGCTATAGGCTTACCGTTTTTTCAATTTTTCTGGAAAATTATTCTAGCCCTATTTGTTTATTTATCGGGTGAATCGGCCTCAGGACGTGCGCTGGGAGTGATTTACGCGAAGAACAAGCGCTTTCGATACAAATTATTGAACCTGGCTGAGGCATTATTTTCCTGGGCTATAGGCTTACCGTTTTTTCAATTTTTCTGGAAACTTATTCTAGCCCTATTTGTTTATTTATCTGGTGAATCGGCCTCAGGACGTGTGCTGGGAATGATTTACGCGAAGAACCAGCGCTTTCGAGACAAATTATTGAACCTCGCTGAGACATTATTTTCCTGGGCTATAGGCTTACCGTTTTTTCAATTTTTCTGGAAAATTATTCTAGCCCTATTTGTTTATTTATCGGGTGAATCGGCCTCAGTACGTGCGCTGGGAGTGATTTACGCGAAGAACCAGTGCTTTCGGGACAAATTATTGAACCTCGCTGAGACATTATTTTCCTGGGCTATAGGCTTACCATTTTTTCAATATTTCTAGAAAATTATTCTAGCCCTATTTGTTTATTTATCGGGTGAATCGGCCTCAGGACGTGCGCTGGGAGTGATTTACGCGAAGAACCAGCGCTTTCGAGACAAATTATTGAACCTGGCTGAGGCATTATTTTCCTGAGCTATAGGCTTACCGTTTTTTCAATTTTTCTGGAAAATTATTTTAGCCCTATTTGTTCATTTATCGGGTGAATCGGCCTCAGGACGTGCGCTGGGAGTGATTTACGCGAAGAACCAGCGCTTTCGAGACAAATTATTGAACTTGGCTGAGGCATTATTTTCCTGGGCTATAGGCTTACCATTTTTTCAATTTTTCTGGAAAATATTCTAGCCCTATTTGTTTATTTATCGGGTGAATCGGCCTCAGGACGTGCGCTGGGAGTGATTTACGCGAAGAACCAGCGCTTTCGAGACAAATTATTGAACCTCGCTGAGACTATATTTTCCTGGGCTATAGGCTTACCGTTTTTTCAATTTTTCTGGTAAATAATTCTAGCCCTATTTGTTTATTTATCGGGTGGATCGGCCTCAGGACGTGCGCTGGGAGTGATTTACATGAAGAACCAGCGCTTCCGAGACAAATTATTGAACCTCGCTGAGATATTATTTTCCTGGGCTACAGGCTTACCGTTTTTTCAATTTTTCTGGAAAATTATTCTAGCCCTATTTGTTTATTTATCGGGTGAATCGGCCTCACGACGTGCGCTGGGAATGATTTACGCGAAGAACCAGCGCTTTCGAGACAAATTATTGAACCTCGCTGAGACATTATTTTCCTGGGCTATAGGCTTACCGTTTTTTCAATTTTTCTGGAAAATTATTCTAGCCCTATTTGTTTATTTATCGGGTGAATCGGCCTCAGGACGTGCGCTAGGAGTGATTAACGCGAAGAACCAGCACTTTCGATACAAATTATTGAACCTGGCTGAGGTATTATTTTCCTGGGCTATAGGCTTACCGTTTTTTCAATTTTTCTGGAAAATTATTCTAGACCTATTTGTTTATTTATCGGGTGAATCGGCCTCAGGACTTGCGCTGGGAGTGATTTACGCGAAGAACCAGCGCTTTCGAGACAAATTATTGAACCTGGCTGAGGCATTATTTTCCTGGGCTATAGGCTTACCGTTTTTTTTTTCAATTTTTCTGGAAAATTATTCTAGCCCTATTTGTTTATTTATCGGGTGAATCGGCCTCAGGACGTGCGCTGGGAGTGATTTACGCGAAGAACCAGCGCTTTCGAGACAAATTATTGAACCTGGCTGAGGCATTATTTTCCTGGGCTATAGGCTTACCGTTTTTTCAATTTTTCTGGAAAATTATTCTAGCCCTATTTGTTTATTTATCGGGTGAATCGGCCTCAGGACGTGCGCTGGGAGTGATTTACGCGAAGAACCAGCGATGTCGAGACAAATTATTGAACCTCGCTGAGACATTATTTTCCTGGGCTATAGGCTTACAGTTTTTTCAATTTTTCTGGAAAATTATTCTAGCCCTATTTGTTTATTTATCGGGTGAATGGGTCTCAGGACGTGCGCTGGGAATGATTTACGCGAAGAACCAGCGCTTTCGAGACAAATTATTGAACCTCGCTGAGACATTATTTTCCTGGGCTATAGGCTTACCGTTTTTTCAATTTTTCTGGAAAATTATTCTAGCCCTATTTGTTTATTTATCGGGTGAATCGGCCTCAGGACGTGCGCTGGGAGTGATTTACGCGACGAACCAGCGCTTTCGAGACAAATTATTGAACCTGGCTGAGAAATTATTTTCCTGGGCTATAGGCTTACCGTTTTTTCAATTTTTCTGGAAAATTATTCTAGCCCTATTTGTTTATTTATCGGGTGAATCGGCCTCAGGACGTGCGCTGGGAGTGATTTACGCGAAGAACAAGCGCTTTCCATACAAATTATTGAACCTGGCTGAGGCATTATTTTCCTGGGCTATAGGCTTCCCGTTTTTTCAATTTTTCTGGAAACTTATTCTAGCCCTATTTGTTTATTTATCGGGTGAATCGGCCTCAGGACGTGCGCTGGGAGTGATTTACGCGAAGAACCAGCGCTTTCGAGACAAATTATTGAATCTGGCTGAGGCATTATTTTCCTGGGCTATAGGCTTACCGTTTTTTCAATTTTTCTGGAAAATTATTCTAGCCCTATTTGTTTATTTATCGGGTGAATCGGCCTCAGGACGTGCGCTGGGAGTGATTTACGCGAAGAACCAGCGCTTTCAAGACAAATTATTGAACCTGGCTGAGGCATTATTTTCCTGGGCTATAAGCTTACCGTTTTTTCAATATTTCTGGAAAATTATTCTAGCCCTATTTGTTTATTTATCGGGTGAATCGGCCTCAAGACGTGCGCTGGGAGTGATTTACGCGAAGAACCAGGGCTTTCGAGACAAATTATTGAACCTCGCTGAGACATTATTTTCCTGGGCTATTGGCTTACCATTTTTTCAATATTTGTAGAAAATTATTCTAGCCCTATTTGTTTATTTATCGGGTGAATCGGCCTCAGCACGTGCGCTGGGAGTGATTTACGCGAAGAACCAGCGCTTTCGAGACAAATTATTGAACCTCGCTGAGACATTATTTTCCTGGGCTATAGGCTTACCGTTTTTTTCAATTTTTCTGGAAAATTATTCTAGCCCTATTTGTTTATTTATCGGGTGAATCGGCCTCAGGACGTGCGCTGGGAGTGATTTACGCGAAGAACCAGCGCTTTCGAGACAAATTATTGAACCTGGCTGAGAAATTATTTTCCTGGGCTATAGGCTTACCGTTTTTTCAATTTTTCTGGAAAATTGTTCTAGCCCTATTTGTTTATTTATCGGGTGAATCGGCCTCAGGACGTGCGCTGGGAGTGATTTACGCGAAGAACAAGCGCTTTCGATACAAATTATTGAACCTGGCTGAGGCATTATTTTCCTGGGCTATAGGCTTACCGTTTTTTCAATTTTTCTGGAAACTTATTCTAGCCCTATTTGTTTATTTGTCGGGTGAATCGGCCTCAGGACGTGCGCTGGGAGTGATTTACGCGAAGAACCAGCGCTTTCGAGACAAATTATTGAACCTGGCTGAGGCATTATTTTCCTGGGCTACAGGCTTACCGTTTTTTCAATTTTTCTGGAAAATTATTCTAGACCTATTTGTTTATTTATCGGGTGAATGGGCCTCAGGACTTGCGCTGGGAGTGATTTACACGAAGAACCAGCGCTTTCGAGACAAATTATTGAACCTGGCTGAGGCATTATTTTCCTAGGCTTACCGTTTTTTCAATTTTTCTGGAAAATTATTCTAGCCCTATTTGTTTATTTATCGGGTGAATCGGCCTCAGGACGTGCGCTGGGAGTGATTTACGCGAAGAACAAGCGCTTTCGATAGAAATTATTGAACCTGGCTGAGGCATTATTTTCCTGGGCTATAGGCTTACCGTTTTTTCAATTTTTCTGGAAACTTATTCTAGCCCTATTTGTTTATTTATCGGGTGAATCGGCCTCAGGACGTACGCTGGGAGTGATTTACGCGAAGAACCAGCGCTTTCGAGACAAATTATTGAACCTGGCTGAGGCATTATTTTCCTGGGCTATAGGCTTACCGTTTTTTCAATTTTTCTGGGAAATTATTCTAGCCCTATTTGTTTATTTATCGGGTGAATCGGCCTCAGGACGTGCGCTGGGAGTGATTTACGCGAACAACCTGCGCTTTCGAGACAAATTATTGAACCTGGCTGAGGCATTATTTTCCTGGGCTATAGGCTTACCGTTTTTTCAATTTTTCTGGAAAATTATTCTAGCCCTATTTGTTTATTTATCGGGTGAATCGGCCTCAGGACGTGCGCTGGGAGTGATTTACGCGAAGAACAAGCGCTTTCGATACAAATTATTGAACCTGGCTGAGGCATTATTTTCCTGGGCTATAGGCTTACCGTTTTTTCAATTTTTCTGGAAACTTATTCTAGCCCTATTTGTTTATTTATCTGGTGAATCGGCCTCAGGACGTGTGCTGGGAATGATTTACGCGAAGAACCAGCGCTTTCGAGACAAATTATTGAACCTCGCTGAGACATTATTTTCCTGGGCTATAGGCTTACCGTTTTTTCAATTTTTCTGGAAAATTATTCTAGCCCTATTTGTTTATTTATCGGGTGAATCGGCCTCAGTACGTGCGCTGGGAGTGATTTACGCGAAGAACCAGTGCTTTCGGGACAAATTATTGAACCTCGCTGAGACATTATTTTCCTGGGCTATAGGCTTACCATTTTTTCAATATTTCTAGAAAATTATTCTAGCCCTATTTGTTTATTTATCGGGTGAATCGGCCTCAGGACGTGCGCTGGGAGTGATTTACGCGAAGAACCAGCGCTTTCGAGACAAATTATTGAACCTGGCTGAGGCATTATTTTCCTGAGCTATAGGCTTACCGTTTTTTCAATTTTTCTGGAAAATTATTTTAGCCCTATTTGTTCATTTATCGGGTGAATCGGCCTCAGGACGTGCGCTGGGAGTGATTTACGCGAAGAACCAGCGCTTTCGAGACAAATTATTGAACTTGGCTGAGGCATTATTTTCCTGGGCTATAGGCTTACCATTTTTTCAATTTTTCTGGAAAATATTCTAGCCCTATTTGTTTATTTATCGGGTGAATCGGCCTCAGGACGTGCGCTGGGAGTGATTTACGCGAAGAACCAGCGCTTTCGAGACAAATTATTGAACCTCGCTGAGACTATATTTTCCTGGGCTATAGGCTTACCGTTTTTTCAATTTTTCTGGTAAATAATTCTAGCCCTATTTGTTTATTTATCGGGTGGATCGGCCTCAGGACGTGCGCTGGGAGTGATTTACATGAAGAACCAGCGCTTCCGAGACAAATTATTGAACCTCGCTGAGATATTATTTTCCTGGGCTACAGGCTTACCGTTTTTTCAATTTTTCTGGAAAATTATTCTAGCCCTATTTGTTTATTTATCGGGTGAATCGGCCTCACGACGTGCGCTGGGAATGATTTACGCGAAGAACCAGCGCTTTCGAGACAAATTATTGAACCTCGCTGAGACATTATTTTCCTGGGCTATAGGCTTACCGTTTTTTCAATTTTTCTGGAAAATTATTCTAGCCCTATTTGTTTATTTATCGGGTGAATCGGCCTCAGGACGTGCGCTAGGAGTGATTAACGCGAAGAACCAGCACTTTCGATACAAATTATTGAACCTGGCTGAGGTATTATTTTCCTGGGCTATAGGCTTACCGTTTTTTCAATTTTTCTGGAAAATTATTCTAGACCTATTTGTTTATTTATCGGGTGAATCGGCCTCAGGACTTGCGCTGGGAGTGATTTACGCGAAGAACCAGCGCTTTCGAGACAAATTATTGAACCTGGCTGAGGCATTATTTTCCTGGGCTATAGGCTTACCGTTTTTTTTTTCAATTTTTCTGGAAAATTATTCTAGCCCTATTTGTTTATTTATCGGGTGAATCGGCCTCAGGACGTGCGCTGGGAGTGATTTACGCGAAGAACCAGCGCTTTCGAGACAAATTATTGAACCTGGCTGAGGCATTATTTTCCTGGGCTATAGGCTTACCGTTTTTTCAATTTTTCTGGAAAATTATTCTAGCCCTATTTGTTTATTTATCGGGTGAATCGGCCTCAGGACGTGCGCTGGGAGTGATTTACGCGAAGAACCAGCGATGTCGAGACAAATTATTGAACCTCGCTGAGACATTATTTTCCTGGGCTATAGGCTTACAGTTTTTTCAATTTTTCTGGAAAATTATTCTAGCCCTATTTGTTTATTTATCGGGTGAATGGGTCTCAGGACGTGCGCTGGGAATGATTTACGCGAAGAACCAGCGCTTTCGAGACAAATTATTGAACCTCGCTGAGACATTATTTTCCTGGGCTATAGGCTTACCGTTTTTTCAATTTTTCTGGAAAATTATTCTAGCCCTATTTGTTTATTTATCGGGTGAATCGGCCTCAGGACGTGCGCTGGGAGTGATTTACGCGACGAACCAGCGCTTTCGAGACAAATTATTGAACCTGGCTGAGAAATTATTTTCCTGGGCTATAGGCTTACCGTTTTTTCAATTTTTCTGGAAAATTATTCTAGCCCTATTTGTTTATTTATCGGGTGAATCGGCCTCAGGACGTGCGCTGGGAGTGATTTACGCGAAGAACAAGCGCTTTCCATACAAATTATTGAACCTGGCTGAGGCATTATTTTCCTGGGCTATAGGCTTCCCGTTTTTTCAATTTTTCTGGAAACTTATTCTAGCCCTATTTGTTTATTTATCGGGTGAATCGGCCTCAGGACGTGCGCTGGGAGTGATTTACGCGAAGAACCAGCGCTTTCGAGACAAATTATTGAATCTGGCTGAGGCATTATTTTCCTGGGCTATAGGCTTACCGTTTTTTCAATTTTTCTGGAAAATTATTCTAGCCCTATTTGTTTATTTATCGGGTGAATCGGCCTCAGGACGTGCGCTGGGAGTGATTTACGCGAAGAACCAGCGCTTTCAAGACAAATTATTGAACCTGGCTGAGGCATTATTTTCCTGGGCTATAAGCTTACCGTTTTTTCAATATTTCTGGAAAATTATTCTAGCCCTATTTGTTTATTTATCGGGTGAATCGGCCTCAAGACGTGCGCTGGGAGTGATTTACGCGAAGAACCAGGGCTTTCGAGACAAATTATTGAACCTCGCTGAGACATTATTTTCCTGGGCTATTGGCTTACCATTTTTTCAATATTTGTAGAAAATTATTCTAGCCCTATTTGTTTATTTATCGGGTGAATCGGCCTCAGCACGTGCGCTGGGAGTGATTTACGCGAAGAACCAGCGCTTTCGAGACAAATTATTGAACCTCGCTGAGACATTATTTTCCTGGGCTATAGGCTTACCGTTTTTTTCAATTTTTCTGGAAAATTATTCTAGCCCTATTTGTTTATTTATCGGGTGAATCGGCCTCAGGACGTGCGCTGGGAGTGATTTACGCGAAGAACCAGCGCTTTCGAGACAAATTATTGAACCTGGCTGAGAAATTATTTTCCTGGGCTATAGGCTTACCGTTTTTTCAATTTTTCTGGAAAATTGTTCTAGCCCTATTTGTTTATTTATCGGGTGAATCGGCCTCAGGACGTGCGCTGGGAGTGATTTACGCGAAGAACAAGCGCTTTCGATACAAATTATTGAACCTGGCTGAGGCATTATTTTCCTGGGCTATAGGCTTACCGTTTTTTCAATTTTTCTGGAAACTTATTCTAGCCCTATTTGTTTATTTGTCGGGTGAATCGGCCTCAGGACGTGCGCTGGGAGTGATTTACGCGAAGAACCAGCGCTTTCGAGACAAATTATTGAACCTGGCTGAGGCATTATTTTCCTGGGCTACAGGCTTACCGTTTTTTCAATTTTTCTGGAAAATTATTCTAGACCTATTTGTTTATTTATCGGGTGAATGGGCCTCAGGACTTGCGCTGGGAGTGATTTACACGAAGAACCAGCGCTTTCGAGACAAATTATTGAACCTGGCTGAGGCATTATTTTCCTAGGCTTACCGTTTTTTCAATTTTTCTGGAAAATTATTTTAGCCCTATTTGTTTATTTATCCGGTGAATCGGCCTCAGGACGTGCGCTGGGAGTGATTTACGCGAAGAACCAGCGCTTTCGAGACAAATTATTGAACCTGGCTGAGGCATTATATTCCTGGGCTATAGGCTTACCGTTTTTTCAATTTTTCTGGAAAATTATTATAGCCCTATTTGTTTATTTATCGGGTGAATCGGCCTCAGGACGTGCGCTGGGAGTGATTTACGCGAAGAACCAGCGCTTTCGAGACAAATTATTGAATCTGGCTGAGGCTATATTTTCCTGGGCTATAGGCTTACCGTTTTTTCAATTTTTCTGGAAAATTATTCTAGCCCTATTTGTTTATTTATTGGGTGAATCGGCCTCAGGACGTGCGCTGGGAGTGATTTACGCGAAGAACCAGCGCTTTCGAGACAAATTATTGAACCTGGCTGAGACATTATTTTCCTGGGCTATAGGCTTACCATTTTTTCAATATTTCTAGAAAATTATTCTAGCCCTATTTGTTTATTTATCGGGTGAATCGGCCTCAGGACGTGCGCTGGGGGTGATTTACGCGAAGAACCAGCGCTTTCGAGACAAATTATAGAACCTGGGTGAGGCATTATTTTTCTGGGCTATAGGCTTACCGTTTTTTCAATTTTTCTGGTAAATTATTCTAGCCCTATTTGTTTATTTATCGGGTGAATCGGCCTCAGTACGTGCGCTGGGAGTGATTTACGCGAAGAACCAGTGCTTTCGGGACAAATTATTGAACCTCGCTGAGACATTATTTTCCTGGGCTATAGGCTTACCATTTTTTCAATATTTCTAGAAAATTATTCTAGCCCTATTTGTTTATTTATCGGGTGAATCGGCCTCAGGACGTGCGCTGGGAGTGATTTACGCGAAGAACCAGCGCTTTCGAGACAAATTATTGAACCTCGCTGAGACATTATTTTCCTGGGCTATAGGCTTACCGTTTTTTCAATTTTTCTGGAAAATTATTTTAGCCCTATTTGTTTATTTATCCGGTGAATCGGCCTCAGGACGTGCGCTGGGAGTGATTTACGCGAAGAACCAGCGCTTTCGAGACAAATTATTGAACCAGGCTGAGGCATTATTTTCCTGGGCTACAGGCTTACCTTTTTTCAATTTTTTTGGAAAATTATTGTAGCCCTATTTGTTTATTTAACGGGTGAATCGGCCTCAGGACGTGCGCTGGGAGTGATTTACGCGAAGAACCAGCGCTTTCGAGACAAATTATTGAATCTGGCTGAGGCATTATTTTCCTGGGCTATAGGCTTACCGTTTTTTCAATTTTTCTGGAAAATTATTCTAGCCCTATTTGTTTATTTATCGGGTGAATCGGCCTCAGGACGTGCGCTGGGAGTGATTTACGCGAAGAACCAGCGCTTTCGAGACAAATTATTGAACCTGGCTGAGGCATTATTTTCCTGGGCTATAGGCTTACCGTTTTTTCAATTTTTCTGGTAAATTATTCTAGCCCTATTTGTTTATTTATCGGGTGAATCGGCCTCAGTACGTGCACTGGGAGTGTTTTACGCGAAGAACCAGCGCGTTGGAGACAAATTATTGAATCTGGCTGAGGCATTATTTTCCTGGGCTACAGGCTTACCGTTTCTTCAATTCTTCAGAAAAATTATTCTAGCCTGTTTGTTTATTTAAGAGGTAAATTGGCCTCAGCACGTGCGTGGTGTTAGGATCGGCCTGCAGGTGTAGGGCTCTGCAAAACTATCTCAGCCCGGTGCAGATGCTTCGATCGATCCGCCGTGTTGGCGCACTTCAGAGAACGAGCGAGGACGACAGCGCTAGCCGACATGAACTTCTTTCGAACAACTGGAGACTACGGCAGCATGGCTAGCCACGTTTGGTGCCCCGTGTATTGTTGGTTGATTTACCGGGTCTTCATGGTCTCTCTGCAGCAAGGAGAGCTTCCCTAACAAAAGGGTGCTTTGAGGTACATGGGCCCCATGATTCGTCACAGTCTGCTGACACTCGTGGCGACTACAGGAAAAAAGCAGCTCTGGAATTTAGAGGCACAAGACAATGGAGAACCGGGGGCCACGCGGCGGGGATCAGCTAAGAGAAAAATTGGAGGACGCTTAAGCTTCGCCTTCAAGAGTGGAACGCGACAGCGTTCCCGTCGACCCGCCAAGGGGTGTGAGACAGTGGGCTATGGCGCAGCGACTACGCGCCCCGCATCGGACGCGGTGAGCGTTGAGCAGCGCCGCGTTCGGCGCGGCAACGAAATGTGCGCCTGAGCAAGCGACTCACGCCTGAGCCTTAGAAACAGCTCGTTTCTAAGGCAACACCGCATTCACTAGAGACGCTTTTGTACCGCTTTGAAGCATCGAACTCGTGGCTGAGTGGTAGAGTCTCCGTCTAACACTCCGGAGACCTTGTTCGATTCCCACCCAGCCCATGTTGCAAGTTGTTTTTTATTCATGAAGTGCCTGCTGGGATTTATCGCTCACGGCCAACGCCGACGACGCCGACGACACCGGCTTTTCTGCGACACGAGCTCCTTAACGCTGTCGCGTTAATAAGAGGGGCCTCCTTTGGTCAATACATAAGCCCCGAGTTCTGCGAAGCCCGTCTGGTCTCGGTGGGGGCAGTAAAAGTTGTGGGGACATGTGAGCGTAAACCCCCTCCCCCCTCCCTCAGAGGCTGCCCGGCTACGAGGTCTTTCAACGCTCCGAGTTTTCAGCAGGTTGAGCTGCCGTTCTCCCTCACTTAGGGATCTATGGAACATGGAATGTTTATAAGCAGCTGTTTGTCGGCTGCTAGGGCGTGCTCGTTATCGTGCTCTGCGCTGCGTGTTTGAAGCTTGGTGCTCGCGTGCTGTATGCTCGTCTTGCGTGCTCCATGTGGAAGCCACGCTAGACTGTCGGGTGTGTCTCTTTTTTAAAAATTTAAATACTGTAAATAAACCCTGTGCGCCTAGTTCCTCCCAAGTTCCTCTCTACGACCTTCAACTCCTACCAATGGTGGCAGCGGCGAGATCGTCCGACAACTCTAACAGTGGGGATTGATTTAAGCGAAGAACCAGCGCTTTCGAGACAAATTATTGAAACTGGCTGAAACATTGTTCTTTGGCCCCGTTTTTTCGGTTTTTCAGGAAAATAAATCTAGGCCTATTTGTTTATTTTTCGTGTAAATCGGCCTCAGTACGTGCGTGGGGAATGATTTACGCGAAGAACCGGCGCTTTCGAGACAAATTATTGAACTTGGTTAAGACATTAATTCCTTGGGTTATAGACCTACCGTAGTGTCTATTTTTCAAGAAAATTAATCGAGGCCTATTTGTAAATCTCCTAAATGGGCGTATACACAGGCGTTAAACGGGAAATGCTCTACAAACGGAACCAGTGCTTTCCACTGAATTGGACCTGGTTAAGCCGACAGCATAATGTGCTCTAGGCTTAGCTTTTTCTTCAAAAGCCAATCTGTGCATAATTATTCATTCATCGCTTAAATAAGCGTATGCACGGGCATGAAACAAGAAATGCTGTACAAGCGGAATCAGTGTTTTTCAGTGAATTGGACCTTGTTGGGCCGACACTATAATCGGCTATAGGCTTACCTTTCTTCCGCGAAAGCCAATTTGCCCATAATTATTTATTCATATCATAAATCAGCGTAAGCATGGGCATTAGGTCGGAAGTGCTGTACAAATGAAACCAGTGCTTTTCAATGAAGTAATTGTACCTGGTTGGGCCGACGGTATAATGGGCTATAGGTTTACCTATTTTCTGCAAAAGCCAATTTGCCCATAATTATATTTATTCATATCGTAAATCAGCGTAAGCACGGGCATTAAGTGGGAAGTGCTGTACAAGCGAAACCAGTGCTTTTCAATGAAGTAATTGTACCTGGTTGGGCCGACGGTATAATGGGCTAGAGGCTTACCTTTTTTCTGCAAAGGCCAATTTGTCCATAATTATTTATTCATATCGTAAATCAGCGTAAGCACGGGCATTAAGTGGGAAGTACTGTACAAGCGAAACCAGTGCTTTTCAATGAAGTAATTGTACCTGGTTTTGCCGACAGTATAATGGGCTACAGGCTTACCTTTTTTCTGCAAAAGCCAATTTGCCCATAATTATTTATTCATATCGTAAATCAGCGTAAGCACGGGCATTAAGTGGGAAGTGTTGTACAAGCGAAACCAGTGCTTTTCAATGAAGTAATTGTGCCTCGTTGGGCCGACACTATAATCGGCTATAGGCTTACCTTTCTTCCGCGAAAGCCAATTTGCCCATAATTATTTATTCATATCGTAAATCAGCATAAGCACGGGCATTAAGTGGGAAGTGCTGTACAAGCGAAACCAGTGCTTTTCAATGAAGTAATTGTACCTGGTTTTGCCGACGGTATAATGGGCTATAGGCTTTCCTTTCTTCCGCGAAAGCCAATTTGCCCATAATTATTTATTCATATCATAAATCAGCGTAAGCACGGGCATTAAGTGGGAAGTGCTGTACAAGCGAAACCAGTGCTTTTCAATGATTTGTACCTGGTTTTGCCGACAGTATAATGGGCTAGAGGCTTACCTTTTTTCTGCAAAAGCCAATTTGCCCATAATTATTTATTCATATCGTAAATCAGCGTAAGCGCGGGCATTAAGTGGGAAGTGCTGTACAAGCGAAACCAGTGCTTTTCAATGAAGTAATTGTGCCTGGTTGGGCCGACGGTATAATGGGCTATAGGCTTACCTTTTTTCTGCAAAAGCCAATTTGCCAATAATTATTTATTCATATCGTAAATCAGCGTAAGCACGGGCATTTAAGTGGGAAGTACTGTACAAGCGAAACCAGTGCTTTTCAATGAAGTACTTGTACCTGGTTGGGCCGACGGTATAATGGGCTATAGGCTTACCTTTTTTCTGCAAAAGCCAATTTGTCCATAATTATTTATTCATATCGTAAATCAGCGTATGCACGGGCATTAAACGGGAAGTGCTGTACAAGCGGAACCAGTGCTTTTCAGCGAAGTTATTGGAGCTGGTTTCGCCGGCAGTATAATGGGCTATAGGCTAACCTTTTCTGCGCAAAAGCAAATTTGCGCACAATCATTTATCCATCGCGTAAATCGGCGTACGCATGGGTATTAAACGGGAATTGCTGTAGAATCGGAAGCAGTGCTTTTCACAAAAGTAATTAGACCTCCTTTGCCGACAGCATAACGGCCTATAGGCTTACCTTTTGTCCGCAAAAGCGAATTTGCCCATTATTTATTCATCGCCTAAATCGGCGTATGCAGTCATTATATGGGAAGTACTGGACACGCGGAACCAGTGCTTTTCAGGTAATTGCATCTAGTTGTGCCGACAGTATAACGTGTCATAGTCGCCATTTTTTCCGCAAGTCAAAAGCACAGAAAGTCATGTGTACGCGGAAGCACACCTTTTGTTACCATAGCAATTATATGGATACTCTAGGCGCATTTTCGCCGCAGGCGTTGCCACGCGCGGTATGCTGTATATGCAAGATAGCACTAGATGGGAGCCGACGATCGCGGCTCAGGCGCGTGAGAGGAAGGAAAGCGGGGAGCAAGCGCGCCGTCTTCCGTTGCGCAAAAGGCTGTGGGGTGATGGGAGTGAGGGAGGGGAATGGCGGCGTTGCGCTCCGGCAGCAACTGCGTATTTCGCACCGGGCTCAAGGAGAGCGGACGATACTGTCTCAATCAGGCGCGCGCGAGGAAGGAATAATAATAATAATAATATTTGGTGTTTTACGTGCCAAAACCACTTTCTGATTATGAGGCACGCCATAGTGGAGGACTCCGGAAATTTTGACCACCTGGGGTTCTTTAACGTGCACCTAAATCTAAGCACACGGGTGTTTTCGCATTTCGCTTCCATCGAAATGCGGCCGCCGTGGCCGGGATTCGATCCCGCGACCTCGTGCTCAGCAGCCCAACACCATAGCCACTGAGCAACCACGGCGGGTTCGAGGAAGGAAAGCGGAGAGCAAGCGCGCCGTCTTCCGTTGCGCTAAAGGCCGTGGGGGATGGGTCGTCGGGATGGAGACGGCGGCGTTTTGCTCCGGCAGCAACTGCGTGTTTGGCACCGAGCGCAAGGGGAACTGACAATCGTGGCTCAATTTAGCGCGCGAAATGGAGGATAGCGGGGAGGCAGAGCGGGAGGGAGCAACTGTGTACTTGCTGAGGTGGCGCGCGCTGTATATTGAAAGCGATGTGCAGACAGCTCATACGTTTGCGCGTTTTGTCACGCCGCTCAGTATGTGTTGAAGCGATAGAAAGTACGAAGGTCACATCGCTCGCTGCTGCCGTGGTTGCTCACGCTAGCGTTTTGACAGCGAGTGTCCGCGGTCATCGAGTGTGATGTGTTCATCTTTGCCTGTCTGCGCTGACACCACGCTCGTTAGTTCAGCTAGTAAACGTTTCCGTTCTTACGGCCGATAAGGCTACTATCGTTATTTCGTATTGCTGTCTGCTAATTTGCTACCACAATTGATGCTTCGCCTTTTCTGCGAAACGGCAACATTTGGAGGAGCAGTTGGACCTGGGTGGGTCCAGTGTAATGGGCTATGGGCTTACCTTTTTTTTTTCCGCAATGCCAATTTACGCATGTCTCTTTATTCATGGCGTAAATCGGCCTCATCAAGAACATTAGCAGCGAAAGTGCTGTACGCGCCGAACAAGCACTTTTCTGAGAAGCGATCAGACCTGGTTGTTACAAATTATGGGGTTTTACATGCCAAAACCACAATCTGATACGAGGAACGCCGTAGTGGAGGGCTCCGGAAATTTTGACCACCAGGTGTTCTTTAACGCGCATATAAATCTAAGTACACAGGTCTTTTCGCATTTCGGCCCCATAGAAATGTGGCCACCATGGCAGGGATTCGATCCCGCGACCTCGTGCTTAGCAGCTCAACACCATCGCGAATTTTTTCTCCAAGTTTAACATGCAGGGCCAACCTACATTCTAGTACATACGCCAGATTTTAACTCTTAAATGCACAAGCCTCATGAAAACCGTGCCATGTTTGGCGAGAAAAACAATTTAAAAACTGAACTACTGGGTTTTACAAGTCAGAACCATGATATGACGCACACAGCACCGGTGGACTTCACATTAATTTTCACCGCCTGGTTTCTCCAACGTGCACCCAATGCTTGGAACATGGGTGTGCTTGTAGTCCACCCCCCTGGGAATGTGGTTGCTGTAGCTGGCAATTTTATCTTGCCCCCTCGAGCCTCGCAGCGCATTGCCAAAGCCACCTTTATGTCCCCCTCCCCTTCCCCAAGGCTTTAGGGAGCGCAACTCCCTAGAAGGCTGCAGAAAAAAAGCACCTCTCCCTCTTCACAATCACTCTCTCTCGCTACGCTACAACAGCAGGTGAGAAAAATTTCACCTTTCCCACGTATAATTAGATATGTGCACCCGCACTGAAGCTTTCCCTTAATACTTACCTGTTTAAAAAAAAGAAATTATGGGGTTTTACATGCCAAAACCACATTCTGATTATGAGGCACGCTGTAGTAGAAGACTCCGGAAATTTTGACCACCTGGGGTTCTTTAACGGGCACCTAAACCTAAGTACACGGGTGTTTTCGCATTTTGCCCCATCGAAATGCGGCTGCCATGGCCGGGATTCGATCCCGCGACCTCGTGCTCAGCAGCCCAACACCATAGCCACTGAGCAACCACGACGGGTACTAACCTATTCGGCTGCAACTTAGCTACAATGACTGACAATACCGAGTACCAACAGTCGTCTGCAATTGATCAGTAGTATTGATGACAATGACAAGGCAGTGTTCGGTGAGATGCATTTATTGTGGCACATGATCGGTTTTGCAGCTGCTCTTTTTTTTTCTTAATCTTATGTACAAGAGTGACAAATGGTTACTGTTTGGTGGCTAATTATTTACATGACTAAAAAAAAAGCCTATTTACAGAAAATTAACAGCGGCTCCCCTGCACTTTATCACGAGGAACCCTGCTGGCCAAGATGACGTTCTCAGCTTTGGAATGCCTCCGGGGGTATTGCTCCCCGAACCTGGAAAAAGAAAGAAGACAACATGATGTGAAAAATTTGTTGAGAAAGGCTTAACTTTGGCACAACTCTGCCTACCCTATTCAACTACATAGAATATGCAGGAATAATATCATTTGACAACTGCTGAGCTGTTTTAGTTGTCTGTTCCATTTAAGGGGGGAGGAGGGGATCAGAACTAACTTTTTTGTTTCTTGACAGAAAGGGCTGCAATTTGGCACACACGCTGCACATTGCAATAAAGAGACAAATCTAAAATTTCATTAGGATATCTTAATTAGTTTTTGTTTTATAAGAATTTATAAGTTCCTTGCTTGTGGAAAGCCTGGCACAGTAACTAAACATGATATGGAGCTGGGAATACTTTGCATGTTTGCCCAGATGTCTAATCTACATCAAGACCGTGTTCGATTTTTTTTTTAGTGCGCTAATAATTTTTTGCTCAACATAACATGCACATGACTGTGCTTCTCTGCATGAAGCCATGTAGTAATTGTGAAATAATTAAATAATGGAAAGATAAAGAAACATTTCAAGACTGTCTTTAAATAAAGCACAGCTTGTGGATCACAGCAAAACAAACTGGGCCAAAATCGGTCCAGCCATTGTTGTGCTACGCTTTCCACGAGCGAGGTGATGGACTAAAAAAATGCAATTGAGAAAACTGGCTGCAAAGTTTTAAAAGCACAGCAAATTTATTAAAAAGCACCAGGGCTGTAATATTTTGAATCAATGCTGTCAGGCATCTTCTTACACCGTTGCCTCATTGTTTGGTGGGCTTTGGATGCCTTCTTCAGGCGTTATTGATCCTTTTCTTGCGCCGTCTGGAGTAGTGCATGACCACCATTTTCATTGCCAGACCGAGCCTGGTATCGCAGTGTACACCCACAGAACGCTGTTGGCATCTTGGGCACAGAGTTTTAGCGTCGTGCGACGATTCGTCTGGTGAGCCTTGAGTCACCATACAGTATGTAGCTCGTCGACGGTTGGGGCTCACTTGCAGGCTGCGTGTCCCTGTCGCACGATGCATCGGAAACGCACACCGGCTCTGCCGGCGATGGAGACCTTCGGCCCGCGTCGCCTCCAACAACGCGGGCTCGCTTGCCGACTCGCGCAGCCGTACGCACAGGTGCGAGAGCCTCCGTTGGCACGTCTTCCGGTGGCTTGGTTATCAATGTCGATCTCACAGTGCGATTGTCGGCTTCGCTGCTGGAATCGCACGGTGCAAGATAACGCGGCACGTTATCCGCGTGTTCAGTCGGGTTCTCCGCTTCCCCCGCTGGCCGCCGTCTTGCTCTCACCGTAGGAGGCTTGCGCTTCCGTTTTCCGAAGGCATGCTTCATTTAAAAGTTCTTTTCGAACGAGCGACGATCCATCGCTGACCTGGGAGCTTTCATAAATCCGAATTCTGCGAGTGTCAAACGAAGAAAGACGCCGGCGTGGTTTTCAAAGCAGACAACTGCGGTCCGCCATGGTTGCCAGCTTCCCCGCTGCTGCAGCAGCAACCAATGGCGAGACGCCTTTCAGTACGGCAACCAATCGGAGGCCCGCTTTCATCGCAGGGCCCGTGTGACCGCCTCTAGCAGACCCGCGCTTCTTTTGTGTTTGTGTGTTTGTTACAAGATGGCGACGACCGAAGAATTCAGAAACGGAATGGCGAAACTTCGAGCTTTCGAACGATACCAAGATGGCGGCGTTCGGTGGCGGGAAAGACGAGTTAGGGCTCCGCGAACTGCGATGATTTTACGCGATTTTAAGCCGTTTTCTCGCCCTACGCACTGATGAATTAATTTTTTTCGGCCACTTTTAGCGCGTTTTCAGTCAAACCATTTTGATACAATGTAGACTAGGCATTGCAGATACCGAAACGCGTCGTTGCCAAAAATCGATCTTTTTGGAGATTTTCGCGATCTGATCCCCGCGTCCCCCCTTAAGGAAGTTACACCCTATTAGTTCTAGAAGCAGAAAAATTAAGGGCCATTATCCTTATGAAAATTACAGAAAATTGGTAAATATATAAGGATTACGTACATCTTGTCTCACACAATGTGGGAATCTATGTAATAACATAGATGCAGATGTGTAACGTGATGCTTCACTATTTTAATTGCAAATTTTCAAAAAATCTTTTGCAGGTAAACTGGTGGCCAACTTGCAGAAAATAAGATTGAATAAAGCAAATACTATTAAAGAAAGCTGCCGGAACAAAGTTAATTACATAGCACTATGACACTGAATCAATGTATCTTTTCACAATCAGCTTTTGTGTATTTGTAACTGCTTCTATGAGCCAACTGAATTGCACAGTTGAGCATACGACAGGAAAAAAAACCTACATTAGATTTGATATTCATTATAAGTGATATTTCCTCAGTGATATCAGCAAGCAAAAAAAATAAGAAATTTACTCTGTTATTCCCAATATTTCGTTATACCAATGGCTCACTTTTAAGCAAGCAAGTCAATCATCTGCATCACAGTGGCAAACTTTGAGCCAGGAAAGAGACGTGTGGAAACTTACGCTGAGTTCGGTGAACACCGCGATTGCCTTCTGCAAGTTCCACTCATTTTGTTCCAGACACCTGTGGTGAAAAGAAAAGATTTTTTGGGATAAAGAGTTAGTTGAAGCAAAGCCAGCAGGTTTTGCAGAAAGATATAGCAGACCATCAGGTCCCCCCTTTTGGTCAATTTTGAAGACTAATTTAGGCCTACACGAAAGATGAAAGAAGGTCAGAAGACTTGTACTCAAGGCATAAAATCTATAGCAGAAGAAATGTCAAAAAAGGTGCTCGCTAATGACTTGGCACTTTAACAGTTATGACAACTGAACCCAATCCCTAAAGGAACGCAAATGCTATAGTGACACATCCAAATAGCCCAACCAGCAGCCATCGAAATCATGAGCACACCAGGGTACATTGGTGGCCCTGAAACAACTGTCCAAGGATCCTTCGGGGCTCTTCGAGGCATTTTAGAGGTAGGAAGCTGCCACCAGTCACATACATCAAAATATGGGAAACTGAGGGGCACAATTTCTTTTGTTAGTTACAATTACACAAAGCCAAGGAATACATAAAGGAAACAATCTGCTCTACTTGATTCAGGTAATAATACAAATGAAAATACAATTAAACCACAATATCAGTTGAACTTGGTACAATCGGCAATTCGCTTTGTGTATTGCACGGTTCGCCGTGCAATACGACATCTGAAATGCCAGAACCAACGCGTTTTTCTGTGTCATAGGGCCGGATCGGACCGATCCGGCTCTGCAGTGAACTAGAATATATGGGGCAGTGCGCTGACTGTCATGTTTTCATGCCTGTCACCCCAATTGGGGCTCGTAGCAAAAGTGTCATCATCAACTATAAATGCATCTAGCAAACCACAGCCCTAGCCACAGTCGATCTGGTCAGACGCGTGCTATCGACCGACTGTGATCCACTGCGTGGTGCCCTTTCCTGTGATGCAGCTTCGAAACGCAAGCACGTCAGGCAGAAAGGGGTGGTCTCGTCACTTGTCTTTTGTCCTGGCGCCTTTTCTGGCCTATCAAATCTCTCCTGCCAGGAAGAGTTGCTTTCCTGCTATTCTTCTGGCCATCTACTGTTATCGTAAGCATCCTGTTCAAGAGCTGTTTTTCAGCACCTGTTGTTTACAGGAGCACACTGTGTGCTCTTTCCTTGACATGTCATCGGCATGTCAGTTTATCAGTGTTTGATAGCGTTTCTCTTTTGTGAGCGGATAAACTCTCTGTCGCGCAGCAGGGGTATAACCAACACTTAGGGCCCATCGCACACAGCGATACTAAAGTCGGGCAGCAAAGCGAGTGGCAGACACACAAATTCGACACCACACTCAACTATGCCGGCTAAGTAGCGGTTGCCCTTTCTTCACTTGGCTTCTCCTGCGCGCAGTGCCTGACCACACATTCCCGGGAGCTCTCCTATTATGTGAGAGTATAAAGCACATAAACTGTGTAATCTTGCTACTGCAGAGAGCCAGTTGGGTTTTTTTTTCTTCTCTCTCTCTCAAGTCTGCGAGGTGCCTGTGCACCGGCACTGCCGGCAAGCACGCGCTAAGAACAGGCTGAGCATTATTGCGGTTGCTCATTCCACAAGGTCCCGATCGACTGCACTGATGCGTAGCCTTTTATTACTGCATGCTTGCAGCCAATGTTCACTCGTCATGGCTTTGCCGCCAGCTTTTTGGTTATCGAACCCACCCCCCCTGTGAATGTGCCGCTATGGTTGCTAACGTGGATGTACCAGCTTGGATAACTGCAAAATTTCGTTTACGTGATCTTGGCATTTCTCATGAGGCATCATTAATAAATACTTTCAATGCAGTGATAGACATCGAGATTAGGTGCGCTGGCTTTAAACATGCGTGAGAGTCTAGTCACTCAAAAAAAAAACTACAGCAAGGCCGTTTGATTGTGGGACTGCGCAGGAGCAAGGTTGGGGGTGTTATTATTATGCGAGGACAAAGAAATTCGTATTTTCAAGAGCAATGTTGGAGGTGCATTTTTTATGCGAGTATATATGGTATCCTTCTATTTAGTGTCGCTTTACACTACCAATTTGGTTATGCTGCCATCAACATTTTGCAGGCATTTTTGTATGTGCAACTAAATATACTGGGGGTGTTAAAGAACACCACTTAAGGCCACGACCACTAATGCTGGACATCCTTTCAACCATACTTGTACGTGTCAATTTTTTTTTTTATGTTCAGCACGCAAGAAATTTGCTATTTGTGTTAGCCTGCATCTGTCAGCACTTTGTCTTGTGCAAGTTGTCGCCATTGCTTGCCCGCCCCCCCCATCGGCAACAGAAACTGACCTTTCCGCAAAGGCTCTGTTCATCCGCGTCTGGGTACACAGTTGCACGACCATGCCGTCCCGCTCATTCGTTGCAGCAGGGGCTGGCACGGGTGCAGGTGTCGGCGGTGCATTTTCCGGTGTGGGGTATGCCTGCAGAGACGGAGGCACAGAGGGTTCGCTGTAAGCAACTGTCCATCATTCATCAGCTTGAAGGGGTAATGATACAGCATTTTTTTTCTCTGGTTGAGTTAAATAAAGGTTCAAAACCCTTTAAACTCTAGAAAAATGACTGGTGGGCATCAGAGTGCCTTCAATTACTATAACACATGTCCTTACAGCACAATTTCCATTCAGACCACATTTGTGTGATTGCTGCGATTGCTGTGCAACATGCGAGTGCAACCAAAAGAAAAACGTACAGTACTTTTTTTTTTTAGATACAATCTTATCAAAGTCTTATTGCAACACCATACCTGCCACTCTGTGAACATTAGAATTTATAAAGATAATCATAATCTCGTCAACATCAAAAGAAAAATGGGGGAGAGGGGTGAACAATACCTTATGCAGATCACACCTGCTACCAAAGATCCACATACATTCGAGTATAAAGGACTATTCTTCTCCCTTAGTTTGGTCTGTCTATGTTATCAGTGCAACTAATCACGCTTCTAACGGATCTTGTTAATTAGGAACATCAGATAATTCGAACTCGTCCTCTGGGCCAGAGGACGAGTCAGGCTTATGCATTATTTAATGCGATCAAACTCTCATTAAATTGGACATATTCGGCCGCACATCAATTAATTCAGACAAATCTCGGAGCTCCGCAGGCACGGAGCGCTGCAATAGTGCAACGGAAAAGAGTAAGAGCAGCATCCAACTAAAACCAAGCGACAGAGTCCGCATTGCCTTAGTCAGCAGCAAAAACAATACATGAATGGCGTTAACGCCGGAACGCCCCGTGCCTGTTTGTGCGCATGAGAGTTGGCCGCATGCCTTTATAACTACATAGTCATCATCCATACATGAATGGCGTTAACGCCGGAACGCCCCGTGCCTGTTTGTGCGCATGAGAGTTCGCCGCATGCCTTTATAACTACATAGTCATCATCCATAACTGCATTGACAGCGACCACGGTTTCGTTCACGGCATGTCTTCAAAACTGCGTAGTCGCTGTCTGTAGTGCACCGATAGCAACCGCGCTTTCGTCTGCAGTTTTTGAAGCAAACGGCAGTTTCGTTTTGACTGTGTGCGTGCACCATATGTTGAGGATGAAAAATGATGTTACCATACATCATGATGGATGGACAATCTGTTGGCAACCAGCTATTATAATCATACTCATATTATAAGACAATATAAATATAATCAGGGTGTGCACACAGTAGTCAAAAGTGGGTCTCAGAAGAGGACATGCGCCGCGGCCGTGCTGCAAAGGAAGACGAGAGGCCTTTGCCGCTGCGAGCCCTAATCAGTCATGAGATGACAATTGCAGCTTTCACACTGCTTTTTGTATAAAACAGGAACACGATATGCCAATTCATTTAGTAAATGAAAACACACTGCTTTCTTGATACCCTCATAATTTGACATTTGACTAATTCAGACATTTCTTTCTGCCCTGTGAAATATGAATTAACGAGGTTTTGCTGTAGTTGCTACAACTTCAAAAACATATACGCTAATATTAATTAGGCGTGTGCGAATATCAAAATTTTTGAATACTAATACTTAGCTTCGAATATCAAGAATGATATGCACACGCAGTTATTAGCAAATCGGCTTAATTTTTTATGTTGGAACATTGCAACTGCATTGTCAATGTTGAAAAACTAGGCCAGTAAATTGTTATACTAAAACATTGTGCATTTGGCTCGTGTTAACCTGGAAAACTTAGTAATTCCCACTAGCTGTTTTGACCAGACTGCGCATTATTATACCGTATCAAATGCCTGTTAACATGGAGGCCGTTGACCAGTCATCACTCACCACACTTGCTGTCAAGCAATAAGCTCGACACTGAAAGTGGTGCTACGAAAAAAAAAAAAAAGTGCACCATCACCACCTGCAAAACCCTTGCCCCTTGCTACTGAGAAGCTGGCATTCCCGCACAATTTAGCCGTTCAGTGGCCAAGTGTGCTTTACAGGCGGAATTTCTAGTAGCACAATATTATCACAAAATCACCCCAATAATCTTGGTTTAGATAAAAACAAATGCTAAGAACTGTCTTTGCTCTCGCACAGCCAGCAATACATCTGATTTGATTCAAATAAATGTATCGAATATATATTTTTCGAATCAAATATGAATATTACAAATACTATACTGTTTGATAATATTCTAACTTTACGAATATTTGCACACCCCTAATATTAATACCCTTAAAGTGCTCTTTCCATCAGAAGTGACTACAATGCGCGAAAGAGCTCTCTCACCCTGATCTGATCCTCAGTCCCTCCCGTGACGAAGAGGGTCTCGTTTATGATGGAAAACCTGCAACGAAAAGAGCGCACACTGTGAAGGTCCTTTGAAGGCCGTTTTAAAGCTGAATATGAAGGTCAAGTCCACAACAATCAGACATCTCTCCCAATGAAACTGTCAGCTTTGTTATGGTTTACTAGCTAATAGAGGTATGCAAATAACTTTTGAGGCCAAATCGAATAGGAATCGAATAGTGCAAAAAAGTGAATCCATCTTTGAATACTTTTTGCAGTTTTAGATTCAACAGCCACCCTTCACTTTTAATATAAAATAATGTTCATGCCCTAGTATCCACAATGTTATCAAATTTTTGTCATAAAATTAAATTTGCAGTTCCCACTAGTTTATACAAACAGATGGTAGCTATTTGTTACCATACCCAAGACACTCCCATAAGATGTGAACAATTGTGGTTTAGAAGGATAAACCTGGCTCAGAGAGATGTAGTATGCTTCATTATGCAACTTCTTAAGTTTTATGTTTACTACGACTGCTGGAAACGACATACGTAGTAAACGTACTACACATGTCTACTACGACTGCTGGAAAGGAGACTTTCAGAGAAACTTTCTTCTGAGAGTCGACTTCCAAGTCTCGCTACTCTTGTTCTAGGGTAGACATAACAATAAGGTTGGTCTCGTTGGATTCCTTGAATTGTGAAGGAGCCACCGATACCCTGGTTAGCAAATTTTGAGGAACCATCTTTGTTTGCTAACTTTTCTGGAAAATTAAGCTAAGGGAAATTTTCATAAAATAAGAACCAAATAAACAAAAATGCAATGCACATCGGAAATTACAACATTAAATTCACACTATCTATCGCTTTCCAGATCCATATCTTGAAAAATTAGGAAGAAAAAATTCCATCTGGGCAGGGCATTGTGCGGCACACCACAGCGTTTGCCATTAGTGTATTCGTGTATCCCCCTCCCCAACAACTCTCCTCTTAAGAGGTGCTAGCATCTCTTGAATATGAGGCAATGAATTGAGAGACAAAAAATAATAAGGTGTGCTCAAAAGGCAACCCAGCTCCTTCACATTAATGACTTACCCTGCCCCCTGAGGAACAACGAAGAAGGTCCTCGTGAAGCTTTTTACCGATGGTACGATGAGACCTTTGCTCACTGAGGAGACAGTAAAAAAAAATAGAATGCAAACACAATCAGTGACAAGAGAGATAGTGCCATAACAGGCAATGCATATTTTAGTGCTACAAAACCCTGGATGACAAAGGCACAGCAGCCATTTGCTGTTTTTAAATAACCTAGGCAAGGGATTCATGAGTACTGCATGGGTAACTGTAGGTAACTGACAGCACATTAAGCATCGCAACTCTTTGCAGTGGACATACCCACGTCACCATCAAACATACGGATTGTTTTGAAATCAAACAGCAGCACTGCCCCATAGACTGCCAGCCAAGAGTCATCACCACATCATTAACTTAAGTGCTGAACACATTCCTCTTTCAGGAGTCTCTGAATCCTCCCCGTCCAGCGCAAACGGAACCCCAGTCTGCATCCTCAAATTTCCAAACCTCATCAAATTCTGTGCTGCTCCCAACCAAGTTTTCCCTGCCTTGGTAACGATTCTGTCACTGTCATAGGCAATTAGTTATTTGCTCTATGCATCACCTGACCTCCTCAGCTCTAGTTAATCTGAACCAAATTGTAATCTACCCACACATGATCCCTACTCTATGTCACTGCACAAAAATATCCCCAAGTGAACGATGACACATCAACTGACATGGGTGCAATCTGTAGGCGACAACGCTACCTTGCCTCTCTCTGATCACTATGTCTGTCTCAAACGATCTAATTACATGCTACTTCCTGAAGTGTCAGTTTTCTTAGCTGCTACACATGGAATAATTTGCAGCTCTCTTTCCCTAGTCACCCCTTACCGCTGCGAATTTGTGGTGAAAATAAAGCTGATAACAGCAGGATATTGGCATCCCTAACGCAATTCTAGGCTGATTAAATGAACATGACAGAGCTGCACTTTTGATGGACACATGCAGTTCAACAAAGAGCAAGTCCTGCTAAAGTCAGATTTACAGCAGATAAGATGTACTGTTTGTTACTATTTGGAACCTATCACATTTACCATTACATGTTAAGGGGAGACGCGGGTCTTGAAATGTCAAAAAATCGCAAAAAAGTCGATTTTTGAAAAAGTGCGTTTTCGCTATGTTTATACATTCAAGAATCCCTCCGCGAAATCTAGAACCTAAATTTAATCGGAAAATAATAAAAAAGAACACCTATACGGGCCAGGGTGGCCGCGGAATTAGCAAAAAATCGCCAAAAATGTTCAAACTTCGCGCCGTCGTCATTTGCGAACGCGTTGGCCGGCGGGCGCCATTTTGAGCTTGTTTGGAAGCTGCTTTCTTTGTGCGTATTTTGCGCCGGTTCAATATGGCGTAGGTGAGGAGGAACCGACGCTATCGCGTCATTTCTGAAGGATGCACCCGTGCCGCTGATTGGCCAAAGCGCGCACGCCCCCCGCGCGCCTCGCTCCTATTGGTCTGGCGCCGTTTGAGTGCCGATTCCCGCGTTCCCGACAGGCCGGTCGCTCTCGTGCGCGCTGCGTGTTTGTGTGGTTTCATCGCGCCGCTGTGAACGTTCGGCCGCTCGCTTCTCGACAACGTTCGATAAAGTGTCTTTTTCGGTGCCCGAATGGCTGGAGGACACCGTCGTATGAAGACTACTACGCGTCAAGCGTTCGGCAAGGCGCGAAGGCGGCCGTGGAATGCACGACAGAAGACGGATAAGCCTGTCGTGTACCCGGAGTTGCCGGCTGCTGGTCTGCCTGAAGATTCTGCCGGATCGAGTTCCGAGCTGCAACCCAGTACGTCTAGCATCAACACTTCGTCCACCCACGCCTCGCATGTTGGCGCAGACCGTGTAGATACCGTTTTCTTCACGACCGAAGAAAGAAGCAAGCGCGCAGCGATCGCCGATACGGCGCCTGGCGTCGCAGTCAGCAACGGAGCGAAAGTTTGAGCTGCTGGGTGTTGACACGAAAGAGGACGTCAGCGACAGCGGAACGGAACTTGCCATCGTGGATTTATCCGTGGTGCAAGACTTTTTTGGACTTATGCCGTGTCCCGTGTGCGCCAAGAAAACGCTGATGCTTCGAAGGACCCCACCAAGGAGTAAGGGCTCTGTGCCAAGCTTGTGCTGGAGTGCTCCACGTGTGGCATGCGCGAAAGGATCGTCGGAGGCTTCACATGTCCAACAAGGATCACACAAACAGAAATGCTTTGATAAACAAGCTTGCAAAGAGGCACAAGCCACCAACAGACTCTGCCTACAGTCCTGAGCTTTTATAGGTATAGGTGTGACCTTTTGCTGAATGCACAATTGTGAGAGTGTGCAAGAGATAATTTTTTTTAAATTTGAGTTCTGGAATTTTACGTTCCAAAACCGTGATATGATCCTGGACCAATTTTGACCACTTGGGAAGCGCTACAACACAAGCACAGGAACTTTTTTGCGTTTCAGCTCCATTGAAATATGGCGACCACCACTGGGATTTGATTCAAATTTTTTGTTGTAGCCATAAACTTTGTGGAAAGGACATATTTTGTTGTGGCCATGAACTCTGCGCAGCCTTATTTGCATAGGGATGTCATTTGTGTGCCTTCTGTACAACAAGGAACTAAAATAGGAATGTGAAGCTCGTGGTGCTAGCTTTCTGGCATTGCTTTCAGTGACTATGCATGATTTTGCAACCAATATCTCCATGCTATTTTTGCAAAATGGCCATATATATGTCATGAACTTGTTGCTGAAAGACAGGGCTACATGGTGGTGCAATTTATATTGCCATATTGTTAGTCCATTAAAAGTTATAGTGAACTAAAAGTTCAAACTCGTTTTTCTCAGCTTAATTTTTTTAAACACCGCACACTGCCTTACGGGGTATCTTCATATGTTCTTTCTAAGTACCAGCAAAATGTTTGGTATCAATATATTTGTGTCGAAGCGATCTAGCCGGTGATGCTATTTATTTATTTCTAAAGTTGCCGGCTAAATTTTAATTGCCACTAAATACAAATGAAAATTAGCAAAGATATTGAAATTATGTTTACATCTGGTATTTTTGCATTATAATTGCACTGAGAACAATAAAAATAGCATCACCGGCTAGAGCTACTCTCTGGCGTTCTGGCCATATACTTTGTTTTTCCTCTTGACAAAGTTAAGTTTTTGAAAAGTCCCGTAAGAAATTGATTAAATTTCTGTATTAAAAACTTTGCATCATTTGTTCTAATGAAGATATACAAAATCTAATTAGATATTTGCAATCAGCAGAAAAAGCCGAACAATACTGTTAAATATCATCCCGTTCACACTAAAATTAACAAAGTTGGTTTTAAGACCCACATCTCCCCTTAAGGGGGGACACCCCACTTTATTTTACTTTTTTTATTTGTGGCCACAACTTGATAAAACTTCTATCACTTATGTATTTGGACATGCTGATTTCAAATATGCAATTGGTTTTCCCATGCAACAAGTACTTTTCACAATATGAACAATTCATGTTTTCTTGTATGGACTAATTTGGAGGCAAGTTCTCTCTACAATGCTGGCTGTTAATGAAGGAGACTGGCACATCAAAATGATGTTGAATGATCAGAGGTTGCAGTGCTATAAGAATGAATGTTCTAAACTGATTTATACCGAAGTTACAGCATGTCAAACTTTTGTAAGCAGAAGGCATTAGTGAAACCCTGGAGAAGTTATTACTTTTTCAAAATTTCTGTAATGATATTTGTTCACATTTTAGCCCTACTGCACTCCCAATTTGCCCACCTTTCAGACAAAAAAAGAATTATTGCAATAAGATGAGTAGAACCAGAGATATCGTCACTCCAAAACTACACTACCATCAAAAATGTCGTTTTGAGAAAACGAGGAAAAACATTTCAGGACATGTTTGTAGTGATTACTGCAAATGCTTGAATACTAACTTGATCAAGGATGATACAGGGGTCCAACCAGGCAAGAATGAATATTTTTCACAAATTTGGACCAAAATTAGATCATGTCAAAATTTTCAAAGTAAAAGCTAATGCAGCTGCCAGGCAAAATTATTATTTTTATAAATTTTCTGTAATGATATTTATTCATATTTGAGGCCTACTTCACTGACCAATTCACTACCTTTCTGGCAAAAAAATAATTACTGCTGTAGGATAAGCAGAACTGAATATATTGTTGCTCCAAGACAATGACACCATCAGAAATGCTGCTTTGAGAAAACGGGCCAAAATATTTCCGTTTATTCACAGATCCCCCCCACCGATATATCTCAAAATGAACCAGGGGAGTAGTCAGGATGCATGCTGTCATGGTGCTTTTTTTTTACTGCCTTAGCAAGGCCAAGTGACGCTGCCCTTTTTTTGGTAGAACTTGTACTCCGCCGCAAGTCCTTTTCTTTTGCCCTGCTGGACCCAGTGGGTGTTATATTCATGTCCAGCTCTGATAGCACTGCTGTAGCTGCATACTCGTTGCCAGCAT
This sequence comes from Dermacentor albipictus, assembly GCF_038994185.2. Taxonomy (NCBI): domain Eukaryota; kingdom Metazoa; phylum Arthropoda; class Arachnida; order Ixodida; family Ixodidae; genus Dermacentor; species Dermacentor albipictus. Next base: position 24,433,174 of record NC_091827.1, on the reverse strand, counting down.
TAAAACGCAGCACAGCTTCTGCAACAGCTGCCTGTACTGCAACAAGAGACCAGTGCTGCTCTTTTGCTAGCAAGCTCCAGATTACAGAGTGCAGAGACTCATTCGAATTCTGAGTCCTTCCCCTCAGGCACCTCTGTAGCAGGCTCTTCTCTGACAAGCGCTGGTACACTGGCAAAAGAGCTGCAGCGACATCACTAGGCAAATTGTATTTGTGCCTAGGCTCTGGCTCCCCTTTGGCCTTTGCTGCATTGTGGGGACACCAAGACTGCTCACCAGCCGGGCACAGGGAATGGTTTGGGCAACTGTCAGTGGAAGTCACATGATAAAAAGTTGCCATCACTGCACGGCTCATGGCTTCCACATCACCAACATGTGATTTTAGGGCTCGCCCATAGTAGACAGCCAACCTGTCGACCAGATCAGCTGTCAATCTCCCCTTGCCACCGAGGCTTCGTTTGCCTTCACCCTTGTGTTCCTGTAATAAGTTGCGTAGTGCGGTGCCCATGCGTTTCCTAACATGGTTGATGCAATCCTCCTTTTCTACTTCAATGTATCCGTAAACTTTCGCTTCTTTAATTGCATTGTATGTGCGGCTGTCACCGTCACACAACATGGTGGTATAGCGAAGGTTATGTCGCTGAAGTGACCTCTCAAACAAGATTTTGCCTGCATCTACTTCCATCTGGCCAGACTTGCAGCTTGTGTTTTTTTGGCACTGGTGGCACAACTTCCAAAGGTCATAGCCCTCACTGTCTGGCTTAGGGCCATTCTCGCAGCCCAAACAAAAGTTAGACATCACATGGTAATCGAGCACATATCCAGTGAAGAGTTCAACAACAGTTCCAACACCAATATGTGAGGAATGTCCCCTTGTCAACCAAGTTCCGTCGTAGCACACGGCAATGTTCTTTTTGTGTCCAAAGCTAATGTCCTCATACAATTCAGTGACTTCTTTCGCGCACCGAGTCATAACGGTCGCGGCAGCTCGGGTGGCAGCAGGCTCTAGCGTCTTCTTTAGGTGCCGCTGAAACGTCTTATTGTGGAGTCCCCGGCGCGAAAGCCCCATTGACGCGAAGATGTCGTTCATGGCTGTTTGGCCATTTCCACTGCTGATCATTGCACGTGTGGCTAACATGTTAATCTCAAACGGATTACATGTCTTTTCGCCATCAACTCTGCGCGAGTTCCATTGCGCCGCAACTTCACCACAATTCTCGCACAACACGACCAGTTTCTTGGCGAGGCCGTAGTCACGGTCGCCCGTGACTACTTTCGCACAACCTCCGCATACCTTGCATCTCAAGGAAGCAAGCAGCACATTGACAATGTTCAAGTCAACAATCGCGTATAAAGCTGCAATATCCACGGCTGAAGCCGATGACGCGTCGCTTGCATCAGTGAAAACAGCAGTCTTTCGCGCTGTTGCCGGCGTCGACTCAAGTCTATCAAGCGTGACTTGATCACGGGCACTCACTTGAGCTATTTCGCTGCTCGTGACAGTTCTAGCGTCAACTCTCACACTGCCGGAGTCGGCGCGAAGGATGCCGTCGTTCTGCAGTACGCTATCACCTGCATCGCCGCGAGCCGCAACTATCACACGGTCGGAGTCGGCGCGAAGGATGCCGTCGGTCTGCAGATCGCTATCACCAGCATCGCTGCGAATCGCTTGCTGATCCGTTGTAGAGACGCGCGATACACCGCCGTTGTCGGATGCACCAGTACCGGGAGTCACTTGCTCATCGGTTCCAGAGCCGCGCGCTGTTGGAACGCTATCACCTCCATCGCCGTTGTCGGGCGCCTTAGCGACGAAAGTCGCTTGCTCATCCGTTGCAGTGTCCCGTGATGTCGTGCCCTTAGCACGTTTCTTATTTTTTGCTCGCTTTCGGCCGAACTGATACACAGTGTGGAACTTTTTCGGTCCTCCAGGCATTTTGTCGTGGCGTAGTCACAGAACCCCCACGGCGCGGTCGCCACCAAAGACAAAATGGCGCCTCTCCCAGCCAAATTTTTCTATCCAGTGCCCTAAGCCAATAACATGGCGCCATCGTAGCCACGTGATCCTAACTGGCCAATGACGACTCTCTATGCACGCTTTTTTTTTCTCGTTTTATTTGTGAAGGCGACGAGCGCAGGGTTGTTTACTGAGTGATAAAAAGAAGCTAAACGCGCGAGCTTTTCAACGATACCAAAATGGCCGCGGTTGAGCGAGCCGTTCACGAGTTATAGGCAGCCGAAATAAGCGCAATTTGTCCACAATTTAAAGGGCTGTGGGTGTGGCAACGAATCTTTAAATCGCTGTTACGCCATCAATACGAGGTATTTTTAAATAAAAAGTTGCAGACAGGTGCGGGATGGTAGTAGGAACACGAAAATGACATTTCTGAAAACTCGATTTTCGGGCAAATTTTCAGCTCCTAAGAGCCGTGTCTCCCCTTAAGGACTGTGAATAAGACAGGGAGGCACTCACCGACCCTCAGGATTCCGAACACCGTAAAGCACATCAAGGTTGGCTGCAAAATGGAATAAATGTTTGTCAGACACAAGGGATCAGTCACAATTTCTTGCTGCAGTGAAACCAGTAAAATGCTGTAAAAATAAAAAAGTGCAGCAATGTTGCAGTTATTAGGCTTTATGGCTTAGAAACAAGAATGCACGACCAAATCTAATGTGTAGCCTGATAACAATTTCTGCAATATACTCGCACAGAGATTAGAAGGCATGGTACAAGCCAATGAAGCTCGTTCGAGTGTAGACTAAATGGAAATAATAAGTGAAGCGGCATTAGTAAATCTTCCTTCTGCATCGAGCATCATTGGGTCTCGCCACAGCAGGCAACGCTGTAGGTACAGTAGTACACAAGTAGTGCAGTTCACACAGCGATTTCACCGGGAAGCTGCTTTTGATCTGCGACGCCTTATACGCAATGGCTTCGTGTATATTACGAATGCAACTTGCGGGCACAAGGTCAAGTCAAGACATACATTATTTGTGCGTTTTCAGTATGTGACATACTATAATATGGTTGCGAGCGCACGCACTGCATAGTGACCACTGGTCGTAGAAACATGCCAATCTACTCATTCAACGGTAAATAGGTTCAAATCTATGATGCCTTCCATGTAAAATAGCGTCATATTTTGCAACACTTATTGTCACATGACACATACCTGGTGTCTTTCTTTTTCATGTGATGCGTAGGCTGGCAGTGCAAGCAGTTAGACTAGTCTCTCTAGCCTTCGTAGTGTTGGCTGCCATGTATAAGCAAAGTACGTAACAAAAAGGCAATGTTGCCCCGAATTGGGCCTACACTGGTGCAATACTGGACGGTGCTGGTCCTATATTGAGCCAACTTACATAGATACTTAGATATGACAAGGCCAGAGAGGCCTACAAGAAAAGAAAAATAACAATAAGGCTTACAAAGCCGGAAGGACATACCGTCACGAGAGGGATGTCGACGGTGAAAGAGCTAGGGTCGTGCCGAGTCTCAGGCAGCTGGTTGAGAAGCGACACGATGTTGACCCGCCCTGTCTTGAGCTTTTCACGTCTAGACTCTGGAAGACGAAACGGTTCTCAGAACATTCAGGAGGAGCCAAATTTAAAACAGCAAAGAAGCTCCAAGCAACCAACAGGGCTCCCAACAATAAACATTTACAATTATCACCAGAGCCGCAGATTTTACCACTTCCGTCAAGCGTTGCAACCCATAGACAATGAAAACTTCACTGTTTCACATTTTTAAGAGGAGACACCAATAATAAAAGCACGGAGCAGCAGAATGTCAGCTGATAGACTGTTGTTCACTGCATGTCAGCTTTAGAATGCTGCAATAATTTCTCTTTCAAGGACATCAATGAGCTGCTGTTTGCGATTTGCTGAATACAAATTATGTGTCCTAGTTTCATAGTGCACGTAAGACCAGAAGGACCCACAGGAGGATCGCCCACATGTGCGGTCCAGCACACACATGCATTCGCCTCTCACGTCATTATTTTCTCTGCACCCCTCCATACTACAACTTATCACTAATCTGTGCTACATACCAAGGTTTGTGACCTTCATGATGTTTCTGCTGTCTCTTGTGAATTCCCTGGCATCAGTCCTGGAAAATATAGAAAGCAAACATTTCAGCTGAGAGAGAGTGAGAGAGATAACTACTAATCGTTACGTGCTCGCTTTTAAGCTTTGACCATCGGGCTAAGTCACCTTTAGCCTAACTTCTTTTGTGCAATTGCACGCACCGAAATAAAACTATCATACTAATGTCAAATTTATTCAGCGCGACACTTGAGCGGCCCAAAATCTGCCGGAAGCCATCTTTGTATCTAAGGCGGAGAAAACTGTGACAGGAAAGAAAGAGAAACTTACTTTGTTTGTGGGAGTTTTACAGAGCTCATGGAGAAGATGGCCTGAAACGACGACACAAAGAATGCGATAAGTGAGAAGAGCCAGGCAAACCTGGGGCCTCCATTTTACAGCAACAATTAGGGGTGTGCAAATACAGTGGAACCCTGCTGATACATTCTGCGCAGTTGCCTTCTCCCGGCTGCCCAGTTGCGTTTTCGCGTTCCCGACCTACGTCAGACCGACTCCTAGATATGTTCCTCATTTCATACACTGCCATTCTGCAATGTTCCGGCATCTTACATTGCATATGAACTCGCTGCAATAGGGCCACGTTATGCAGCAAACAGGTGCAAAATATTCCAGTGTAGCATATTAAGAGTGAAGGGGCCCCAGTCACTGTGTCCCTTTATTACACAGGTGTCGCACCCGGTAAAAGACCAAGTGCCGAGAGGTCTAATAATGGTATTGGCAGCCACTCAGCTGCGCTTGTGACTTTGGCGAGGTAATTTGTGCCCTTTGGCAATATTACGCTTTCCCAGCCGTTATTTTTTTTTCCGCGGTCCCTTGATAAATCTATCAACGGGGTTCTGCTGTATCTAGACCAAATCAAATATGAATCGGATAGTGCTAGAAGCAAATCAAACTGAATACTTCTTTTAGTAGTTCTTAAATATGCAAGTATCATTCTGGCCACTGATATAAAATGGTCTTCACATCCTAGCATTTTCACAACATTAGCGAGTTTGTCATTACATTGCATATTATTATGTGTTGGTTATCAAATGCCCAGATGGGTCATTAGCAGCAGATAAGCAGTTTATTTTCATACTCTGGGCTCACTGGCAAATGTGAATGGTATTATTGGTTTAGCCAGAAAAGTCTGTCTCCCTGAGTGGTGTAGCATGCTGTACTACATAACTCCTAGTGTTTTATGTCTACTAAGGCTGATTGCACTCTTGCTCCAATTTTATGCTTGATTCCACACAAGTCGCAATTTGAAATGCAATATATCAGAAAAATATTCATATTTATGAATAGTGACAATTAGATTCAAAGACCAAATTGAATAGAGAAATAACAAATTTGTTATTCAAAGTTACAAATATTTGTGCACCCAGAGTAACAACCACGCGCAAAACTAAGGTCATTATTGACAGCAATGATTCTTTGAGGTAACCACATAAGGGTTTAGTGGCCAGTTGACTGCTCCTAAGTAAGTGTACTGTACGACGCATGTGGTTGATAATTATAAGTGGCACTGGCTAACGCCCCTAGGGCTACGTTTAACAATCCTGCATACAAATACCCAAGAAAGTGGACAAAGGGTCAGCCACCAGGACAGCTTATTTGCTAGGGCCTCACACATGTCTTGGCAAGGTTGCGTGTTTGGCTGCAAAAGCGGCAAAAGTGTCTTCCCTTTTCATTGGACAGCAATACGAAGCTTGTAAATTTGAGCCTCCCTTACAACAATTTCTACAACGCAAGGAAAACATTTGCTGGCTCTCTTGTAATTGAAAGCAGACGTAAGCATGAACTGGCAACCAGCAAAGCAGACTAGTTGGACATGAAAGGAGCCACAATCTTGAAACGGGTGTAGTGATGCCCGCAATGGAACACCCTACTCCGCCACACGACACTGCACCATGCCATACTGTGCATTGGTCCATGGACGTTGCCCAGCTAAAAGAAGAAAACCAGCTGAAGGCCGCATGACAGGCAGCGAAAGACACTAGGGAGACGGAGCGCACTGCCCAGCTAGAAGAAGAATGAACTGAATTCTGAGGCTTTATATGCCAAAACAATGATTCGATTATGAGGCATGCTGTAGTGGGGGACTCTGGATAAACTTTGACCACAGGGGATATTTAACGGGACACAGGTATTTTTGCATGTTGCCTCCACTGTAGTGCAGCCGCGGTGGCCGGGTTTCGATCCCGCGACCTCGTTTTTAGCAGCGCAACACCATGATCGCTAAGTCACCGCCACGGGTGGAAGTGCCTGAAGGAGGTGCCACGCAATGTGGCGCCATCTCTCGAGGCAACGCAAAACCTGCGCCACGGAACTCACAGACCGCTGATGTTCAAAACAATGCTCAACAACAAAATGTGATGATGAAGTGTATGGTATGAAGTGAAGTGTACAAATAAAGCTTTAGCATAGTAGAAGTTACAGCTAGAGTGATATTGTGAACAAACATTAGGAAGAACTCGGAAGCAATACTTTTTGTACCTTGTTTGGGCAGTAACTAGCATATGTAATGCAGACCTGTACAAAGGGTGGGGGCCAGACACCGCTTGTTCTTTACAAGTTTTGGCTGGCTGCCCAGATTATCTTGTTTTGATATTGCAACATGCCTGGATAACGGCTCTGGCTTTTGGCTTAAGGTCACTTGAAGGCCGCCGACAACAGGAGCTAGAAGCATTTCATGCTTAAAAACTTAGATCTCCCATGCTACCCTTCCCCCATATCACCTAAGAAAGCAAATTCAGGCCACAAGGAGCTGAAGAAAAAACAACAACAGGGCAATGGAAACTCACATTGTCATGGTAGGCGTCCAACAAGCCACTCCTGTCCTTTGAGTCAAAGATGGTGAAGTACCTACAGTAGACAAAGAAAATACATCTTGCGGTGAGTGCAGAAGTATGGAAAACAAAGCTGTAAATCAGAGTTTCTTCATACAATTACTGCTAGGGGTGTGATGCTAGCATTTCAAGGAGCTACCAACATGGTCATTCAACCAGCACAGGCCCATGATAAGAGAACATGGCTAATGATTAACATTAAGTCACACTTTCTTTATAATCACCCTACTTCACAGGCACCTGGGAAGTAGGGTGATTGGCCATCCCTGTTGCGATACAGTTATGGAATAATCATGCTCATTTTATTGCCTCCAAAACAAGGCTAGCAAAATTCCACCAGTTCCGCAATAAGACTTCCATTTTCCTGCATGGTGATGTCAAACAGCGCGATGCTTCTTCCCTTATATGCATTAGTACACTGTATTGTACTTTCTGGTTTTATAGTTATGTATTATCTCCATATGACTGACGCAGGAGCAACTTTTGTTCATGGCTGTTTGTCTGCTTCCCCACAAACTTTTATATTTTCGCTACTATGCCTGCTAGCTTTTTTTGTTTTCAGTGTATTATGCTCTAATGTATTTATGGTGGATACTTGGATATTCCTCTGCTTCCATTCATTTATTACCGTGACACCTCCGCCCCCCCCCCCCCCGCCACCATTATTCAATTTGCCATATGAGGCCCTTAAAAATTTATAATAAATAGATAAATAAATGAGTGTCATTATTGTGTTATAGTAACGCCCGAGGAAGATGGCCTGCAAGCAATAATTTCTTGTGCGACAACAATTAGCTGAGCTCTGACTGTGACTGCAACCACACAGCCATCTTCAGAGGCTAATGTGTACAATCGTGCCACGCACCAGCGAGTATAAGAAATAAACTTCGATGTATCAGCAACTAAACAAACAATGGCATGTGGCAGTGTCACAACATTACAAATGCTGTTCCAAGTTTCACAGGTTAAGCTCTGACCATTCAGTCCCGAGAAAAATTCCGGGTCAAATGAATTATTTTCCGAGGTTTACTATACGGCTGCCACAATGTAGATTGCAAAAAAAAAAGGGCAAGAAAACCAAATTTTAAAAATAGAGATATATAAAGCCGCACCAAAACTTCAGTCGATACAAGAAAACTTTGCTTAGGTACTTTCGATCCGTGAAACAGTACTAGAGTAATTTGAAGCACAACAGTACCCTCAGGTAAGGTTTCCAAGAAACTTTGCTGCTGCAATTCACGTACAGGCATGCACAGACACCCACACACACTCACACTAGCACATGCATGCAATAATGTCTGGTGCATTAGAACGATGCTTGGCTATAAGACAAAAAAACAATTATAACACACACACCTAGAAATAACAATTAAAAAAAAATACTCACTGCTCCAGGAACTGCACGACAATCTGCTTCACCTCCTCTGAGGGGAAGTAACTTGGCTGCGAGAGAAAAAAAAACAGAAACACGAAAAGTGAGTTAAAGAAGTCAGAGGGCCTTTCAGCAGCAACTGACAAGCTTACTAGACCAGACGTCTGTGGCACACTTAAATCTTAAGGATTAGTCATCGCTTTGTACAAATAACCTGGAATCACTAGTACGCTGCCCACAATGAACGCTACGGCTAAATGTGACATGTTCCTGTGCCCTCATGAACATGTGCGTGCAAACAAAATAGACCTTCACTCGAAGTCAGCACCAGGGTTTGAACAAGACTGGTGCCTTATTTCCTTTAATCTGGAAGTAACTGCAGTTGAACTAGTTGGAACAGTTGAACTATAACAAAGTTTCATACGGCATGAAAATACCTTCGTTACATCTCTTAATTGTTATTGGCATTTATTTGTTACCCTCTGCCATTGTTGATCAACATTGAATAACTATACAGTGGAATCTCGATGATACGATCACGGCTGATACGAATTTCTGGATGATACGAATTTTTCTGTGGTCCCGGCCGAGCCCCATTACTTTGCAACGTGTTAGAGAATGGTTGTTACGAATCAATTTTCGACCCGCGTCGGTTGATACGAAAATTACCGAAGACATTGGAAATTTGAAAGTGTGCTTGACGAAAGCCAGACGCTGCTGCCGTCTGCGCTCCAATTCATTCGCTTTGGTGTTCGGCGATATCGCTGCTGCCGCTTTCGTTCTGCTTCCCTGCCTTTGGTACCCGGCGATCTAATCAGTCGCTGTTGGCGTTTCCATTCTGCCTCCCTTGCTTTCGCATCTGGTGACATGTTCATTCGTGGCATGCGCATTCGCTCCTTGTTCTTATGGCGTTTGGTGTTGGGGGAATCCGGCTTCCGCTGCCGCTTCCCCGAACCGCATGGCACGCAACACGGGTCTCTCACTCGACTGCAACGAAACGGCTGACGAAGGAGCGGCGGTGCCACCGCCGACGCGCGCGCGCGCCCGTTCTACCGCTACTGTGTGACGTCACGGTTGCTATGCGCAGCTGCGCCCCTGAGCGGCACGCCGGTTGCTAAGGAGGGGAGGAGGTTGCGCCACTGCGCGGAGGAGAGACCACAGTTGGCACGATTCCAGCGCACGGATGGACGCGACCGCGAGCACGAGCCCCACCGATGGCAGTGAGAGAGAACAGCGCGCAATTACGCGATTTCTCCCTCTCTCTTTTGGTGCGGAGGCGCGGACGCGGCGCCGGACAGCGCAGAGGCCACGACTGGGCGCGAAGAGTTTGAAGCGGTAGCACTTTTGTTGCTTTTGTGCTTTTCCTCATCATTTGCGTCCATTGGACGGAGTGGCTGCTGTGCTTCGGGCGGCGTTCTTTGCGTTAGACGTGGGCGACGGCGAAGGACCCACCACCGGCGGCTGAAACGCTGCATGCGCGCTAAATTCTGAGGCGTGCGCGGACGAAATCAGTGACGACACGTGCACGCGTTTTTCTGGATTTGAACAGTCTGCTAATTGACCTGACAAAGAAAAAGAAGCAGAGGACATTAGAGACTTTTCTTCAAGAAATAAATCCTTTTTACATACATGTGTCTGAGTGAGTTCACCTCAGACTCTTTAATTTAGCTAGCTTTAATTGTTTCGATGATACGAATTTCGGCTAATACGAATATTTTTCGTGACCCCGTGAGATTCGTATCATCGAGATTCCACTGTACTGTGTTATATCCGACAATATGTTACAAGTGCGTTCAATATATTGAGGACTGACTGTATGCACACAATAGGGCCCGCAGTTGACAAATACTAGGTGTCCGAATAATGAAATTTGATGCTCTGTGCTGTATCCCCAACTCCCTTCCCTACAGCAGAATCATTTAGAACAGTCAACAGCCTTTCTTTCAGTCACTCCACAGAGTTCACTACAAAACTTTTTTAGAGGAAACTACTGTGGTAGTGTCAATGGCAGCTCCAAGGATGGCGGTTTAGCGGTCATGGGAATGACAGATAGAACATGGATTTGCCTAAACTTCGTCCTTCTGGCTTCAAACGGCTTTGTGACTTTGCAGACTGATCATTTTCAATAAAATATTGCATTACAGACACAGTGATTCGCAACAATTATGCATTTGTACAAAGTCTTACTGCCTTCTCTGTTTTCAAAAGAAAGAATTGCTTCTAAATGCCAGCCAATAAAGGCAGATCAAGTGCAGTAAACAAGGCCGCAAGCACGCTTGAGTATGCAAGCATGAAGATGGGACGAATCCATGTTCAGTTGAACGCCTCTACAACAAAGGAATAATTTTGTCGCAGTGCTACTGTGAGCTGTGCACGACCTTTACACCGAAGTAACCTGTATAATGAATGATTCCGAAGGTCCCAAGCACTTTCTTATAAAGGCGTTCGACTGTGCTAACCATCATTCCCATGGAGTTGAAGGACTGCAGGGCAAGGATTCCCTTTAGTAATTTTAATAGAAAAGCTCCAAGTTTTGCTACGTGTCATATTTGACAACTTCAAATAGTTCCCGAATCGAGTAGAAACTGAATAGCTAAGAGTATTCAATTCGTATTCAAAATTTTGGATATCCCCACAATTCTAGTTACAGTCGCCGACCAATAAATTGGACACCCATTATCTGGACATGCTCGGTAACTCGGACAGCTTCGTGGCACCGCCAATGGCCCCATAGACCGCGATAATTTTATAATGCTAATCACAACCAACTAGCCCAGCTGTCCATACTTAGCCCCATAGAATGTGTAAATATGGCCGATACTTTGGACAGCTGCCAGCAGCTCTACATTCGATTATCCGGACTCCATCTGCGGCTGTTGCGTACACCTATTCTGCCACCATTATCTCCTCTGGCAACTTCGACAAGAGATCAAGTATGGCCTCAGAGATTACACACTAGACGGTAATCTCAGAAGCGGTGCCTTAATCGCCACTATACACCTCCGAGATTTAACGGCAACTGCCAATCTTGGAGGTTTTGCTTGAATTATGAGGTCGCATCAACATCGCGATCATCGCATCCTTTTCCGGAACCCCCGTGCATGGCCTGCTATCGTCATTCTGTGTTTTCCTTGCACACAGTGTTCTGCCGTGCTATGCTTGTTTGTTTAGTTTGGGATCCAGACAGCGCCCTGCTGACTCCAACTAGTCTTTCTTGTGAACTTATATATACGCCGTCTCAAATGGCGCCAACGCTGTCCTCGCAGCCAAACTCCAAAGGAGTCTCGAGTCGCAGTCCGAATGAGCCAAACTCCGCAAATGAAGAGGCTGAACTGCCGCTTATCACAAGGAGCTCAAATGCGGGCAGCATTGATGACCTGCTGGGCTGCGGTGTGCCAATTGCTGCCACCGCTAGATTTGGAGACTTTGCAGACGTCAACAGTGCAGTTTCGTCGTGTTCTGAACTGAATGATGACGAAATAATTGAGCAAGTTCTCCCATCGTCGAACAGTGACTCTGACTTAAATGATGATGTGCCGTGTCCTGCAGAGCCTTCCACATGCGGATCTGACTCAAGCCTTTGAAGTTCTTGCATCGGCGTACACCGAAGCTCAATACTGGCAGAAATACAAGTGGACTTGGTTGCACGTAAGCGGAAGTGCGTGCAGCAACGCATCAACCACTTGTTCCGTGTGCAGGGGCCTTAAAACATAAATAAAGCATTTTTTTTTTATACATTCAATAGTTCGGACTTATGTTCCCCGTGGAGTCCAAGTTATCAATCGTCGACTGTATTACCAAAAATGCCTACATAGCACACCTGTACTTGTGTTAGCTTCAATACAGTACAAAACTATGCTGGAAACTAGACTCGAAAGAAAGTACACGAAACTAACATGACTGCCATCACAATAAAACCTCCTGGTTACCTTTGACAAGGGAATCGTTTCTTCCAAGCCCAGGTCGAATGAGATGGGAGGTGGGAGCTCGTTGTGGTCCTGCGATTCACCAAAAAGAAAAGCATGAGCTACAGTACAGCCTCTTGCATGGGAGGTAGTACCCAGAAACTTCTTGTTTTCAGTTTTTTTTTACAGGTTTGTTAATAGTAACATATAATTTAAAGGTACACTGAAAAGAAATATGCTGAGCTGCATACGTAAATGATGCTTTTACAAAAGTGAAATTACCACTTGTAGTGTGAGGGAAGACTTTGAAAGCAAAAGAAAGACAAACAAAAAAAAAAGAAGAAACACACACACACTAACATTAATATTATTTTACAATTGCGTACTCGTAGGTTAAACTAAAAGTTACCGAGTGACATGCATCGTCACATCTTGTGAAATTCTTGTTTTTATGATATGTAAGGCGAGGGACGCTATTCCAAAGCTGTCTATAAGAAATCAGACAATGTTACATTAATCTACAAGTAGCCTAAGAATATAAATTCTGGGTTTTATATTTTACAAGCAGCCTGTCTCATCTTTCAAAGGTGACGGACTATTTTTTGGCAAGCAAATGAAAGAGGGGAGAAGTCGAAGTCGCCCTAGCCTGCATAGCGTAGTTCGCTACGTATGAAACTGCGTGCAGAACAAATAAAGCAAACAAGGCAACGGTCACGGAGAACAGAGGGAGGACGGGGGCACGTACCAGCAGGATGACCTTGGGGAAGCGCAGCCGCACCGCGCTGCAAAGAGAAGACAAGAGAGAGACAGGGCGGAGCAGGGCCCCGCCACCGCGCACACGCGCCGCAAGCACAGTCAGCCACAAGTCCGCCCAATCCGGCCTGCCACCTCAGCGGCCGGAGACGTGCCTGCCAAAACAAGAGACTCACGGCACACAAGAGCCCCTCGACGAGCAGAGACTCGGCGGTGGTCATAACGGGAAGGGCCAAACACAAGCGAGCTTTTTGTGAAACACAAAGAGGGGTTTTTGCCCCCAATTTCAGGACGTGTCGCACGTAGCTTGCATCTACCTCAGATTTAGAGCTTTAGTTATTGTTTATTTGCCGTCTTCTACAACCGCTTTTTACAAGTCTGTTCACTACCTCCCTAGGATATTACCACTAGTTCATGATAGGGTAATTTTTCCTTTACTTATGGACCCATTGCACAACTCCAAAAGGAGTTCCGGGGTTCTTTACGGTAACAATGAAACCTCATAGTATTGCAGTCAGACCCAACACAAAAAATACCTTCCATACATCTGACACATGCAAGCCTGCATGCTGATATCAGTAGACAAAGAAAATTCTGCCCCAAAACTCCTGCCCAGAGCTGTCTGCCAAATATCTCTCACTGCGTGAGCCAGAAGATGCACCTATTTACCTGACAATTTGGAAAAGTAATAAGGTGTGGAGTTTAATGCACTGAACAACACATTTCGTTGGAGTCACCGTACTGAGGAGGCTTCGGATTTACTTCAGACCAACTGGGATTCATTAATGTACACCTAAATTTCGGTACAAGATCACTTTTGCATTTTGCTTGCACTCGAACGTGACTGCGGCAGCCAGGAATCAAATTTCACGGAGTCCTGCTCAGTAGAAGAATGCAATAACCCCAGAACTGCTGCAGTGGGTACTGACAATTTTGATTCGCTTTCGTTAACCTGACCCACTGAAGCCACCTCAAAATGTCCACCCGATTCTAGGACGCAAAAATCACTGATCAATTATCAGTTATAAAATCCTAACAATCCACTGTTCTAAGTTCAAAGCTTCTCACAAAGCCTTTCAATCTCACATTTTAAACAAGGCCACCGCCGTTCAATGCAACGGCCCTGCGTTGCAGTAGAATTGCAGCGTCAAAAGCAGGCATACAGATCCTCGAAGCAGCCTTTCTGGGATCACACTGTGCCAACTTCGAACAAGAGTTGCCAGAGCACGCATAGCTGCAGCAATTTTGAGAGTCCCTGCCGAGCATGCGACCGCAGGCGACAACTGCACGGAAATGCAAGGGCCGGCCGGGGCTCTGATAACGGTAGTAGCGTGGCGCAGATCACTGCGCACAGATCACCACGGAAGAGCTTATTGCAGAGGTTTTGTAGAGTTCACTCACTGAGGTGTCTAAAAAATTTTGCTCTAAGCGCACCATCGAGGACCCGCAAACCTCGGCCGATTGCACCGACCAAAACCAGTCAGCCACCTTCTCCAGTTCCTTCATCCACCGAACTGCTCTGTGTTTCATTTCTCAGCTGCGCTTGCACGCAGCCTGCTTCTCCGACAGCCGCAAGCCACGGTGATTGTGGCTTCGAGTGCTAGCTGCAGAAAGCAGTAGGGAGAATCCTTGCAAGCCGTGCCTTGGATCATCTGTTCGGCGACTTTGGGAAGGGGGAATCTTCTTCTCTAAGCAGCAGCAAGAGGTGCCACCTCCAGACTGCCGGCTTGTGCAAGGCATGGTGAAGAGGCCATTGCTGAGTCGAAGATTCACGACACGGGCGATATAGGGGACCGAGAGGGGAGGGGGAATCTTGAGGCGGCTCTAACCAAGCGTGTTTTACAGTCGTGACTGGATCTGAGCTAGCTATATTAACTTTCGTTCCAGCAGTCTTGGCATCACGGTGGCAGAGACAGCAAAACATCCGAACCAGGCAGGTCGGTCCCTGGTGGCTGGCGCCCTCGGGGAGCAGAGAGACTTTACCAACCGTCATTGGGATCCGCAGACTCTTCCGATTTTTGTCTTCTTCAACAAGCCGGTGCCCTGACATTTCCTAAAAAGCCGAGTGGGAGATGGGGAGAGATAAGGAAAAAGAAATTTGCCTTCGCAGAGTCTTTCCCTGCCGCGGATGAGTCTCGAAACCTTCCCGTGCCCATTGAAAAAAAAGAGGGGGTTCTTGACGAAGTTCTTGCATTAATGTGATACTTTAACAAAGAACAAACAAAAAGAAATTAGTAAAAATTGGCTTGACGCGGTTCCTTCGAAGCTGGGAAGGCAGGGCCTCCCCATTTTATTTCTCCGCAGAGTTGGTGAAACCAAGGCCGGAGCGGCTTGCTTTTTGTCGGGACTTCCTCGGAGCATGTCAACACAAACAGTAGGGACGGATGGAGCAAACAGCAGATGTGGAACGCCGGCACTGTCTTGCGACGAGGTATTACGGGTGTCTTTTGAATGGAACGCTCTTACTCCGTTTGCTGCTGATGGCAGAGAGGTGTGACGAAACGTCCCTCCTGCTAAAATTCACAGCAGACTTTGCTTTTGTCGGGAACAGCTAACATTAGGATTGGGCACACACAATTCAGAGCCTGCAACTCGCACCAGGGCCGCAGCCCGGATCTTGCAATTTCGCGCACTTGAATGCAGCGCTCCCTGCTCGGCTAACGGTGCTGGGTAAGGTCAAACGCACCGAATCAACAAGATGGAATCAACAACCCTTCCCAAATTTCCCTTGCAGCAATGTCACGTGCATATCCTGTTGAGCGGTGCTCGAGTATGCTAGCTTTCAGAGCAGCAGGTCTACTACCGCATTCAATGAACGTTAATACGCTAGAACAGTGGCACTAAGGCTGAAGTAGCACTTCGATAGATTTGCTCTCAAAATTTAGACAGTGGTGCAATTACACCGTTATCGATTCCCATGTCACTGGTGCCGCATTCACTGAAGGCAGAATAAGAAATTTGAGAGCTATCACTGGCTCACACACCTCGAAGATGTTGGCAGCCATCTAAAGGAGATTTCAGGAATTTAATAAAAAAATGAAGAAATAATACAGTCCACCTGGCCACACAGTAGTGGTAAGGCTTAGAGAGATAGATGCGTTTGTCAGTCAACCAATGAAATTGACAAGTCTAACCTTTTTTTTTTTGTGCTTCGCTGAATGTTTTTGTACTTCCATAAATGGTGCAATACGTTTTTGCAAAATTGTTGCCCAAGAAGGCAGCTTCACAAATGTAGCGCTCGCTTAAAAAATTCCTTTGCAGTTGCACTCATTGACTATAGTACATTCTCAACATTTGGTGCGAAGTATTTTCCACACAAGCTCTACCAGTGTCAGCTTTCCTTTCTTCTCTCTTTTTTTGTTTGTTTCTTAAAGTATGCCTCAAAGTTGACTTAATGTTTGATGTTAAACAAGCCTATAACTTCTTTTGAAAGAGTCGATGTTACACAAACTGCATACCTGCCTCAGAATTCAATAACATGAATGCAGAAACCAAAAAATACTAAAATTCAGTGAAAGAAATACTAAAACGTATGTGATTATACAGATGTTGACTGCTTATTAAAGATTCACAGATTTTGTTGAGTGAGGGAGGCTCTTCAGCACAGGCTGAC
Organism: Dermacentor albipictus; assembly: GCF_038994185.2. NCBI lineage: Eukaryota > Metazoa > Arthropoda > Arachnida > Ixodida > Ixodidae > Dermacentor > Dermacentor albipictus. The sequence continues at coordinate 24,416,602 of NC_091827.1, read as the reverse complement.
AAATTTCGTACTGTAGAGGGTTAGACAAAAGCCCAAATCCGAATAGGTGCATAGGTTAAGACTCAGCGCTGTAACCGTGCTGGTTAACGATGCTCCAGAGGAAACATGACTGCGCAAAAGTTTTAGAAAGAACCATTCAAATCAAAACAAGTGCATAGGATTGTGTGTTTACCATCACAGTTAAGGATGTTCCAAAGCTGAAGCATCCCTCTACAGTTCAGTTGTCAGATAAATTACAGAGGGGACAGTGATGGCAAGGGTCCCGCTGGTTTCATACCAGCCTCTCTAGAGAGAAAGCGACGTGTCATTCAATGTCCGAGCCCATTACCTGATGTATTCGCTCTTGTCATTGTATGCTGTGCAGACAGGGTTGCCCTCCAGGATCAGCTCTTGGACAGAAGACATGCCCTTCATGCTGTCCAACTCGGCCATCTTGAGAATCTATTGTGCATCGATCGGAAAAGGGGCGGACACCAACTTTTTATACTTTGTTGTCATATACAGTATTCTAGAAGTACAAGGACACAAAGGTGTGAGGCCCCCTTTTCAATGGAAGGTCACAGACGCTAAAAGTGAAGATGCTACTAGGTCATTTGCTTTTATCATGGTGCCGTATGCCAGTATCCAGAGTTCTGACACTGCACCCTCCTCACATAGTACCTACCACCAAACAGTGGTTTAGCACATTGAAGCACCAATGAATGGCAACCAAGAATGACAAAAAAAGAACCAACCAACCACCCAAATAAACTGATGGTTGACTTTAGTGGGGTGCACACACACACACACACACACACACACACACACACACACACAAAATGAATTGGGATCGAGTTTCACTATTAGCTGTTTAGAATAAATCTTTACTATAACGAAATCACTTTATTCGAAATTCTGTGAGGTCCCGACTGCAGTGCATACATTTTATACAGTCAACAGCCAATTCCCCGGACATGCTTGATTACTAAAACAGCCCTGCGGCATTGCCACTAGCCCCACAGACTTAATATACATAGGGACGACTGAAACTTTGGACCCCACATAGCGCCTCCTGCGATAATTCCGACTCCAAAGGAGACTAAAGGAAAATGTAAAGTCCAGCTAGATTGAAAGATTAGGCTTCTATAATAAGCAACAAATCCATCTTTCATGGTAAGAACACAGCTTCTGCAAACCAGAAAATGACGAAGATGCAAAAATCAAAATCCGAGTGGTGCCACCCATTTTAAAACTGCGATACCTCTCATACCACGTCAGCACTGGCCAATTCGCACCAAGTGGCAGAGGGAGAGGTAACTGAATTGTGAGGTTCTACGTGCCAAAAACACCATTTGATTATCAGGCACGCTGTAGTGGGAGACTCCAGATTAATTTTGACCAGCAGGGAATCTTTAACGTGCTCCCAATGCACGGGCGTTTTCACACTTCGCCTCTATCGAAATGTGGCCGGGATTTGATCCTGCGACCATGTACTTGGCAATGCAACACCATAGCCACTAAGCCACCGCGGCAGGGCATGAGGGAGGTCTCACACGTCAACCCACTGGTCATGGAGTGGCCAACTCAAGATTGAGCAGCCACACAGCGTCATATTGGCACACAAGAAACAGTGACAGACTTCTAGACAAACAATCTGTCCATCTGACTCGCTGTTCATATTTTCCTTTGTGGTCCCTGTAAGAGAATCCCACTCGTGATGAAGCCACAAGAATGGCATGTTCACGTACCCGGTTGTTGGCAAAGTTGAGGGAGCGCAGCTGCTTGCATGCGCTGTGAATCGGACCAAGGGGGTAGAGCGTGGTCAACTTGTTGTTTGACAAGTCCAGTGTCTGAACCTGCACGAAAGCACCCAGTTGTCACAATGTTCACACTCACACACTCACACACACACACACACACACACACACACACACACACACACACACACACACACACAATGCGCATGGCAGCTGCAAATGGCAATGGTAAGTGCCAGCTATCACAAACACGGTAGAAGCTGCCCAGGATAATAAGCAATGACAGCAGCACGAACCCTGGTATCTCATCAGCCAGCTACAACATCCCAATAAACGATCAGTTGCAGACCAGCTCACTGGCGACAAAATTATCGGTTTATGTGCACGCATTAAAAAAGAGGAAAAGCAATTCTACTTGAATATAGTAGTATGTCTCCTGCTGCTGCTGCACTACAAAAAATGCCAAGAGCCCTTTTCCGCTGCAAACAAGATGACTAGAATTGCAGCTCCCACAATCTTGCGCAAAACAGAAATGAGGGTTGAAGATTTGCAAATGTAATAAACATTTGTTTTACGTTTTCTTGAGACATTCAACAACACAACAATTCTTCCCTGGCGTTGTGAAATACAAATTAAGGCTTTACTGTACTCATAGCCTTTTTTTTTTGAGAAACTGAGGGCTTTAAGACAAGTGTACAAGTCTGTACGCTGCCACTGTTGATCGATGCGTGCAATGCGCTTTGTACTGTCGGCAATGCGGCTCTATATCCTCGCAAGCTTACCAAAGTAGGCTCCCAAAATTTTGATAGCAAAGCTTTGTTCTGCGACGCATTGCCTATGTGTACCGTTTCATTTCGCAACCACGAAATTCTCACATAAGCAAATTTTTTCACGTTCCATGCCGATTTCGTTCTTGCAAGTCCAACTGCATAACAAGATTTCAGTGCCCCCGCAAAGAAATACCCAGACAATAAACGGAAACTTCTGCAGATGCAGATGGTCAAATGGTTGCATTACATGCGACTGCACCCCTCAAACTGTGCGCTACGCCACAGAAGCGGAGTAGCATCATTATCTGGATAAAGCACAAGTGCGGTAAGATCCTATCACACCTCATGCGTGCATGCGTTGCGTGGAAGTGAAAGCGTGCAAGGGTGAACTGAAAAGGATAACTGAGAAACTGAGATAAGAAAAAACTAAGAAACTGGCTTGATGAGCGCCGTTGAAGCGAGTGGCAGACAAAGCATTCCCTCCCCGCTACTAGCACTTTTCATAATAGCGTTGTCCCACCATTGCGGGCGACACTAACAGTTGCGGGGTAGAGTGGGTGCAGATCGTGGCCGGCTCGCTTCTTGCCACCGTAGTGAAGATATCGTCGACATGGCATGAAACTGCATCTTTCAACACCGACTCTGTATTCAGCAACATGATTCTTTTCTCATTCAAATTTGCTTTTTTCCAATTGCCTGATGATTCAGATAATTTCCCAGCCACTTATTTGCAAAAGAAATCCACCGGCGACTATACATAAAAGATTGAATTTCAACATAACAAAATTTCTATATAGCGAAGCAGATTGCAGATTTTACTGACTTCATTATACTGAGGTTTAACTGCATTCATACAATCATAGTAAAAGCTCATTACGCAGGTTGTGAAGGTTACCTCAGGAACGTTCTCCACGATGATCTTGACCGCAATAGACATGATGCTTGTCCGGGTAAAGGTGATGTAGAGGTTGAGCTCTTTCAGGGTCTCGTCCTTTTGGAAGTTCGACAAGTCGAGGTGGCCGCGAGCGGCATCGTAGCGCTTGCTCATCACCAACTGGAGAATGACCAATCGAGACAATGTTTACTGCTGTTTATCATCAGCTCCACCAAACTGCTCGCATGTATCGAGACATAGTTACTAGATATTGTATTTAGCCGAATCTAGGCCGTACTCAATTCTAAGCCGACTCCCAAAGATCTGAAGGCAGAAAAAAAAAAGGGAAACGAAAGAAAAAAAGAACCTTACCAGCGTTCACAAAATTAAAATGCCCTTTATTCAATATGAACATGCTGGGTTCACTCTACATCATCATCACTGCTAGCTTCGTCGCTATCTTCCTTATTGCTGTCGTCTCCTCGTTCTCGTTGCAGCATAAGAAAAAAACGTCTTCCGTTGCCCCTCCAACGAAGGACGTTTTTCTCATCAATGCTGAAGTCCCGCCCTGCTTGAACATTTGATGACGTCTCTGCGTCTAACACAGCTTTTAATTTGAAAGCGGCACTATAGTGGTGTCACCTGTTTGGTGCCATTACAATAATGCCACGCTGCACGCCGATATGAAACAGGTCAAAATGGCGACATCGCTCGTGTACTTCAGCTGGCTAGTGGCACGGCGAGTAGCAGCTGCGATACAGACTTTTCTAGATGGTGCTAGCTATGCACCATATTTTTCGTTTTTAATTAAAAACTATCATGTTCTTTAAAATTCTCTACAAGACGACCATAGAGTTTCGTACATATATGATTATTTGAAAAAAAAAAAATGTCAGTCTAGATTCAAATTTATGGTATCAATAGTCATCAAAACTGTTTGAGTGTGTGAGTGTCATTGCTTGAAACTGAGCCCCTTGTCTAGCATCGTGAAAGGCCTAGTTGGACACTCCCTTGCTTCCAAGCTCACATACTACACGATGCCAGTAGATGAAAGGATGCGCCGCCATGGTCATGAGTAGTAGCAACATCCACAGGACTAGCCTGTACACATACACAAATACCCAAGAAAGCATACCACAAGACGGCCACTGCTGTAGCTCAATTGTTAAGCAAACGCACACACTAAACATGAAATTGTCAGCTCCCAATGCTCCGACAGACGCTGTTTACAGAACTGCGATATCTGTTTTTGGTGTTGAATTAAATTTGCAAGCTTCACGCTTATACACTTAAGCCTTACCAATGTTCGACAAATTTTGTACAAGAAAGTTCTGAGACATTAAATCCAAAGTCCTGCTTCCTACACTTTTTAGAATTTAAATTTCTCTTTCATACACAACATATTCAAACTGATCCACTGGCTGTATCACAAGAGAGTTTTGCATTCTACACATACTTTTGCAGAAAAATCGGAGTTCGCTCAGAGCTAAAGCTTCCTCTTATAAATTAGAAGTTCCACCAGTTTCATCTTTTTATCTGCCTTGGTTGCTTAGTGGCTATGGTGCTGGGCTGCTAAGCACAAGGTCGCGGGATTGAATCCTACCCATGGCGGTCACATTTCGATGGGGGAGAAATGTGAAAACACCGGTGTACTTAGATTTAGGTGCACATTAAAAAGCCCCAAGTGGTCCAAATTTCTGGAGTCCCTACTACGGAGTGCCTACTAATCAGAAAGTACTTTTTGGCACGTAAAATCCCATAATTTATTTTTATTTTCATCTTTCTCAGACTAAAATTCGGAGGCATGATACCTTGCTTTCGCGTCATAAGCTGGAGCGCATGTCAGACTTGGGTAGACATTGCTGTCTTACGCAGAAGCCATAAATAAGCCGAGCACAGGTTAAAATCTGGTAAATACAATACTTGTACTGTCTGCAAAAGAAATTCAGACACCTTAAACGCACCCAAACAAGCCTTACCTTGAGACTGGTCATTATGTCATCATCGACAGCCACGATCGGCACATCGGAGCCCTTGGTTATGATGGCCATCTGCAGACAATGTGTGGACGCAGGAGAAAAGTGTCAGTGACAGACACAACACACGACTACGAAAATTGCAAGTCATTCAATATAAACATTGGGACATCGTGGAAATTTGAGCTGCAATTTCTTCACTATTCCTATTTACACTTCCTCAGTGGTCAGATTGACACTGCGCCTGCATTTCAACGGGATCATCAGGCAAAGAACAATGATCATAGAAGTGTGGATAATTAAGTGGAAGGCATCACTATGAAATTGCGGTCCAGATGGTGTGATGCAGTTATGTTAAGAAAAAAAAATATTTTTACAATGTTTTTGAGTTGTACTAAAAACTGGTAAACATAATCATATTGACTTATCTTGAATATAAATTCTTTGACTTGTACAGTCGAACCCACTTATAATGATACAGGTTTTAACAATATACAAGCTGTAACAATGAGTTTCTGCACCATGAACTTCTCTATGTCTTCCATGGTGAAATAACCCGCTTACTACAACGCCCTGGTGCTGCATTATCCGTTATAACGACGAAGTCTGGCTGCTGCTTGTATGAGCCGAAAGGTAGTGAGATGGGAAATCCTTGAAAAGAAAAAAAACTAGAAATTCGAGCCGCCGCACGATGGGCCACCATTTCAACAGCCACCGTGCGTTCATTTTCCAGCCGCCTCCGCGCGCCTCTCTCCCGTTGCTCTTCCACCTCTCCGAACATGGACTGCACCCATAGCTCTAAGGCGCCTCACCCTCCGAAACACAAATGGACCGTGCCAACTACACTGCTCAGAGATTGCTCGCATCTTGCTCGCTGGCTTCTCATTCAGTGCAGCTCTGCGAACAGCTTGTTGGTTGTGTCGAAATCGTGCCTAGCCACGCGGTTCCTCAGCCTTGTTTGACCAACAGCTCGTTTGACTCGTCGCCGAAAAGGAAGATGGCTGATGTGCCCGCTGATCATCAGCAATGCACGATGTTGCCGGTGAAAAGAAATCCTAAGTGCTTCTAACCGATGAGGCGATCGTAGCGAACACGCTTGCATCTGATAGCGACGGCGACAGCGATGACGCGGTAGGGCAGGCAGCCTCAACATTGTCTTTACAGGTGGCCGGGCAGATGATTCAGTCCCTCCGGGGCTTCGTTTTCGCGAGGAACCTTCTGCTGCACTACGTGGAGCACCTAGATGCCTTGGAGAAGGATATCAGCAAGCTTCGCGCAAAGCATGCAAGGCTGACCGACATAGGGTTTTCTAGTGCAAGCCAGTGAGAAGTACATGGCGAGATGCTTGTGGCAATCTCGCCTCAGCATTTCTTGTGGATTTCTCAAGCTGACAGGCTGCCACGGCAGCGTTCTTGCAATTTCTAAAAGGCCGCTTTTGGGGCTACCAAAGTAGTGCCTCGAAGTGCTCGCATATTGCTTGCCACTCGTGACCCTTTCTTTGCAGTTGTTATAGCAGTGCCAGTGTTTAACGCCGACAGCTGTGGCTTGCTACAAGCGATCGCAGCACCCAGAAAGCAGTTAAACGAGTGAACACAATCAGCAGCCGGATAGAAAAAGGTGATGGGGCACTGGCCTCCACACCATTATAGTTTTCTCGCATCAGCTCTGCCATCCCCCTATTTTGATTTTGTCATGCAGCCTGGTTATAACATCTATCAGTTATAACAATGGAATTTTCGTGGCACTTGAATATTGGAATAACTGGGTTCGACTGTATTTGAAATCGGGACTAGGAACCGATCCCTGGCTCAATCAGATAAAGTCAACGACAGATTTTTCTAACATGCCTGAAAATTAGGACACCTTCGCAGTACCGCTAAAAACCCCGTAGAGACAATGTATAAGGAGGCCTGAAATTTCGAACGTTGAAACCCTTTGCCGTCCAATTTTCCTTGCTTATTGCCATGACCTCAGGTTCAAAACAGCATTAATCAAAGCCATCTTTTTGATTATCTAGCACAACAATACACTGGCAGTCGTAGCCACCGTGGCAACGCTAGGCCCAGCTATTTTGTCGGACGTGCCTGTGGGAATTTGTGCCTCAGGGGGCACCAAAGGGCATGCATTCATTTTTTTCGGACCCTGACTAAATTCGAAAGGAGTGAATACAAGATTCTTAAACAAAATTTACAGCAACAGCTATTTGTTGCTTGTTTGCATGCCCCTACTCACAAGCGATCAATAAACATTACAGCAACAATTGAACAGCAACAACAAGGCACCTTATTTGCGCATTCCCGCGCGTAGAGTGATGGACAAGCAATGCGGCCTCCCAAACAATAAAAAAAAGATTGTTGCCAATAAAACACAGAAGCTAACCTTGAAACCAGAAGACGTGTCAATGACTTTGTTCAGGTTGCGCACCGCTGCAGCAGTTGCGACATCGTTGAGATAGAAAACAGCATTGTGGCCGTCAAACTGGAACTGGAAGGACAAAGGAAAAAATTGATACAGAAGGTGAAAAATATGCACAGTCAGCAAGTGAGGTGTGAACAGCAGAGCAAGGGTTGGCCACAACGAGCAATTAAGACGGCAAACAATGACTCACATTGTACGGAATGAGTGGAATGCTCATCCTCGCCTTAATTTCTCTGAGGATGAAGTCCTTCCCATGCTTCTTGCCATGAGGAATCTGAAAAACAAAAATGAAACAAAACCAAAGCGACTTGTGATGTGCTTTTCTGTCAGGTGCTCCAACATTTACCGTATTTACTCGCATAATGATCGCACTTTTTTTGGCAGAAAAATTGACGCAAATTCAGGGGTGTGATCATTACGCGGGTTAAATTTCCCGGGAAAAAATTTTTTTTTTTTTTCGCCCCGCGTTTGCTGCGGGATGCGAGATTGCGGGTGCGGGACACCAAAACAAAAATGGCGGCCGGCAGAGCAAGCCGAGCGCACCGAACGCGATTTTTTCTTCTTCTCGTGAGTACATTACGTGTATTGAAACAGTTTCTTCCGTATCAGTGATCAATAATATCGTTAATATCGGCAAGTTTGCGGTAGTAACGTAGCCATGTCCATTTTGAGGGGACAGAAACAGGTGGGCGCGCTTAGCTGCCAGTGACATAGAAATGCATGGGCGACATGCTGCGGAAACTGCGACATCTGTCTTCACTACTATCCTAATACGGCACGTTTCCGCTAAGGGTGGGCGAATATCTTAGCTGTGTTACAAGCGTCGGTGTATGAATAGGGTACACTTTTATATCAGAGTAAACGTGGCTACTATCATTGCCGTGCGCGATTTGTTGCGTGCTCACGAGTGCAAAAGCAGATGAAAAGAATCGAAATGCGCCTTTATTGTTTTTGTTGACATCAACCATTATAAAGCCAACCCATAATAAAGGCAAGTTTGGTTGTACCTCATTTTGTCATAGATGTGCGGAAAGTGATGAAAGTAATGAAATGAGGCATCTACTTAAGAATGTTTGGTGCGTGCAGGCCGCTTGGCTTGTCTTGAAGAGTCGTTCGCGTAGCATTCGACAGATGGTAAGCGCGATAATTATTAGCTAGACTTAGCACACGGCATATCGCTGCGGCAAGTTCGGGGTGCGATCATTACGCGGGAAATAAAAAAAAATCGAATTTTGACGACAAAATTTAGGGGTGCGATCATTACGCGAGTGCGATCATTATGCGAGTACATACGGTATACACACTTGCGGTGTGTCCCAGCGCCAACAGTTTTCATGCAACGAGTGCAACAGCTGAACCTTGACATAACGCACACAAGTGCAACAAAGCAAACCTAAAATTTTATTGCTGTTAATCAGCATGTTATGAACACAGTTGAACTTCAATGAAAGAGGCTACATCAAACATGAATATACCATCGTTATATATTATAAAGATATTCGTTACATGCCGACATTAGTGCAACACGCATCAGATTGTGTTGTATTCAATACTTTGTTATATCCACGCTCACTATGTCGAGGTTCGACTGTGTATTCTGATAACATGTATTGGATGTAAGAAATGTTTTTTGTGCTGCATGCAACTTTGTTATTGCAGGGTTCGACAGTACTAACCATCCCCAGTCAACCAAGCTTTTCCATACTTCTCACTAAACACCAGAGCTTGAGTGACAGACAGGTGACATATAAAGACAAAGAAAGCACTCACATTTTCCCGTCAAGTTTTAGGACTTTCGCGTGCTACTATCTGGCGCCACGGCTGCGCGTTTTCAGACCTGTGCTATTAGCTATTACCCAGGCAGTGCTATTAGCTATTATCCAAAGTAGGTCGGCACCGTCAGTGGACAGGGCAGAAATGGGATTACGACAGGATTTAAAGAGCATTAAGGAATAGAGCCCAGCCTATACCATTTCAGGATGGCCGAAATGCCAACTCATTAACAAAACCGCGGTGTAGTTAAGGGCAGCACACTTGGACAACACAGATGCACAAAACGAAGACACACTATGGCTGTGATTTCCAAGTGCACCGCTTTTAATTATGTCATGAATAGCCAAGCTATCTTCAGTACCTGATAATAAAAAAGAAACCACCACCATACACTGCTTTCTCTTTGAACCTGTAGGCTTGCTGGCAAGCCTCACCTGACACACAAAGCTATTCCTAGGAGTCGGGTGTCAGAAAGTGCCAGACATGCATCCATGCTTCCTTGTGCGATTTTTTCTGGTGTTTCTTGCAGCAATTTTTGGTAACATTTTGAACTATTGATAATTGCACTTTGCAGCACTTTCTGTGAAAAGGCAGCACATTTCTGACCGCAGACCATAAGGAATTCGGCGTGCTTGTCATGTTGCTAGGCACTGAAATAATGGTACCGTTTTCTCAGCGCGCATTTTATGGAAAAGAAGGCGTGCTTTATGTATATGAATATACTCTTTAATATTAAGAAAAAATATATTCTGCTCCAGGCTACCAGCCAACATCCTCAAATGAGAGGACCGAAAAAGAAAGTGACAATGAAGAGCCCAGAGAAAACGGTTGCCATGGCGATTGCCCAAAGTACGATGCTGGGTGGAGACCGCAGGCAATACAAGAGCTTCAGGAATAAGGAGCACTTCCTGAAACAAATTACTATGCGTTCACACGAGTGGCCTTTTCTGCATGGCATCCAAAACACTCAGAACAGTTCCTGACCACAACAACGCGGAGTAAAAGCTCGTGTCTGCAAAAGGTCCTATTTCTGGACTGTGCAATATAGCTCATGGTACTCACCACAACTCTGTACCATGTGCCTTCACTGCTCTTGTTCTGTAGGTGTGGCGGAACGTATACAGCCCTGTCCCTGCCTACAAAGAAACAAAACACCAGCAAGATGCGTCTTTGTCATTCTCATACACTATATTTTCCTAGCGAAGATCACAGACAGAACACAGCACAGAAAGTGGTGATAACATTAAAGACAAGGGACACGAACAAATTTTCGAACACGCTCAATCAACCATTCACCTTTCCTTGATACTGCCACACTGACCTGAGAAACCAGCATACCACATTCTCACATTATTGCGAAACGTAGGCTTTTTGCGGCGATGCTGAAGAGAACCAGCGATTATGTTACGAATATAAGACCCTCACGAGCCCCAAATAAATGTAGCCCTGCGCTCGGCTAACATTTACTAGCTTGGCAGATCTGACCCAGTGTGTGCGGTTTCCAGTATGTTTTAACCAATGCACATTTTTTTGGGTGCTTCGCTAACTGCTCTGTGCACATTTTTTCCTGATAAGCTTGTGCAGCGACTGGCTTGTGCAACTTTATTCATTTATTAGAAGCTTTGGTTGCTTGTTGCAATGTAGTAGCTGGATGCAACGTCACATTTACAGTACTGCCACGGTCAAACACAACATAGATGCGGGAACATTACAGAATGGCGATGTATCAAAAGGGAACATAATATATACATGGGAGACAATGGGATTTGGGTCAGGACCATGAAAATGCGACAGAGCAGCCAGACAGAGCAGCCAGGAGAATGCAATAGTGAATAACGTATCGATGGGGTTCTACTGCATGTGAATTAAATCTTAATGTTTATTACGAGACAAGCGTGCAATGAAGATGTGCCACTAACAAACATCGGATATAAGAATGTATTTTCATTTCGGATATGAATTAGTTATTGTATTTACTAAATTCTAACATGCACCAAGTTTTTGTGGTTTCAAAATGTTCTTATTTGAAGCCACGCAAACTGGGTGCACGTCAGAATATAGCAAGTATGGTACAGCAAACCATATTTAACAGATGTGCACAGAAATTAAGCACACACTTGATGTTACAAAAAAAAAAGAAAGAGAGAGAGAGAGAGAGAGGTGCATGTTAGGATTGAGTAGATATGGCAATTTAAGACTTCACTATGTGCTGTACAAAAAAGAAAAAAAGAAAAAGAAAGCCATGCTCTCACCTCCTCTCCTGTCAGGCATGCCCCTCCTTTTCCTGTTGCGGTTGTACGAGTTGTACGGCTTGCTGGAAGTCAGAAAATGAAAATTACTGCCACAGTTTCATGCACGATATTACACAAGGTCAGAAACACACAACTCGTTTGCTAAGAGTGAAAGCTCCTCTCTTGCATTTCGATGATGACAAGCATGTCATAGATGCCATACATGTCATGCCATGAGATGCATGGCATTCATGTCACACCATGGCATGCATAACCGGATTTATATCGAGCTAAAGAAACAACCACGATGGCATAAGAGGCAAGACAGATAGATATACCACCCAAAGTGCCCTAAGCAGGCAAAGAATGCTGAACACAAAAAAACATTAAAAAAAAATCAGAAAATGCCACATCGGAAATCCTTTATAGCCGAGCAACAGAGGGCCAGTGATAGAAACAATGCCTGGCCAATCTACTCACAAACGGTTGCGCATGTGGTCGGGTAGGTTGCCCCCCTGCATCTCGATGTCCCCATCTTCATCTGCAAACCTGGCCCTGTTTCCATCTCGCCGACCTGAAAAAGGACAAAAGAAGCAATTAGTTGGCCACGCAATCCCCAGACACGAACGCCTCCAAGTGTGAGCTAAGTGAATAATGGACACAGATGTCCAATGCCACTGCCACAGGTGCACTTTCAGTCGCAATAGTACCCGACCGGGATCAAATTTCTCTATTGTGATTGGGTCCATTGTACAAGCTGTGGAAAGTAGCAAATTGTGATCAAGGAATTCAAATCCGCTTGGGCATGATTGTTATCGGAAGTGCTTGGCGTGACAGGAGTTCAATCTTCACATTCCTGAAGCGAATCAATGACCTCACAAACTGTGGCAACAACTTAGCGAGACTTATAGAATGAATCGTTATTGCAAAACGTGCCTCCCATTCAATTTAAGAAGGAGCAAAAGCTTGCAAACGTTGCAAGGTATTACTCTAAAAGACCTAAGTAACAAGAAGACAGCAAAAGTTGGGGTTGCAAGAGAAATTCTGGAAAAAAAAACATTTTATAGCAGCTGCTTGTGTGTCTCAAATCTGTGAAAGGGGCACCACAGAAGAGCACTCCAGACAATTTTTTTGCCCCCTCGAGCTCATGTTAACAGGCACCTAAATATATTGGTACAGTCCACAATTTCCTTTTTTTTTTGTATTTTACCCGTCACAATGCAAGTCACTGCAGCTGGAATTCAATCCTGCAAGCTCGCATTTAGCAGTGTAATGCTACAAGCAATACGCCTGGTAACACAAAAATTCTCCTTTTACTTTATTTCCTTCGAGACCCCCTTTGGGGTATTACGTATTACATAAGCTCACACTCGGACTGAAAGCATCTAGAACTATACTCTGCTTGATACATCAGGTGCAACGCTGCAGAAGCTACACAAGTAGTCCACCCTCCACATTTTATCACTCCGCGCGTTCCGTCTATGTTTCGCAGCGCGCCAGTGGCGTTTGCTCACGTGAGCATGCACGCGAGGCTGCAAATAAAAAACAGAAAATCAAATTGATATGAAGAACGTGCTAGCAGCAAAATGAGCACATGGTTTGTTTGTTTCGAAGGGTAAATTCTTTCTTTCATTCAGAACTGACCTTATATGAAGAACGTTTTCACAAAAATCGGTCAAGACAGAACTGTTTCTAAGTGCAAATGCAGTCACTGCAAAAAGTATCTTCAGCCTCCACAGCGTTACATCTGATGGAGTACAATGTCATGCCTTCCCTACTAAGCAAACACTGAGGGCGCTCAAAAAGTTCCTCACCACCGGTTCTGGTTAATTACTGTGTTGCAGACACTAAGTGTACTCTTTACAGCTTTCCTTCCCACAGCTTTGCAAAGGTTCAATAGAACAGCAAATGCGAAAACGAAGGCCTAAATGCCAATCAAACAAGTCAGGAGCAGCTGTAAGATGATCCAATCATAAAAATGAGAATCGCTGCAAGCAGTTTCACTGAGAGGTGCACCTGTGTCAGAGCAACTTGTGCCAGTATGTGACGCCACAGATCAGAAAAAGAACATCATTGATTGACATGTGTGTTCTTTTTCTTCTATGCTTGCAAAGCTGTCACATTTGGGAGAATGATTCTGACATCTTGGTGAGGGCTAGCTGGCTCATCTTCAGAACTATACTCAAAGAAAATTTGTGTTTCTGTGTGTCCTTGTATCAGTCCTGCTGTTTGAGTATAGTTCTGGTGCTAACACAGACACCACAGCCAGAGAAAAATTTTAACAGTTAACACTCCCAACCAATTTCATTCACAGACATACCCAGTATGTCAGTGAAGCTGGTCAACCAGTCTTGCTCAGAAACAGAACAAAACTGACTGACATTCATTCTTTTTTCTTTTCTTTTTGCTACTCAACCTGCATTCGCAAAGCCATCCAACATCAGGACAGTGATACCCATACATGAACAACCAAAAGAAAAGTCTAACAGCTGCTCCCTCAACCAGCTTCACTCACCGTACTTGTTTATGAGAAAGTTGTCAATCGATGATGTGAAAGCTCAGAAACAAAAATGGACCGACTTGTGGTTATCTCCTTCCTCAACTTACACTCACAAAGTTGTCTTACTGTCAGGACAGCATTACTGACACAGATGATACGACCGAAGAAAAAGGTTTAGGCAGCAACTCACTCAACAAAACAATATAGCTGTGTTCAGAATAAATTGGCTGTTGCTCCTCCTTCCAGCGGTCGACCGTGCCTGGCACGGACGGAGTTTCACGCGACGTGCCAGTCGCCATGGTAACATTTCAGGCGGAGTCCAAAGAGCATCGGCATGTCGATATCAACGTGAGGGTGTGAAAAATACGTGGGAGTAAAAAAAAAATCGCGGTTGAACGCTTACCGTAGCCAGGTTGTCCACCTGATGCGCCACCGAACTTTGGGCGGTTGTAACGCTTGAGGATAGGAGCACCAAATCCGCCTCTGTTGCCCATCCTGCCTCCGCCACGCTGACCACCACGTCCGCGGTTGCCTCCGCGGTCTCCAACACGGTCGTCATGTCCTGGGAAAGACGGCCGTTCGCTCAATGTGGTCAAGGCCAAACAAAAACTCAGTCGAAAAATCCAGCCAGCAAACGGCCAGATATGCCTTGGTCTACAAAACAAACGTTGTTTCAGTACACGCTGATTTGGAGTTCGATGCGGTCAGACTATCCAGTCTCACTAAACGACAACGCCGTTTCTTGTTAACTGCTAACTTTGAGGTAATCGTAGACAGATCTATGATTTATTCACTAAGTAGTGCATCGCCGATGGCAAGATTACCGCTACACTATGCCAATTTAAGGCAACTTGAGGGCCACCAGCAACGTTTCCTTCGACCTCATCCACACCTTGCGCAATGCGATAACGTGGTTGCATGCATGCACGATTTCCTCGTACACGCAGCAACAGACACCTTCCACAACCACTCGAAATCACGGTAACAGCATTCAGGCTAATCATGCTGCCTGATTTCCGCCACGAGCATCAGAAATCTAAAAGCTAGTGCTGTGCAAATAGTGAATGCAGCGCGCGAAGGAAAACAGCGGATAGCAGCTCCGTGCGAAGTCTAAGCCTAATTATCTTACCGTAAAAACCTTGGTTGCGGGGTCCTCTCGACGACATAGCAGAGCACGGATGTCCACAATATCAATCTGGGATTCAATATGAAGTTTTGCACTGACTGAAGAAATAAATAAAAAGAAAATGCACAAAGTTTTCACGGACTCTCTACTCGCGTGACTAACACACCGTCGGCAAGAGTCAGCAGTGGTGCGCAGGCGCAGTGGGGGGAGAAGGAGGAAACGAGAAACGACTTGTGAGTTGTCTTTCAAATTGACTTCTGGCTTGCTGTGAAAGCGAAACCGAAACAGGTGATGTCTAAAAGGGGGCGATCAACAGAGATATGTATATTTCGCTTATAATCTTAGGGGAAAAAAGAGTTGCGCTTACAACTGTTCTCTTTTTGCTCGGATTTCGCATCACAAGTGCATTTTATGGTCCAGATCGTTCACTGAAGACTTGAAACAGTTTCTTGCCTTTCTCTCAAGGGGTGCCTGAAACGGTTCGGACAAATTTTCTAGACGCGTAGGCTACAGCTACAGTAAATCATTCGCACCAAAATTTGTGCGCAGCGTGTCGTATTAGGGAAAACAATGCAAGGTGTGCTTCCCTCGGATTCATCAAAATTAATCACGAAGACCATCTGTATTGTTGACAATATGTGGAAGACAACAAAACTGAGGAAAGGACCTAGCTTAGCCTTACCCAGCCCATCTGAGGAACCTTCAAACAAACATTGTAACTGCGACAGATGCTTCACAATGTGAAGAAAAGTCAGGTGTAGGAGTATTTTCCCCGATTCTCGATTGGACATTTTCTCTTCGGCTGCCAGATTTCATACCACTCTTTCTAGCTGAATTCATGGCCGTGGTACAGCATTACGCAAATTAGGACCATCAATTACGTCAACCGTGATAGTCACTGATTCGTTATCGTTGTGCTCATCACTTACTGCTTCTCGTGATTCTCGCGTGATGAGGACATTTCAATCATTGGTACCTGGGTACTTGAGAAGCGTGCGTTTGATTTAGGTGCCTGGCCATAAAGGACTAATTATAAATGAAATTGCACACTCTCTAGCCAAGGCATCGATAAGTGGCCCGATTCTCCCTTACTGCCCTTTGACTGCTCATTTTACAGCTGCTAGATTTCGTAGGAATGTCTTATGCAGGCAGTATTAGGCTCCGCAATTACTAACTTTGTGGGTTACCGACATGTCTTATACTCTTGGCACAAACATTTTTGCCGAACACGGAAAACTGAAGTGTCCATCATGAGGCTGCGCTGCCGTATACCTGTGTTGAACTTCCATCTCCACAGGTCCGGTCTGGTTCCCTCACCATTATGCTCATTCTCTGGCGAAGCGGAGACAAACGACCGTTTCTTGTTGCCTTGCAGGCGTTTTTCTATTATAAGCAAACGACTACTCGAGATCCCGCTTCGCACAATTAATCTAAATTTATCAGCGCCTGTGATCCTATCTTTTGGAGCCTCCATTATTGTGTTGGGACACAGAAATGTTTGCCTGGCAATCCAAAATTACCCAATGGAAACCAATCGATTTCCATGTTAGACTGATCGATCTCCCTCCCCACCATAGCTTTCTTTTATTTCTTATAAATTATTATTTTTTTCTTTGTACCCGGTTTTCTTCCGATTATTTCTTTTTTCTCCAAACACAAAACGTTTACTTTTAAACTCCAACGCTCAAATTGTCAACTCCCTTGTTATTATTATTATTTTGATGCACCTAATTGAACCATCCGATTCATGGCCAATCCCCCACTGTGGGCATGTGCCACGGCCACTCAGGACAACAACAGCAACAACAACAACAACAACAACAACCCAGTCCGCCCGCCAGAATAAAAGTGTGGAGGAAGTCCCGTGGTATTTGTTTGCTTTATATCAGCAAGATTCTTTAATGGACGGTAGCACCCTAGGCGCTTTTGTTAAGGTCACGATGTTATGGCGGTGGTAGCTCTTGCGTGTGCTGCTCCGTAAGTCTGGTACCGTGGCCAAAGGTTTACCGTTAAGTCACGCGATACTGCAACGGTGATGGCTAGCCAAAAGCGTCTCAATTCCTTAAAGTTTCTCGAGCGCATCCCTCAATGCGTTAGTGCCGTAGAGCTAACGAAAGTTTTCGCTGAAAAGTTCTCGTGGAATGAGCTAGGTGAAGTGCAAGTCTTTACTGGCGGGAAGGAAGACATCTTCCTGAAAACGCACGCGGTGGCTGAACGGTTCCTATCCGATCCTGTCGCCGGTCGTGATTCGGAAAACGGCACTTCAATTTGAGTATCGAGGGACCCGATCAAACGTCGTCCAAGTGTTTGGGTGCTCCGCCTACTACCAAGACGTTAAACTATCGAAAGCGCTAGGCAAGTATGGCAATATCCTGAGTGTGACACGCGACAGTGTTCCAAGGTTTCCTTTCGTGACCAATGACCACCTACATCCTCCGCGTGAAAATTGAAATGAAATCCGCGGTTCCAAACTTTCTGTTGATGATAGACACCACAGTACAGCGTGAATTTGAAGGTGCTGTGTGAGGGTGCCGGCACTGCGGCTACGAAGGCCGTGCGGTCAGTAAGTGCCAGAAAGGCACGTTGGCTGCTGTGGAGGCGCGGGAGCTTGGCGGAGACAAAGAAAGCTCTGGCCTGGCCTGATTATTGGGAGTCATTACGCACCGTGTTTCCCACCGCTTTCGGCAGCACAGGCAGAGGACAAAAGCACTCAAGAAAAAGGAAGCTAGAGGAAAGTTTGGGCAGTCAACAGAGCCACCTTCTAACAGTG
This sequence comes from Dermacentor albipictus, assembly GCF_038994185.2. Classification (NCBI taxonomy): domain Eukaryota; kingdom Metazoa; phylum Arthropoda; class Arachnida; order Ixodida; family Ixodidae; genus Dermacentor; species Dermacentor albipictus. Next base: position 24,398,428 of record NC_091827.1, on the reverse strand, counting down.
ATCAGCAGGCAACAAAAGAAGGTGCTCAAGAACAGAGAAAAGTTGCCACCCCAAGGGTGAGCTCATCAGCACAAAAACACTGGATCCATACAGCCCAAAGGGTGCGGCCAAGAGAAAAACGCAGGTCGAAAAAGAAAAACCCTACTGCCGTCCCCAATAAGGAAGGAATACGGGGTTATTCAGACGATGAAATCCCCAGCTGCAATTTTCGAGTGGTAAGCCACAACCTAAGCGGCAAGTACTTGCAAGTACATCTGACGAATGTATATAGTATACAGAAGGCGAGCCATAGGGCTTCAAATCAATCTGCGTGTACACTGACCTCTGCGAGTCTTACCACCCGAGAAAATGTGATTGTTCCGGACGACCCCTACTCGACATCATCTAGCGATGCTATGCCCTCTGTTGTTGCGTCTTCACAATAGGAAGGCTGCGTTTAACTTTTTCTCTTTAGGCGCGCCTACATCACCCCCCCCCCCCCCCGTCGTTCCAAGATCGCTATTAGCTTCTCTCAATTAAATTGAAGTAAATTAAAGTCTAGGGTTGTACGTGCCGAAACCACGACCTGGTTATGAAGCATGCCGTAGTGGGGATTCCGGGTTAATTTTGACCACCTAGTGCACAGTACACGGGCGATGTTTCCTTTCTCCTCCATCGAAATGCGGCCGCAGCGCGCCAAGGATTTGACCCCGCGACCTCGTGCTTAGCAGCGCAAAACCATGGCCGCCAAGCCACCACGGTGGGTCTTCTCTCAGCGGAACGAAAATAATTGACACGCCAGAAGAGAAATGACATCCCGGCGCTTTAAGAAACTTACTTTCACCACATCCATCAGATGAAGTTATCCGATTTAACTTTTGGCACTAAATGTTACTCCAATTTTGGTATGAATGGTTCAGCTGGCGCGACAATTGTTTTTCTTTCTTCGCGATTTGAACCTTAGAGTACTTCGCTATGGAGGGGACAATGCAGGTCGCATTTTAAGCTCTAATTTAGATAATTGTATAAGAATAATTAAAGTTTCCTGTAAACGCGGTCAAAGAGAACATATTCAGTCATTGAAACCCTACCTCGTAGGACCAGCTAAGGTCATTGCACTCTCTTAGGTGATTAGCTCGAGCGCTAATCATCCGAGTGGGGCAAAACCAATCGTCTCATCAATCCCCACCCTTTACCTTCGTGCCCCTGCCATCCAATTACTGCGACCGACTCGAGATCCAGCGACTCAACCGCAGGATTTATCCTCCCCCTCACCGAAAGCTCAGCACTGAAGAGGCAATAGAGAGAGAGAGAGAAACAACTTTATTGAGCCGAGCTCGACATCTTCTTAGACGCCGTCGATGGAAGTGGTTCCCTCTTCACGGGACCCATATGCTTCCCTAGCCGCCTGGCCCCTGGAGATCAGGACGAGCTGGTCTTCCAGGGCGGTGCTGGTTAGCAAGGTCTCCCATCGCTCGGTAAGGGTGGATGAGGCATGGGGTAGGGTAGTGGGGCAGTTAAGAGGTGGGGGGATCGCCTTGATGAAATTGCATACTCCAATGACGTGTTGGAGCGTGCCTAAATGAGTTTTGCAGAAGGTACAATCCTTCTCGTACCTTTCCGGGTACATCTTGTTTTGAAGGTAAGGGTGCGGGAAGGATCCTGCCTGTAATTGCCTGTAGATCACTTGCTGTTCTCTGCTAAGCGATTTGTGAGGATCGGGGTAACGGCGCCTCTCCGTCTTATAATGGTTCGTAATGTCTCTGTAAGTAAATATGGACTGTGGCTCATCTTCCTCAACCCGGTGTTCCATCTCTCGGGCGAACTGGTGGGCAAGTTCGTTGCCCTCCAGCCCAGAGTGAGCCGGTGTCCATATTAACTCAACTTTCCTTTCAGGTACGTCGCGTTTACTTTGGAGAATATCTAGTGCCGCAAGAGACACCCACCCCTTCCTGTAGTTGTTATACGCCTTTTGCGAGTCGGTGACAATTCTTCCCACCTTGGGCTGCGCGAGTGCTAGCGCTATAGCGGCCTCTTCTGCCACCTCTGGAAAAGACGTCTTGATGGAGGCGCAGGTTACGAGCACATCCCGCGTCGTAACTGCCAGCGTTGCTTTCGATGAATACTTGGGTAACGAAGCGTCTGTGAAGAGAGTGACCCCCTCTTCCTCTTCTACTATTTGACCCAAAGTCTCCGTCAAGGCCGCTATACGAGCTGCTCTGCGGCCGTCGTTACGACCCGACCTCATGTTTCTAGGCAGTGGCTTACTGTGGATTTTATGCACCCACAACCTGGGTAACGGCCCCGTTTCCTTCCGCTCTGCCTCTTGCCAGCCCAGCTTGGCAAGAACGCGACGTCCCGCCGACGTCTGACTGAGCCGAACTCTTTGATTAGATAGATGAGCTTCTATTAGCTCTTCGACGACGTTGTGCTTGGCCATGCCGAGAAGCTTGTCGGTCGAAGAATGCTTCGGAATGCCCAGCGCCATCTTGGTTGCCTTTCGTATAATGACGTTCAACTGGTCCCTGTCTTTTTTCAGCAACTTGAGGTACGGCGCCGCGTAAACGATGCGCGACGTCAAGAAGGCCTGGACGAGCGTCAGTAAATCGTCCTCCTTCAATCCCCTTTGTCTGTTTGTGACTCTTCTGATCATGTTCGAAATTTGTTCCGTTGAAACTTTGATTTTGTCGATCGACGCTCCCGCCTTGCCATTGTTCTGGAAGATGACACCCAGGATACGTGCTTGCGTGGTTGGTGTTATGGTCGTCCCGTCGATGGTGATGCGTACGTTCTCTTGGTCTCCTTTCTTTCTTCTTGGCTTGATGACGAGTAACTCGGACTTCTGTGGCGAGCAACTGAGGCCGCACGATTTAGCGAACTCGTGCACGGTCTTTGCCACTCTCTGAAGGGTCTCCTCCATCCAACTCTCCGACCCTGCCCTCGACGTCCACACAGTGATATCGTCTTTGCTTCAAGACATAGAGGGCATAGATCACGCTCTCTATGCAATAGCTCTCAGACTTATTCAGACCAACACATTTCCAAACCTACACAGCTACAGTAAAATGTTCCCACACACATATCGCGGCATCAGCCCCTGGTGCGGCGACACACGCCCTGTACTCTTCCACATATCGTGGGGGTGCGGGGGCAAACCTCAACACTTAAAGACGCCTAGCACGTCATTTGAGCGGTGGGAGGTACAGCTGACCGGCGATACCCTGGCGGGACAAGACGCTCTCATCCAGCAAGTACGTCGAGCAGCCATGGCCAGTGGAGTCCTGGAATGAGGACACCACCCACTCGACCTCAAGAGCAACCACCTCGATGGTCCGAATAAATGTTTTCTCTCTCTCTCTTTCTCTCTTATGTGATTATAACTGTGTTTTAGAAATTTATGATAGGCGCTCCAAACGCGGAACGCCCAGGCGAATGGCGCGCGATTACAATGATGCACAAGCACTACGTTCTTTATTAGAGGAAACATTTATTAGACGAAAACGTCACAACCTTACAGGTCTATCGGGAATAAAGCGGACAGGCCGCGGCCTCTTGAATCGCATCGAGCGATCACATGCTTTTACGCGTCTCTTTTACGCGCAAGCGTACATGCCCCGCCTGTAAAATCGGCGATATTGTGTTTCTCCTCGAGAGGGAAGCGAGCGCCGGCCTGGACGCCACAACCGGCAGCCTGAAGGCCGCCCACAACGCTGCTTTTTAATTTGTTTTTACTTTTGGCCTTCTCATCAATAAAAGTTTTTCACCACCACCGAGGAGGTCGAGTGTAGGGAATCGCGCACCAGGTTACTGCAGGCGTCGCACCATTGAGCGTCCGCGACCACGTTCGCGCCCTTTCCGTTTGTGCTTTGACGCTGCGGTGCTTGCTCGCCGTGCATATTCGCGGCGTCTCTTCTTTGCATGTGCAACAATATGCGCTCTAATGCGCTCTATAGAGTTACCGCATATGCTCCCTACGGGATCTCTTTTGCATATACAGTAAATATTGGTGCAATCTATGCGCTCGGCAAAGCAATGCCACCTGTAGAGGAAGGCCTATGTGGCTTTGAGCGAAGCAGAGGAGGAAAAGGAGGCGACGCGTCGCGGAGGAGGAGGGTAGGCGGAGGCGCGCTGGGTTGACTTCCTCTGGCAGTTGCTGCGGGTTCTGTGCGCGCTTTGGACGTACTGGGTTCGCCTCGTTATCGAGAGGCCGAGCGCCAAGCGAGAAGGACGGAGCAGCGACGCAAGCGGCGGCAAGCCGAGCGCGATTCGACAGACCCCGAAGTCATCGCCAAGCGACGGGCACGAGCTGAACTTGTCCGGCAAGAGGCGCGATCTTGGCGCGCCCAACAGGATCCCGAGGAACGTCCTGGGCGGCTTGCCGCAATGCAAACTTTCTACGCGCAAATGCACAAAAAAGGAATAGCAGCCATGCGCTTGCGCATAACCCGCGTTCGAGAAGTGAAACGTCACTGTATTTTTTTTTCTATATCTGGTCCAGAGTAGTGGGTACAGTGGCGCATGCACTGTTCAGTTGAAGGACGTGTCATCAGGCGTCGTGTGTACAGAAGAACTAGCGGAGACTACCATGAAGCTCCGTATTTTCCTTCGGTTTGATCGACTGGCTCCGCTGATGTCTGCATGGCAGCGTGAGCTACGGAGTAAAGCCCTACGGAGATGTTTCCAGCGCCCCCCTCGCCGCATCCTCTTTGTCAGCTGCTGCGGCTTGGCGATGCAGACGTCATCCATGTGCGCAACCCGGGGTTCTGCGCTTTGCAAGGAAGGCGCTTCCTCAGCCAGTCGAGCCCGAATTAGGTTCTACGGCTGCAAGAGCTGCACTCACCTGTCACGTCACCGCCTGCGCCTGATCCCTATCGTTGTAGCGCATGTGAAGGACGTGGCCCGCATGACTATATATATATATATATATATATATATATATATATATCAATGAGTCATGGTACCGCCGGATTTGTTACGATACTAAGTGCGCCTTAGGTTCCACCTGAGGTGGCCGACTGCCTTTGTGCACTGCGTCAGCTGATGAGGCAAAGGCCGCATCATCTTCCATGAAACGTGCGGCCCCTGCTGGGCCGGTCGGTTTGTCCGCTTAGTTTTACTCTTAATGGTCTGAAAAGGTGTTGGTGCCGTTTTCGAAAGCCTTTGTATTTTGCCACTGCTTTGAGAGCTTTGATTTCCCGGTTAGTGTTCGCGACGGGAATACCCAAGCATGACCTAATACCCAAGCATGACATGTTATCAGCTCGTCCAGAAGAATTGAGGCCAATCACGCTTCTCAGCCTTGACAACAAAACCGTTATCCAGCTGTTTTCATACGGCACTTGGGATGTCTGGGGCCTTCCTTATATAGGACATTATCAGGACATCAACATGTCTGTCGCAGAGAAATACGTAGCCTCTCGTTTTTTACGCGTGACGTATGACGTACACGCTGCACTAGTCACGTAGTCTTTTGGTTTCACTGTATAGATAAAGAAAAAAAGAGCGTTTGATCGCCTTGGACATATATAGCTACTTGTTTATCGCATTGACAGCATTTCTTTCTTTACGTCAAAATTTTTTGAGTTTCTCAGAAATGCCTATGCAAATATCCGAAGCACAGTGTTTCTTGATGGACTTAAAAATGCACCATTTTCCGTTACCCGTAGTGTTCGTCAACAGGTGTCCTCTATTTCCAGTCCTCTTCTAGAGCTCAGCCTTGAACCATTTCTGTGCTCAGTACTGAGAGACCTTCATTTACGTGCGAGGCCTCCCACTACCTGGCGGCGATGTTGTGAAGGCGACATCATTCGCCAATGACATCACGTTGTGTCTCGGGAAAGAAGGCAGCTTATCCCGTAACCTCCGCTTTTTTTCTGCATGAGCACGGAAATATTTCAGGTAATTCATTGGTCCCCCCCCCTTCCATGGAGGTTCATTGGTCCCCCACACACACGCCTAAGTCCGTTTTTTTCTTCCTCAAAAGAGCGATTATATTCGTATTTTAGGCCATGAGTAGTACGACGTAAAATCATTCCAATCTGTTTTCATTCCAAATCGGCCATTATAGCGCTCCGTGATAGGTCAAACTGGCTCGGGCTCTGCCCATATGGGTGTGGCGCCCGCCCCTATATGGGCTGGACCCGAACCCCTCTGACCTATCACGGAGCACTAATGGCGGAATTGGAATAAAAACAGATTGGAATAGTTATACGCTATGCCGGCCCTATAGGTTGTACCTATTATGACATATCAGAATCTGCGTGACTTTCATTTCTTGAGGATGTAAGACGAAATAATGAGGATGCGTAAGAGTATGATTTACCCCTGTTAGAGAGAAGGTACTGAACACAGCCTGTATGTCATACTTAGCACAGCCCTTAGTGTTAGCACCAGAACAGGCTGCACAAACGCACCGCACATAGTCCGTGTGTGGTACACGTTTGTATGTGGTACACGTTTGTAATCTCGAACAGCCACCATTGCGTGTCAACCAGCCATCTCCTCTGGTCGGGAGTACCAGAGGAGATGTCGTCGAACCAAAGATTTCGACGAGTCGTTCCTAAATCCTTAAGGGACCTATTACGTGATACTTTTCTTTTTTCGAATCTCGCACGCTTCTTTTACAGCCCGGAAAAATTAAAACAAAAGAAGAGGACATAGCGGATATCATTATGCAAATAAATGATTTGGACATTTCTCAATAGGGCTCTACAATTCCTCTCGATTGAAGATATTGCGCTGAGAGGAATAATTTAAGATGGGGCTAATTAATTCTTCATAATTAAATATCTGTGCTCAGAGTAAAAAAATACCTCGAGTTACTCAAGAGGATAGCAAACAAAGCTAATTTGGTTGCATTGTTGGAGCGCGCTCGTGGATTATTTCTGTAAGGCTAGGAACGAATGAGCTGGAACGTCCTATACGACACAGTTTATTTTTGGTCGAGAATGCGAGCATTGAGAGAAGTCAGATAGCCTTCGTAAAGTTGTCTCCAATGTATGTTGTGAACAACCCTATAGTCCTTGACAACCTAATCAGGCTGCAGATCCTATACCGCTGTCCAACTCGAAGTGAATTCGTAGAGACGCACAAACAAGCTTAGTAAGTTCAACGTAAGTGAATTAAATTATGGGATTTAACGTGCCAGAACCGCGATCTGATTATGAGGGACGTCGTGGGGGGGACTCCGTATTAATTTTGACCGCCTGAAGTTCTTTAACACGCACCTAATGTACAGTACACGGGCGCTTTTTTTACATTTCGCTCCCCATCGAAATGTTGCCGCCGTGGCCGGGATTCGAACCCGCCAACTCGCGCATACCAGCGCAAGGCCAAAGCAGCTCAACGCCAACCATGGCGGGTCAAGTTGAACTTACCTCTGTGCCGAAATACATACGGTGAAATTATACTTAATCTTTGTGGCACTCTAGTACGGAATGAAATTCACAAAGATATCAAGTAGTGTAAGGATTCTAGCATTATTTTGGCGTTTTAGTAAGGATTAAGCGTTATTTATAAGACCTCTAAATAAAAAAAAACTGGGAAGAAAAGCTGGGAAGTTATTTAACGCAAATAAAAATTACGACTTTCACTTATTTAGTGCGGATCTTGAATATTTCAGTTCGGGCGCGAAACATAAGTTAATGTTTTCCTCACGGGTTGTCCAAATATGATTATGTATAATACTTGCCCTGTATGCTGCTGGCTTGTATTCCAACTTTGCCATAGGCCCTCTACTAGCCTTGTGGCTATGGTTACAGTCGCTTGTATGTTCCGATCTTGTGCAGGAAATGAGCAATATGTACCTTAAAGCAATTATAAAACCAAGCCGATGACGTTCACTCGTTTCCGTGACGTCACCTCGCAGAGGACCGTTTTTCGGCACCGGCGTTTCTCGCGAGCCATTCTCAAGGCACAGAAGGAAGCCTGTGCAGTGCGGTTTCGTAGGCGGAGCTTGTTCGTAATTCAGAGGTTATCGCCGACTATATATATATATATATATATATATATATATATATATATATATATATATATATATATATATATCCTGCTACGACCATGGCTTTTCAGACAGACGAGTGGTTTATAACCACGTGACCCCTTGCATTACTCCACGTATACTTACAGTTCAGTCGCAGACACACTTCCGACGGCTTATCCTCGGACATGTTCTCTACTTTTTTTCCAAACAGTCGTTGCAGAGCCACGTCGAAGCAACACCACATTTCTCTTTCATCGTTTATTACCATAGCAAAAACAAAATAGTCAGCCACCCACATTATATGTATATATATATATATATATATATATAACATATGTGTATAGGTATATACCTCTAGATTAGCGTTTAACGTTATTCATACAATATATAGGTATACCAACGCGCGGCCTTTCCAGCGACAAGCGCACACAACAACGCCGTTTAAAGTGCCTTTCCGAACACCAACTTTCTTGGAGCATCACACGTATGAAGACATGCACAGCAACAGACTGTAAAAGCGAACCGCCCGTGAGGTCTGGTGTCGGCTGGATCACCGCGACGTGCTTCAAGTGGCATCGGCATGCATTGTCAACCGCACATGTTAGCTCCAGCAGCCAAAAGCCGGGTAGCACAGTCGTCTTGATAGAGCTTGAATCGGCTAATCTTGCCGTGGCTACTCCTAGAGCTCGTTACGACGTGGGCGACTTAGCAAACCACATGAGACGTATTTCCCGCGTCATATCGGCGTATATCGCCCGGCGTCAGCACGTCCATTTTTTTTTCTGCTGCACGCAATAGTCACGCCGTTATCACGGTGGAAATACGGGTCGCGGAGTTTCGTCCTTTAACCACATGGAACACGTTTTGACCGATTTTACAGCGCCGTAAGAGCGCAGCATGAAACAACGCGCCGACGCCGGGCGACGCGCTGCAAATGCGGCGACAAAGAAACGCGTTCCATGTGGTTGCGCCTTCACCAAAAAGTGGTAGCGTTAAAACAATATGACAATTTATGCCATGGATAATAAGCGAGAGAGAGATAGAGAGAGATAGAGAAGGAGGGAGATTAAGAACATATAGCTATATACGTCGGTAACTGAATCTAATGGATTTCATAAGTTTGATGACGCTACTTGATCTCGGTGCGCTGATTTCAATTTTCCAGTAGAAACGTCTGAAAACAACTATAGCCTCACTTCGCGGAATAAAGCGTTGCAAACGAATGACCACAGCCCAACAGTGGCGCTTAAGACCCGTGGATGTGGCAGTGTTGGCTGTTAACCCACTGGCAGTATAGCAGATATACAGGAAAAGAGAGCGTTGGATACAACTGCAAAGGGATAAATTTTTTTTCCAAGTCGGCGTTGTGTTCAACGCTTCCCAAGCGTTCATGAGCTCTTGCACATTTTAACAAACTCTCCAGTATGCGACATCTCGGATAAATTCCTGATAAACGCAAGATGTGAACTTGCGATGAAATCCTTTTAAAATTGTTATTCCACACCATATGGGCCAACAGAGAGCACAGATGCTTCGATATTCCAGTAACGTCCCAGCAGTTTCCCGCCGGCAAAAAAGACACAGTATGATACAACGACAACGCAACAATAATCACAGCGTTTAGAGTGTGTCCGTGGATTTCCAGCACATTACAGAAGTGCGGTAGATATTTTATACGAGAATATCTAGCGCTAACAACTCGCGGTAGGCTTTATTTGCCTACCTCACATGGCTTTTCTAAAAAAAAAAAAAGAAAGGTGAAGGCCTGGATACCTAACTATGAGTCGACTTTCTCGCTATGTGTCGTGCCTCATCCCTCTGTCATCATCGTTATTCATCTTGTTTCTCTTCCTTTCCTTCTTCCCTTTCCCCTAGAACAGTGTAGCTGTCTAGAGAAATGTATACCTCGGGCCGATTTCTTTGCCTTTTGTGTCATTAAACCTTTCGAAGTCTCCTCCTGCAAGTCTTCCGGTCAGCTCGGCGTAGACTGGTTGGCGAACAGAACCAGATTAGTTATATATGATAGACGCGATATAATAGACTTGGCTACACATACGAAGCCGAGAGAGGACTTGTCAACGTACGGCGTAGAGCTAAGCCCCATTTAGCGCACGCCTTGTTGGCACGACCTGCACGATGTGAGAGTTAGTGCGCATACACTATGATATAATATGCATATTGTATATACGGATACGTAAGGATGCTGCTACATGACGCTACACAAGTTACAGACGGCGAGTATAGACCGCGCTACCTCGTCGCGCCTCTCATATGGAAGGTTACAAATTAGGTTTCCCTGGCCGTCTGCGGAGACGAACGTCACCGTAGCTGTCACCGTCTTGACTTGGCTTTGAGGAAACGTCGGACACCCTCAAGCCATTTTATTCCCGTCTGCGACGTTGGCACTGACGTGCGGGACGCCACAAACGGACAGAGTCAAACTCCACCATGTTTGTGCTTTTGAGCCAATCAGAGACGGCATAGCCGCCCTGGCAGCCAATCACGGCTGACAAGATGGTGGATTTGACAACACAGCGGAATCAGTCCTCTCCGTCTGGCACAGATGCCGGGACCTGACAAACACACTCTATATATATAAGTCAACGAGCTCGGATATACGAATGAGCTCGCCGTTGCATACGGGTACGTGAATATACAAAAAGTGGATATACATTGTGTTGTACGTGTGCATACGATATGTTCTGCTCGACCAGCCTATTCCACGCTGCCGGTGAACAAGGAGGCGGAGGCCCTGTGACCTCGAGTTCGTGGTTCGCGCGCTGTCACGGTTGTATCCGTCCCCAAACGTCGCCTTAGAATTCAAAACCCCACTTCAGACACACTGCCGGGAAAAACCACCGAATGCCTGCCCCGGTATGTTCGACAGTTTTTCCCGGTTCTTACTGCGTCGTCATCACGGGATATGCGACTCCGGGAGACACACCAGACCGTGAAGCCGAGTTTCCAAGACGTGTTGACACTCCTTTTCTTTTCTTTTTCAGCGCTTAATATACCGATACCGATGAACGACAGCAACATCACAAAGCATGCCTTGTCTGTCTCGCTAGTTATACGTAAGCAGCATCAGACTAAATACATCTACAAGAATTATTTACTGCTTGGAATGAAATGTCACGGAAGGTCATGGCGCATTACGCACCCCTGTGACAGAGAATTTCAATGTGGACGGCTTTGTGTTTTGGAAGATGAGATTGAGGGCCGTGTGTCGCAAGATTTGCGCAGAGAAGCGGCATTGATCCGCCGTACATGGTCGCACACGCAGTTGTGTTTTTTCCTTTCTTTTTCAGCTTCATGTTTGGTTAGCCCCTCTTCTCCTTTTCCCGCGAGCAGTGATATTGTGGGCCGAAGGTTTTCGGCATTTTCTGTAAGTAAGCGATCAAAAATAGGGTTAAAAAAAGCCAAAACCAAATATTGAACCTACATCCGGTTTGCTACCCTACGGTGGGAAAGGCTGCCCACTCCCCACGCAGCTTACTTGCAGCAAAGACGCTTCTAAGGAAATGAATATCCTAAAGGGGGCGAAGGAAGATACGAAATGCAGCCACAATTACAAGTTGCAGCCGAAAGCATAAAGAAGTGCCACTTGAAGCCCACCAGACACCAGACATCACAAGCGGCGTGCAAATGTGTATGAAACCGCTTGACGAGAACTGTGACTATTGTAACTGCAAACTCACATGTTTGAGACAAAAGGGCCCAAAAGAGAGAGAAAAAAAAACACACAGTACAAACAACATTTCATACAAGAAAGAACACCGCTACACAATTTCGTGTGCTTGTAATAAGAAAGAGCAGGTATAAGAAAGAATAAAAAAACAACAACAAGGCTTTGTTAGTTTTCTTCTAAACAAAACGAGCACTCAAACGAACCTCAAGCAACAATCCACGCGTAGTGGGTAGAACATCAAGCTCACACTTTTTGAAGACGCACAATTTGTCGTCCGTCGCAAACAGCGTTGTGGAAGCCAAGCTGTCGGCTTTCTTCTTTCATCATACTTGACCACAGCGCTTGCAAACAATAGGGGTTTTTGATCCTAACATCATTAAGCAGAGATCTGTGTTATTTGTATTAACGCCAAGGATTTCATAATTTTCATTTCCTGGATATAGTGAAGCACCCGACATACCTTGATTAGACGCAGGCGCAGTGAATTTGCCTTCGACAACGCTGTTCCCGATCTTAACTAATAAGGGAGTTTTGGCGAACCGCGAACACACTGAAAAATCTACCAAATACATGACGATTTTGCCTTGCACGGTGTCACTCTACGTTCGAATGAAAGCATTCAAATGTGCCTGTAGGCCCACCTCCAGCAAGCACGCACGCTGCCAATTTAATGTTTCACGTGTCTCGTTAACGGGCACCTAAACCTGCCGAATTTTTGGAAAATTTTCAAACCGGTACGCATTTCAATTAGGTTTTGTTTATCCATTGATCCATATCGTTATCATCATGTATGCTTCAATGAAAGCGTTAACCTTTGCCAGCCTGCTGGCGGCAAGCATACACATTGCCAATTTAATCTTCAAGTGTACCTTTGTACCTTAACTCCCGAAACTTAATTTTCTTTATATTAAAGCCGGCATGTGACTTAATCAACCTTTAACATTATAATTAACTCCAGTATCATCACTTACACTTCGTCGCCTTTCTCCTTTCCTCGACGAGGAGAAGCTGACCTCAGCACACTGATTCCGGGTTATCAAATCATCTTTCCTGAAAATAAACTCGCTTTTTGGGGACGTCATATTTCCTTCCACATATACTCTAAAACACCTCACTACTGTTAGACGGGACGAACACCGATTCTTGTCAATGTTTGCGCTGGGAGTACAACATGATGCACGTTCACATATTTGCGCGAGGATTTCACAATACATTTGCAAACAATATTTCAATCGCAATGTTCACGCAACGTCTTACTTTGTTAAAAGGTTAATCTCACATTCACACGGCTTCCGAGGCCACATAGTTCACGAAAGCTTTCTAGGCTTACAAAGAATTTACGAGTGACTAGTTCGCACACCAACAGCTTGTTCGACGTTAGAAGCACGCTTACGTGTCTCCTAGCAGCACAACAAGAAGAACCAGAAATTACCTAGTGCAGAACCAACATTGGTCTTTCACTGGACTAGCGTTGTACTTATACTGGTCCTGCTTGCAGTGCTACTTCACTGGGCCAATATAAGTGAAAACAAAACAAAACAGTGCTTAGTTTAACAAGCAGCATTGACACTGGCAATTGGGATTAGTGTTTAGTTCATCTACTTCTTTTCCTACACAGAGCCATGAATACTTAGTCATCAAACATGCGTTTGAACACACGTTGCTGAACCGTTTCCAGCACAATCACTTAAGGCTACACAGATTACATTTGTTTCTTTATATATTATATGAAAGTGGACAGGGGTAAAACACGGATGTTCTACACCAAACAAAGAACTCAATTAGTCAGTTAAGCGACCAGTATGAACTTAAAGGGTTAAGACTTTCGTAAGCTCGCCAACGCAGTTACCGTGACAAAGGTACTGTGAAGGCAATCAAGTTTCAAACACACTGAAAAGACAAAAGGGTAAGTGGGAGGTCATAAAATGATGTCTTCTGCACGTGAATATGCCTCTGCAGATGCATCTCAGGCAGAATAACAAATGTAGAAATAACTAATTTGAATACTTGTTACAAACAGATAATAGAGTATAGATTTAGAACGAAGCGAGTTACAACAAAGATCATTTGCTACCAAGTTTGTTTTGTTTAGTAGTGATACATTACTCATTCCGTATTCCGTGTTAGTGTTCAGGTTTAGTTCGAAAGGGTGACCCGTATGTGCGAGGTCAATTTAGTACCGAAGAGTGCGTTAAGAAAACATTTGCTTTCATAAGAAGACTTCGAATCTGTCGCGCAGGCCATTCATAGCTAATTGCTGTTATGAGTCACCCTACGCTGGTTGCCACATAGAAGATAGTGTTAATTAACACCAAGATATCGATCTGAAGTGGGCACATTAATGGCAATATATCCACGTTATCAACGGACAAAGTTGCAGTTGCAGTGAGAAAACAGCAATTGAAGTGCAGGCCACGTCGACCGCAGATATCCCGATTGAAGTATACGTGCACGAAAGAAGGGTGTGTGCATGGGGGTAGGGAAGGGGTCGTGCTATGGCATTTGGCGACCGTTTTTACATTTCATCGTGATGTTCGTGCACCAACATGAAGGTCTGCGATGACGAGCACGTTAATCGCTCGTCGAGGTAATCCGAGCCTACCTACGGAGATAACAGAGAGTTCACGCGAACCGCTACCACGCACTGACAATGCTTTAACCCCTCCAGCCACCTGTACGTTTTTACTGCGCTAGCTAAACCGTGCCAGGTGTCACGCCCAGCACAGTTTAGCTGCCACTCGCAAAGGCTGCCAGGTGGCTGGGGCGGTATAGGCAATAGTACACGGCGGTAGAGGTGCGCTAAAACTCCCTAATTTCACCTGCCCAGACAGCAGTGCAGAAAAGAGAGACGAAGAGATGAGCTGTCGATGAACAATTTTACGTTGTTCCGCCGCCGAGAATCAGTAGCTGCCACAGCGTCTCCGATCCAATCAAAGACTCTACACAGTCGAGCTTGCAAACAAGGCAGATGAAACAGAATTATTAATTTAGATTTGCGAATTACTTCGCGGAAGTTCAGGAGCGTGTTAAGATGTTGCCTGAACACTTTAGAACCCCAATCGTGCGTGGGGGCGGTTGCTTCTCGCCTTTCAAAATTTGAGTTTCTGAGCAGTTAGTGGATGGAATATCTGCGTTCTGTCTACATTAGTGCATACCGTACGCATCGAGAAATGCCTGGCGCAACAGAATTATATCTTCGCTTAGTTTCTGTTTTACCAAACGCTAATGATCCCCCTCTTAAACGTAATCGTCCGTGAATGATGAATTTGTACTGAATTAGGTTTGGCACCCGGACATAATTCACACCGTACATCTGTACATTCGACGTGAAGGTAACTTTAATGCCCTCAAACTTAAAAATTACTTTATTGTGTGGAACATTGCGATTCGTATCTTATTGATGACTTGTAACATAATTACTTACATTATGCTTACACTCGATCGTCCGCTAATTTACACTCCCGCTATACTGTTGTCCCTCTGAGTAACAGAAAAAGATTCCGAAGCCTATGCTGTTGCTGACTGCATGCATCGGAAGCAACTAGAGCCGGAAACGCGTCATCACCTATTGTGATGTAAGAGACAAAAAGCTTGCTTCTGGCATTTTCCCGGGTAGTCAATAAGTATACCGCAGGATGACAAGTAACTATAAAGCACGGACGTAACGTTTAATGAAAAAGCTTTCGGGATAGAAACATTTTAGCAATCTTGAAAATAAACGTCAAAATAAAAGAAACGAAAGTTGTGCTCTGGACCGTGCCGTTATGAAGGATTATGATACAGCGGTCTTGCTTTTTTTTACACCGCTTTGGTATTAACATAATAGATGTTTTCATAGTGCCGTCATTCTGCCTTGTTCAAAGTTCTCAAGCAACAACAGAAAAAAGACTGATAAAGGAATTTGTAGAATGACATCTTTCGTTCAAGCAGAGGTCCCGCCCGATTTTAAGTAAACTTTCGAATGAATCTTGAACTGTCACAGCGCTTAAGGTTTCAGAATTTGCGGAAGCAGAATGTCGCACGATGGCATACATCGAGTGTTGCCATAATTTTTCAGGCCACATGTCACTGAAAGACCAGTAATATTCGTTTGTTTTTGTAAAGTTTCGCTTTCAAAGGTGTTATAATGGACGGGACGTAAGCAGGAAATCCAGGGAACACTAAGTATGAGATCGGGACTTTCCAGATACGGCATAATTTGAACACTTCATCAGCTTCCGTTCCGGTATATTTTGGACTGGCACGTCCTTCATGTTGCTTAGAATACAGGTATAATTCAGGATTATGGCCGTGGACTGGAGGGTTCTGATAATGGGAGAATGCCACCTGTTACCTGCGTCCTGGACTAGATGGAAAGGCTGACGTTGGGGTGCGTCTTTTAAGCCTAATTTCGCCTCTTTTTACTACGTGCGGTAACAGAACGCATTCAGGCGATGTTTACCTAATAAATTTGTAACCTTGCCTATTTGTCTGATATGCTAGCTTCAGTCTTATTGGTGCCAATGCGAACGGAACGTAAAAACATAAGACAATGTTTGAGAAGTTTAATGTTGCTTGCGTATATACTTGTATTTTAAGCATAGATAGCAAAGCAAGCTAAACTGATGTATTGCGAGTCCCAGCATGCCATGTTTGCAAAGACCAGAGTAATGAAGGATTCGTGCCAATTACGAGATCATTACATTCATGGACGCCGTAAACTCATAGCCTATATTTATTTTTTTTTTTGAGCAATTGTGGCCAGTGTTGCGTTTTCAGAGTGCAATTTCGTGAGGCCGAAAAGTGCGCTCACAAAAGATCTGACGACTTCGTCCTCTTGCAGCATTGCTTTCTGAAGGTCAGTGCAGCGAACGCTCCAATTTCTTAATACTGTACCGAAATGTGTTGAAGACCAATCCTCGAAAACTATCGTGAAGTAGTTCGGCGCGATTACGGTAGGCATTTGGCTTTCATGTCGACGAATACGTAACATGTACATTGCACGAAACGCGGGACAAGGGAGGGCTACGATGTACTGGCGTTTTCACCGAGAAGAACGCATTCCGCGACTTGCATCTTACACACGAAACACAGAACGACGCAGAACAACACACTGAGGTCACAGGCAACGCAATGACGTCACGGAAGTCCACACGTCACAGTCCGCGGTGCGTGGGAGGAAGTCGGACAGCTGGAGGCGTGGCCAGGCGATGGAGCGTGCCCTGACGAAAACGGAATCGTCGCAGACCGGATGCAGTCGTTACTTCCTCTGACGTCATACGCGCACTGACACGTACACACACACACGCGCGCACGCGCACACACACACAGACAGACAGGCTGCAGTACACGATTGCGCAATCGCAGAGCTTAGTGAGAAAACAAAAACAAAATGCGCGAAAAGAAAAAGCTTTTTTTTCCTTTTTTCTTCTTCATCGAAAAAAACTTCCAGGCAGGAATCAACCGCGAGAAGCGACCACGAATGGCGAAGAAGCAAACCGTGGCACGGCGGTGGTCTTGATGCTGCGCCATGACGCGACGCAGTGACGTCACGCACAATGCCGCACGCGAGAGCGAGCGACACTTCAAAACAACTTCCGGAGTCACTGAATAAGAGAGAGTAGGGGTCCCGTGACCAGCGTTGAAAACAGCAGCGTCGTTCCGCTGCATGGGCAACGAGGCTGGCTTCGAAACAAACGGCAGTGCATGCCTGTTTTTGCACTTGTGAATACATAAGCTGCTTCGCGATCGGGCGTGGCCTTGCAACACTCTGCGCACCATTCGCTCCTCAAAAATGGCTGCTTTGCGCAGTTTCCCTGAACTACCATCAACGCAGCGCTATAGGAATGGACCATGCATGACGGCCGAACTGCAGCCGCTTCTCGGCAGCTCGTCGTGGCACTGTATTAGACCCCGCTCCCCGAAATCCCCGCTTGGGCAACCATGTTTGAACGCTGCACAGAACGGATTAGTGACTTCGGGGATTAGAGACCTCCTGAATGCCGCGAAACCTGAGGCTTTCCCCACCCTTCTTTATCACCTCTGTTTTACGTACGTTGTGGAGTTTGAGAGCCCTGCGCTGTGCAAGAAACCCGAACCGTCGGAGAGCCTCTGTTTACATCTATATAAGGCAGCTGTCGCGGCCGATTTCAAGCAGTTTTCAAAGCTTACACTGCAGCGTACTCGTGTTGCAGAGAGCGCGTAGCATTGGCCGTCGATCAAGACGCCGCACATTCGGACAATGGAACGAGGTCGCCCCACAACGTACACTCAGGTGAAACGAACGGGTGAAACGCCAACGGGCAGGATCGGAAATCGATCAGCTAAATGGGATCAGCAACAGCCTCAAGAAATAGACTTTTCAGCTTGCGAAACTGCGCAGTGTTCGTGAAATCCCTCAATGGCTGAAACGCGATGACCGAAGCCTCGTGACCACGACGACCGGTAAAATCAAAGACGAAGACTTCGTCCCCCAGTCTCGGGGGCTGTGCTATAGCCATCGGCGAGGTTCACGACAACGGTTTGGCGGCAAACGTTCAGGCGACGTGCGGACTGTCGGGCTGGCATTGCAGAGGTTGCTACTCTGCGCTACTCAGTGACTCCATGCGCGCGTGTGGGACCTGTTCGCAGGTACACGGCAGTTCCTTCGTGTGGCGGCTGAGGTGGGCTAGAACGTGGACGACGTCAACGCTACGCGGCCGCTTCTTTCTCGGCCAGTTCGAAGCCTTCGACGAGCGTCTCGAGGATGAAGCGGATGGTGATCTTGTAGATGTTCTCGATATTCTCAGTGTACCGATCACCCAGGGTCTCGGACACGGCCGCCAAGAATGGGTTCTCGATGTGCTGCGGAGAGAGAGAAGTCCCTGGATCAGAAGCTTTGCCACACAACTATCAAGGTGTCTATGTGTAACATAGCGCGAGAAATTAAGACTGCGGGAACTATGTAAAGTTGACTAAGATAGCTTGAGTATAAGGCTTAGGCTATTCTACGCTGACGTACGTGAAGCGGCTATCCTCCCTCTGCACGCATATCCTCGATGAGGCATTTACTACACCATTTCGCAATGTCAAAGTTAGATGCTATGGCGCTATCTGGTATGACAGAAATCAAAGCCTTCGGTAATGTGGGAGTAGTGCTGGGTGATTTTCTCAATATATGTCTCCTTAAGTGCACTGCCGTTCATTCACGTATGCTCAACCAACTGGCCCGCCAATTCCTCCTTAGCTGGGCGAATTTGTTTAGTGTACTAGTACGGCAGGGATCTCTTCGGCTATGAGGCATTCCCATAGGGTGTGCGTGTGTGTGCCGGATATTAGCGTTTGTGTTGACGTTGAAATGTGCACTCATTTCACTCGCACTGACACTGTAGTCATCGTTTACTGGCATGTCTGTGCTGTGCTGTGTCTGTGCTGTACTCACTGAAAAGGGAACGCGGGAATAGTAACGAGGCTACTCACCCAGAAGTATTCCTTCTTGAAGCCCTTGATCTTGTAGTGTAGCCTGCCCGTGTTGTGCAGGTAGTCCATGAAGTAGTCGAGGTTCTCTAGCGCGTTGATGCCTTGGTCGAGCGTGGTCATGACAATGGAGGCGTGCTGCGCCAGCTCCATACTCTCGCGCTGTGACTCCTTCGTGCGGAGTGCCTGGAACTTCTCGAACAAGTCCAGAAGGTCCCCCTTCTCCTGGAACAGTCTGCGCATACGGAAGGCCTTGGGCGTAAGCCACGCGCGCAGAGATCGCGTCGAAGTCACGCCATTACGGGACAGTGTCCACATACTTCGGGGGCTGCAGCGCAGTACAGACGACAGTACAAAAACGTAAAAGAAAAAAGATGAAGAAAAGAACACGCATTCGGCGGGTGCCGTTTTGACCTTCTTGCGTACCCATCTGTTCTGCGCTGCAGCCCAAAGAATGCTTAGGCTGCCAACTCTACGCGCAGCTTTCAACTTCACCTAGCAACAATGAAACTCAAGCTTGAAATGCCCAACTCGCAGCGTATCACCTTCTACCACGTCCCTTTTATCCCTTAATATAGTTGCATGCTGCGAAATAAGTTAGACCTTTAAAAGTGGACAAGGCTGTAAATGAGTCCGTAACTCACGCCATCACACCCTTTCTGAGCGTAAGGGTGGCCTTACACCCTTATTCGCTTTTAAGGGTGTAAAATTAC
Organism: Dermacentor albipictus; assembly: GCF_038994185.2. Taxonomy (NCBI): domain Eukaryota; kingdom Metazoa; phylum Arthropoda; class Arachnida; order Ixodida; family Ixodidae; genus Dermacentor; species Dermacentor albipictus. Next base: position 24,378,633 of record NC_091827.1, on the reverse strand, counting down.
TTTACAACGCCCGCGCGCAGACTGACCTGACGAACATCTCTATGCCGGTGGGCTCCATGGCCCTGGCGATGGCCTTCCAGGATTTGGTGATGCTGAAGATCTGCCTGGCGGTGAGCGGGTGGCGCGGGTCCGGCGCCGGCGGCGGCGGCGGGTCGCCCACGGGCTCGGCGGCGCCGTTGCCCTTGTTGTTGCGACTGCCGCCCGAGCCGCCGCGGACCAGCGACGACAGGCTCTTGCTGAGTGTGCAGCCCATGGGACCGGGAGCGGAGGACGACGACGGGACGACGGCTAGCCCCCTGCGGAGGGAACGCGAGGGCGTCGTCGGCCCGTGATAAGTACACCTCCAGGATTCGCCATCTTTCTGTATAGGCAAAGAACATCGCCTTGTCCAGACGACACGGAGCATGCCGAATAATTTACTCCCTTAAATGTGCATAAGGGTGTAAATCGGCCTGTAGCTCGCAGCATTACACCCATTTTGAACCGGCCCGCAATAAGCAGACGCGGACGATCCCCCATCTTTTGTATAGGCAAAGGGATACACCTTGTCCATACGACACAGAGTATGTCAAAAAATTTACTCCCTTAAATGTGCATAAGGGTGTAAATCGGTCTCTAGCTCGCAGCATTACACCAATCTCGAACTGGCCCATAATAAGTACACGCGGACGATCCCCCATCTTTTGTATAGGCAAAGGGACACACCTTGTCCAGACGACACAGAGTATGTCAAATAATTCACACCCTTAAATGTGCATAAGGGTGTAAATCGGTCTGTCGCTCCCAACCTTACACCATATTGAATGTAAGGGCTTGCGACCGACTTATTCCATTTTTTTCCCATTTTTTTCGCCTTTAAGGGGGTAATTTATTTTATCGTGCAGAGGAAAGGAGGGGAGGTGAGTCGGAAGAGCGTGTCTCTAGTCTTCTACTCTTCACACGGGGTAAACGAATAGGGAGAAGCAAATGACAGGTGACGAGGCAGTATACAGTCAACTTAAGTCAAGTGGTACCAAAAAGGTTTCGAGACTGGCTCTGTTTTGAAGAAAGTACTTTATTTATTTGCCTTGAAAACAATGTCACGTTTGAAATGACCTCCCTTCGCATCGATACCGCCCTCCCAGCGCTCTTTTACATATGCGAATATGTCCTGGAAGTATCTTTTTCCGGAACGAGTCGAACACCCTCCTGCGACTCGTGCTTGATTTAAGCAGTTGCGTGAAAATGGGGACCTTTAAGCCGGGCTTTCAAATTTTGGGAAGAGAGCGATATGAGCGGTAGCAAATCTTTACCAATGACGTGATTTTTTTTTGTCGAGGGTCACCATCATATAGGGAGGAAGCTTTGCTACATGGGTACGACTATAAGACGAAGCAGTAGTCGCCGCAGTGGAGAAGACAGATGCCTCTACGACCGCTTAAAAAAAAAAAGAAAGGAAAGGCTAGGCATGTCCGCGCATCTCGACAAAGTGGATGCTCATCGAGTTTCTTCGGCATTTGCTGTATTGTGCATCAGGAATTTGTCGCGAAAGGATCAGATTATCATCAGCGGTCTTTATACTTTCGAGATTTAGGGCGTCAGAGGGAGGCCGTTTGGGAACAAAAAAGAAAGAAAGAAAAATTTCGGCCCGATCTGGCGTGCGATGACCTGGATGCTGTGCCATGACAATTCACCTGGTCACAGATCAATCACTTACGCAGACGCGGGGTTCTCGCCAGAAACAACTTGGTTTCTACCGTACTCGTCAGATTGGACATGGTCTTGGCTTCTAGCGCGAAGTGAACACGGACACAGAAAGGAGCAGACAAGATGAACGCTAACTCTCAACTAAATTTTTATTAAAACGAAGAACACATATATATAGGTGATTGCAAAAAACAGCAGCAGAAGAACATGACAAGGTAAAAAAAAACATCAGTTACACATATCAGGAGGCATGGAAGTCAAAGAAGGAAACAAGAAACAAACAAAGATTATTTCAGATTAGTACACGTATTGCGAAGGTACTGAAATTCGCAATCTAACAGAGACAACGATGCATGGCTAACGCAAGTGTCTCCTAATCTTTTGATGTGGAATGCCTCGATAATTTCCCGTGTAGTGTGGCATTTGTGTCTGGAAAGAATATTTCCAGAAAAAATCCCTTGTCATGATCCTATGCTGCTGTTTTTGCAATCACCTACATATATGTTCTTCGTTTTAATAAAAATTTAGTTGAGAGTTAGCGCTCGTCCTGTCTGCTCCTTTCTGTGTCCGTGTTCACTTCGCGCTACAAGCCAAGACCATGTTACCGTACCAACTCGCCCAACTGTCTATCCTTTCGTCAGATTAGACTGCCGCGCATTTCACTCCGTTTTCAAAATTGAACACCGAGCGCGAAAGTCACCAACTTGGCACGATTTGCCTTGATCACTCGCGCGTCCTTCCGAGAAGACGTCCAGGACATGTTCGCAAACTAGCAAGCATGTTTGAGAGCACTGTGTTGCTGCGGAAGGGAACTATTGCAAAGCTGGACAGTGTTTGAATGCATATAAACAAATTACGTTCTTCATCCTCCTATTGTACTGATTTCTTGCAGTGATGATTTCTTTTGTTTGGCCAACTAACCACTTCGATTATTTGTATTTTTCTGGGCGCTGTGATCAATTCTTGGGGTTTGGAGTGTCACTTTGCATTTGTTGTTCATAGACATATAATTTTTTTTCGAAGATTTTAGCTTACCACTTCTTTCTTTGTGTCCTTCTTCCTTGCTTTGTGTGTGCAGTTTGGGTTAAAATAAATTAATAAATTATTGGTGTTTTGCGTGCCAAAAACACTTTCTGATTATGAGGCACGCCGTAGTGGAGGACTCCAGAAATTTCGACCACCTGGGGTTCTTTAACATGCACCTAAATCTAAGTACACGGGTGTTTTCGCATTTCGCCCCCATCGAAATGTGGCCGCCGCGGCCGGGATTCGATCCCGCGACTTCGTGCTCAGCAGCTCAACACCATAACCACTGAGCAACCACGGCGGGTGCAATTTGGGTTGTGCTGCCTTGCCTGCTAAAGTGATTTTCGCTGTCGCCCTGCAACTGGATGGTGTATTTTTAAGTGATGGCAGTTTCGCCCGAAGAGCGAAGCACTGACAGTCTAGTGCAGTGCTTTGGGGTTGCGCTTGAACTCTTGGGACGGCGTGTGCACGGGTGCGACTGTGCGTATATGCGACGTACGCGGGCACGCCGAAACTTCTGGCACCATTAAAAGCTTCGACACACCGTGTAGAACCAGCAATGGTATCGCAGAGGCGCCGCTGCGCTGCCCGCAAGAAGGGCACCAGTGAAATTACGTAATTTTGAGGTCGTGAGCACAAGTATATTATTCTTATAGCGAAGCTGTGTATGGCTAGGGTTCCGTAGATTTTTCGTGTCCGTCGACATATCTGCGTGTGCAGAAAACTCAGCTCCCGAATTTGATGCAAAATCGCTTCATTTCTTGCAAAAGCTTGTACGTCTCATCACTTGGATATACATCTTCAGCAGATTAGTTATCACTATGCACAATGTTTAAGATCAGCAGACTCCCAGGAAGAGAATTTTTTGTGCTTGCTTACGGGGGTATGAGCCATTGCTTTGCACAGAAGTTGCGAAATTTCTGACGTTCAACAAGACCTACGCAAACTCCTAAGCTATGTTGAGTAACAGATTAGCCTACAGTAGTAATGTTACTGCGGTCAATTTTCCATTAAGGTGCAAGAGGCAAATGCGCACGATGGCAATCGTCACCTTGTAAGGCTGAGCCGCTGGGGTTTATCGATCCCCCGGGGTGACTGGACCGAGCGGAAAGGCCTGGAGGACGGTGCTGGACTCGATGGAACGTCGGCGTTCCACTACTGCTGGAGCGCTGGTTGCGTTCCTCTCAGGACTAACTCTGCTCCGTCGGTGTCGTCCGCCGGGGTGCGTTCAATAAGCGGGATCCTGAACAAACAAAAGAGGGCGGTCAATAAGAAAACTTGACGCGTGTTCATGATGCATTACGCACACACCTGACGCGCCACGTGACCACACGTGCGACACGCCTGACATTACTTGCACACACATGTGACACAAATGCACGTGACACACACACACACACACACACACATACACACACACACACACGCGCACACACACACACACACACACACACACACACACACACACACACACACATTGCCAGTGTCATACACGTGACATTATCTCTCTCACACGCACACACGCACACGCACGCGCACACATGAATGAAACACAAGTGACGCACACGCGCGATGAACATACATGACAATAGCATGCATGCGTGTCACATTCGTTTTACACACGCTAGCCTCAGGAATACACGTCGCGCATGCTCACGTGACGTATATGTGCATACAAACAAGCGTGCACATGTAAAGTAAACATACGTGCTCATTAGGTCGGATGGCCTAATGGGCCTAATGGCCACTCACTCACTCACTCACTCACTCACTCACTCACTCACTCACTCACTCACTCACTCACTCACTCACTCACTCACTCACTCACTCACTCACTCACTCACTCACTCACTCACTCACTCACTCACTCACTCACTCACTCACTCACTCACTCACTCACTCACTCACTCACTCACTCACTCACTCACTCACTCACTCACTCACTCACACTTGTAGCAAGTAGAGTGACAGTAGCACATATAGATATGATAAAGCAGAAAAAGGAAAGTGTCAACCTAGTGTCGACGCTCAAGAAGACAAGGTCGACGTACATGGTAGTTCAAATGATTCGATGATTGAATATTGATTATATGTCTCTATTATGTATTTTTGTAAATTGTTTATTCACTTAATTCGCATCTTATAATGGTATAACGACGACGTTCTTCCGATCTCCAAGTCCGTCCTGCAACGTATGAGAAGCTCACTGTATTTTTCAGAAGTATCGGCAGCTACGCATCTACGGTGGAATCTCTTCGCTAGGGCCCCCCAACGCTGCTCGACGTCCAGCAGCGCCTTGCGGGCACGATACGAATAACACATTTGGCCCATTTCCAACCTACTTCTTCACCTCTTGAGTTTTTTCTTTTGATTTTTTTTCTTTTAAAGCGTAAGCTTTACTAACCGCGTCGAGCCGAGTTTCGCCATCGCCAGCAATTTGACCTTCATTTGACCGCAGATGTGCCGTCGCCTTGGCAACACATCACATGACTCGCCGCGCCAAGTTCCGCTGCCGCCGCGGCTTGGCGCATGCGCTCTTCGCAGCTTAAGGTCTGGGTTGCCGCCTGACCACGTGACTCGCCGCGCGCCTATGGCCAAGAGGCGCGCCGTGCTCGCCTAGTCACTCATCTTCTCATCCTCGCCTAGGCGAGGATGAGAGGATGAGAGCGAGGCCGGGCTATCTTCTCTGAGCGTTGCGCGGGAGCGGGAGGCTATGGGCCGTCGTTCGCCAAGCGGCGCCTGACCACCCCGCGGATATCGCCCGGCGAGCTGCTTCACTGGAGAGGGTCCGGAATGCAAGAGGCTTCGCGCCGTCGACATCCATGTAGTGACCGCGTTCGCGCCCTGCCCGTTTGTGCTTCGACGCTGCGCATGTTCGCGGCGTGTCTTTGCATATTCACCACTTGCGCTTTCCTTGTGGCACAACAGGCGTCGCACCGTCGGACGATGCATGTCTACCCAAGCCTAATGACAGTCACGTCTAGCCACCGACCTAGGCACAGCCATCATACCTGGCTTAACGATGATTGTATCCGTTAGTATGATAATTACAGCTAAATAAAAGGTTAACCAGGTGAAACCAAGGCTAAACCAAGCTTTCGCTTTGCATATGCACGAGTTAGCTGAGCTAAGACGCTGCCAATTTTCGTGACAGAGGTGTTGCGTAATTTGACAAGAGCCGCGTAGTTAGCTACAGGTTGAGAGGAGGAAAGCTTCGAGCGTATGAAGGGATTGGCGAAACAGCCGTCGCACAGATGTGTCTTACGCACGATTGCAGAGACCTGCTGTAGAACAGCAAAGTGGACATTTCGCTTTTTCTCGCTGGTGTAGTCAGTCACTGCCAACAGAAAGAGGGAAAAATTATATCAAAAGCCACTGGTATTAATTACGAAGCTAGGCAAGGCTGCGTACTGTAGATATCAGATATCTTAAAAGATCTAGCAAATTTCAAATGCGCAGATAGATATAGGAAGAAAGTTAAATAGCATTATATATATATATATATATATATATATATATATATATATATATATATATATATAGAGAGAGAGAGAGAGAGAGAGAGAGAGGAGGTCCAGTTCTCTTAGGTGTAGGCGGGATATGTGTGAACGCGTTAAAAATGTGCAGAGAAATGAGTGCTCCCAGTAAGTATGTGGTCACTTGGGGACATTTGCCACATACCTGACACACACGCCGGTATTCTGTTTTCAAAGTTGATACTATAGACAGCGGCGTTGGGTTGCGTAAGTTCAAGAGAAAAAAAAAGAAAAGAAAATCCAGACTATGGTTGAAACGCGCACACTGTCACTCTATCTCTGCGTTGAAAACGCTCACTAAGCCTGCCCCGGGAATCGTTGGCGCTGAAAGCGCTTATCGAGAAGTTGCCATGCGCACCATAAATTACGAGCCTAAACGAATTCCTCTAATTAGCTCTTTTCTTTTCGTCGCACTTCTTTGTCGCGTGTAGCAGAGGCGTCAGCGCGGTGATTTCGGGCTGAATAACCGGACAAGCTTAATTCCTTCCGCCTGTGGCTCAGGATGCTTGTTTTTTAGACCCCGAGATAAGGGCTTAGAGAAAAGCAGATCAGCAATTCTGATACGAAGCCGGTATTGTCTTGGTCGTGAGTTGCTGCAAAGAAGCAGCAAGCGAGGCACGGGCTTGATTATGTTGCATCGAGGCAACAAACAACGCCTAAGCGTTCCCTATAGTTTGTCTCAGTTTAGTGGAGGGCCATTTAAACGAAAGGAATCCCCCCAAACAACGATAATCTACAACGAGGATGGCGGCCATCATGGCACGTCAGCAAGAACGACGACCGCTACAGCGACGATAAGGCCACGACGAGCCCCGACGGTGATAGGGGGAGATGACGACGAGCGGAAAATGACACGACCAAAAACCAAGCGTATTTAGTCGCGTTACGTACGGTGATACCCCGCCGCGTTTCGACCCCTCTCTTTATTGAGCGAGCAAGATAACTTTATTTGGAGTGCGGCGATTGGGAGCCACGGGCCTGGAGCCACCTAGATGGCCACTGGGAGCTGCTGCTCCCGTACGCCCTTCATGGCTCGCTGGGCGGCCCAAAGTTGGTCTTGGAGTTCTGAGATTGGGGCTCCGAAAATTAGCCCTCGTAGCGTATTCCATTCAAGCTCGTATTGTATGAGAAGCATTACGGTAGATTCGGGCCGTGTCGCTTGTTTACCGGTATGCGGCAAGCTACACTGTAAAATAATTTACACCCTTAAATGTGAGAAAGGGTGTAAATGTGTCTATAACTCACACCCTGAGGGTGTCGGTTATACAAATCACACCCCAAGGGTGTGAGTTATAGACAAATTTACACCCTTTATCGCTTTTAAGGGTGTAAATTATTTTACAGTGTTATATATGGGGAAGGGGCCCGTCGACGCAACCACGGTTCGCTAGCCCGACGTTCGCACTTTGTGTAGCTTGTGGAACTGAGATGTCGTCTGGCCACGAGTGACGCATTATCCGGCTAATGGGCATATTTTGTTGCATCACAAGCGTCACGGAGTGACGTATAACGAGCTCGGAAGCTCTCGACACCTACCAGGATTTGAGATAATTCCAGTTAAAATAGAATACTTCACTACAAGCCACGGGGTCGACTGAGGTCAACTGGGGTGACATGTAGTTTAGGGCCTGTCATTCTGACGAACAGAAAACATCGGCTACTCGGGCACAGTGAGGTAACGGGAGACAAGCTGTCTACTGATTTAACAATGGTATAAGCATCCACTTTTCTTTTTTTTTTCTTTAGCATTGGCATTCCAAGGAACCAAGCATGTGTGTAACGTACATTAGGTTTTTAATTAATGGGCATGCTAAGGGAAATACCGGGTTAAGTTTATCAATTGCGTGGCTGCGAATTGTCGTCGTGTTGTTGCTAACGTCATCATCGTTGTCGTGTCGTTAATAGTTCTGCACTGTATATGAACTAAGGTAGCCAAAATAATCTGTGTCTTTTCATTTACTACGCGGAACCTTTAACCGAAATAACTTTGATAGCAATCACAACGTATCTAAACTCAGCGAAATCTTCTTTTTTCTTCTTCTTGAAGTAAGTTCATCAAAACGCTATACAGGAGACGGTCGGTGCTTAGGTGTGTCTGGAGTGTCTGTATTTTCATTAATACGGTATGCAACGCACTATGGCACAAATTGACGCCACAGAAGAACCACTGACTCGCGAGGAAACGGTATGGAGGACATGCTTGTTGCGCTAGTTTACTTAACGTTTTCCTAGGAGCACTTCACTCGTTCTCTGCGCTGCCTACATGAAGGCTTATCCACTTCGCGTCGCCGACATGTTCGACTTTCCCGCAGTACATACAACATACGCGGCGAAACGCGCTTTCGCGGAGAAAAGCAGACGAAGCGTGACCTGCTGCTGAAAGTGCGCTCCACGTCCAGGTCCAGATAAAATTAAGGGACGCTGCTTGTTAGTGTTCGAGTATTTCCGAGACACCAGAGGAAGCGAGCGTTCGTAACGGACCATACTGTTGGTGGGCAGCACTTTAGTGAAGCTGGAAGACCGCTAGGTCGCTTTGCTTATGTCCGCTACTGAAAGCGCAATCAAGTTAGGATGAATAATAATAATAATAATAATAATAATAATAATAATAATAATAATAATAATAATAATAATAATAATAATTGCTCATTACTCTGGCGATAATTTCGGATAAACACCACCGAAAGACAAAGAAGCAGGCTAGCGTCAAAAGTTGACCGTGTGCCATTGCCGATTGATATACATATTTGGATGTAAATGGAACTGTTGGCTAATGATGTGTCAGCGGCTTGTTTGCAACCGATAAATTGCATGAATAATTAAAAGAAGATGACATGAATATACATGAGGATGTTCTTGCTGTAAGACGCTTTTTAAAGTATGCGTAAACAAATAATAAAGAAATGAAGACACAGCAGTAAAGAGGGACGTTCGACATTTCCCTGCGATTGGACGCAAGGATAATGGCAGAATAGAAGATAAATGAAACGAGATGACACAGAAAGATAATTAAATGCTAAGTGTCAATGCATAATGTATTATCACTTTCATCTAAAATGTTATTTTTAACATTGGTAATATTTAAGCCCGTTGAAAAATAGCGTTGTCCAACATGGCGGTATCCACGGCTCCCGCTTCAACATGAATTCGCGTGATGGCTACGCTCTCGCTCATCTTCGGCAACTATTGAATTGAGCTTCCGCTTCTTCTAAACTAACCTAAAACATTAGTTATGAGCGCATAGCACGTCCACTTTCTGAGATCGTTCGGTGTTTCGGCGTCCATAGGCTTAACGAGACGCATCCCCATGGCAACAACAGGATGGGTTCTATTGAATTGTCTTTACTCAGATACGTTTGGTACGTGGTACAGGACGGCACCCTGCTTTTTAACGTCTGCCTTACGCTTGCGTTCCCGTGCGGTAAACTAAATAGACTTGAAGAGACGCACATCGTAACGTCCTGCAAAGGTGCTTACGTTTAACGTACGCAAGGCGAAAAACGCTGCTCTAAAACTGTCTGGTTAGACTTCTGCAGCACTAAAAGAAAAAAAAAAAGCTGACCGCCCTTCCACTGCAGTGGAGAGGGGTGCAAGCGAAGCTCAGGATACGCCACTCTTCGTTGTCGTAACGCCTCGGCTTCGCGCTCCCTCACGTCGAGGTCGGAACGTCGACGACGAGCCCTTTCTCGAGCGAGTCTCCCGGCGGCGTTAATCAAACGCCGCCTGTTCCTCGGCCGAACGCACGACGCGCGGCCCGTTGCCGCTGCCGTTCCTTCAACGCAGCCTGCTCTTCGGCAGAACGACCTAAACGCGGCCTCCCCATATGACTGCCGGGCTTGAACTGGCGGAAAACGGTGGGCGCGAGGCGAGCGCACACGTGACCACACCCTTTCTCTCCTCCGGAGGGAGGGGACGCCCATGCTTGGGCGTCCCCTCCCATGCCTTGCGCTCATGCCTTGCGCTGTATCTACTTCATCATGCATATAAAACTACGCTTTAAAGGGCATGTATGAAGAACCGACAGTGGCTGAATCAGTTAGCGTGGTGGTCCTGCAACCCGGAGGTCGGTAGCTCGAATCCGTAGCCAACAAGCAATCTTTATTTACGTGCGCCTTGAGTTTTTTTCGTACGGTAACACCGACGCCGACACGAGTGAGGCAATACAAGCTTCGCCTGAAGATGCGCAACGTACCTCTCGTCACGGGAGACGAGAGAGGTCCACGCGGCCGATCTTCTATTCACCAGCTTTCAAGTTGTTCTGTCAGTCAAGACAAATCACAAGCGATAGAGGGACTCTGAGAACTACACATGCTTCAGGAGCCCCAGTACCGTCTCATTAACGACTCTGGTCACGCGCTTGGCGTACTTGCTACTTATAACAATGCCTGAGTCATGCGCCGAGATAAAGCTTTACTGAGCACTGCTATAGCGTGCAACGCCTGATGATGGCGTGACAAGTTTCACGTAGACCGGCGGCGGCCGCGTGATGGGACACGCCACATGATTTATGCGGGTCAACGGAACAACAAAAAAAAAGAGGAATGCATAAGAATAACGCCCCTATCCGCCGTATGAGCCGCATTAATTATTTTGTTTTGACAAAGGCATGGGGTACGAAGCAAGAATTATCAAAAGATGGCGTCTTCAAGCGAGATTTTGGCACGATGTGTCAGTCAGTAGCTCCGGAAAAACACAGTGTTGAAGGCCAGACGTTGCTTTGCTACGTAGACAAAGACAAGCCCCTTGTCGAAACGTTGGCAGCAGTGATGTTTCTTCTTCGGCTTCTGTCGATCACATTTATAGACTACCTTGAATCAGTAAGGAACACTGCGCTTGGAATAGTATATAGTGACCAAGGTGCATGTAAACTGGTAACCAAGCTTCCACAGAAGCCCACATGTGGAAGGATTGGCGACCTGTTACAACCGTCGCCATATGTGTGTCGGTGGAACAACTTCTTTAACAATTCTTTTAAAGTCTGGGCATTTCGATCGCTACTCCAAGGTCTTTTCTTTCCTTCTGAGCTTGCAGCTCGTCTCAGCTTATGCGCTAGCGCGTCTCCATAAGAGTGCCCTGTGTCTCGTGGTGAACGTAATTAGGATGGTAATGACGACCATTAGCTTTGTGCGTACTTAAGAACGTGATTAACTAGAATGAGAATGAATAACAGTGTGAAAGAGATTTCAAAAGCCATTCTACTTATATTAGCACATATAACTATAAAGCCAATACACATGACCGCATAAGAAAATATGTTTCTACGAATGAAGAGTAGTATGGCAAGCACAGAGTAACAACATCGCAATTTATGCGAAACCTATTCCCAGAATCCTCGAAACACTCAAAGTTCTTTGCAACGTGATGTGTTCATAAGAGAGTTGTCAGACCAAACAGCATTGCACCATTTTATGGTTAAAAAAACACATTTCAACATACGAATATTGCTGCCTGTGATGCGCTGAGAGCTTGTGTCACGAAGAGTAAAGAAAAACTGCGTGGCAATTTCTCATGCAGCTCTCCGCTTTCAACGTCACGGCGGTACACAGCATGTCGGATGCCACAGGTTCAAGATGCATGGCATCACACATTCTGCAGCCACATCTTCTTATGGCAACAAGTGCCATGTGCCAGGTCCGGCAAAACTTGACGTCAAGAGCACGCCTCGCCTTGAACAAATACGCAAATAAATTTAAAAAAATAAAAAGAACTTGGACCAAAGTGTGGCTGAGTACCAATCCCCCCTGTTGAACGACAGTCTGCGTTTCTCTAAGATAACAGAAACATTTTGAGCCTTTCGTGCAAAAATGTGGCATTGGACGGCAGTATATTGTCAGTTCACTGTGGTCAGCTGATTTAACTCGCAGAGAACTGGCCCAAATTGATCACAGTGAAGCGCCGCCACGTAACATTTCATCAGGTGGCTTCACTATAGCTTCACCGCGTGCCGTCGGCCGCCATGTTTGCACTAACGCGGTGACGGTGCTGCCACCTCTCGCTCCCACTCGCGGCCAATGGCTCCGTTTCGAAACCGCTCCGATATCGGCTGGCTCTTTCATCTCGTATTGCCGCAGTCATGCACACCAAGTCTACAGAGTATTGGACATCACCCTCATACGCGCGTCTAATCAGACAGCGACGCGTCCCCGTCTGTAGGTGGCGTAATCATCCATATGCAGGAATGACTCACGTAGGCGTGGGCAATCACAAGCATTACGAAATACTGGCTGTGTATACACACGAAACAACGTCAATCCGAGACGATGCGTGGGGTGTGCATACAACAAAAGGAAGGCAAGGAATGTAAGGAATCTTCGCATAAAATCAGCTGATACTGTGGGTACTGGTGACTCAGCCCCTGTATGCTTTAAGACTTAGAACTGGCCGAATTTGGTTTGGGTGGGTAAATGTAACTGGCGTAAAACACACAGGATGAAGACGCGTGTGTGTGCGTGTGTTTGCGTATCCAGTCTTGTTATTTGCCATCCGGTGTGTTTTTCGCCATTTACAATTATGTACTATATGTTTTCTGCGATGCGGTATTGCGGCGTAATCAAGCGTACACTGGGAAAGTTGTGGCTGTTGCCTCTAAGATTTTTGTGCTCACCTTCATGTCTCGACCCGCCTTTCTAGTGCTTTTTCGTTCATGTGATTAGACATATGACACGCAGAAGGCTTCAGACAAAAAGCTTCACGAAGCATATGCACTGCAAGCACTAAGTATAACTCCCTATTGCGAGCATAACTTGGCGTGATTACAGATCTCAGAGGCACATACATTACATACAAGAAGCTTTTCACAGTATTCTTTACAAACTAATGAAAACACTAAATATAACGTGCTATCACAAGGAAGAACGCAACTATCTTTCATATACATTTGCATATGCGTCAGAGCTGACAAGACTGCAAAGGAATTGCGCAAACACGTGTTGATGATGAAACTTGCCAGGCTAAAAAAATAATTAAATATACGGATGATCAAGCGGCGGATATCGTCTGCTACACTGAAGTGTAGCAGACGATACCCGAAGGAAAGGAAGTGAGTTGAGAGGAAGATAAGTATGCGGGCCATAGTCGCTGCATTTGGAGTCCAATCTACCGACGAGACGTCTCGCTAGAGAACACCCGGTGGGTGAAGGTAAACAAGAATAGACTGCCAGCCTGCGCGGGGTAAATAAAGAATAGCAGCAAAAGGAGGCGTGACATGGCCACGCAAGACAACGAAAGGCTTGCGCAAGAACACAGAAAAGAAAATGCCACTGGCCGCCACTTCAACCCCGACTGAAGTCCCTGTCGCGATAACCGGATGGACCGCGGGTCTTGTCTTTCCAGAAGGACGTCATGTAATACGATACATCCCCTCTCCGTGAAAGATTGCGAAAACGTCTGCCCACCGCTGTTCTGATCAGTTAGAGTTAGTTTGTCTGTTCGTTCGTTCTTTTTTTCCCCCGCTACATTGCGTATTGTCGCCGGGACAGGGCGTCGCCGCCTCCCATCCTGCTGTCATGTTTTTTTTTCTTTCGTTAAGAGAGCTTCACAATCGCCCTTTGCACAATGGTTGAGTTAACAGGGAGTTAAGGATTGTGCAATGAAGAAAGAAGTAGAAAATGACCGGGTTTCGTAATAGCCATTTAACCATGCACATCAACAGCCAGCTTAAACCACGTAAATATGCACGTAAAATTGAATCCTCAAACAATATGGCGCGCGAATCCAAGTTTACTTTCCTGTGGACATAGAAATTACATTTGACAGGTTCGAACTTCTTGACAGGAGATGCGCTCAGCGAGTGCGGTGCATTCGTAATACGCGGCTTTCCCTGTTCTTCGAATGTGCGAAATTTCGAATAAGCATAGAATTGCTTTTGCTGTCCGATTCGTATTCCATTCGCGAAATCACCATTAGAATTTGTCGAATATTCGTTCATTCGAGTACGAGAACGAATAACAACAGTACAGTGAAATGTCCTTATAACGAAGCTGAAGGGGGAGCCAAGAATTACTTCGTTATATCCACTGTTGAATGTATACTGCCGTATCTCTATGGGAAATTAAAGGATAATTTCACTTACTTCGTTGTAAATATTATTTCGTTATAACAAGGTTTGGCTGTAATCGTAGTACACAGGGAGAAAGGCCGATGCAAATGAGACCCTTCAGAACGACTGCTCTGCCTGAGCAAAGCGATTGCTGTTCTGACGCACCAGCTTGTGAGCCAACATGCGAAGTATTTGACTCCTGCATGATGTTTTCTTCAGGTTACATCAGTACGCCTAAGTTTAGGCAGCCTACGAACATAACTTCAGTTAGGCGAAGCACTTCATTATGTGACCCACGTTTGCATTCGCTTAAAACGATGTGCGGCGCGTTGTATAGCAACACACTTACGTGCCTAAAGTTTCAGCGAACGCAACACCACTGCGTGCATGTGGTCAGGTGTTGTTATTTTGATTCGTTACTACCATTGTCGTGGTGCGCCAGGTACAATCAACTTTCGGTCGTTTCGTATTTACGAGCTATTAGATAGTCCTGGCGTTCAATTGTTAACGGTATTACACGTGTCGAAACTATTGGGGCAGAAAGTGCCCGGTGGGGAATTGTCATATTGTGCGTAGCATTCTTTGAAATGATTACTTATGACGCTCACATTGTACCCTTGAAATCAAGACTGCCGTGTTTCGAGAGATAAGACAACCCCAAGGAATACCATGCACAGTATGACGGTCTCCCCAGTAAACTTATTTTTTTTTTACCACCAATCTTGTGTCTGGTAAATGAAAGAAATGTTGCAGCACTTCATGTTTTTGTTGCATAAGTTTAACACCGACGCGCTCGCTTGCATTCCGCCACGTCCTCTTCAGAAGCTTCTCCCTGTTGCTGCAGAGACAATTCTCTGGTTGATTGCGTTCTCTGCGCGTACCTTGCCAGTCCAAGCTCTCGCCTGCACTTTAACTGCGCCTTTGTAAGAGCTGCGTTTCGTATGCACCCCCCCCCCCCCCGCCCACACACACAGGGTGTCTCCAACGCTCATCTTGTAAAACGCTGAGTATGAGAGTAAAACTAAGAACCATGAAAGGGCACCGGGAACAAGGGCCACAGCTAGGTGTGTCCTGTCGGTGGTTATTAGTTTCTACATTGTGAAAGTGCGGTATAGACTCATGCTCTCTCTCTCCTTTCCCCTCCCCACGTGTAGGGTAGCAAACTGGACTCAGTCTGATTAACCTCCCTGACTTTCCTTGTTCCCTTCCCTCTCTTCCTGTTAGTTTCTACTCACTCACTCGTACTCAGTGCATTACAAGGATAACCTGCTAGCCCTACTCCTGTGTTTACTCAACGTCGTTTCTAACGCGCTGTCTCCGACCTCAGCGCCGCAAGGGGTCGCTACTAGCGTTACCGCCGCAACCCCGTCTCCGCAGCTCCGGTACGCAGCAAACGTCACACGTACAGTATAGCATACGTGTACGTGCACGGGCTGAAACTCTTCACTGTCTTCCTCGGGCGCTCGCTAACCAGCGCGCGCAACGATTATTGTCAGCTAACGAGGCCGCCGGTTATAAATGGCCCCCTCGAGATTGCCTCGGCGAGCGAACACCGTCGAGAGTACAGGCCAGGCGCGTGGCGTTAAGTACCGCGCCCAGAACACACGATGCGGCACCGGGGTTACGCGTGGAGAAGCCGAGGAGCCATGACACCGGGGGCGCCGGAGGGCTGCTTAATCACGGAGTCACCCGATGCGAAGGCTCTGTGCGAGAAAAAAATAGCGAGTCGAGCGTGCCATCAGTTTCGCCCGAGAAAGACAGGCCCTCGAGCCTGCGGTTTGTCACTCGGCGCGTGCAAAGCCCTGTTGCACGTGTGCTGTATTGGGTGTCCCAGTTACCGTTAGCCGAGCTGATTAACGACAAAAAAAAGAAAGAAAGATTAAGAAGAGTGTGGCTTACGTAATCGAGAGTAAATGTAAGCATGAAATGGCTACCGCCAAAGCAGATTGGTGGGAAATGATACTAGGCACAATCTTAAAATTCGTATAGTGCATGTTAGCAACGGCACACCTCATCACACACAACACCACAACCTGTTCTGAATGAACCTCATTGCAAGTGTCGTCTCGGTCAAACAGCTATCGCTGTGTGTGTGTGTGTGTGTGTGTGTGTGTGTGTGTGTGTGTGTGTGTGTTTAGGGCGAGTTTGATGGCGCAAATCTCCAAATTGGTGTTATTCCGAAAATTCATTCCAAAGGAATACGCCTGACACACTCACTGGCTACAATTCGGAAAGTGTAATATGTGCC
The DNA here is from genome assembly GCF_038994185.2 of Dermacentor albipictus. Lineage (NCBI taxonomy): Eukaryota > Metazoa > Arthropoda > Arachnida > Ixodida > Ixodidae > Dermacentor > Dermacentor albipictus. Next base: position 24,362,099 of record NC_091827.1, on the reverse strand, counting down.
GGAAAGTAATTAAGAAGGTAATCAGTAATTTCCCGTCAATTAGTTCAATATGACTTTCAATTTTTCGTGCATGTCCGCCTCTCTGAACAATGCGGCTCAAGGACTAGAACTACGACTCGTACAACAAGCGATTCTTAAATATTTCATATAACTTCCATAATGTTAGCCAAGCTTCTCAACGAAAAAAAGAAGGGATTGAAAAATCACGGTGCAGAACACGATTTTAAGACTTATGGTATTCATTCATTGGAGGTCTGACGACCGAACACACTGGGCCTTCTAATTGTATCTTGCACCAGGTTTTTTACCATATTTTTTCCCTTGAATAGCTTGGCTAAAGTTAGCTGGAACACCATGTGATGACGCGGGTTTGATTACGCTAGAAAAGGAGGGAGGGAGGGAGAAGGAGGGAAAGGAGGGAGGAGGAGGGGGGTATTGAAGAGCGTCACATAACCAGTGGTGCATATATATATATACGTATATATACACATGTAACTAAGTTAGAGTAAAAGAGATTCATTGAAGAGCGACCCAGAGAGACAAAGGAAACCTCCATTTAAAAACAAAAAGGCAGAAATAGAATCACAAGTTGACTCACGTATAATCAGTTACCACAAAACGCCTACACAATTTCTATATAGTGCATACAACAATCTCGACGCTCCACTATATGCATAATCCGGCGAATACATGCACGCCTGCTTGCATTTCCGACCGAATCAATAGCGCTTACGCAGGGTGTGTGACGTTGCACTCGGTATATTGCCTATAGCGCAACTATGCACTTCGAGGTGCCGGTGAAGAATTAGAAGTGTCATCCCTGTACCTTCGATCACGAAGTCGCAAAATGGACGGGTCCTCCTATCAGCGTCGTCTGCTTCACGACCGTGACGGCAGAAGTGCAGCTGTGCCACGCTGCCTTTTACCACGATGGAATCGCGCGCGTTTGCCGCATTCATTTCGCTGTTCGCAGCAGCAGCAACAGCAGGAACTGTATACATCACACCCACGGCGTCAATGGGTCCGCAGGATGGAAGTAATAGCGTCTTCTTCGAACAGTGTCTAAGCCTAACTCATATCCCGACGAGAGGGACAAAAAGACTTCTGGCCCGTCGAGAGCGACGGCGCCTTACTTTACCCCGAGACTTAATCAGATCGAACAAAGTGAGGACGGAGCTGAAAGTAATCGATAAAAGAATAGAAGGACTAAGAAGTGAAGAAGGGAAGCGTGGCCGAAGAGATAAAAAAGAAGGGTGCTCCGAAAATGACCGAAGTCTCGAAGAGCGTTGAACGAAAACAGGGAGAACGGAATCGTACGACGAGACAGACAACGGATACTCTCGTCGTTCGCGAATTACGCGCAGTGCGGAGAAAAAGTACACGTCGCTTAAGCCAACCCACCAGGAAAAGAGAACCAGAAGAAGGGCACTTCCTCCATTTTTCCGGTTCGGATCGCCGTCTGCGCAACGCCGAGAGAACTTCTCGGAAGAATGAGCGGCGTACATGGGCCGAGTCGTCCTTCAGCTCTCCTTTCTTTCAAGATGCAGCCTGCATTTCATTGCGAATGGGCTCCCACACGCGTTACGGATTAGCTGACGCAATTTCGTGTACTGCGCCGAATTGTGTGAGACGGAGAATACGTATAACCAGGCTCCGCACATTTGAAAACTTTGCCTCCGGGGAAAAAGAGAAAAACGAAAGAAGGAAAGAAAGAGGAAGCTTTTCTCGAAATTAGGCCGAGTGGTTCATCCAAGATGGTCCTCAGAGGGGGAGAAGATTTACGACGCGAAATCCGACTGGGCGTGTTAGCAGCTCTGGAAGAGAACGGAAGAAGAGGCCGAGGAAGCAGCAGCGGCAGCAGCATCAGTATAGAAAGCTGTCCGTGACTACTTTATGAAAGTAGCCGTTGGAGGAGTGCGCGCGAGAGAGTGTAATTAGTTTAACAGTACTCGCGGACGGCTTTCAGTGGCGCCGAAGAGGAAGCGGTACGGAGGCGAAGAGCGCACGTGAGCGCGCTCCCGAAAGTAGTCCCAACGCTCACTCGCGTTTGCTTAAGCCCGGGAATTGAAAACACGTGTTTTGCTCACTGCATGCAGCGCGCATACCAAAATGAGACACGGAATACACCGCTAATAGTGTTATATTTCAAGGTATACATTTATTTCCGCTTGCTCTTTTCGCGTTTGAGCCCAACGCGAAACCGTCGCAAGTGACGAGCTACGCTGGTTCAACGTCTGCGTCGAGAAATCAAAGCAGAAGGCACTGCCAGACTGTGCCGAACTATACTTGGCGCAGTAACACGCGTGTTAGAAGAAGCAACTCCGCCTCAAAAACTTGTCCGCGAGTTACGGTGTTAAGAGTTGAGGCACGTGGGTGGAGGTGTCGGAGAAAGTGAAGGTTCTGGGATGTGGTCGCTCGTCGAAAAGGTGTCAACCAAAGTCAACGCAAGACGAGACATAGTCGACGTACATAGTATAAGCGCTTAATTGAGGGGGGGAGGGACGTGTTTAAGATGATGCAACGTTGCATCATTCCATATTTTTGCATTATTCGCATTATTTTCTTCGTTTCATTGTTCAATCTTACATTTTCTTTCAATACGTTTATATCTTTTATTAATGCCAAGTTTCTTCATTCGCCTTCTTTTTTTACGCGCATGTACGTCGACGTTGTCTTATTTCGCGCCGACCTTGGTAGACACGCCTGTCTGTCTGTGTATATATTTTTTTTTGACCAAGAGACGAGATGGGCCACTCTCCGATATAGTGCCTTCTGTGGTGTAATGTGGTAAACTTGAGGTTATAGTGGCACTAATTACGCCTTTGCCGTCATTGTACCTACTCTGCGACGAAATCTCACTTGTCTCATTGAAACCTCAATTTTGATACCTTTTGAGACGCGCTACTACATCGGAAAGTAACAAAATTGCCCATTTTGATAAGACCTTACATGCATACAGAGCCAGATCCCAGATACGCCAAACCCGTACGAAGTCAGTAAAGAAGACCTTATCTTAAATATAGTGCGCACTGTAAGGGAAAACATTTCAAAAGTACCGTTTTGACAAGATGAAGTAAATTTTTTCATCATAGTCATTATTTCCCCGGGAGCTTCCTCTTCGATACACAAATGTGCACGCGCAAAACGTACTATATTCTGGGGTTTTACAAGCCAAAACCACGAATTTATTGGGAGGCACACCGTAGTAAGGGACTTCGGATTTATTTTGACCACCTGGGGCTTCTTAACCTGCACCTGAAACTAAGTGCAAGAGCATTCTTCAATTTCATCCCCATCGAAATTCGGCTACTCTTGGATGGGATCGAACCCGCCTCTACGAACACAATAGCGCAACGTCATAGTCACTAAACTAACGTGGCGGGTTCTTGGACACTGTCGCAGGGATGTTTCTTCAGCTATGGAAAGATTTATACTTGTCTTAAGGCGATTTCGTAGACAAATGCTTAATACATTATGTTATATTGCATTCCTTTGATACTCCCCCCAAATAACCGTTGTTTTCAATGAGAAATGCACATATTTTCTGGTGCCATCCGACTCCTGGTCAATCCACACACCTTAGAGATCGTCCAGCGGATGCGAAACCTCGCTGGACGTACGATTCTCGTACAACTATTCTAGGTTAGCAGCGCGACGATCGACGAAGGAAGTGAGATAAAGGACAGGAAAGGGCGCTTCTCTCACTCCCTACATCACTTGTCGTGCTGTTAGCCAAAGATGCAGCATTACCAACATGCCCGTTCGTCCACTCTTATGGAAGACTACAGAACTCGCGCCTGTTCAACTGCTCCACGTTAAAATCCGGGGAAAGAGATGGAACGACGAAGCTTGCCGCAAGAAACCTATATTCGTCGCGATCAACTGCAGTCGAACAAGAAACATTTGACTCAATATGTTGCTGGCTGTTCGCTGGCTTAACAGCCCTGACAAGACAAGTCCCCTTGTACGTGTCATTCTTCTCAGTTTGGTCCGTTGTGTTCTCTGGCGCTGTTTTACTAAGGACAGCAAAAACAATTTTGTCTGAAGACTCCCGCGTTTAGTGACAAGACAGACTGTCACAGAAAGAAGCCTCGTATAGCAAAGGCGTCGTGGACTGATTTATTCAGGAAACAAAGGCTGTAGATAATAGGGAACAAAAAGAAAGAAAGAAAGAAGGGAAGAAGAAAAAAACAATCTTTGAACAAATCCTGCGAGGCGAACAAGTCGGTCACCTTAAACCGCCTTCTCGAAGCATCTGCTCCAACAGGCTCAGGGCTCATTCCGACGGTGCAACCGAAGATATCATTGCGCCAGTGATTTATTTTGCTATACTCGCTTCTTCACGGACTGGAAATGTCATCAGTGAACACAGGAGACAGACGGGAGTGTGGGGTGTGGGGAGATTTGCGTGTGAAGGCAAACATCGACAGCGACAAAAAATAAATCGCTTTCTGCCATTGTTCGAAGTAATTCCGAAACGATCAGCGATCGGCGTATCCGACCTCAGAAGTTTCATTTCCACCTAGATATGAACAATTTGTTAGATAAAGCGTTTCGAAGAAGAAAAAAAAAACAAAGGTGAAAATATTCAATTTCAGCGTGCTTCTTGCATTCACCAAGTACGTATTCTAGTGCCGAGAACAAACACATATTCTGCAACTGATGTCATTCTTAGTGACACCTACCGGTTGCCCAGCGACGCGCCAAGTTGAAGGAAAAGAACAAAAAAGAAGCCTTGGTCTAATCTCACATTGAATAGATGAAGAGCATGGTCGTAGTATGGAAAAAAAAATGAGCAACTCTTTTCAATTTCTTCAACGCGCAAGAACGGCGACAGGTTTTCTTAAGCGGCAGCCTTATCTCAGGAGCTCTTTTCCAAGTCGGAGCTCCTGGGAATGGAGAAAGCGGTTTGTTCGGCAACCACAGCACCGAACCCCAGGGACGTTGTTGCTTTCAAAAGGAAACTTCGAATCTACCGACTGCAAGGAGGTAATTTTTACTTAGTTCTTTAACTTCTTAATTAAAAATTGCTGACGACTGCAAAAGTTTTAAAGAAATCTCAAGTATTAACTTTAAAACTGTGTAAGTCAACAACGACAAACGATATCGATTCTGTAGACTGCACCTGAGACATGCGCGCGTGCACGTGCGTGTGTGCGTGCGTGCGTGTGTGTGTGTGTGTGTGTGTGTGTGTGTGTGTGTGTGTGTGTGTGTGTGTGTGTGTGCGTGCGTGCGTGCGTGCGTGCGTGCGTGTGTGTGTGTGTGCGTGTGCGTGTGCGTGTGTGTGTGTGTGTGTGTGTGTGTGTGTGTGTGTGTGTGTGTGTGTGTGTGTTTGTGTGTGTGTGTTTGTGTGTGTCGTGAACTTGGGTCATTGAGTACTCCATGGTCCAATAGGCATCTTCATCGGGCTGCTCTGCTGAGAGAAGTGGGTGCGAAACCAACCGTTTTCACCATTTTGCCTCACTGGATACGTAACACTGGCTATGGGCCGCTCTTAATTGAATCTTTCTGAGGCAGACTTTTGCCACTGCTCCTTGCGTCCACAAGGAACAGCGGGTACTCACAGAGGAAGAGCAAGACTACGTCCGGCCGTTCACACGCCTCATACTTGACGCGTTTCGGCGGGGGCAACACAATGTGTCGCTACATTGCCTCAATGCTATTCCCATTAACGTCGACCTTCATCGTGAGATGGTCTCTTACAGATTGTTTTTTATCTTTAACGGTTAGCGTGTTAGCCATGCAGGGAAAATCAGCACTCCGAAGGATGGAAAAGCGTTTGAGTGTACATAGGCTCACCTAAAGGAGTGACTGGGAGGGTATGGTGGGCCGGGCGCGGCCTCGTGAGACGGTCTTTTCAGTGGGAGATGACTCGGGTCCTGCTCGGTGACGTGGATTTGCAGGACGGGTAGCAGGGGGAGGACGGGGGTCAGGTCAAATCTGCATCGCCAGGGACAAGTTCCTGCACGAAGAAAAAGAAACAAGCAGATAGCGAATGTCATAAATAGTTTTCAGAACCAACATCACAATGAAAAAAAAGCACACGGTGTAAAAATGAAAGAAAGATGAACCGACTCTGAAACTGGCAGACCACCTGTTTTAATTTTTGTTCTTCTTTTCTGTATACATGTTCTCATTTGCATATTCTGTTACGTGTCCGTTTATTCGTTTAGAGAAAGCCCCAATCACAACAAAGTCATCGGAACAGTGAATTCGTTATAAGCGGTATTTCGTTGAAGGTGAAGGGGCAGTTAAAAAGTTGTAATAACTCGGGGTGTAAGTACACTCGCACAACGTTTGATCTCGTAAAACGAACATCGAAACAAAGCCGCACTAGCTAGCCGCGACATGTTAGTGCAGAAATTCCGCTCATGCATGTCAACAGCTGCTTTGTCTGTCGGTTATCAGCACGTGATGCAGTCAGTACCAAAGAACCGCCGCCACGTAACGCAGTGACTTTCGTACTGTTCTCTGCCCCGGCAGGCTATCGCTAAGAAACGCGAATGTATTCAGCATCAAACGGTCCCCTGCACGTTTGTCAACTCGCGTTTCGTACTAAAGCGGTGTCCGGCACTGTAGCACTTCGAAGAGCACTTCGTTAACGTAGTACATAATATTTTACGCCTTCCTTTGAAGCCAAGGTCCTGTTGGCTGACTTTTGCCGGTATAAAATATCTAAGATCTAGGTATCTCGTAACCACTTCTAGAAAAAGAAAAGAAAAAAAACTGGCCCTATAGGGCCTCCAGAAGGGGATGGCGAGTCCAAAAAAATGTATCAAAATGTAGGCCTCAATAAAAAAAAACGTGAGAGCTAGTTTCAGAGTAGGCAATATTAACGGTATGGTCGTAATTAGCGCCAATATAATCGAAAATTTACCACATTGTACTCTACTCCTGTAAAGGATGCACCGCCGCAGCTATGGACATGCTGAGGCAAAGCCACTGTACGGAATGCCCTTGGGAAATGGAGCCAGTTTGGACTAAGCAGAGCTCGACTGAGGCAATGCTGTCTGGAAGGCGGCTGCGGTGGTGGCCAGAAGATGCAAGAATTAGTCGCAGAGTAAATAAAAGTAACGGCACCCATGTAATTAGAGCCAATATACTCGAAAATTAACCACCTTGCACCGCAGACTGCACTATCTTGGGGATTGGCCTCCCAGGCGTCTTGGTCAAAAAGAGAAAGGGTCTCCAAGTGTCGACGCTATACAGAAGACAAGGCAGACTTGATTTCGCGTGGAATACGATACACTTTCAAGTCGCTGGATATTACGGTTTTATTTCTGACGTTCGTAAGGCAGCGGGTCTTTCGGTGGCCCGTTTTTTTAAAGACGCGCACAATTTAGTAAAGAATTCTTGTTAACCACTTTAGCAAGACAGATGGCAACATCTCTGCCATCTGTCTTGCTACCGTGGTTAACAACAAGACCAGAACCACGGATTAAACGGCGTCAACGGCATCGCGGAAAGATATACAAAGACGGAAACGGAAGAACGCTATCTCAGGTCCCGCTACAGAGTACTAGGGAAGTTTACTTCCGGTACACTATTTCCATGCAAGAGAGTAAGCGAAAAGCAGTTCGGCGTTCCTCCAGAAGATAGAACAGCATGTTCCGAGAGCAGCTCCGATAATGCTCCTTTCCTGCACGACAGCTAACAAAACGGGTTACCGTACGTTTGCAAACGTGTAAACAGGGCTTCACGGGAGAGACGGGAGAAGCAGTGAAGGGATGCGGGGAAGACGGGCGAAACTGCGTAGGGAATCGCCGCGTCCTCTCCAGCCCCCTTTCTTGCCTTCCTTCCCTGAGACCATCCCGTCCCTTTTGTTGTTACCGGGCGCACAAGAAAGGCTCCGGCGACCGCTTATTGTGTTTCGACGCGTCATCGGCGCCACGCCACAGCGCGCTTTCATGCGCCTTTCAGCCATTCAAGATCGTTCAGCCGGGCGTCATCGTTTTCAAGACAATTTTCTTACTTCCGCTTTCCATCTTTTGTTTTGTTCTTGCGATCACTGAGGCACATCGTTCACCCGCCTTCGTCTTGGCTTCGGTGTTAATGTCGTTTGCTTTTTCCGCGACGCTTCTACTTCTTCTTCTTTTTTTTACTCGCACCTTCCTAGCTTCTAGTCCGAAGAATTCTCCTCGCGCTACTGACAGAGCCTGGTTCCAGAAGCAGCCATGTCGTAATCACCCATGCCGTTCGCTGCAAGACAGACAGTCGAAATTCATGACGTCATGGATTGCGGGGTAGTGGAGTTATCATGGCCTCGTTGCCACTAGTCTTTTTTTGTGTTTACGTATCTTCTGGCTTACACCAAATCTCATCTCCTGATAAAAATAGCGTTATCATACTGCGTAAGCGTGCTTCAGTGGTACAGCTTAAAGCGGTACCAAAACAATTTTTTGCGGAAGCTGGGAACACACTGAAGTGAGTGCGATGCTTTTAAAGTAGTACAGTCCCGAAATAATAAAAAAACAGAGGTAACAATAACGGAGATACAAAAGAGCGCAACGTTTACTTTCCACATTGCTTCTCAACATAACATTATTTTTTTTAATCAGCTTCCCATTTTCTGTCACTTTAAACCTGCTGCGAAGTGATAGAAGGAGTGCCGTGAAACGTTGGCCATTAGAAAGCCCACCTGCAGCATCTTCTGGCCACAGTATAACGCTCGCCTCGTTGCTGACGGCCAAAAGATAATTTAATGCAGCTGTAATCATCAATCTGTGTCATAACTGCCGGGGTCGCATAACTGATGTTTGCTCTCCATGATGCATATTTTCTTATTGAAACGAAAAGATAAGAAAGAATCATTACTCCCTACATAGCTATTATTAGCTAATGTTTAGTTCACGGCTATTGAAGGTTTGGAGCGCGTACGGCAGGCAAGTCATGATTAGCAGGTTATCGCCGTCCTTGAACAGTGTACAATCATTGCACTCTAATGGTGCTAACTTATGGGTCACAAATTTAGAGGTTAAGAAAGAGGCTTAAGAAGAAGTCAGGGAGCACGCAATGAGCGATAGAACAAAAACGTTAGGCGTGACGTTAAGAGTTAGATAGAGGTCGGTATGGATTAGAAAGCAAGGCCGAGAAAGGGGGAGGGAGAGGGTTAGCCGATATCCTAGTAAACAATAAGAACAGCTAATGCCTAGGGAAGATGACCGCGGTGGTTTATTAGAGTTACAGATTGCCTGCCAAAGGAAGGGAAGCGCAGTCGAGGACGGCGGAGGACTAGGTGGTGCGCCAAAATTAACAAATTTGCTGGCATAAGATAGAGGTCAGCTGTCGCAAGACACGGGTAATCGGAAAGCGGTGGGAGAGGTCTACGTCCTGCAGTGGACATAAATGTGGTGGTGGTGGTGGCGGTGGTGTGATGATGATGATGAAGAAGAAGGAGAAGAAGAAGAAGAAGAAAGAAGAAGAAGAAGAAGAGGAAGAAGAAGAAGAAGATGATGATTATATGGAAAGATATAGACAAGATGATGACGATGACGACGATGATGTATCTTTGAAAGGAGGAAAAAGAGCTGCAGGAAGTTGGTTGCTGGCGACTCTAGCCTTGCGCTTGTCGCTCGCAATTCACGCTCCACCCGAGAGCCGCGTTTAAGGAAGACTTTTCTAATTAAAAAGAAACAGGAGTGTCGTTCAATGCGTCATCGTTCAGAATCGCGGCACGAGACGAAATAACGAGAAGACGTAACGAGAGGACGCAAGCCCGGAGCGTGTCAGCCATCGAGCGCACAGCGCCACCTCGTCCGGGTTGACACAGCTTCCTGGAATGAGTCTGCTAATCGTTACCAATCGCAAGCTCTTCATGACTTAAGAATTAATAAGGAGCAGTCAAAACACCCCCCTTCTCAATGTCCTGTGTTCTCACGAAAACACCATGTCATTCCGACTAGCCAGTGGAGCAAGTCCAGAGGCTGGAGTGTTCCGACCAAAAGATTTACACTGCGTAACCAGTTCAGAACGTTCCATCAACCAGCGTTCGAGATCAGCGTGAATGTTACAGATAACAAATAACGGCGACGCGGAGAGTCCCATCTTGTTATTCTGCCGGGAAGTCACGTAGTGCGCCATGTTATGCAATTATTGGTGAGCGAGTCTCGTGCGAACCATTTCGAGGTGGAAGCATTTTTATCGGCATTGCAGTCTTAGATCCTCTGCGACAGGAAAGCAGATGAAATTGCTCCGAGTTATTAATACGGGGTAACAGCGAGTGGCTGCCTTCTTTTGTCTCGATATTACGTCGACCTAGACATGGAAACGGAAGCGGCTCGTTTGATTCCACATTCCCACAGATGGCCAAGGTTAGATTCCCGATGCCAACAACGTCGCATTAAGGCCGTCTTCGTTATGGTAGCTTCATGCTTCCTTCACCCACCGCAGTGATTTTGTCCGGGAGAAGATGCATTCGCTGAGCGAAAGACAGCGCGCCCACGTAATATCAATGATTAATTCAGGACATTCAGGACGCGTGGATGCCTCATGGCACTGATTCTTTCCAACCCATATATCAGTGCGAATGGACCGTAAAGTCAATGGCGAAACTTCGATTGCTGGCTCCTTTGTTTGCTTCGCCAGAGCTCGCTTCGTTTAACTGCACTGACATTGTGTCCCCAGGATCCTACGCACATTTCAATTTGCAGGCCCCCCACCCCTTCCTCCCCTTCAAGAAGAGCCTGAACTTCAGGGGGAGCTAGAAGATGGTCAACCATCTGTTTATTCTTTATTTCTTTTCGTGAAATATTCTATTGTCCTTCCTACGTCGTTAGTTTTAAACCTAATGCCATATACTAATCAGCTTTGGTTTAATGGTGAACCAACGTAAAATTAAAATTTCGATGAAAATGAAATTTCGTTCCAAGCCCTGTACAGAATATTGAAGGGCTTCACTGCAACAATGACCATTCGCAATTTTATATTCTGGCGGCATTTACAGTAGCGGGTTGCGCAGAAAACAAATGACCGTCAGTAGTGGCCTAGAGTAAAAAAGAAAATTGGGGTGGGGGTCTCATCCCAATTTACATTTTTCCAGAGACTGTCGTCGGAGGTATTCGTTCAGACAAATCAGAGGCAGAGAAATGGCCGCTCTACCACCTTTGAATTGAATATGCATTGAATGAATTGAATATGCATTTTCGCTGTTGAATATACCCGCTTACCGGACGGACGGAGCCAATACAACTCTCTATTGTGAGGCTGTTTCAATATTTTTGGCATTGTTAATCTGCTGTTGCCCAACCGACAATGTCGCTAATGCTATCCTAGATAACAATGTGCAAGACTTTTCGCTCTTAACTATTCGCCCCTACTGGACTAACGACATTTACTAAAGCTCTTTACTGCCACACTGTACTCGTATAAGTACTTTAGCTCAAGCTTATCCGCAACTACGGAATCAACGACGCCGGAAAGGCCATTGTCACGCTATGGAAATATTGCAAGTCTCAGAACTTCATCCCTGAAACCGCTGACGTTGCTACGACTCTCTAATAGCACACTGAGTAAGCATATTCGCCCTTGAACATCGATTTTTACAGAACCGACCTCATCACTGAAGCTCTATAATATTGCACTGTCTATGTATCTTCCCTCTTGCAGAACAGCTCCTAACGAACCGGCGATGTCACTAAAATTCTCTACTGACATACCCTGTATTACTGCTCATTATTATCCTCATGCGCTCTTATTACGACCAACGCGTGACGAGGGACAAAAACACAAAAGAAGACTAGCCGAGGCGCCGGCTTCCAACCATCTGCAGCGATAAACATACAGTTTGTTCATCAATAAATGTTGTTAGAATCGAGCGCCTGTCCATCGTCTTCTTGCGCGTTTTGTCTCGCGTTACGCTCTGGTCGTAGTAACGCAGCACCAACGAGGCCACCTCTTACTGATCATGCTCATTATTCTAAAGACTAGCGCCAAATAGCAGGGACAAAGACAGAGTAGACGACAGGACGAGCGCTCGTCCTGTCGTCTACTCTGTCTTTGTCCCTGCTATATTGCGCTAGTCTTTAGAATAATGATGACGCACCAACTAGCCCAGCTTTCTGCCTTGATCATGCTCACCTTCCATACGCGACAGCGTCTCTAAAGCTCCCTAACAACAACACGCGGTGGTCTACCCAACCGACGACGTCGTCATCGGCGCTCCATTAGGCTCTGCGCGAGATTGGCTCCAAAACCGCGTGCTTCGGAGGCGTCGTCGTCACAAAGGCGGCAAAGGAGCTATGGTTCCCAAGGACAAACGACCGACGTCATCCCATGAATAGGCTGCGGGAACGCCACCACACACACTCTCCTCCTCCCTCCCCCCCCTCTTGCACTCTCCTTTCCCCCGGCAACAAAAGCCGACCTTTTTCTTCCCTCCAGCCCTCCTTCAGGCGGGAACTGCTTTTATGGCATTTTGCCCAAGGTTAATCCAAGCGACGCCGAAGGAGACCCGCAGTATTCCATTCATGTGCTGCGGCGGAGAAGCCGCATTCGTTGGTGTGTGTGCATACGTATTTTTTTTAATATCTGCGCGAACCAAAGTACGCCGCGACTGCGCACTTAATAAGGCGGCTCGCTTTAGCAATCGCGGGGTTTCTTTGCGTGCACGACACCGTGAGTTGATCGTGGGCGCTGCATAAAACAGATTGAAAACGACTCCATGCGAAGGCTCCTATCGTATCTTCTACAGCCTATTCTTCAGACTAAGAGGACTGCGATGCACGTACTTAATTAACGTGCCGTTTTTTTTGTTGGAAGTAGTTGCTCTGCGCTTGGTTGCGAAGTGTCAAATAACTGAAATGTTTCATTTTATCTATGGTCATCGTTTATTCATGCAGCGATTTAACGTTGTGGAGAAGACGGTACATATAGTGTACTTGTCGCCAACTTTTCCAATCAATCAATCAATCAATCAATCAATCAATCAATCAATCAATCAATCAATCAATCAATCAATCAATCAATCAATCAATCAATCAATCAATCAATCAATCAATCAATCAATCAATCAAACAATCAATCAATCAATCAATCAATCAATCAATCAATCAATCAATCAATCAATCAATCAATCAATCAATCAATCAATCAATCAATCGTTAGGCCTACGAGAAGAGGCTTTACTGCGACGTTTAATCGAGCAGAGTGAGGTAAAACGAAGCTATATTGGCAGTTGCGCGGCTAAGAAGCCAAACTCGCACTACAGAGAAAAACTGGATTGCTAAATTACGCTTTTCGAATACCAGATAAATCAGGTTTACAGTGACCGGAGGCATGGACACACGGGTAGACCGTGAATATAAAACAAAGGTGGCGAAGCCACTTTGAAGTTCGCACACTGTGTTCTTGTGACGTTACAGGCTTTGACAGCGCCCTCCGGTTAACTGCATATTCGGTTGTCCATCCATATACAAGGAATACATTACGTTTTAAAGAATCCAACCAATGAAGCTTTGCGAACTCCTTTCGACGGAGAAATAGGACAACACATTCTAAAATTCTTGACGTCACATGGCGCACTCTTGAAAGCTAAATTCCAAGAGGCAAGCTACAGTCATTATTTACTTGCTAGTAAAACTCCCTTTCTTCAGGCTTCTCCTCCCTTTCTGCAGGCTTCTTTCTTTCTTTCTTTCTTTCTTTCTTTCTTTCTTTCTTTCTTTCTTTCTTTCTTTCTTTCTTTCTTTCTTTCTTTCTTTCTTTCTTTCTTTCTTTCTTTCTTTCTTACCATGTAAGTGAAGCTAGAGCCTTCAAAGCTAAATTACCAAGGTCATTATTCATTGGTTGTTCTCTGCGGAATCCACGAAAGAAGGCTCGAATCTGAGCCCACGACTCCAGTAAGACGGAGAAAAAGCAATAAAACAGGGGAAGCTAAAGGACAAGGTTTCTGGAGTGTGTCTTACCGAACTGCTTTCTGTCAGGTCCGTGACAAGCGCGATATTAAAGCCGTGTTGTGCGTGGCGTGTGACATCACCTGCCGGCTATACTTGTCGCGTATCACTCGCTCGCTGACAGACGACACGCTTCCATAGAAGGAAAATGATTGCCTGTCCGTAGGCGTCCTTATTCATATCGATCGATCGGCTCGGTAGGAGAAGGTGCCGATTTTCGGGTGTATTGGAGCTTCGTGATTTGGACGGCGGCGCGACCAACGCATACCGCCCGTACCGAGCCGGGCGGATGGTACGAAGTGGTCGTCTGTGTTTGCAGGCTTCAATAATCGCGCTTGTTGAACGGCGACCAAAAGGAACAAGCCTTCCTTTCAAGATGTTCTAGTCAAGAAATGTTAGTTCCGTGGCGCGAGACTATCTGACTGATACGAACTGATTACCTCGCTAAATTTTTTCTCGCTTTTTTCATATTTCTCGTGCCCTAAAGCTTTCTGATAACGTCCAAATCGGCGATTAACCTCGTTTTTCTTATTTCGTTTGCAACCAATGGAAGAAGGGTGATGACAAGTGTACGCACAAGAGGAATACAACAATTGTCTAGCTACATTTATGGATTCTGTGTACCTCTTGCAGCACAGTGGCAGCTTCCAATTCTAGAGGATTGGCCAAGGTTGGGTACACACGCAGTGGCACCCACCGAAAATCAAATAAATAAAAATATATCAATTGAATATACTAGTTTATTCCATTAGGTGTGCTTTGGATATATGTATGAGCCGACATCGTGAGATCGAGCTCTGTTTAGAAAATTATTATTTATTCGGTATTTCGCAAAACAGAAATGCGCTTTCTGGTTATACTTTGTCGGTCGGCCCTACAGGGATTATTTAAATTCATTCGCCGGTACTTGCATTTGACGAACATGTAAATATCGGGTATGTATCCACAGATATATCAGCCGAGATGCCGACCGATCCGACAGCAGGCAGCGGCCAGCAGCAGCCATGCTCAACCCGGGAGGGTAGACAAAGAATCCTATGCTGAAAAGTGTTACTCGCTATGCCTTGAGTTGCTTCACCTTAATAAGGTTGTGTCTACAGAGAAGAAACCTTTGCAGGAACATTTAAATTGCGAAGGCTAGCATCAACTTAATTTGGGCGCCTAATTACATACATAGTTAAAAAAATGAAGTAGGTAAAACGAGAGTAGGAACACTAAGGAACAAGCGGAACTATCAAGAGAACGTAAACGAAGAAAGAAGCCGCGCACACATCTAATAATATTGCATAATTCCATTACATTGCGAAACTAACATTAGTTTTCACAGAATTTATTAGTTACCTCAGTCGAAATACAAATAAGAGCACGTGTCAGTAATGTAACCAGGTTTTAGGACCGGTGTCGTTTTCAAAGACCTTCTTTTTTGCTGAACAAGGGTGTTCTCCTAACGATTGCTCATATCGAGTGTGTTTTCTGATGCGAAAACATCGTTAGCTGTGCCACTTACACGTTCCTTTATGCTACGCGCTCCGATCCAGGCATAATGTAATTCCTCCTAAAATAAACAAACAAAAAGGATGACCTAAACCCTCGTCCCGGAGAGAGTTCTTCTAAGCTAAAGCGCGGTGAAACATCGTTTTAGAGCCTGCAGCATTTTCAAGTCCTTAGGCGCCTCAGTTACTTTACACTAAGCGCTAAAAGGAGCTACGCCTTCAGTAACCTAGGACCTTCTCATTTGCTTTGCTTCCAAGCTAACCTTATGTATTTCTGGCAAGACAGGCAACCATTGCAGGACAGACACTCTCGTTGCAAGAAAAAAAAGAAAAAAAAACTAGGCATTATGGCACCCCCTAATGACCGCGCGCGAACGTCGTTAGGCCTTCGATTTGGCCCGGTGCAAACAAATGAACCGTTGGCAGCGGCGGCTATCTGCCCGTCGAACGGCTGTGTCTGTAGCTCCATCTCACTCAGTTGGACAGTGTAGCCAAAGTTGTGGGTCGCGTGTAGCTCCATCTCATTCAGTTGGACGGTGTAGCCAAAGCTTTGGGTCGCGTATAGCTCCATCTCATTCAGTTGGACGGTGTAGCCAAAGCTGTGGATCGCGTCAGCCAATAAGGAAAGAGAACCAGAAGAATAGCTCCCTTCCAATGGTCCACCTCAGATTGGCCTCCATCCGACAACGACTGCTTCACGATAGGGCTATCTGAAGCATTCGGAGGGTTTTCTTTGAAGTAATCAACACAGTATACAGTACGCATGATTTGAACTTTTACAGAAGGAGGTCCCGAAGAATGAACTGTCAGGGGGATCTTCTGAGAGGTAATGCTCAAGCACAGCACATAATTAGGGGACACGTGAAATGCGCATGAAACACTATAGGATAGTGCGAATGCCACAGTACAACCTTGATAGTGCACACAAACTACACTATAACAATACACCACATGGTACGCGGAACACGTCGCTGTAGAACATGTGCAAATGTTTCCGTCTAGCAAATGCATAACCGCCCGGCTTTGTCGCAGATTGCACTGCTTTGTAGTGTTGGAACTTTTCTACACACATTTGTTCAGTGCACTGACGCAGCTTTGGCCGGCACCTGTAGTAGCACGAGTGACATCAAAGTGAGAGCCGCCTTCAACAGTGGACCGGACCGTAAATCTGGTGAACAGGTCAATGCTGCATTGTTGCTCGTTTGTTGCTTCCGTATACATTTTAGGTTGGGCCGCAAGAGCACAGAGGCGCTATTCTCCAATAAAACTACTTCGCACTCTGAGCTAATACTGTTTTTACGTGTCTCCTTGTGCGGCTGTCCCTTTATTCTAATCGTGCAGTAATTTTCTACAAAAATCACTAACCGACATGCCCCCTACCCCTAACCACGCAAGACGTTCTACCGAAGGATGACTAGCGCACGATGGACTAGCGCTCCTCCGCAACTTCTACGGAAAGAAGAAACCGCGGGCTGACATCAGCCCTGCGAGGTCTTTGCTGCAGTGCACGCGTGCACTGAAGCAGAGCATGAGCGCAGAGGGCAAACGATGCCTGAGAACGGAGCAGATGCCGGCGGCCTCGGCGGCGGAGGCGTCAGAGACGAGGTGTTGGCCTGATGGCTGTCTGTCGAGAATAGTAAATGGATCGATGCGACGTCATTCCACGCGCGTGAGGTGCGGTTACAATGGTTAGGAAAGGGACCTCTGATAAAGCGGCCCCGTCAGAATATAGGCGGCAGGATGTCGTCCCGGGACACCGATTAAGTCCGAGCGGGACGCGTTATTCGATCCCGTGAGACATTTGACAGATGCGGGTACAGAGGTACGTGGGCGAAGGTAATTGTTTGCCTTTCTTTTTCTTTTTTTTTTGCTGTCCGGGATGTGAAGGTGACCTGGTTTTACCGCCACATCACGACGGCGTATGTTTCCTTCTTGCTGGAATAACCGTTCGTTCAAGTTCAAGAAGAGATACGCCTATTCAAACATTCTGTATGCGTTCCAATAAAGCGATATCTTTTCGGCACTAATGAGAAGAAACGGCCGCAAAACTGACACGGGATCGTTACCGATGACGCAAGAACGGTGCGAAAACTTGAGATGGTAAAGTCCACCAATAAGACCAATACATTCAATCGGTATCTCAAGAAAACGGACAAAAGACTTACGACAATATAGTTACATGGGAAAACATTCCACCACAAAAACATTTCGTCCGCAGTCATCTTGAAGACGTCTTGAAACACAATAATTGCCGTTGCGTTGGCAGTAATCTAGCAGCCAACTGTAATTTTTCGTCTAGGACAGGGTAAAGGCATTTTCTATAAAGAAATACTTTTTTGTAGTTAGTATATTTTGTCATGCTCTCCTTTTTAGCAAGGCGTGATGCGAGTAGAATCTAGTGAAGCGAAAGGCAAGACAGTGAGAACAAATCTGGCAGCCGTTATCTATTTGATCGTTGACAGATCTATGCGTTAAGCCTAAAATATGCTTTTCTTTCTGGGTTTATTTTCCGGTGACGGAAGCAACACTTTCGTCAACCTTTTGACGCTCTCGATCCGTTTGCGAACCCAATGCGCCGTAGCATGTGTAACTCTTACAAAAATATTTGCTCTCTACTCTATAGAGCATCGACAGTCGCATATCTGTAGAACGTGAATACTAAATACGTATAAGAAGTTGTAGCCCATGGTCCGTAGGATGTCCGCAGGTCGTCTGCGGTGTATCATAAGCACAATGCTCTCATTCAAGTCGTATGTGGTCCATGAAATTATGACTTCACAAATACAACCTTATAATCAGCTGTTGTCTATAAGATTCATCTTATAAGGTCTATGAGGTATTTTAAGGTATTATAAGGTATAAGGAGCATAGGGTATAAGGTATTATAAAGTCTATAAGGTATAACATAAGGTATAATAGTATGGTATAATATATAAGATGTCTATAAGGTATTAATTGAAAGGGAAAGCGAAAGGCAGTGATAAAAGCGACTCTGCGAGATTAACCAGGCTGTCCTGCACTGTTAGAAGGGGCAAAGGGGCGAGAAGAAGGGGAAATATGAGAATGGGATAAACACGTTATACTTAGAGTAAAAGAAAAGTACACAGGGAGGCGAAACCGTCTATAAAACATTTGTGGAAGCTGTATAAGCTACCGCAATTTCTGTGTCTGGATACGCGTGAAATAAGAACCCAGCGCAAAAGGATGGAACTGCCAGGCACACGAAAGCGGCAGACAGATAGAGAGTTCACCGGGTCACACAACGTGCATCGATTTCGCTGCTTGAAGAGGGAGCTGGCACCGCGAGTGGCATTGAGCGAAGAATAAACGTACGTCAGAGTGAAGGAAGTGGCAGGCCTTCACGAAGAGAGAAGCAAGAAATTAAGGACGCAAGGAGAGACTGAAATAAGAAAAAAAATGGGGGGGGGGACAAGAGAGAAGAGAGAGCTTACGGAAGTAAAGCAAAAAGCTAAATAGAAGAGAATGACAAATAAAGGAAATGCGCAGAGAATGAACGCAATGAAGAAATTACTTGAATCGTCGAAGTGAAAGAAAGGTAGAATGAATGAAAGGAAAAAAAAAGAATAAAGTGAAAAAGAAGGAAATAATTAAATAAAGGAAGGAAACGAAGCTCACCACAACGATGTACAGTCGGCGTCAAAAGTTTACGGAGCAAGGGTTTCCCGTATAACTGAAACTTATACTGTCTGCAGAAATTACGCCTGTCCTACGCCAACCGATTCCACGGAGCAAGGGTTTCCCGAATAACTGAAACTTATACTGTCTGTAGAAATTACGCCTGTCCTGCGCCAACCGATTCCGAGTAGTCTTGCACAATCTCGAACTTACGCGAGCGGAGACTATTTAACGTGGATATATCTAAATCTAAGGGCATGGGCGTTTCTTTAAAATTTTGCTTCCAGCGAAATGCGACAGCCGCCGGTGGGATCGCTCCCGCGACCTCGATCTCAACGGCAATGCGCCGCTGAACTGCCGTGCCGGCTATTCCGTTGCGGCGACTTAGTGCCGTGGCTGCTACATCTAAAAAAAAAAAACTCGATAATGGAAGAAGAAAAAATGAGAATGCTTGTGTACCCTGCATATGGCGCACGTTAAAGGACCCCAGGTGGTCAAAATCATTCCGGAGTCTCCCACTGCGGAGTGTCTCATAATCGTATCGTGGTGCGTCACGCAAAAACACAATATGTAATTCAACCTTAATATTTTTTCGGCCGTTTACACGAATCTGGCCTATCTGACGTTATATCTTGGCGAAATAAACTTTGCTTTTAGCGGGGCATGCACTACCTTCATTTGGCCCCCTTTACGCGTCTGTTATAATAAAATTTTTTATGCAAAGAAATGCTATAGCTCTACGCCGGCCCGAAACTTTCCGGCGGATATTCCCAAGACTAGAAACGTCGCGTGCAAGCGCGGGTATGAGATCGCAATCGATCAAATCGAACGCAACTCTGCCGCTAACATCTTTTCTCCATCAAAACCAATGTTCTCTCCGCATCGTCGCAATTTATGCGTTTATATAGCGGGCACGCTTTTTTTTTCGCCTGTGAGGAAGTGTTTGCCCTCGCTTGTTTGCGTTGCGCGACTGGCTTCCTTTCTGGCTCGTTTAAGCCCATGCCGGGAACCTCCACGTTATTGGATCGACTCGGCACGCGATGGCTCGCCTTGGCTCCGGGCCGGAAAGAGCTGGGTATACATTGAAACGCGGTCGATACGCTGCGCACCAGCACGACTCCCTTTAGTAATTTTGTGAATTATTATTTTTCTTACCGTGGGCTGAGAAGCGCCGGGTGCCAAAAGCGGGCCCAGTAACGCGTCGGAAAGTGCCATCACAGGAGAGGCCGACATTTTTTTTTCAGTTCTGATCTAAGTTTAGAAAAAAAAGAAAGGAAGGGGAGGAGCGTGTGGGAGAGAGAAGGAACTCCGGGGGTTTGCTTAAACATGGTGGGAGCTATACATAGAGGGATATAGTGTCCCTGTGTGCAGCAAAATTAGAGTGGGTTATGGGGGGAGGGGGCTGGGGTGTTGCAACTATGGACAGCATCGGAGATAGCCTACGTAGACAGCTCATAAGACCGCTCTCGAGCCCAAGTAATGAAAATCGTGTGTAACCGCCTGGAGCACGTCACTGCGATGTCACGCCACCTCGGGCCGACAAGAAAAAGAAAGCCACATGTGGCGGCTCTGTTTCAATACTCTGCGTGTGTGAGCGCACGAAAAACACAAAATAGCTTTACACAAACCGCGCAGGAAAGCGTGACATCGTTTTCCTTCTGCGTAGACAACAATCTCGTCACCTTTCCAAGCTCCCGGCCCAGCCGCCATCTTGTTTTCGAAAGCCATGCTGCCTGCATCGTTTCCGACTTCGACGCTGCCTTCACCAAGCTGTCTTCTTACGACGTCTTCGTTAGAACCGGAACGGAACTTGAGATGGACGCTGCTTAGCCGACTACCTTGTCGCCTACGGCGCGTAATGAAACAAAGCAGGGGATACTGGAAGGGAAAAGCACGCGTCTGCCCCTTCCCGGCAGTGCACCATGGCTAGCGCCATGGCTAGAGACATGGCCTCCAAGATGGGGCGAGCCCACGCGTGCAGCCAGATCTCGGGGTCCAAGCGGGCGGCACTGAAATTCTAACCAAAACAGAGGGAGCTGCAAGTAACGGCGGTTCAGCCAGCGTGGGGATGATGGGTTGTTGCATAGATCGGCGGTAATTTTCTTCTTAGGGCTTCAAATGGCCCCCTGGAATTTTAACACTGATTTTCAGCAACACGTGGCGTTAGAGATGAAACAATTCGCAAATGATTGCGCATGCGCATAGTGAGATTGCTTTCGCGCGCTCGGAAAAAAAAAATATGGTCGCTTGAGAATTTAGACCAAGGAAAACAGATAAAGCGTAACAAATAGAGCGACAAGAACGTCTCAGACCACAAGCCCGTATATCCCATTCAGGTGCCAATTAAGTCTGTTGATTGAAAGCCTAATATAATCGTATTTCTTACATCTTCAGAATAATAAAAAAGCGATCATCTGCAGTATTAAATTAGAATTTTCAAGTAATTAGCGAGTTTCGTTGAGTTTGCAGAATATGGACTGCGAGCGAAAACTCACTACAGGAAAATCAGATATGAGAACAAACTACTTTGTGTCTAGAAAGTTTGAAAGGCACCTATCCAGCTACTTGAAGATTATGTGGGGTGGAACACATTAGAAAGCTTTAGCATGTCCGGTATTCCGGCAGACGCAAGTGAACGGGGCGTTTTGCCGGATGAGCTGAGTCGCAAATGTGAACGGCCTGCACGGTGCAGCGCTGAACCAGATGAACATTATATTGCTAACATTGCAATAACCAATACAGCCATAACCAATATTGCAATAACCAATATTGCAATATTGATATAGTGCTAATATTGCAATAACCAGATGTATTCTACTTCGCTGTTCGTGTAAATTTTCGGCAGCGTCGTAATCGTCTTACTCTCAAAAAGAATGTAAGGGCGTGAGTTATACAGCGGTTTCCACCCGTGTTCACTTCCAAGAGTGTAAATTATTTCATAGTGCACGTGTACAGACAGGAAGACGCACGCACGCGCACGAGCTGACAAAAATAGACATGCCCATGCACTGGAGCAGAAACTCGACAAACACGCGCACGCCCGACAAGAAAAAAAAAGAAAAGGCACCGCGGACGTGTGTGTGTGTGCGCGCACACACACACACGCACACAAACACACACACACACACACACACGCGCGCGCACGCACGCACGCACACACACACGCACACGCCCACGCACACACACGCGCGCACACACACACACACACACACACACACACACACACGTGGAAACCCAAACACGCACACGTACGGAAAGAAGTGGGGGTGGCACGCCTGAACATAAAAAAAAATTAGTTGAAAGCACTTGGGCTGTTTGCGCTCTCGAGATGAGTTGCAGAGTGCCTCGATGTGAAGGCCTTCAGCGAAGAGGAGCGCGAAGTGTTTTTTTTTCCCTCTTCTCCCGACTTTTTCGGGTGCTGCCGTGGCCTTGCCGCGCGTGTGACTGGCTTTCTTGGAACGCCAGCAGATGGCGCTTGCCTCCGCGCATCATTGCCTCCGCGCCGGGATGCGCGGAGGCGAAAAAAAAAATTAAATTATGGGGTTTTACGTGCCAAAACCACTTTCTGATTATGAGGCGCGCCGTAGTGGAGGACTCCGGAAATTTAGACCGCCTGGGGTTCTGTAACGTGCACCTAAATCTAAGTACACGGGTGTTTTCGCATTTCGCCCCCATCGAAATGCGGCCGCCGTGGCCGGGATTCGATCCCACGACCTCGTGCTCAGCAGCCTAACACCATAGCCACTGAGCAACCACGGCGGCTATAGCGCGGAGGCGAACGAGAATCAATAGGAATTGAACACTAAGAGATCACGCGACACGAAGGAACTAATGAACATAAATAAGAATACAGGAAATGCACTGGAGAGGAGAAAGAAGTAACGACAGCGATCGTCGTGTAAATCAGCTGCTCATCAACAGGCGAACTGAACGTTTGAAAACAATTAACGAGGACGAGGTTGTAGCCTCCAAGGGTGGACTATTCCACTGTTTGATGGCAGCGAAGCTTACGGCATTTTGTCCATAATTAGTGCGAGCCTCAGGCAGTAAAATATTATTATTGCCGGAAAAACGTGTATTATTACCATTAGTCGTAAATTTCTTTCATGTAATATTAAGAAGACTTGGATTGCGAACGATGTGGTAGACCATAATGGATAAATTAAAGAATATAGTATTTGAAATAGGGAGGATACTTATTAAGGAAAATAGTGGAACCGAATGAGCGTGATATGTATTGTTGATTATAATACAGAGTGGCTGTGTTTGGATACGTTCTAGCAGGCATAAGTTTTATATGCAAGGCCCCATGACTCGATACAAAAGGTCAAATGACTATTAATGGACGCAATATGGAGACAAGTTAGAGTAGGGAAGGCGAAATATTGACGAGTATTGAAAAGAACACGAATGCCGTAGGGGGTTTTCCTTTCTATTTGATCAATGTGCTCAATAAGGTTTAAGAAACACTCAAGTTCGACACCAAGAAATGCGCATTGATTTGAAGGGTATGTTGCATAGTTATTGACATATACACCGGGAGTAAGTTTCTCGTCCAGGTCCTACTTGCTTCACATGCATGTGATAATGGTTAATAAACACTTGATTGAATTTAAATAGGTCTGATTTTCTTTCTTTCATATTTCGAAATTATTTTTCGTGTTCATGTTTCTTGCACGATAGTTACGTGCAATACGTTTTCTCCAAAGAAACGTCTAGACTGCATACGCTTTTAGTACACGGGGTATTCCTTTAGCTGTAGTACTGTACCATTCGGGGCCTTTTCTGCCTGCAATCAATTAATATCCGCATTTGCGCGAATAGCACTAGCGTCACAACGCGTGACATTTCTGGCGCATCGCGTCCATGTAAACGTTTCTAACGCGCTAGGAAGGCGAAGAGCATTAATGCGACAAGGGAGGTTCGTTCGAGATGGGATGAGGAAGGAGAGTGAGCGACGGAGCGGTGAGGCAGGAGCAAAGGTGTGTTTTGAGGAGAATAGGCACTTGGGGGACAGGGGGAAAAGTAACGGGCAGGGCGAGCGCGACGGATCAGGGAAAGAGGAGAAGCTGAGTGTTGTGACGTGGAGAGACACGTGATAGGTGGAAGAGTAGTCGGTAGGGGTTAGGCGACGGAGGGAGGGCAGCAGGAGCATCGGAGTGTTGTGACGTAAGAGGCACGTGACAGGCGGAGGAGTAACGGCCAGGGCGAGCGCGACGGTGTAGGGAAGGAGCAGGAGCGGAGTGTTGTGACGTAAAAAGACACCTGAGAAGCGGAGGAGTTTGCACAACGCTAATTAGGTCGCTGCAACCGAATGTAGGCCTAATACAGTGATATTTATGGATATTTATTGAAGCAAACAACGCCTTAGAGCTACTGAATTACAGTCACTCAGGTGTGACATGAGAACCCCTGAGTTCGCTAATCATTCTTTCTCACACGACAACGATGGAGGTTCGATCTCGTCCGCGTGACAGGTTCGTAGATTTGTAGCACTGGTTCACAGAGACGAAGATAATCCATAGGGACCTTATACGCAAATTCGAGTTATGACCTTCCACTTCTGTCTCTCGGGATATGCGTTTTTATAGGCCTGCGAAATTGTGGCTCACTATTTCTTTCCACGCGGGAGAGAAGTTGGACTCGAAAACAGGTCTCGGGGTTGGCACACAGGAGTGCCACATAGGTCACTGGAGTGCAACAGATAACGACATTTGGTGTGTGGGGGGGAGTCCACTAGAGATAGATGAGCGTATCTCGAGTGGCTTCGGTCAAATATGCAAAGGCAGCAAAGCAGAGTTTGCGTGCGCTACGCTTTATTGCACGCAGTTGGCTTCGGCTTCGGCTAAGGCTATTCGAAAAGGGTCGAGATAGGGATACCTAAAGGGGGAAACTAAGAAACGAGCTCTAGAAATCAAGCTGTAAAATTTCGCGCCCGAAACATAAGCAGAACGGCCACTCGTAACCGTGGATGGATGCTTGGTGAGCCGCACAAAACACAAGGGTGAAGGACGGATGCCAACGCCATCTTGAGGTTCCCGCAGCAGCCTTCCGTGACGACACAGACTTTGAAACAGTGTGCTCCGACTTTGTTCACTGTATATCGATAGTTACGCTAAATTACAAAAGGAACCGAAGACGCAACTTGCCAATATTCCAGAACTTTTGCTGCGCTAAAATGCTTCGAATAGGAGAATACTTCTTTTTGATAACCATGACGTGGCATTTGCTTACCAGTGTAGCGGTTTGAGCACAATATTAAAGAAAAGCAACAGTGGTGATCGGCCTTCATTCTTTTATC
This sequence comes from Dermacentor albipictus, assembly GCF_038994185.2. Lineage (NCBI taxonomy): Eukaryota > Metazoa > Arthropoda > Arachnida > Ixodida > Ixodidae > Dermacentor > Dermacentor albipictus. Next base: position 24,336,783 of record NC_091827.1, on the reverse strand, counting down.
CGCTAGTAATCAACTCCCTCACGAAACTGAAAAGCAAGTTTTAAAAATGACAAGAGAGAGAGAGACAAAGAGGAGGAAAGACAGGGAGGTTAGCCAGTGTAAGTACCGGCTGGCTACTCTGTGCTGGGGAAAAGGGTAAAGGGAATAAAAGGAGAAAGAAGAAGAAATGACAAAACTGTTACTTTACGACTATGGTTAAAAGTGATCCAATGTTAATGTCCCTTTAAGCTTTAAGCTACATTGGTAGCCCACGTTTATCAAATGCCGAATAGATTAGGCTTACCGCTTAGTTATTTAGGTCAAATAAGACTTCTAAAGTTTCGTATCTTTCACCCCACTTATAGTGCTTCAGCAGTGTAGCTAGCCTACTCGTTGGCTATGCTGCTGAAGCACTAAGTGTGGCCAAAGATACAAAGGAAGATTCACAAGCTGGCTTTTCTTGACGTTCGCATGTAAGCTCTACCCGCAACTTCTTGAACCTTCACTCGCAACTGAGAGGCCTAGACATACCTTTCGTTTCAGCTGTTCAGAAATAAAGAGGTGCCACAGACTACCTGTATACACTTGTAAACTGAAAGACTCGAAAAGTTTCTGCACACTCAGAAAGGGAGCAAACTCTGCCGGCATTACCGTAACGTTTCTTTGTTGGAGTGTGGAGGCGAAGCATTAGAGCCACGGTCGTCGTTCCTCGAGTAGGCATTCAGCGCCCTCTTTTGGGCCTTTCATGCGCTCGTTCCTCGTCGATGGAACGCAACTGCCGCAGTCGCTTTGGCGGTGAACACCTCAGCAAACTTCGTAATGTATTCAGCCTCCTTGCCGGTCGAAATTTGCATATATGTCTTTCGGTATGAACCAAGGAGGCTTAAAAACGAAAAAAAAGTAGAAATGTTGGTATGCGCGGGCCAACGTCTGCTCTTTCGGTATGAACCAAAAAAGCTTATAAAAAGAAAAAGAAAACGTGGTATGCACGGGCCAACGTTGGCGGTACGTCTGCGCAGAGCCCCGAAACTTGAAAACGCGACTCGCATAAAAGGACGCCGATCCGAGGCGGTTTACGTCAAGATCACAGCTCTTCATCGCCCTCTATTTACAAGCGAAGGCTAAAAGAAAATAAAGGCGGCAAGTATTGACTAAGAGGTTGGTGCCTCAGATAGAGGGACGAGTTGTAAGCACTCGACGGTGCTAGGCTAACAGGCAATGGCGCTAAGTCAGTCGAGGTTGGGTCATGTTGCGGCTTGGGCTTAGAGAAGAAAGTGTACCGTATTTTCGGGAGACTATGGGCCCCCGTATTCACAAACGGGCTCTGACTCTAAGCTCTCTGTTATAACTACGGCAGGGCAAGTATGCCTACGGCATTCGGCCGGGCGGCCTGGCGCATAATACCGCTCAGACAAGAACGGGGGCACTACGCATCGTTTGTTCAGTGACAGCCATTTTATAGCCGTCATCGAGCAGCTATAGCACGTGTGATTACCTCAGCCTGACGTCAGGGCAAACGCGGTTTTCCGTCCTCCTCGTTACTTTCATTTTGCAGCACTCTCCCTCGAATTCACCCAGCAGGGAACAGCGCCTCTCCTCGATTAAAAATGACACCAAGCCTCAACAACGGTGATTACTCTTACAACGAGAGGTTTCTCGAGGAACGCACTTTAATTCCCTGTGCAATCGAGTACGGATGCCCACAGCACTCGGTAGCAAGAGGTTTCGCTCGGGAATTGCCCTGGCTTGTCATTAAAGCGCAATAACCACTTCGGCCGAGAGGCGGCACCGCGATACACTTTCGTGTCACATTGATTCACAGTCGAGAAAGAGGACTAGAAAGCTTACCAGCAAGTATGCGGCCTGTAGGGTGGGCAACACAGCAACAAAGAACGTCAAGCGGAAAGTCAGAGAGCATGAAATACTCTCATGGGTGGCGGCAATGGAAAAGAAACCTGCCATGAGTAACTACTTAAGAGGAAAGAACGAAATCGGGAAAGAAATAATTTATGATAACTCATACGGAAGCTCATTACTTTTCGAAGCGAGATCGGGATGCCTTAGAACACGCACCTATAAAGCGAGATATAAGAAGGGAGAAGTAGCATGTGCTTGTGGCGGTAAAGCTAGAGAAACTATGGAGCATGTTTTATTAGAATGTAAAGACGTCTACCCATCGGTCGATTTAGGCACCATTGGCCTCCTTGAAGCCCTTGTGTTCAGCGAGAGCAGTGGAAAAGTAAACATGTTTGCAATAGGGATTAGTAAGAGGCGATTGGAGGATCGGTGGAAGAAAATTAGGGAAACGACAAAAAGCGGAGACGTACAAAAGCACAGTAATGAGGGATCAGAAAATTTGGTTGCGGAAGTTCATTGTGTTTTTTTTTCTTTTTTATTGTTGAACCTAGTTAGGACATTAGGCAGTATAATAGCAAAAGCTTGGTGACGCAACCCAGCGCCCCTTTTCAAAGGGGACGCTCATAACATCCATCCATCCGTGTATCGTAAGAGGCGACAGGAAGATTGGTGGATGAAAAGTAGGGAAACGACAAAAAACAAAAACGGAGACGTGCAAAAGCAAAGTTCAGAATAGGAGGTCGGGAAATTTGGTTGTGGGAGTTCAGAGTGTGTATTTCTTTTCTTTTTCTTTGTTTTTTAACTTAGGTAGGATATTAGGCAGTATAATAGGAAGAGCTTGGTGGCGCAACCCGCCGCCCCATTCCAAAGGGGCTGCTCATAACATCCATCCAACCGTCCATCGTGTAGTGTGCCTAGATGTCCTCCCTGCTTTCGTGTATTCTACCCGTATAGGCGCCCACAGGGATCAGAACTGCGCCTTTCTTTAACTTGCTCCACTCGTGCCGCATACTTTCTTGAAGGGAAAACAGGGGCACGGTGGTATATGGAAATTCAAGACGATGAGCAAAACGAGAACAAGGTGAAAGAGGGAGGTAAGGTTTCGACAAGTGGACTTGTCCATTTGTCGAAAGACAAGTCCACTTGTCGAAATGTTGGCTGCCGCTTTCACCTTGTTCTCGTTTCGCTCATCATTCTTTCTTGTAGGGATTTTACTTTCTCGAGTCCAGGTGGAGTATCGAATAGAGGGACGCTTCAGAATACGGGGGCTACCTATGGTTATCACCGCTATACACGAATAAGTGAAGATATAAAAAAAATAACATGCGGCGAGACTACTCTCACGACGTTTGTGGACAGTATTGCGAATAGCAATCGAGCAATGCAGCGGCAGACCGTATTCCTGAAGTCTCATTTAGTAAACACGTGCAGCGGTAATTCTGAGACTTTCGTTGCTTCGGCTATAACCAGCATATTCCGATATCACCCCACTTTGCTATGACACTCACTTGACAAGGCCACCCACGGGCATGGTGGCATGAGGATGACCGTATGACGCCGACGCAGTGTTCACGGAATGACGAAGAAGGAATAATATCGATCTAACGACAAGGGCGTATAATGACGACGGCATCCCGACAATGAGATCGCGGCCGAAGCGGGCAAAGCATGCTATTCGCATTAAATAAATCGCTGTAGACCTCTTCTAGACAACGACGTAATACGGATAGGTGCCCACAGTTGCTTGCCTTTGCCGACCACGCACCTGCATGGTTCTGGCTAAAGCGTAGGATCCTACATGGTCCTGAGCTTCAGTATAAGAAAATTGCCTGATCCGATGATTATTGCGTTCGCGAATTGAAGTGCTTCGGCGAGAACTACAGGGAGGTGTTTTTGTCTTTTTTTTCTTACTATGCATGCGTCTACGCGCTAGCGACGTCATAGGGTTCTTGTTTAATTACCTGAAGCTTGTATATAGGCTCGATGCAATAGAGACACGCTTGATAACACGTGAATGCATTGCAATTGAAAAACACGGCAAGCCCACGTTGCCGCAAACTCAACACCGTAAAAAAAGATAGATAGATAGATAGATAGATAGATAGATAGATAGATAGATAGATAGATAGATAGATAGATAGATAGATAGATAGATAGATAGATAGATAGATAGATAGATAGATAGATAGATAGATAGATAGATAGATAGATAGATAGATAGATAGATAGATAGATAGATAGATAGATAGATAGATAGATAGATAGATAGATAGATAGATAGATAGATAGATAGATAGATAGATAGATAGAGAACGAATGCTGTACCACTGCTGTTCGACTAGTGTCGGACCAGCGTTGTCCGATATAAATGCAACGTAGCATCAGCTTTAGGCCCCCGCACCGGCCTCGCTTCTAGTGCTGCTAATGACAGAGTACAGACTAGAGAAGGTGCGGTAATAGCGCTCTTAAGGCGAGAAGCCCTGTCGCCACTTCCCTGGTGTCCGCGTTTGTCTGATGATACAGCCCGAGGTGACAGCCGGGCACGGAAGCTCAAAGGGAGCGCAAGTCAGATCCCACCAGTGTGGGATCTGACTAGCGATGGCACCGCGTTTCTTACAACGCGACGCCATCGCTACAGTCTGATACATCGCCGGGTTTTCTGGAGCTTTCAGCTCTTCGCGGCATAGAAGGAGAACGTTTCCAATCTGTTCAACTTAAAACATAAGTTAAATGTTTAAGCTGATATTGATTCCGGCAGAAATAAGTGCCTCTTTCCGGTATTCTGAATTAAAAGAAGAATAGGAAGATGAACAACACAAATTTAAAAGGAAGATAGTGTTTAATGTAAACTGAAGGCATCCGCAGTGTTACATTCAGGGTTCGATACTTCAGATTGGATAATCGAGCTCATATGACTGAAACTTGAGGGGACCCCTTGTTTAGCTTGAGGCCAACTTCTATTTACGTATTCAAGCGCACGTGGTCTGAAGAAAGGCTCTCGTTAGACACCGGCTGAACCAATTTGAGTGACATTTGTTGCCTATAAGACAGACAGATAATTGATTGCGGGCTACTGCGAGAAACGAAACTGTGATCGTAGGCCTCATAGTTTTTCACGAAAACTGTCAAAAGTTCGCGTAAAAGAAATGTGAAACAGGAAACTTTAGAAATCAATAACTTTTCGCTCAAAACAGATAATGCAGTTCTGTCAGGTGCATTTGTTAGAGCATCTTAAGCATACAAATTTGATGCATGAGTTATAGCATATATGAAGATTTGACAATATTTACGGGGGTTTTACAAAAGCCGTAATCGCCAAAATATTCGTTCATTTCAGAGCGCCGTACAATGCATCAGTTTGTTCCACCTTATGTGTTTGGGTAAATGACGCTTACAGAAATATGATATCGTTTTTTATTGCCTAATTGCGGAGTTGTGCTCTTGATGCTTCAGTGTTCTTTTTTCAGATTTTGACACTTTTTTTAGGAAAATTGGTAGTAAAGTCCGTAAGTCAGTGATGGAATTAATTAATAAATTAACCGGCGGTTAGAGAAATTATCATTCTCTGTACGGATCGGTCAGTCAATTAATCACAAGAAAATCATTAAGGCAGTGCTGCAATCAATCAATCAATCAATCAATCAATCAATCAATCAATCAATCGAGGCAGGGCGCGCAACCGGCTCGACCTTCGGAGACAGTCGCAAAGCATGCAACGAATCCAGACAAAACAGAGCTCGTATCAAGGCCTCCGATACATCGCACGCCCCCACGGAGGCCTGCCTCGGTTGAAAAGGCTGCGTTCAGACGCATTGTGTAAGTTACGTCTCCCGGGGACAAAATATTACTTTCATCTTGATTTATTGGCGCTCCTTACGCTCGACGGGCAAAAAGAAACGCGGAGCGCGGAAGTCCGGAGACGTGTCTTGGCCGCAGAGCAAGAACTTCTTTCACGACGTGTGTGCATGGCGGGGCACGCTCGCGCAGTAGACCGGAAACGGGACCGGAAGTGCGTATCGATCCTAGGCTGCCTCTTGTTGTCGTGCGGCCCGCACCAAGAGAAACAGAAAGAGAGAATCGATAGACCGAGAGAGAGAGAGAGAGAGAGAGAGAAGGCTTCCCCGTGTGTTGGCAGCGGATGCAAGATTATATACGTGCGCCTAATGAAGACGCAGTGCTGATGAATGGTGGTGTTCCGCGAAAGCAGCTATCGCTGCGGCTTTGCCTATACAGAAGAGAAGCACAGCTGCGAAATCGGAAGAACGCGGTAGTTGCCGAGTCAGGCGACGGAAGCTCGATTTTTGTGCCCCCGCGTATTGTTGCCGTGACAGACGACGGTGCCCTTGACGTGAGCGCGCTTGAGCCCTGACGAGGAAACAAAAGTAGCTAGCAGGCTGCGTTCAATAGTCGCGGTCGTCGCAGAAATGCCGAACTGCTGGACCCGTGTACGTTCGGTTACAACCGGAGCACGGAAATTTCGACCCGTTGGCCCGCGTATCGGGATCACCTTGGTGATGTACCAATGAAATAAGCATGTGACACCAGCTTCGGGATGTTCTGAAAGTGCGCGACGAAATACGCAGGCGTTCTAGTTAATAGACAGTTTTAGTTTTAGTTTTTAGTTTTAGCGTTTGCAACCGAACGTAATAGCATTACGTACCCAAAGAAATAGCGACGTCCTCACTGCGCATGCTCGGAACGTTATTGGGTTCCTGTGGTTTGCGTGCGCTATGGTAACGCACGTTATTTGGCGAGTTTAACGTTCGTAATGTTTACGGACGCTAAGAAATGACGTTGTCGAACATGGCGGCAGCCGTGGCTCACATTCAGCGTTAATTCTCATGATGGCTACGCTCTCACTCGCGCAGCTCGTCATTAACTGTTGTAATTAACTTTCGCTTTCTCTAAACTCATCAGAAAGGTTGGTTATTAGCGCATAGCGCGTCTATTTTCTGAGATCGTTCGGCGATTCTGACCCCGTAGGCCCAACGAGACGCGTCCACATAGCAACAGCAGGATGGTTGCTAATGGGTCGTCTTGGATTGGATACGTTTGGCACGAGGCACCAGACGGCGCCACGTTTTATAACGTCTTCTGTACGTTTGCGTTCCCGTACGGTAAACTAAAAGTCTTTAAAGGACACGCACCCTAACGTCCCACAAAGGTGCTTACGTTTAATGTACGTAAGGCGACAAACCCTAGTCTAAGACTGCCTATTCTTGCGCATCGATGCGTAAAACGGCTCTTTGTTAAATAAGGAAAAGCTGAACAACGTATTTTTACCGCAGTATCTCGAAGCAGGTGCCATGCTCACAATTTGTTCGAACTCGAAATGTGCCTCGCGTGCTCATCAGCTACAATTCGTAAAGTTGCAATACGTGCCCTGAATGCCATTAGCTAAACATGCTCTTAACAAGGTATTGCTATTTATAGTCATTTACGCGTTTCTATTTATTATGCAAGTAATCTCCGCCTTCTCTATCAATCCAGTTCGAGCGCTAGAACTGCATGTGCTATCCGCCACAGGCAGTTTAGAAAAAGTCTCTGTATACTAAAAAGCAACATCACCACCTGGTATACTGAAATCCTTGTTGAAATCTTCCAGAAAGGGACGTTTGGCTTTGATTTCCTCCAGTAACGATAAAGACATTTTCAATAAATTAATGTAGATGTAGTTTAAGAAGAACACCTTTCCAGCGTGAACTGACTCTTTTTCGTCTTGCCCTTTAGTGTCCACCTAAACGCAGTGCGGTGTAGATCGGTTAGTGTCACGCCTCTAGCGTGCTACGCTACAAGGCCCGAGCCACATGTTTATTTATGCAAACACGCTTTGACTGCACGCTGAGTCTAATACACGGGAGAGGTTCCTAACAATATTTTCCCGAAGGGCCCGTTCTGCGCATAAAGAGCTCCGACATGCCACGAACATGAATTTCCGTATTACCACCAAATGGACGTGCTATAACAAAACAGATTGGAAGCGGCAACGTGTCAGTATTCACTGGTCGTCGGCCACTACAAAGCGACAACTACCTAAGCGCTTCACCGCGATGCATGCCGGTCGCTTCACTCCCCATGGCAGGAACACTCCGTGCCGGACCTCGTGGTTTGAGGCGTAGCGATAAAAAAACAACATTTTACTACAGAAGCCAAGCGGGAGAAATGATAAATACAGATATACAAAAGAAGCGCTCGTCCGTTGCTAGGCGACACCTGGCAGGGCGAAGATGCCGAGGAGCGAGCCCTTGGAACGTAATGCAAGGAAACTTTCCCGCTTATAAGTGGCAGAGTCTGGCAAGGCGAAGAAACCGAGGAGCGAGCTTTTCCTGGAATGTAATCCAAGGAAACTTTCTCCCGCCTATAAGCGGCGGAGTCGCAAGTTTTCCAGCGCGCAATGAAATATTTAACGCGCAGCCCAAAATTCACGCCGAGTACTTCGCCGGGCGCCAAGCGGCACCGTCGCCGCGTAGCGTTAATTGGCCGGGCTCCCGCGATAATGTCAGGTCGGACTTGCTTCAACGAGAAAAGATTGTGAGGGGGGGGGGGGGTGACTGTGTGGTCATACTTGACATAAAAACTGTTTACAGCGCAAGCACATGCAACCACAAGGTATAAGGGACAGGCACCTACCTTGTGGTTGCATGTGTTTGCGCTGTAAACAGTTTTTATGTCAAGTATGCACCAACTCGCCCAGAAAGAAGTTTTAATGAATGTGTGGTCATACCCCGTAGACGCTGCACCCCTACAAGAGAGAGAGAGAGAGAGAGAGAGAGGCAAAGGAAAGACAGGGAGGTTAACCAGAGATTATCTCCGGTTGCCTACCCTGTACTGGGAGAGGGGAAAGGGGATGCAGTAGGTGAGAAAAAAAGAAGGGTACAAAAGTCATTATAAGAATTCTTGGTCCCGTGGATGAGCTTCTGTGCGCGACTTGTTTGAAGTTTGAAGTTTGAAGTTTATTTTCTTTCTTCATTACAGAAAGAGGAAGCAAGAGCTAAAGGCCATTCGGCCTGACAGGGGCTCTTGCCCCTGTTGGCGAGTACTGTCTGTTGTTGGCGAGTATACTGTCTAGCAGTGGCAAGGAAAAACGCACACACGGTGCCAAAAAAAGAGAAAAAGAAACACCAGGGGGAAAAAATATCCACGGAAGTTCAGCTGTGGGCAAATTAGACTCAATGAATACTAAGTACGACTTTAGTCTCTTTCAACGTGCTGAGTTTCGGTGGATACAATCACTTTGCTGAAGACATGATCGACCACGTTTGTAGGGATGTGCAGCACGCCGCGTTTCTTCAGCAGTAGTAAAATAATAGCCTTGACTGTCTCGCAATGGGCTCTGCAGCAAACAAATAATTTGTACGTTATTATTATTATTGTTATTATTATTATTATTTACTAAAAGAAAGGTTAACTACGATAGATCAATACATAATTGCTGCGTAAATATTAGAATTCACTAAGAAATGCTACCAACGAGCGCTGGAACAAAAAAAAAAAGAGATTGGCCTCATACCTCTAACGTGCTATGCTTCGAGGCAGGAGCCACTGATTTCATGACGCTATGACGGCGCACCGGAGTCTAATCTACGAAAGATGTTCTTTACCGTGCGTAGATGTATGGCACAAAAAACCATGTCGAGAAGCAGGAAGATAGCGGCGTTGATCAGGGAGCAAAGGTGCGACAGCCAATAATCCAATTTAGATTAACAGGAAGGAATGGAGTTGGACAGGGCCGTGTAACGCGCAGGACATATTATGGGCTGTCCGTTAGGGTTACGGAGAGGGTGCCACAACAAGGGAAGAGCACTCGGGGACGGCAGAGGATCACGCAGAGCGATGAAGTTACGAAATTCGCTGCCGTAAAAGAGGGACGTCAGCTGGCACAGGACAGGGGTGTTTGGAAAATCGTTGGAGGAGGCTTTCGTCCTGCAGTGGACATAAATGGACTGACGAAGACAGTTACGATGCTGATGACGATCAATACAAAATGCACAATTCAACTTTCTAAAAAATATTGGCTGCTCTAGCGCCTTAGAATAATCTTTGAGGAATTAATCGACGGTTCGTGCTACTTGAGACTGTATGGGATATTTCCGAATCAGCTTATTTGCCCTCCCTCCCTCCTCCTTCCACCCTTACACGCAGTAAAGCGAATCATTCTGTTTGTTTAACGGTGTGGTCGAAGCACAACGTCCTGTTTGACGTAGTAGTTCTACGGAAACCCGCAAGGTGGAGAGAAGTAACTAATAAAGGGAAAACGACCACAGAACGTCCTGTGGTCGCAATTAATTTGGCCACTACAAAGCCTCGGCTCTGCAAACTTGCCGGTCCCCGCGCGTCAGCTCCACACGGGAGAAAGGAGCGTGCAGCATGAAGCACTTCCGCATTTATTTATTTTTTCATTTTCCGACCCCTCTCTCCAACGGCACGCTCCCCTTCGCTTCCGCGAGCATGTCTTACATCCGGTCTCAGCGGCGTTTCCGCAATACACACGCGCGTCCTTGCGGCGTTAATTCGCCGCCCTCCACGGTACCAGCTATTTGGCGACGTCATGTCTCGCGCAGAACGCGTGTATCACCAGCATCACTTCCCCCCACGTTTGGCTCGTCCTGCTTTAAAAGAGCGCGCGCTTCGTGTAACGCACTATATGCGCACTGCCGTTGAAAGCTTTTCCGCGATCTAATCGCCAGCGAAAGGGTCGTCTCGCTCGCGTTAGAGAAAGTGCGAAGCAAGTGTGAGCTGCCCGGAAGGCGGCGTGAATTGCGAAAGTTAATTAGAAAGCTTCGTGCCCGTACGCACACACACGCAAAAAATGTGATATGCAGAAGAGAGTGCAGGAAATGCGTCCGGCAATCGGGTTGCCGTGATTTAATCGCGATAGCTACGCGCACTCTAATTGGCCGCTGCTGCCCATAGCGCGCTGATATATATTATAAAGATAATTGGAGCTTCGCGCACGATAAGAAGGTCGAGTCAGCGGTCCCAAGAAACATACGATGGTGGTGTGCCTTGTTAGGTACACTAAACGCCTGAACACAAAGAGTGTGTGCAAGTGCTTTTTTGAAATTTGCGTGAACGCACGCAAAAGTGTTTTTAAAAGCTTTCCGTTAAAAGAAAGGCGTACATTGCCGAAAGGTTAGTACTAGTAGTTTTTTCGTAGTGTGTGGTAAAAACACGTTGACGGGCTTGTTGGTTTGAATTTGTGACGCGCTACTGATGTGAAGCGCTACTGAACAAGGACGTAGAACGAAGCAGACACACAGAGACAGCGCTGTCTCCATGTGTGTGTTTCTTTCTACGTCCTCGTTGACTCACGCTCTACGCATTCTGTCATGGTTCATTTAGTTAGTAAGTGAATGTTTACAAGTTTATATGGTCGATAAAGCTACTATCCTTACTTCGTACAGCTATATACTAATTTGCTATCGCAATCGGTGGTTCTCCTTTCCGACGGAACTGCGAATCTTTCTTACAGCGTTATTGAACGAAAGTTTATTGAAAGCTACATAAACGCAGTAAGAAATATTTATATTGCCTATAAGGGCATTTGAAAGGTAGCTGCTGAACGCCACAGTGACTTTGACCACTGGGGCTGCTCGAAAAAACTTGTAAAAGTTTTTGAAAGAGATAGAGAGAGAGAAAGAAAGGAGAGGAAATGCAGAAAGGCGAACCAGACGACGTCCAGTTTGCCACTCTACATTGGGGATAATGGAAAGGGGAAATAGAAAGAGGAAGAGAGCGACCACTGAGTGCAGCTGGGAAGATATGCTTGGGGACACTAAACCTCTATAAATGGTCTCTCAAACCGGTGCACTTCAAGTACTCTACGAATCGCTTTTAGTGCCAGTGACCGATGTGGCCACGGATCAAGTATCTTTGACTGGGAGAACGGTCTCGAGTCCAGTCACCTTAAAGTTGTACCGAGAGAGAGGCATTGTGCGTCGTAGCCAGGACAGACACACAACAGGTGCTCGATGGGTTTCCTCGCACCTACAGGAGTCGTACGCCGGGCTCCCGGCCATTGTCGATAGGAGTAAGGAGTAACGATACTAGTAAGCGTTTGTGAATGCTACCCCCAGCCACAAGCAGCACAGCAAGGTTGTTTCGTCGCGGGAAAGGCTAGATGGCAGTTGTAGTAGTTGCAATGGTTCCGGCGTATGCAGCCGGCAATTGAAGGCACTTGAAGAACTCCAGAAAGCTTGCGACTTTTTTTTGTATGCAAGCAGACAAGGTATCCTGGCAGTATGCGTCTTCGCCAAAGGTACACTGCACGCGTTTGGGTGTCTTCGTGGGTAGACCAGGCCCCAGTGAGCCACAGTGCCACATGCCACAGTGAGCAGGAGTCCAAACGTTTCTAAGAAACTCGTAGCCATGAACGTATTTTTGTAAAAGTATGCTCCGAATTTCTAAAGCTTTTCTAAACGACATTTAGTTAAAGGATACAGAAACATCCACAGGAAGTCGCCATATATCCAACCTTAAGCCTCCGACTTCCAGCAAAACTTCCCCGAGGAGACGCAACCCTATTGTGTCGGCTATGCTTGGGCATCGCGTTCACTAATGCCTACGCGTTCCGTATAGGGATGGACAACACCGCCGTATGTCGATTGCGGTGACACGGGCACAATTCGTCATGTTCTTTGTTAGTGCTCGTACTACAGCGTGCAGAGGCAATCGCTTTCTGTGGTACTGAACCCGTTGGTCGACCAGCCACTGTCGGAAGTACGAATTTTGAAACATCGACGTGACTTAACATTGCATCGGAAGGCAGCGCAATACTGTACTTCTTGACGTCCACCGGCCTGTGAGAACGCCTGTGATTGGAACGCTTTTCCTTTTACCTCTTTTTCTTTTCTTCTTTTTCTTCTTAATTCTTTTTCTCCTCGCTCTTTGTCGTCCTTACAAGGCCCCATCCCCAACTCCTGTGCAATGTAGTAAACAGGAAACTCGCCTCTGGTTAACCTTCCTGCCTTTCTCTCTTTCTTTCCGCAGGAAATAATTAAACTGCCAAAAAGGGCCTTTGTAAGCGTACAACTTTAATGCCTCAGCCATATCCACCGTGGCTGCAGGAAAATGACTCGAAAACATCTTGATAACGTCTCTTCAGAGTCGCGAACGAGAGTGTCTCGTCATGCGCAGAAAAAAAATAAAAAAGAAGGCAATAAAAGAGAAAGCCTTCGCAAAAAAAAAAAGAAACAGCAAGGAAAACGTGGTTACGAAGTACATATCTTGTTGTCGCTGTTGTTAGTGGCACGGTGCAAGGCTTCATCGGCCGGAGCGCCTTCCCGAGCAAACAAGCCCGCTTCGCGAGAAAGTGCGAACTGTTGTCGGCCGTAACAAGACGCATACAGAGCGTGTACACACAAGACGGACAGGGAGAGGACCCACGAAGCGCTTGTTCGCCGCTTTCCCGCACAGGCTTTTGTCGTCGGCCGCAAAGCCCTTCCATCGTTGTTTACTGTACGGTGTTTCCGTTTTGTCGAACAAAAAAGGGGCTACCCGTCCTGTTCTCGTTGCTGCTATGTAGGGACCGATTCCGCGAATGTGTTTTTGCCGACAGTTGGATTTTTGCCACTATAGGAGACGCCACCATCTATCTATCTATCTATCTATCTATCTATCTATCTATCTATCTATCTATCTATCTATCTATCTATCTATCTATCTATCTATCTATCTATCTATCTATCTATCTATCTATCTATCTATCTATCTATCTATCTATCTATCTATCTATCTATCTATCTATCTATCTATCTATCTATCTATCTATCTATCTATCTATCTATCTATCTATCTATCTATCTATCTATCTATCTATCTATCTATCTATCTATCTATCTATCTATCTATCTATCTATCTATCTATCTATCTATCTATCTATCTATCTATCTATCTATCTATCTATCTATCTATCTATCTATCTATCTATCTATCTATCTATCTATCTATCTATCTATCTATCTATCTATCTATTCATTCGCTTGTCCGTTAATCACCGGTTTTGGAGCAGAACAGTTAACGTTTGCCTAATGAGCGAGACAGTAACGAATTCCATTGTTTGCGCCGGCAACAACTATATTTTTGCGCAAACTCTCACTCATTCCTGCACGGTACGGCTATATATATCATACAGAACAAATGCGAATCAGACACCATAAAACTGCGTCGCAAACACCTTCATGACGATGAACGATCCCGACTGTTTTTAGCATCCAGTCGCCCTAGAGGCTCGGCCCCCGTGATAATTTGTGAGGCCCGCTCCGAGACGAAAACAAGACGCCGCAGACTGTTCTGTTCCTCGTGCGTCTGCAGAGTGTCTTCGCAGTTTTGCTGAATTTGGCGCGGCTGTTCTTATTTTTTGTTTGCTCCCGCCACGAGAACAACTCGCGCGGAAGAAACCGTTTCACATACTCGGGTAACACATCGGACTGCCTCAGGAAAGGTTGCAAGAATCTGTAGGCTGTCATCCGGGCAATATTTTGTATAAAGCACGCGCTCTCATGCTTTGTCATCATTTAGTTGCTTTCTGTTTGCTTGTGCCCGTGTCGATACGTTATCTGCCGCTCGAAGCGTATTTTCGATTGCAACACAAACGAGCACGCATGCTTTAACGGCAAACCACGTTGTACCGAAAAAAAGGAAAGCAACAATCATGAAGGAACTACCATGATTGCTATCCAAGAATGCGCCTAGCGTGCTTTGTTCTGGAAGAGGCTATTTGTGGCACTCTCTTGCACTATGTGTTCTGGGTGGCGCTCCCCTTACCATTTGCCGTTACCTTATCGTAGATTGCGACGTCACCGCTTTCGTCATGCTGACTTGGCAATGGAAATTTCGGTCCAGTGGCTAAATAGCATAATGACATAAAACAGAGTGCACAGGTGTGCTATGTAGGAGGCGCTGGTTTAGCCCAGTGTGTAACACACTTGGCCTCTGAGCGTAGAGTCGTAGGTTTGAAGATGACTTAAAACACGTGGTAGGGCTAGTTGGTGCATTGCATTAAGAAAGACCAGCGTGCCCCCACCCGCATCCCCCCAAAAAGAAAGACGCACGCGGAAAACACACAAGAGGACAGGAAAGATGCTGTCTTTCCTGTCTTCCTACATGTTTCCTGTGTGCGTCCATTTTTGTTGCTGGTTTTTTTTAATGCAGTTGAAACTCACCGCCGCCAATGCTTTTTTTTTCTTTCGGCTGTATTGGGTTATTTACATTAATTTCTTTACAGCGATTACCGGGGCGAAGTTAGACCGCAGGCGAGAGCTTGCACGGATAACACAAGCTTCCGAGAGTGACGATGACGTGGCGTCGCGGCGCTGCCCTCTCCCCTCACGCAGCACCTGACGCGCCAGCGCGGCAGCAGGTGTTCCCTCTCGGCCACTCGGCTCCATCGAAGCGCGCACGTGACCTGGCGTCCCAGCCAATGGGAATCTGGGCGCCGTTTCGCTGCTACAGATGGACGCCGCGGCTTTTTCGCTCAATGGGCCATTCGATGCTTTCGCATCGATAAGGAAAGAAAGAAAGGGCAGACGGACACGCACGCACAAATGCTTTCTCCGTGGTGTGGTGCTGGACGAAATCGAGCCCGGGTCATATATATATATATATTCGTACAATCTTGTCTGTATACGCATTCACACGACTGCCTCCCGCTTACTTCGCAGCGCCGTCACTAGGATGGCACAGCGTGGAATTATTAACTTGTCAGCAGTCGAGATAATTAAGTAAGCGATGTTTAGAGAATTGGCGAAAAAAGCGAGGAAGAGGTTGATGGAAAACGAAGGCATTGCAAGCGTAAGTAACGGTAAAATATAGAGGTAGCGATAGTACACGCGAAAGTTGAGATCGAGATCACACAAGAAAAGGCGAAATGGTGATAGATGCAGTAACACCCGGCTGAATCAAGCAGGGTACAGGTAACAATTTGTCGCTGTCCCATTTCTTGTTGTATTTTTGTTGTATACAACCTTTTGTATTTGTTTATTTTTTCATTAACTTCGTGTTTTCTTACCTCTGTCGCTGCGATGCTGCCATAATTTATTAATTCATGCAATGTTAAATTACTAATAGGAGGTCCCCCTGACAGTTCTTGCAACTCCGGGCCCTCCTTCTGTACTAGTGAATGATGAAATAAACAAAAATAAAATAAAGTATGCGGAAGAGAGCTGCATGCGCTCAGTGGCTCCACATGGCCGGCACACACTGTTGTGCCATACCACGCGCTTATCATCGACGCGACGGAAGCTGCCATACTACGTGCCTATCATCGAGACGACGAGAGCACCCACTTCTCCACGACGAATCCAGAAGTCGACGCGGGTGACCCACCCCGCCTGGTTCCTGCCGACAAGGAGTCGCCATACTGGTTCCTACCGACGAGCAGTCGCCAAAGGGATTTAAGGGAGGACCGGCCCTTTGTGAAAGGAGAGAGTCGCCTCCAGCCGCCCAGTCAGTCTGATGCGCTCTTACAGCTACATGTACGTACGCTATCATTCACCATCTGCAAATATTGTATAACATTTTTTCGTTTCTTCTTCATCTGCGAAAAAGCGTCCGTCTCTCGTCCTCCATCCCGAAATCACAGCAACACTTCCGCTGCTCGGTACTTTCGCGAGCGCGAAATGGGAGGATGTATGAAAATCTTTGGAATTTCTTTTCAGTGAAATTAAACAACAGACAATTACACCGTTTGGCACATATGATCTTGGCACACCACATAGTAGAAATCACGTAGTAGGAATTCTGTCGAGATCCGCGGAACTCAAACAATGGCCAGAGTAGCTTTTAATAGTGCTACGTTGAGTTTCACCCCTCAAAATTCTGACTTGAGCGCGGGAAAAGCTGACTCATAGCCTATAGCCTCAATTTTGATGAGCTTGAGCAATGTTTCAGCTGCGAACAGTTAACAAAACCAATTACGACAAACGAGACATGAAAATGTAAGCGAAGTTCTCCTTAAAATCCCCGCAGAGATTCATATTGCGATGCGTGCAATAATGATCATAACGATCTCATAGACATAACTTACTAATTCTGGCTCCCACTTCGACTTCATTATAACGGGGTTATGTGAAAATGAACAAGTGGTTTCAATTTCCCTTAGTGTATAGCTATGCTCGGACATTATAGAATTGAGGAAATCAAAGACAACTATTTGTCGAAAGCTTTAGATAGATAGAATAAACTTTATTTTCCAACGAATAAGGTGGTCTACCCACCCCCCAACAGGCAGGTCAGGGGGCGAGTGCCGCCGCCTCAGATGCAGGCTGGGAGGTCTTGGGTCCCAGCAGCCTCTTCAGCCAGTTCGACGAACCGGAGCTGGAGCTCAGAGTCCGACATGCGCAGCAGGGTCTCCCAGGGGTCTCTACTACCTATTTTGTGCGTTCCCCCGGGAGAGTATCGCAAGATTTAATTATGCGCAAACAAGTGAGAAAGTTCGGGCACTTTCACGGTTACCGGCGCCAACCCTTTAAACTCGCATTGCCATTTGTTGGGCGTGTTGGTATATTGAAAGCGTATTTAGCGCCAGCAAACAAGGACGGAAGGGAGACGACAACACAACGGGTAGTGGGCTGCCTTTAAACTCGCAGCCCACTGCCCGTTAATACAGCTGCTGCACGATACCTTCGGTGGAGAGACGGCGGTCGGTAGACCTCCCTCCTCCCCTCCCCGTACTCATTTTTCTTTTTTGCTTTCTCTTCGTTTTCGGAGCATCGGAGAAAATAACGCACCCGACCGAGGAAGCCGCTACGCAGTGCGCGATGTTTGTGTACAGAAGCGTCGACAGCAGAAACATGCATTCAAACTTTGGCCGTCTCACTTGCTAGTTATACGGATCGTTCCTTTTTGATTATTTTGCTTCTACATGCGGAACAGAGTCGTCGCTCTCGAAGCGTGGCGGCAGAATCCGTTGCGTAAATAATCGATGCCATTATTAGAAGCCCACAAGAGAGAACCCGCTTCACTCCCTGCACCGGATATGTTTCTCCTGTTTACCGAAGTGAGGTTCGCGTTCCGCGTTATGAGCGGTCCATACGGACATCGCATTAGATGGTTCGGCTTTACAACAACAACAACAACAACAACAACAACAACAACAACAACAACAACAACAACAACAACAACAAGGACGACGACGACGACAACAACACACTTCCATTTTTTCCAACCGGCTCTACAACAAAACCTACTTCCTAAGTATTTTAAAAAATAATTTGTATATCAAATTCGATTTGACTAAAATCTTTAAAGACTGAAGGACCATTGACGTAACGACCGCGATATTGTGCTACGTCACAGGCATCTGGAGCGCGAACGTTAATAATAATAATAATATATGGGGTTTTACGTGCCAAAACCACTTTCTGATTATGAAGCACGCCGTAGTGGGGGACTCCGGAAATTTTGACCACCTGGGGTTCTTTAACGTGCACCTAAATCCAAGTACACGGATGTTTTCGCATTTCGCCCCCATCGAAATGCGGCCACCGTGGCCGGGATTCGATCCCGCGACCTCGTGCTCAGCAGCCTAACACCATAGCCAGGAGCGCGAACGTTGATGAGTGGACCTCGCTGCGCACTTCAGCTCAACGGCGTTACCTGACAAGCCAACTCTGCGTATCGCATTGGTGAAAACGCCATATCGGTTATTTCAGAACAACGCAGCGTAAATATACAGCTGAAGACTTTCTGCTCTCACCGAACCGAAAACAATATCGCCGCATAAGTAAAACCGCGATCTCTAGGAAATAGTGATCTTTAGGTAACAGCCGTGTCACGTTGCACCGAAAGGAAAATAAAAAAAGAAATTTAATAATTTAATGGAAAACAGCCGCTTGTGAACCTTATATTACTTTACTGAATAACGCGAGTGGATAAGCAATGATGGAATCTTCGTTCGTTAAACCAGCATATTCTTCTTCTGTTGCTTAGAGGATAACATGACGCCGATTGGTCCCACGGAATGCCTCAAATGAAGCATTTTCTTCACCACCAGGCGCCTTCGTCGTTCGATTGCTTCGCGGCTTCAGAAAGACACCGCCGATTTGAAGAGCTGGACAGTTACGCTTGCCCGCAAAAAAAAAACACGAAAAAAAAAGGCGTTGTCGATTGAAGCGCCAATCAAAGCTGAAACACGAGGATTTGTATCCTCGCGTTAACCTCTTTCTCTCTCTTTCCTCGAGCAAAACAGAGCTATGAGAGAGACGGCTCTGGGCCAAAGGCGGGCGATGTTGGCGCCAAAGCAGGCACCAGCTTTAGGGGCCCTGCGAAGGGCGTTGCCGGTAGCTAACGCCCGGTTCTCGCAAAACAAGGAGATAGTGGTAAATAAAAAAAAGGTTCCCACACTGCGTCCATCGATCGATTCATTGAGGCGGGCTGTTGGAACGACGGACAGCCAAATATAGACGAAGATGGACGGGTGCAGACAGAGACAGGGAGTGAGAGAGATAAAAAAAAAGGAGGAGGTAGATGAAACAGCTGTATATAGATACACCGCTATATGGATGACGCAGTAGAGATGTGCGAAGCGAGGGAAAATGGGATGTGCTGACCATGGAAGATTCCAAACGAGACGAATAGTTACGTAAACAAAGAGAGAGGGTGATGGCGATAAGTAACAAAATTTTATAAGCAGAATGACGGGTGAACAGTGTTTCGTCACATGAACAGAGTCGCTGGGGAGGCTCAATGGCTGTGGCGTGTCGGCCAATATATTGTAATACTTGGTGCATGTATTGGCGCTTGGTGTGTGTTCTTCTCTTACGTCCGTGTACGTATTTTTTATTGCGCAATATTACTTGAGTAATGGATTATCAACTTACCCGGAATGCTGCTCTCATATTGTTACGCCCACGAAAGGCATTTATTGATAGGCCAGGCAGAGTATCTTCCTCCTCTGCACCCGTCTTTGATGCCCCATATCCTGTTGAGGCGTAAGCCTAGCATGCAAGTATGGACGTCACGTTTATATATATATATATATATATATATATATATATATATATATATATATATATATATATATATATATATATATATATATATATATATATATATATATATATATATATGTGTGTGTGTGTGTGTGTGTGTGTGTGTGTGTGTGTGTGTGTACAAGTAGCCTTGAAGAAGACAAGTCCACTTGTTGAAACGTTGGAGCCTGCTTTCATCTTGTCCTCGTTTCGCTCAAAGTAAATAGGTAGACAGATAGAGAAATGGATATATAAACATACCCTCAACACTGCAGCAACAGCTGCCTGCGGTGAGACAGACAGGCAGACAGACGCACAGATAAGGACAGACAAGGACAGACAAGGACAGACAGACAGACAGACAGACAGACAGACAGACAGACAGACAGACAGACAGACAGACAGACAGACAGACAGACAGACAGACAGACAGACAGATAGATAGATAGATAGATAGATAGATAGATAGATAGATAGATAGATAGATAGATAGATAGATAGATAGATAGATAGATAGATAGATAGATAGATAGATAGATAGATAGATAGATAGATAGATAGCAACCTTAACGCTGCCACAATGGCCGCTGTGTCACAACTCATCGGTACCGTCTTGACGATAAAAAAAAAAGAGCAGACGGAAAAGGAAACTTGAAGAGAGGCCTCAGGCAACAGAGGGGACAATCAAGATGGCCGGAAGGGGTAAACCAGGACAGCCCAACTTCCTGTTCGTGATGTCTTGTCATTTATTGTTTTTCATTCAATTCTTTTCCTTCGCGGAAGCTTGTCTGGCTCCCTCCGAGCAGATGCCGATTAGCGACATGCAGAAAAGCATAAAATCATTCAACAAGAAAGCTGTCCGGCGGAAGCTTATTGCTTCCGCGTGAACGACCGGACGTTGTATTGCTCGCTTCCGGACTTCTGCTTCGCGTCTGTTTTTGTGGCTGTACCTATCTTGTAGTCTGTTTGTCCACTTTTCTTTCACTATCTTCTCATCCGCGTTTATAAGTTCTAGTATGGTCGAGTTGCGCTGGGCGCAACACAATCATTGATGTGTTGGCTTGGGTTAGCTGGTTAGGTTTCGCACGTCGCAGTTGACAGGGCCAAATCAGCAGGCGTCACACGTTCTTATGTTGTCTGCTCACCCTTCCATGACTGTTGCGCTGTTTTCAGTTGTTATCATGTCACTGTTCCTATGGCGAAGCTGTATAGGAACAGCGACAAGATAACAACTGAAAACAATCCAAAAGACACCGTCAAGTGAGCAGACGATACAACATATTGCGTCGTTTTAGTCTATCTGGTCTATGCAACAGTTTCACAACACTTCACTGCCACCATCTGGTTGGAATTCCTTGGCAACCACAATACCGCAATTAGTGAGATTTGTTGGATACTATATTTCTTCATTTATTAGTACCTTTTCATTATTCTATGCTCTGCAAATTCTTTCTCTCTGGATACCAACTCAAAGATCGTTTAATTTCATCAAATCACTTAAATGTACATGGCTTTATATTATAATTGCTGTCCTTACGTGCACATATTTGTTCGCGAATTATGCATGCGCTCATCTCAGTTAAGTGTTTGTTGCAGTGTTCAGTATTCGGTGAATATATAACAGGTGCTTCACGAAATGCACTTGAAATTTCTTAAAAATAGGAAAGATGTTTTTATTATTTCCTCTGGATTGCTTTTGCCACTGAGGTATATACAATCGAAAATGACTCAATGTAGGAATTTGATATGTAATTATGCAAATTAGAATAAATAACTCTTCAAGCAAGATATCCATATGACTGGTCATAGTAGAAAACTGGTTCCAATAGAAGACACCCGAGGAGCTCATTTTCGTTTCCGACATTCCCCCCAAAATTGACGCTGCCAAACTCCCCGGCGCGACGAATTGCGGCCAATTTCAGGCAGAGAAACGATAGTGAACAGCTGAAGAGCGCAACTGTGACGCCAACAAGTGACGTAACGGTTTGAGCGTCACCGTCACGCCAGCACAAAGCCAATTAGATCGACGGCTTGGTACGGGTAATAGCTTGGTGCTTGCTTATCGGTGAGGCAAGCAGCACCAGTGTGGCCACCTCTTATGTAATACCCCTCATTGGATAGATCTCTGAGGTAATGACATGAAATGAATTCGCGCTACCCGATTTATGATGTGCAAATACGACCTACCAGCTCCGACCACCACCTCCAACCAGCGATACTACTACTACTACTACTACTACTACTACTACTACTACTTACTACTACTACTATTACAGCTTCTACTACTACTACTACTACTACTACTACTACTACTACTACTACTACTACTACTACTGCTGCTGCTGCTGCTGCTGCTGCTACTACTACTACTACTACTACTACTACTACTACTACTACTACTACTACTACTACTACTACTACTACTACTACTACTACTACGACTTCAACCGTATTAAATGTTCTTGAACGTCCACTTGTACTACTACAGTGCAAGTCACACTCCCTGGGAAAAGTGTTTCGCGCTCTCTAGTACTATAGGTACTCCTAAAAGCTGCAATCCGTCCCTTGCAGAGACGCACTCATGGTTCTTTGCTTTTTCTTTCTTTTTTCTGCTGGCGACGCTAGAGAAACTGGTGCTCACAGTGTGCAAGCGTCATTGAAAGCACCGCCGAAACTCGTTTTCTTTTCATGTGCTCCTCAGAAAACGATTTGTCTGAGGGGTCCCAGGAGCGGTACAGGAAGCGTTGATGCCCCGACAGCGGACGGCAGCGGAAGCAGACGGAGGAAAGAGAAAAAGAATCTCGAGGTGCAGGCTAGACAGATTGGTCGGCGACGCGACGCTGCTTTCAAAGGTGAAATAACGATACAGTGTAATCCGCATGTGGGGAAACCCATGGATGGACGAAACGGGGCAACTTACCGACTTTGGTTGGCAGCTCTATAATCACTCAGATAACAGACTCTGCTTGAACGAATCCCTTCCTTTTGCAGACGTCCGCTACGCGGGTCGGTAACCAGGACTACCGCGGCCCTGACTGGCTGCTATGTGGAGAGCTTGAAGCAGCACGGCTATCACCGGATATAGCATGGGGTACTTCAAGCAGGACTGCCCTCATTGGCTGTTACACGGAGTACTTGAAGCAGCAGGGCTCTCATCGGATGTTATAAGCAGTACTTGAAGTGGGACGGCTCTCACCGGCCGTTACACGGAGTACTTGAAGCGACATTGCCGTCACCGGCTGCTGCACAGAGTACTTGAAGCAGCATAGCCCTCACCAGCTGTCACGCGGAGTAGTTGAACCTGCAGAGCCCTCACCGGATGTTACACAGAGTACTTGAAGCAGCTCTGCCCTCATGGGTTGTTACACGAACAGGGGCACCAAGCGGTTACTCCCAGCTAAAGTTTCCCAAAAACTCCAATTGAGAATTACAGCTCGTGCCTGGCGTTTTTCTTTTACGTACGTAGTTCACTGCACGCTAAAAAAGTTTGGTCAACGAAAAAAAAAGTTGCTCAAGCTCTCCCATTGTTACACGGAGTACTTGACGCAGCACTGCCCTCACTGGCTGCTAACACGGAGTACTTGAACCAGCCCGGTCCTCACACTACATGTTAGACAGAGTGCTCGAAGCAGCGCCTGCTCTCACCGGATGTTATACAGAGTACTTGAAGCAACACGGCTCTCACCGGATTTTACACGGAGTACTTAAGAAGCGCTGTCCTCACCAGCCTGTATAAGGAGCACTTGAAGCAGCACAGCCTTGACACGCTGCTATGTGAAGCCCCCGAAGCATCATGGCTCTCACAGGCGTACTTGGAAAGGCAACAGCAGTCGAATAAGCATGTGGAAACGTAGCGGTACATATTAAAGTAAATGCAATCCACTAGACACTCGGTGTCAAGTACTGCGTTCTCAGTGTTTGCATAGCTCAGTTTAGCAGCGTATTTAATTACTCGTCGTCATAAAACAACGCTGGTACTCTAGTAAACGTTCTTCTCACTCTCTTCCCAACAGGTATAGTGACAACTTCATGTGCTTTTGAAATGAAGCGACAGTTTAAAATTTCACGGGACTTTGGTTGACAGAATTGCAATGTTGGCTGCCAACAACCTTGTGGGCTCATTTACTGCGACTTTTGTATTGCGCGGCTTTTTAAAATTTTTTTGTGCACAAGTAGGCTAATATAAAATACCAAGCCCATCCTTATGCTCCTGCGAGAAAGTTACGTTGATAATCAGGAAAAATGTCGCAAAGCCCCACGCAGCCCCGTTCCTATTGCTTCGCTTACGTTAACGACCTTCCGCATGCTTTTCAACCGAATCAATATTTGAGACATCCGCGTCCTTCATCCTAATAGAAACTCCGGATAAAATGAATACTTCATTGTAATTTTTCGTTGAGTTCCACTTAGGTGGTACCCACTGCAATGAGAAGGCCATTTGGGAGCCACCGAAAGCTGGACGGAAAAGAGAACTGAGCGACGACCATCTCGCGTGACGCGATGAAGACGGTCAAGACTCCTCGGCGAATAGACCTCAGGCGGATGGACAGAAACGACTGAGCTAAAGGCTCTGGAAAAAAAAGAAACAAAAAAGGAGAGAGACACGGAGAGCCCGTGGGACCATTGAAATTGAAATACAGTGAGTAGAAGAGAAAGACACGGAGAGCCCGTGGGACCATTGAAATTGAAAGACAGGGAGTAGTTTATTCTCAAGAAGTGTTCCTGGAAGTTTCCGAGCCGTAGCAGTAAGCTTCGAGGGACAGCAGACAACAAAGTCAATACAAGTTTCCACGAAGTAAGTGAAAATTGTGGCAGATGGGGCCTTCTAGGAGGTCCGTGAGGATGGAAAAATACAGAGAGGAAAATGTGGCTTTGTTTCAGAGCGAAAATAACAAAAAAGAGCAAGAAAAAAAAAGAGCAACGGCATTAGCAGGAAGAAAGCGAAGAAGAAGAACAATATGAAGCCTATGGAGAATGAAAGGAAGAGCAAGGAGAAGTTTAGAACAGCATGAGAATAACTATAATAGCATGGAGAAATTCAAGAGCAATAGGAAGAAGAAGAGAGTTAGTACAAGAACAAATAAAGCAACAAGGACAAAGTCAAGAAGAAGAGCTAGGAAGAAGAACGAAAGCAAACAGAACAAGAAAAACGAAGCGATATAAGAACAAGTAGGAACAAAAAAGAAAAATGTGTACAAAGACAGAACGCTAGCTTTTCGTCGCTTTTGAGAAAGCTTTAATGTCCCAAGGTCTATTTTTCTCATTCCCTATAACCGAATTTTCTAACATCGCGTTCGGTATAACATCATGGAGAAGCCCGCCGTAAGCGCGCTTCTTAGCTGAAATGTGGCGAAGCGCCGGCACCTTCACCACGCTTCCGCAACATTTGTTAGGTTTATGGGTGCGAGCGCATATCGCCCCACATCAATTGCAACGGTGCTCACTGTTAAAAAAACATGGCAAATATCGCGGCGAGTCCTGTACGTGTTGCAGTGAAACGGCCAGCTGCCTCCTCCAAAACTTCACGCACTATACTTGACCCAAGCGGCCAAAAGGAGATGCCACGCCTCCACAGTTGTGAGCGGCACTGGCTAACACTCCGCGAGTTGGACCTTGTTCATACACACGAATACTAAGGTTGTACATGCGGGAACAGCGATCGCCGCCACGGCTCAATGGATAACAGAATCGCCCGCCTCAATGTGGAAGGTCCGGCTTTGTCTCGCAACCTGCGGTCGGTTGTTTCGTCCACGTTCGTTGCCCTTTACGTTATCATTCGTCAATTTGAAATAATTTGAAATAATTTCCCCCTTATGCTTTCCTTGGCGTATTTATCCGTTCGTATCGTATCGTATGGTCGTGGCTAACAAAAAATCGGGCCTCTCCGTTCGCGCTCGTCTCGCTCACTGCAATGTTTTCAATGTTTCAGCAGTCGCAGCAATCGACTGCCTAAGGCTCTTGCTTATCCTCACTCGCTGTGGTAATCTTTATTGATATTTCGATTGATTAGTGGATTGCATCGGCGCGACTACGGGGCTGTCTTCATCTGACTCAGTGTCTAGATTCACAGAACAAAGGCTCACGCATCGCGTTAATGCACGTAATAGACGAATACGTAACCTCCTTAGCAGTACAATTAATTGTCGCTTCGCAATTAGGCGCCATTACAGCGCCGGTCACGTGTCTCTCGATACGCTCATGTGCTGCCCTCTCGCGTTGCCGGAGTGAGGCGAGCGAGGTAAAGCACTCGTAATTAGACCGGAGCTGCGGGCCGGAGCGGTGACGAAAGGGCGCGCGAAGGGAGCCCGGGTCGCGAGGATGGTTGCCAGCCGAAGTCCCAAGCTGAGCGAAGGCATGATCGGCGCTCGTCAACGAGTCGTTTAATGGACTCGGGTGGCGCCGGCTCCGTTAACGTTGTGCGTATCTAGTACCGTGCAGTACGCCGAAGTCACGGCTCGCGTCAGCCAATCGGGGACCGAATAGACGACGACCATGATCTTTTTTTATTTATTTATTTAGTATACCTCAGGGCCAAAGGCATTACAGAGGGGAGTGGTTATACAATAAAAAAAAGAAAAGACAGAGAGATTGGCAGTAGGTTAAAGTATATTCAAAAACCAACTTGGCTGCTAATACAATCTTAGACAGTCACTTAAACGAAAAATGTGAGTTTAAAGCGCCGATGACCAAACAGTGAACTAACTAACAGGTAATATGAAGTGCGTAGTACAAACGTTTATGGCATCCTCTTTTGAAATGAGGGGGAGACAGATCGTCACCTAGTCTGCTGGATTTATTCAGGTTTTATTGCTTAGCCGTCTAGCCTTTTACCTATATGATCTCGATCTTAAGTTTCGTATTTAACAAACGTCGATCACGGCACTGAACCGTTACCTACGCCTGCAATAACTCCGGTTCTAGCAGTCTAGTTTCTGCCTTTTTTTTTCGTTAATATAGTGCGCGCCCTCTTCTATGCAGCGGTCCAATTACAAAAGTCTGATTGAAAAATAAGGTGCATGTCCGCGGCATCGCTATCGGTGATATTTGACCGCTTATACGTAGGCTGAACTAAACGTTGTCCTGTTGGCTTATAAACGGTTTTATGACTCTGCAAATTGACAGTTCTTTGAAAGAAGTGTTGCTCTATAAGCGAAACGATTCGTAATGATTATGTATACGAGCAGGTACTAATATGAGGCCATGCGTTTAGAAAAAAAAAGTACGATTGCCTGAAAAACTGAGACAGATAAAGCGTAATAAACGAAAAACCGCCGCAACGTTTGAAGCCACAAGCATGAAGACAGGAAAAATTCATGTACTGGCCATTGTTCCCATGAGAGCTGAACGATAGCAGCGCCAGTAATTTCAGTAGGAAACTTTGCGCGCACCAGATTTGCGCCTGGACTAAGTTTTCATAAGTGTTTATCTAGGCAGTCTATACATGCAGATTATAGACTAAATCGCTCTTCGATAAGCTAGTCCTGCCTATCAACCATCTTGCGTTGCGGCGTAG